>NC_081837.1:2555000-3305000 GCF_030867095.1 Alligator mississippiensis | reverse complement strand
TATATTGATTAAATTGGCAGTAATATTTGCAGCTAAAATGTTTTGATGATGAATTGCAACTTATTGCATTGAGGGTTGATAGGAGGTTTAGGAGAGAATGGTAGCACCTTTCATCTCTTCCTTAATCTATTGCTGTCCTCTGGTTCTTCTTCCCTTTGCAATACAAGCATGCTTTAGTCCAGAGGTGGCCAACCTGTGGCATGGGCAGCCTCTGTGTGTGTGGCACTTGGCAGACTGGGGAGGGAACCAGTAACACAGCAGCAAATGGGGCAGGAAGCAGAGCCACTGATCCAGCGGAAGAGCATCGGAGTGGCACTCAGGGCAGGTGTGGGGCAAATTTGTGGCAGGCCCGCCAAAAAAGTTGCCTCCCATTGCTCTAGTCTTTTCTGTTTTAACCCTCTCTTGACCTCAGTTATGTCTTCAAGTACCACCCTCCATCTCCCTTTTCCCTTTCATTTTCAATGTATTGTTTCCAATTGGTGTTCCTCCAATTTGATCCTAAAATTTTTCCAGTCTCTCTCACCCCACCCACCAGATGCATCTCATTCAGTATTAACTTTATTGACACTGGTTGCCCCTTTAACAAGGGCACTTATGCTTTCTCCCATGTTGCCCTTTTTATGTATGGTCACCCATCATAAATATCTAGTTACCTCATTGTCCTCTTCCAAAACATTCCTTAAAACTCTCCTTGCCCATGTTGCCTAAAAAATAATAATCGACAAAGCTTAGGCTGCTGTGTACTGAGACCCAGCCCGTCACGCTAATGAATATCGTCTCCCTGTTTAGTTGTTCTCTCCAGTCTGCCTGTATCCTTTTGTCTGCTGACTTACCCTTAGTTTATTTGCTGTAGGGCAGGAACAGTCTTATAAAGCTTAAAGTACAGTATGGCAAAATATTGGCTCCAAGAGATGGCCTGGAAAAACTAATGTGTCCTTTTTCATCCCTGACTGCTCAGATAGCCTTAAAATGCTGCTGGCTTTGTTTTCTTCTTGTTTTTGTTTTGTTTCCTTATTGCAGCAGAAAGCCTAGTCCTAATGTGTGAATAGAAAGTATGCAAGTTCCTTTCTCCAGGAGGGTTTGCTCCCTTTGCGATTGCATATTTTAATTTCTCTCTCTTGACAGCACTTTGCGCCAGCGGGCTGATCCTGTTTACAGTTCACCTCTCCAAGTGTCGGGGCTTTGCTGGAGACTAAAAGTTTATCCAGTGAGTTTTACATGCTCCGAAATGCTCGCTCTGTTCGACTTTTATTACTGAATTAGTATAAATTCTACATAGTCAAGTAGCTTAAACTTTGGTTGTGGAAACACTTAAGTCCACAGGGAGAAAATGATATATATAATTTAGTCTTTTCTTGTAAGCCCTCTTAATTCAGCAGTAGGGTTGGAACCTCGGATCCCCTGCACAGATTTGTGTTGCTTGAGTGGACTGAGAGCAGCAGTAGGTGGTTGTTGTCTTTGGGAAGCAGGGTAGTCAACAGCTACAGCATTGGGTTAGGACTCAGGTGACCGATTCTGATTCTGTCACTAGCTGACTATCTGGCAAGTAATTTTTCCTCTCTCTGCCTCGGTTTCCTAATCTGTAAAATGTAGTTAATATTTACAAGGGAAGCATTCTGCTGCAGAGCACTGTGTCAGAGCGGTGTGCAGTTACTACTGGTCTCTGTTCAGAGCTCTCTGCTGGGCTGCCAGAAATATGCAAGTGGGGACATGACTGCTGTTTACAGTTCTTTTTTGTTTTTCGAGGAAATTGAGAGCTTTTCAAAGAATGTCTTGAGCCTTGCAGCTCTGCTCGGGGCTGATCCAAAGTTCACAGAAGCTAATGGAACAATCCCGTTGACTTCACTGGACTTTGTTTTAGCGCTAAAAACAGAGTTTTAGCATGACAAGTATCAGGTAACTTTAGTAGGCGCTGCCATCATCTCTGCCTATAATCTCTTAAACGTTTACAGAACTGCAGCTAAACTGGTTTATTGTGTGTGCATTTATACTTGGAGGTATTTGTAGTCTTAAGTACATGTGTACATCCTAATTAGCTAAAATTGTTTTTGGGAGATGGCAGAACACAAGGGCATTGCTGTTGGAGGGGAATTTGTCCTGTGCGGTCTCCATCGCTGACATTTTCAGAAGAGACATCATGTGTATGGCATTTTTCATAATCCCACTGAAGTGCAGCCTTCTGACCACTGAGGCACTTATATGCGTGAATGTTAAACCAAAGTATCAAAGGTTCATGTTCCTGCTGAACCTTCACGTTTCGTCCAGACTTTCGGGCAACTCTGGATACTATTAGAATTGTGCTTGGAGAAAAATTATTCTTCCTGTTTTAAGTGATTCGAGTACCACAGTGGCTTGCTTGGCTTGCTAGCTAATATAGGTGGACTTTAATGGAATCACATTCTTCTGCCAGGTTCGCACATGCACACAATTCTATTTTGCACTGAGCTGGAGAGGTGTACAAGAGCCCGAAACATCTCAAATTCAGTCGGCCATGTACATGATCCTCACAGGATGTAAAATACAACTTAGACTCATTCAGCAATAGCAGTAGATTTTTCTTTCTGGCAGTGGATAGGAGAAGGGCTTTTTGAAATGTAATGCTGTTGGGTTATAAAATCTTCCTCTCCCCCGCACCAAAATGTAGCTGTGCATTAAGAAAACTGGCTCTCTTCAAAGTTTGTTGTTCATGCTAAATGTTTGGTAAAAGCTATGAAGAAAAGGTGCTACAATATATTCGTGGTTAAGGGAATTTGAAAGCTTTGCTCTTGTTTAACTGTCCTCTTAATGCATAGCTTCAGAAAAGAAACAGGACTAGAAACTGGTGGCACTCACCAGATTATTCCAGTTTACACTTACTTGAATTACTGAAATGCAGTTTCCATGATTCTGATTGCAACTGTCAAATTCTGAGAGAGTTTAGCACTTAGAAAATGTGTGACTGGTGTCACAGTTCTACCTTAATTTAAGCTACAGTAGTGGTTTTTAGCCATGGCACAGTAAAAACACATTTTGTTTGACTGCTCTGACCTGAGGCTGTAAAATATTGTGTATTTTGATTCCGTATCATGAACTTATTTGCTGTACTAGTTTGACCCATTAATAATTGTACCTCCTTATTTCTTTTAAAGGATGGAAATGGAGTGGTACGTGGTTACTACTTGTCCGTGTTTTTGGAGCTGTCTGCTGGATTGCCAGAAACATCCAAGTAAGGAAATGGCTATTATTTAAATGTCTCTTACAGTTCTTTGTGGAATTCATGGAGCCTTACAAAGCATGGTCCAAGCTTTGTAGCTTTGCTAGAGCTTGGTCCGAGGCCCCTTGACGTTCGTAGAATGGTTCCCATCGACTGAACTGGACTTTTGAATCGGGTCTTTAGTGCCCTTTTATTAATAGAAAGGTGGGACACAGATATTAAGGAGGCTGCCCAAGGTGAGAAGTAACTCAGTGATAAAGCTGATAATAAAACTGAGGTTTCCCAGCTTCCAGTCCTGAGATTGGCTTCCTAGACCAATCTCCTTCTAAGTGAAGTGTTTTTAGGATACATTTTTCACTCTAGATTGGAAATGGAGCCAGCAAATATTCCAGGGAATGAGTTGTAGCCAGCAGTTAAATGCTAATTCCCTGGGAGCAAGCATGGCTACACTTGGAGCAAGAAAGTTTACAGGACTCTGTCTTTCCAGGGAGACTGCCTGAGGTGTGTTTGGAACTTCCTTTGCCTGTGAAAGTCTGACCTGCAAGGCTCAGAAACCACAGCTTGGCAAGTGGCGAGAATCTGGAACTAGAGTGCTGAGCCCACTCGGGAAGGGTGCGGTAATAGTGCTGTGGAAGGGGCTTCAGACTGACAGCTGAGTAATACCGTTCAGGTCAAAGGGAGGGACTCGGTCAGAGGATTTTGGGTTTGAGGCCTGCAAGGAAAGATTCAAGGCCTGATTAATGCAAGGACCTTCCTGAGATGGCTGGGTACTCATTCTGATACAAAGAGCTGGAGAGGAGGTGCTGGCAGGTTTGAGTAACAGCAGCTGCAACCTTCTAACATCTCTTCTTGTCCATCGTGAGCTAAGAATAAAAATACAGTTACTGAAAGGGGAAGAGGACACTTGCCTTGCCTGATGTTAAAAACTTCTACTAATATTTAACACTAGCGGTACCCCACTAGCTGCAGTGCTTTTCTCCCACACAGTGTGATGGCCAAAAGCACCATTTTGTGGTTTTTGCATACACACACTGCACTAGGGCCTTATTATTTGCATGTGGCTCAGCTTCCCCTCCTCAGTGTTATGTGACATGTATGTAACCCTGCAAAGAAATGTGCATGCAGAAGACGTGTCTACAAGAAGCTTACCTAAGAATTTTGTAAGTAGTGATTATGGTTTGTTAACTCAGTGCAACTACTCTCAACTATTTGCATACATTGCAAAAGGTAGGGAAAACATCCTAGAAATGTGGTTTGTGTATGTATAAACATCTTAAATGTTTTTTTTTTCCTTAAAAGTTCTAAAAATAACATTTAATCCAAAAGGACACAGTTGATGTGAAATCATATATTTAGAGCTGACATTTTAGGGGGAGAACACCTTTTTTCTCTTTTTGTGTGCGTGTGTGTATTTGATAGCATTGTCTCCAGTCAGTTAAACTGTTTCCTCTGTGCTGTTCTACACAGAACCAGGGGAGAACAAGTCTTATGAACGATGGAAGAACATGATTGTCAAATCTTTAAAAAATGAAATGGGGACTTCATTGCAGAGATTCTCCCCTGCTCTTACCTCTTGTTTTGTTAGGTCTGAGGCTGTCCTTCTAATTTGCTGGTTCGTGAAGAGGTCTGCCTTCACTTTACACTCTATCTACTGTCAATCACATCACACTTGTGTTTCATGTGGAGTAGGGTGGCAGACACTCAGCGCTTTGACTTCAGATTTTATCTGTGCTGACACACTTATCCTTTGACACCAGCGGCCTAGAATTCCTGCCTTGAAGCACTAATAGGCTACGTTACCACTTAGTGTTGTGGTGGAGCTCTGATTGCTGTTGTTTAAGCTGTTCAGTTTATAAATACATAAATCCTCCAGCTTGTCTGAAAATGCAGTGTTGCTTGCCTCTTGGTTTAGCCTTAGGTCTTTACTACTTAGAACGTGTGTGTTCCCTCAAAAACCATTCAATGTGCTGTATACTTCCAACATGGGAAAGTCTCCATGAAATCACCTTTTTTAGTGGAAACTTCAGAAAAATAGTGTCTTTTTTTCTGTTTGCTTGTTATACTGAAGTCTGGCTTGCTTTCTTGTTTCATTTCAATTTGCATTTTTTAGATATGAGTACCGGGTAGAGATGGTTCACCAGTCCACCAACGATCCAGCTAAAAACATCATTCGAGAGTTTGCCTCTGATTTTGAAGTTGGGGAATGTTGGGGCTACAACAGATTCTTTCGCCTAGACCTGCTTGCCAATGAAGGGTATTTAAACAGACAAAATGACACAGTAATTCTAAGGTAAGAGAGAGGTTTTGTGTTTCTTGCCGTCGTTTCGTGAAAGTGCTTGTCAGCGTAGGAAATAATTAAAATAGATTAATTCAAAAAACAGTGTGACAGGTTTTGTCACAAAATAAAAGGATTTGGCTCTTTATGAGCTTCTGAAGAGAGTGTGCTTCAAGGAGGTGGGGGAGATTTACATAGATTTCTTTGAGATGAAGCAGTCACTTGCAGAACTACTATTTGGCACGATAGGTCTATATCAGATATCCTTAACTAGCAAATTTCAAACACTTCAGGAAGATTCTGCATCTCCTCATTTTCAAAGCTGGGATAATGCATTTCCCTGCTTTGGGCCCCACTGCATGAGTGCAGGGGAAGTTGGAGAAGGGAGCAGTATTTCTAATGCATATAGAACTAACTCTTTTTGCCACGTTATAATAGATAAAATGGGTATGTTGCCCTTCTACTTCAGGTAATATCTGACTTGTCCCACTCGCTCCCATTAGAAACCGCTTGGGATGTGTCAGAAATATGAATGTGTGTGTACAGGGATGGCCATTGGACTTGCCAGCAGCCAGCAACTGGAAGATGATGCAATGTCAAATCCTCCTTGGCTGCATCTCACCCTGGAAGAATACATGACAGTCTATGTAGGCTACATTGTTTAAATAATGCTTGAAAAAAAATAGCATTTTTCTATTTATAACTGGAACGCCTTACCTCTAGGAAGACAACATCCTAAACTTTTTCACACCTCGTTTCTTTGTCTGATTAAAGAAAAAGTTTTCTTAATGTCGTCTCTTTTGTTTGCTGCATTTTTAGTTCTGCAGCCATGTTTACCCCTAGGAAATATGTAATCAGTAAAAAGCCTGCATATTAATCATTCCAGTGATTTGATAAAAGAATGGTTAGAGGTTTGCTGAGCTTTTCAGGAAGTTTTGCTGAGGTGTCTTTCATTACATTTGAAACTGTCACATGATGCTGATTTGCACTTCAGCTTTCATGCAGTTTGGAAGCCTGAGGAAACCTGATTTTAAAGACAGACTCTTCTTTTGAGGGTGCATCTGTGCTGCAGAGTATTGTTGGGTTTTTTTAATGAAACCCTGATTCAGTTTGTTTAGGGGTAATACAGACTGAGAACCATATTGTCTCCTGGACCCAAGCTAACCCATCGGGAGCTAGCTGAGGTACTTCACTTCTACAAAGCACAATGCAATGGGGGCTGTCCCTTCTCAAGTTTGAGTGAGCGTTGGCTAGTCCTCCTTGCTTTGTAAGGGCATTTTTAGCACAACTACCTTAAATAGACTTAACTGCTGCTACTGCAGGACATATGCATGGACCTAGCTAGTATGCAAAATGCTTTTTAATCCCGCCATACTAAGTAGAAGATAATTTAGCTTTTTAAATGCCTTCTGGGGTTGATCTCTTCTGATAGTCCAGAAAGCTGTAATCTAACCTGGTAAAATGTATTAGTGTTTTGTTCACTGTTAAATTTTAAGTTTTATCTCCAGACTGTAAGTATTGCAAGCTTTTTAGATGAGTCTTTTCAAGCACTGTAAATTGTTTTTTTTTTTATGGCTTTTTTAAGATTCCAAGTGCGTTCACCTACTTTCTTCCAAAAGTGTCGGGACCAACACTGGTACATTACTCAGCTGGAAGCAGCTCAGACAAGTTACATCCAACAGATAAACAACCTTAAAGAGGTAAGCAGGGGTGGGTTTGGATGCCAGTTCTGAAAATGTTAATCTCTTGTAAGGCTCTTTCCCAGAAACAAATTCTTATCTTACTGTGATTAATGCTGCTATAGTATATGGATTCATTCTTGGAAGTGGAGTTAGTGACTGGCCACTAAATTGAGGTTTTATTGTCACGTATTTGGAACTTGCTACTATTTTTAGTCTTGACAGGGCTGGGTTCTTCTTTGTTCATGATCCTTCATAGTGAACCCTTAAAATCTGTGAAATAAAGCCACTTTTTGTAATTTGTCTAGCTTTCTTGTCTCTTACTGTGTGCATTTTAACATATTTTAAGAGACTTGCAATTGAGCTTTCCCGTACCCAAAAGTCACGAGGCATGTCACCTCCGGACACTCATCTTAGCCCGCAAAATGATGATGGGCTGGAAGCAAGACCAAAGAAAGCTGGACAGAATCCGGAAGTGCTACTTGAGAATGTCACCACTCTGGCATCTGCGCGAGATAGCAAGGATGAGGAGGAGGACAAAATCCAGCAAGAAGACTTTAATGTAGGAAGCATCTTCTGCTCAACTTTTTGCCTTCTCTCTAATGTACTCTCATTCTAGAACTAGAGATGTAGACATGCACTTGTGCAATCCAAATCATAATACATGTTCTCCACAAAAATACAACTAATGGGTATTGAGGGAAAAGGGTAGAGACTTTTAAAAGCACTGACCTTCAGGCTAAGTGGTAGCAAAGGATTTTCTCATAAGGGAGAAAGTCCAAATTATAACTCATTGGTGAACAAATCTGAAAATGCAGCTTCCTGAGGGGTGCAGCCTTGTCTCAAGGCAAACACCTCATGTGCTGCACTTTCAGATCCCCCTGATTCCTGGGCAATATTACTGTCTATTGTTGGGGCTTTTTCTGTTTAGAATCTTTTGTGAGTAAAAGGGCGAAGGGAAACGTTGAGCTGAAGAATTCCCTTACGCAGACATTCTTGTGTTGTGTCGCTGCAGCACGACCTCTCGGACGGTGATCTGGAAGTTGACCTCGCTGGAGAGGATGAGGCAAATCACCTTGATGGTGGCAGCAGCTCATCTGCCAGTTCAACAGCCACAAGCAACACTGAAGAAAATGATATCGATGAAGAAACTATGTGAGTGACTTTATCCTCTTGTCTTCTGGTCTGATGTTCATTCCCATTGGATTGACTTTGTGTGTCATGGTGGTGGAGCGTTGCATTGCTTTCTGACAGATCAGGGACCAAGAGATGGACAGTAATTTGGAGTAGAAAGACAGGATGTCAGGCCAGCAAGGAATGCTCTGATTTTATTTTCAGCTTGTTTTTACTCAGTTCACTGGCCAAAGATATTGTGTTCATCTTGTGAACGGCTCTTTCCAAGGAACAAAATTTTGTTCTTGGTGATTAACACTCTTACAGTGTGTGGGCCTACTTTGAAGGTGTAGTATTCAAGAGGGCGGTGGGTAGAACCAGGATACTCAAGCTTCAGCCTGTCAGTAGTTGGATAGTTAAAAGGATGCTGTCAAATCCAGATAGTTAATGTGCCACGTTCTTGCAGTGTGTACAAAGGGTGGGAAAATGGGGTTCTAAAACTTCCGTGCTTTGAAGCCAGAAGTCCACACTTTTCTGAGTCAAGTAACAAATAACACCTTTTAATTTTTGTGATTTGGGGGTCCATAAAACCTTTCAGGAGTGTTCAGGTTTTTGAAGATGGTTAACCTCATAATGTTGAATTGGAGTTTGCTGGGTTTCCCTTCTGAAGGTCTGGAGAAAATGATGTGGAATATGGTAGTAATATGGAGTTGGAAGAAGGAGATCTCATGGATGATGCTGCTGCTGCTGCCACTGGAGCATCAGGTATGAAAAGAAAAATTCGGAATTGAAGATGCGGTAGCTCATCACCTTCCCTCCCCTGCTCTCTTCACTGCCACGTCAGAGGCATCACCAAGCTGCGTATTCTGCAGAGCTTGCTGTTTTTGGAAATGCTGCATCACATAGTGTTTACTGGTTATTGCAGTAGAGGGCAAATGACTCATTGGTTCAGGGAAAAGTCCTGAGGAGCTTTGTTGGATGTCCTGACAAATCAGTTACAGCTGAAGTTTCTCTGTGAGCCTGCATCTTTTTTTAGACTTTTTCATTCCAGTCAAAATAGACCAGCAAGCCCAGCTCTTCTACTGTGCTAATGTCACCATGCCCCTGAACCCTTGACACATTTCCTGCAGATCTTACAATGCCACTTTTCCTTGGTCTTAATTATGTGAGGGGGATGGAATGTATGAATCCTCTTAAACACCAAGCAGGAATGGAGTTTGGATATACATAAATGGTGCTCTGTAAGACGGCTTGCAGTGTAAAGGTGAATTTGGTCCAGAATCTAAGCCTAGGTTGTCCCCTCCCCCCTTCTCCCCCCAGTAATTTATTTTTAAACTATTGAATCTGTTTAAGGGCATTCATTAACTAGTGCCCACAAATAGCACTGGGGGAAACAAATGTGTGCAGCAGTAACAAATTTGATAATGATCCAGAACAGCAGCATTCCTTCACTCCTTGCTCTTTTCACTCTCCATATTAACTTCTGTGTTATTAGCAATAATCAATGCTATGCCACGGATAAGCTCTGCCTCTTTAAATTCTTGGGAACCAGACAGTTGTGATAAGCCTGACTAATTCATTTAAGAATGGCATTAATCAGTTAAAAACAGAGATGGGGGTGTTGATGTTGATAGAAGTGTTGCATAGGGTGTATGTTGCTCACAATTTTAGTAGTTCTTGCTTTAATTCAAAGAATTGTGGAACCAGTTCACTTTAAGGAAAATGTTTCACTTTTAATTGCTCCTAGTGCTTTTCCACTAAATACTGATAATGCTGTTTGTAGTCACTTGCCTTGGAAAGCAGCCCTACTGGGCTGTTGAGACTAATCTCCCAGATTAGGACTGCAGACACAGTGGCTGGGTCTTGGTTCTTAGGAGATTCCTAACTGCTAGGTAATGGGAACATGTGATAGTGCAAAGTGAGGCTTAATTGAAGATCTCCCTCGACCACATAAAGGAAACCTTAATTTAAAAAAAAAATATGTAAATCGATAGAGCAGGTTAATGTACTTTTACATGATTAAGGCAAATACCATTGACTTTCCATTGCTCAGGCTGCTATGATAGGCTTTCTGGCCTCTGTCAGTACAGCTATTTTTTGTTAGAGTGCTTTTAGAATCTGTCTGTATGTAAAAAATGCTTTTTACGGAAGCTCTGTTGTGTTGCCCTGAAAGCCTGCTAGGATGGCGTTCTGAAATCAGACCAAGGGTTTGCAAGGGCCGTTCCCCCTTGTCTCCTGGTTCACCCTTCTTTAAAACCTTCTACAAGGGAGGGGCTGCAGTATTTTTGTGCACGCAGTGCTGAGGGAGAGTCGCTTGACTTCATGATTCATTATAATCTACCTGATCCCTTCTAAGCTTCATTCTGTGGGTGTTAAAGACCCCCTCTCATTTTTAATGGTCTTGATGTTCCACCAATCAGATTATCCTTTGTTCTGCAATTCTGCTGTCTGTTAGGTGCTTCTGGAAATGAAGCTTGTATTTCACAGATTGTTTTTAACTTATTTCAGTTAAGTTATATTTATTTTTGCTTCAATCTTAGACTGAATAATGTAGCCTTAGGTCTCTAGCATATTAGTAAAACTTCTGGTTTATTTTTAACTGTAGAAAAAATGTTGTTTTCTATGCAGTGATGCACCTCGCTAACTGGACCCCCCCTTTTCAAAATTGTAGATCCACCCGTGGGGACTTCTAGCTTCTCTGCCAAGTAAATCCTGATGTGCACTTATGTGTGCTTTCCGCACAGCTTGGACTTGTGCTCTTTCTTTCAGGTAGCAGCCATGGCTATGCCAACCCAAGCAGCAGAGCATCAAGGCGGGGAGGAAGTAGTCTTGGCTCAGCAGCCAGCAGCAGTTTGCTAGACATAGATCCCCTGATCTTAATACACTTTTTGGATCTAAAAGACAGGAACGGTATGGAAAATCTGTGGGGACTACAGCCACGTCCTCCTGCCTCGCTTCTGCAGAACAGAGGTAAGTGGTGCATTTAAAGCAAGTTTTATGTCTTTCCTGAGGAAGATGTGCATCAAGTAGGTATCCGTTTTTCTGGCCTGCTCATTTTGAAGTGGGGCCAATGGAGATGGTTGAGGAAGAATGTCACTGAGTTCTTGGGAGCTGTTGATATGCAGCCTTGGTGGTGCCATAGCATTAGGTATGCCGTTAGGCTGATAGGTCCTGACCTTAATTTTGTGAACCAGAAGAAAGATGCCTCGTGGTAAATAGAAATCTGTCGCAACGACTATTGTAGAAGGTCAGTTACTCCTCTTGTACACTATTAGGGAAGAATTGGTAAATTAACGCCACGCTCTTAAATAGATTCACCATGGCTGACACTTGTTTGGGGCTATCCAGCCCACAGCCACCATATCTTATTGCAGATCCCTTTGAAACCACCATTTGGTGGCTTAGTAGGGCAGAAGAGAAATGCTAGTTCATCTGATACATGGATGTAGTTTTCCTCTTGCCATAGTCGTGGCATTTACATTATTGAATCGAAAGATGAAAAGCAAATAGTTTTGCGCTTTGCAGTTAGTTTGTAGCATGTGCAGCTCCAACAAGAAGCAGTTTGAGGCAGAGTGAGCTACAGATAATCCTGGGCTGCATACCGGAGGCAGCTGCTGTCAGGACTCTGCTTTGCCAGAACTAGAAAGAGCAGCTGATGGGACTGAAGAGATGGGGAAGGCTTGCATTACTAGCAGTGCTGCCCAAACCCAGATTCAGACCCCCCACCCCCTCACCCCCCCCCCCCCCAATATGAGGCGATGTGCTAGTTTAGGATTTCTGTATCCTTCAGCTGCTTACTGCAGAATCAGTATCATCTATTTTGCTGATACCTCCAAAAGACCTGCCTCTGGTGCCCATGGCTTATTCAGTCATCCTGTTAGAAGAAGGCTTCTGGCTTTTTTCTTTTCAGGGCTGGCTAGGTTTCACCTTCTTGGTTTCCAGGTGCCATTGGAGTTGACAGCTCTGAGCCAGGTGAATTTGCAGTGAGACACTTAAAGGATTGAAAGCATTACAAATAGATTTCAAAGTAGATCTAATGCTGACTTGTTACCGTATAGGCTTACCCATGTATTATGTCTTAGCCCTGATCTTGTGCAGCCAGTTCCCTAAGGGAGTTCTTTCACTTCAGACTCTTTCTGAACTGTCAGTTAATTTGAAATGCATATAAAATTCATGCTGGTATCCAAGAAATGCATTTGCCATCAGACTAGCTAGCAAGCAGGTGAACTCTCACACCTGCCTAGCAGTAAGAATTGGCTCCCTTCATCATGAAGGGCACACAAACGGAAAGGGCAGCTCCCAGCACTACAGAGCTGTCTTCTTGCCCACTTCCCCCTGAGGTTCAAAGGCTGGGAGAGCTGCTGTCTCCCCAGACAGGAGGAAGCTAATGAAGGTGAATTAAGTGAGATGAAATAAAATCAGCTTCCGTTGGGCACCCATTTCCCATTCACCCACTGGAGGTAATACAGGAGGGTTTAAGTGTTACACAGGAAGCCTAAAACATGTGCGTGGGGAGGGTGGGGGACAGTCTACCTCAAGAACTGATGGTAGCAGAGGCTTTGTTAGAGAGCATATGGCAGTCCAGGGTTCACATTATCACTTGTTGCCAGTGTGAACAGGATAACACTGTTCTGGTCCCTATTGAAGTGTGCTTTTGACAGGTGCTGACATTTTTTCTTTACACTCTTCTATTTTCCTAGCAATTAAAGGTATAACATGGATATCTGCTAACCTCAGGGGGGAACTGTGTTTGCATTAGCCCTTTCTCTTAGCAGCGTAGAGGGCCCTTGGCTCCTAGCTGCATCAATAGGATGGGTAGGTTAATTTGGAACAACTGTGGAAAAACCAGTTGTAAAAATCTGAAGCTAATAAAATAAAAAATACTTGCTGATGGGATGTTAAACCTGTTTCACACCATTTGCAACCCAAATGTTGCAGCCTTATGCCAGTGCTGCAGGACCCAAATGTGAAACGGATGCATTTCCTCTTACATAACCTGGTGGACCGCAGAGAACATGTGAACTGTGTGAAAATAGTAGGGCAAAACAAGTGAGGTCCCACAAATCTTTTTAGCTTCATGAGGCCATTAACTTGTCAGCCAGTCCATTCTCTGGACACTTTTTAACCTTTGTGTCCCTTCAATCTTTCCTCTTCTAAAGCATCATCCTATTCTCTAAAAGATCGAGACCAGCGGAGGCACCAGGCCATGTGGCGCGTGCCCCCTGACTTGAAGATGCTGAAGAGACTCAAAACTCAGATGGCTGAAGTTCGAAGCAAAATGTCTGATGTGAAAAACCAGCTGTCAGAAGTAAGAAGCAGCAACACAGGCTCTTGTGATGGACAGCCTGGCTTCCTCCCTGTTGACCAGGGGGCTCTGGCTGCCTGTGGAACAGACAGCTGCAGCAAGCTGCAAGAACTGGGAATGGAACTCTTGACAAAGTCCTCGGTTACAAGCTGTTACATAAGGAACGGTACGTGTGTGGGGAGGGGAGAAGGGGCACTTATAACTGTCACTTCCCTAGACTGCAGTTGTATCCAGGAATAGATGTCTGCCAGTTAAGCTTGAGCTGAGTTTGATTACTCAGAGTATATCTCTGTTGAGAGCTCCAGAAGCATGAAACCAACCCACTCTCTTATTGAAAGAAATTAAATGCTTTGTTTGCAGCCACAAGTAAGAAAAGTAATTCACCCAAACCTGCCCGGTCTGGAGCAGCAGGCAGCCTGTCTCTACGAAGAGCCATGGACTGTGGGGACAACAATCTTCGCTCAAAGGGAGACTGTCTGACTTCCTCTGAAGGTAAACCTGGAGTCTAGAGATGTGCCTTGTAACGTTTCCAGGAACCTCTTGTAAGAATGCTTCTCGGAAGCTTGCCCTTGCCCTTGGGAGAAGTCTGTCTGAAAATATACACATCACCTACTTCTCCTAAATAGACTGTATATTATAGAACCAGTACAGCACTTTGTGGACCAGTCACACCATTGTACTAAGCTTTTGCGTGGCAAGATACAGGAGGTGACAGCACCTCTCTGCTTGGCACCGGTTAGGCCCCATCTGAGTACTGTGTGCAGTTCTGGGCTCCACATTTTTAAAAAGGATGTGAAAAAATTAAAGAGAGGGTCTAGAGGTGGGCAACAAAGATGATCTGCTTGGAGTGCAAGTTGCACAAGGAGAGGCTGAAGGAGCTAGGCATGTTCAGCTTGCAGAAAAGGCACTTAAGAGGGGACATGATGGCAGTCTTCAAATACTTGAAGGGTTGCCATCAAGAAGAGGGAAAGCACCTTTTCTCTCTTGCCACAGAGGAGGATGTGGACCAGTGGCTTGAAGTAGCAGCAGTGTAAATTTAGATTGGATATCTGGAAAAACTTCTTCACTGTGAGAGTAGTGAGGCTGTGAAGCAGATGCCTAGGGAAATTGTGGACTCCCCATCACCGGAGGTGTTCAAGAGGAGCTTGGGTGGCCTCTAGTCAGGGACAAGATCTAGGCATAGCTATGCTTGTTTCCTACCGCGGGTATTTCCAATGCTTTGGGGCTCTGCTGGTTGCTCCCTGCCCTGCCCTTCCCCTCCCCACCTTTGTTTCCTGCTCTGTGTGTCTGGGTGTGTTTAAGCTTCCCCAGAGGCATCGGGTGTTGGCTACAGCTAAGGCTGAGGACTTCAACTGAGGTGTGGCAATTCTTCTGCTAGAAGCAAAGCTGGAGTTGCCTGGCTAGAGGGTCTTGCCCCTCTGCTCTGGGTCAGACTTATTGCCATATTTGGGGTCAGGAAGGAATTTTACCCCATGGTCAGATTGCTGTGGACTGTAGGGATTTTTGTCTTCCTGTGTAGCGGGGGTCATGGCCCTCTGCCCAGGAGCTCTTGAGCGTATATTGACAACATTTTATGAAAGCCGGGCTTTGGCCGTGGTGGTTCCCCCACTTAACCCGTGGCAGATTAAGTGTTTGGTCTATGTTGTGTTGGGATTGAGAGTAGAGTTTAGGTGAAGGTTTTATGGGCTGGTTTGGATAGGGATGATCCGGCCTCAGGCAGGCGGGTGGAGTAGGTGACCTGTCAAGGTCCCTTCCAGCCCGACTTCTCCATGACCCTGACACTGCTGTCCAGCACCGCTCATGCTTGGTGCTCCAGAGGCATCCTTGTTCCGGCAGTAACCTCTTGCCTTTCTAAAATAGTTTTAACACCCTATTTTTGCAGTCAGTCTCTTGTAATGCTATATTTTAACTTCTCCTTTATTAGCCATGCCTCAGAAGTTTGATTCTTACGCTGCCTATAGGGCAATAGACAATTCTATTTAAAGTTCTTGGGAGACTTATTCCTGTGACGGGTATCAGTGGAAGTAGATGCTGTGGTCACTAGACAAGCTCTCTGGCTTTTCAGTGCAGCATCATGGGTGGCAGTTCCAGGAAAGCTGTACTACAGAAATCTTGAAATGGAGGGTCCCAAGCAAGCATTGGGAGAGGTTACTAGCCTTGCCCTTTCCACAGTGCTAAACGGATGTGGGATCCAAAGGAGAGCTCCTGGGATGGGGAGTGGTGGAAATCTCTACCCTGCTGATGTAGCAGCCATCACAACTGCTGCCACGAAGGCTGCTGCCCAAGTGCAGAGACGTGCCTTTGCATGTTCGTAGCATAGTTGCTGGATTGGAGCATCTGCTGCTTAAACAAAGCAGCACGCTGACTTCTCGGTGTTCTCCACCCAGCTAGCAAATGGCCCCAGTTTTCCTTCTACATAAGTCTGAGTGGTGTGTCTACCCCAGGAAGTCTTGTATGGGAGGTCCTGACCTTGTGCTCTTGGAAGCAGGAACTGTAGAAGAGACCTGCCCCCAGAGCTCATGAAACCACCCTAATGGCAAATACTGCTTAGGCAGGGACATTAAATGCCAGTTATCTTTGCCAGCATTTGCCACCCAAATTCATAATCCAATTTGTGTCTTTCACTCAGTGGATTTGGGAAATGTCTTTGTTGCACTCTGGAACTCGCTGCTGCTTTTCCCAGGTTGCATAGGAAGTGCGAAGCATAGCACCAGGCACAGCTCCCCCAGGCCCTTGGCCAACGGTGCTGCTGGCGAGGTGTTGCTGAAGCCAGAGGACAGGCATTGCGAAGGCTCAGATTGTGATGTGGGGGTTCCTGGTTTGAACGGTTTAAGTGCTGCAGAGAACACAAGAAAAGCTATTGCCCTGGGGTAAGTTCTTCCCTTGCTGAACAAACCACTACAATCAGGTGTGTGCGGCCAGGAGGGTAAATGACTTTGGAGCTCTTGCTCCTGCCACTGGTGCCTCCAGGTGCCTGCCATGGTCCACGCATGGGCTGAAAGTCCCTCCTGTTGTCCCTTACGTAGAATGGGGGATAGAGCAGCTCACTTGAATGACTGCCCCAGCAGAAGGTGGTGTGGTTTGCCTGCTTTGGTTTGCGGTCCCTTGCTTATTTTTCTAGTATTTCTCCCCATAAGCCCTCCCAGAGGAGTTGGTACATGGCTTCTTTCTGTGGGGGAGGGCATTTTATCTGGAATCCGCTCCCTTTTTTGTTGCTAATTTGAGAAGTCCCTAAGTACAGTTTAGTTCCCCAAGATGGGACACAGGTGCCATGAACTAAGCAACTGAGTTTCTCTACATACCCAGCAAGTGCCTGATGGGGTGACCTCTTGGCTCTGTGGCTGTCTGTGATGTGAGAGGGCAGCTTGAAGAAGGCTGGCTTTAGGAAACCTGAACTTTTCCATCGTAGGTGTGGGGTAGAGACAAACTCCAGTGGCTGGGTGATTCAGTGGTGTACATCAGAGGAAGAATGCTGCCTTGGGAGAACCAGCTTTCTACTTCTAAGTCACAACTAGAGCCCTGTGAATAACCCACCCAAGTAGCTTCAAAGTTAGAGGTTTCCCTGGACGTGGGAGAGGCTCAGCTGGTGCTATCCGGCAGGTGGCAGGAGGACCCGCCCCATGTCTGCACTGAATGCTTTAGGTGCTATAGGATGACTCTCCCAACCCCTTTTCAAGGTCAAGTTCTAAAGGATGTTGTACAGAAGGAGCACCGACAGCTGATCTGGAAAGCAACTCGGAAACTGGGGAGCTCCAGGCTGTGCTCTCTGAAGTTGCCTCAGCAGGACCAGAGGAAGGTAAATAACCCTGTGAGCCATGTGGCGACTCCTCAAGCCCTACCACTTCGTTTCTCCAAATTGGTATGTTTAAAAAAAAACCCCTACTTGGTGGCTGAACTGCGTAGCATTTGGTAGATTCATTATAAATGTAGAGCGGGGGGCTGCTCGCAGGCTGTAGGTGTCTCAGACATGATGCAGTCACAGTACAATAGGACTCTAGAGAAGCAGGAAGTATTTTGAGGAGCTTTCTCTTAGTTTGGGTTTCTAGTTTAGTTTCCCACCTCCAGATGTCTGTCTGTGTGTCCTATAATTAGACATACAGTTGTAAAAAAAAAAAAAAAAAAAATAACTGCATCTAAATATGGATGCCACCTATGCTATTTTAAAATCTAGCAGGAAACCTTGAGCGTAGGGCTTCTGGTTTGTGGGGTAATCGCAGTGGTGGCTGGCACCATGTCTGCATTGGGACAGCTCTTCAGTCTAGTCTAAAGCAGACTTTCCAGCATGCGAGTCCACTATTTCCTGTGAAAGCTGGAAGGTATCTTAGCTATTGAAAACAAAGGTTCCAGTCTCTTTCTTCTTGCTGAATGCTTTTCATGCTGGAGGACTGACTTATTGATGGTCTGTGTGGAAGAGTGGCTTTTTTTCTTCATATCTTGTTGAAACTCTGCTGCCTTCCACCTCTGCACTAATTTGAATTTCAATGACTGAATTGTAGCACAAAGCCTATATTAAAGTGCCAGCATCCATCTCTCTCTGCAGTGTGCAACATTGTGTAGGTGTTGGCATTTGCAGAAGGTCTTGCAGTGACATAAAACTGAATTTCTTCTCTTAGTCACTGCAGCATGATCGTGATGCTTCCTGCCGTTCTCCTGTTCTAGAAGGGAGCCCTAATAGAAAAAATGTTTTTTAAAAGTAAAATATTTCATTGTTAAAACCCCAGGAAACACATCTTACAATTTATTTCCTTTGAGAGAGGTAGAGTCGCAAGAACAGAGCCATCCATATCTCAGCTGCGAGAAAGCAAATTGTTAGGATTAGCTGCGAGTCCTGAGAACTAGATTTCTCAGTCCTTGGAACAGGCAAACCTGCTCCTCCATCTGGTTTGAATTGGGGATCATCATGTTATGCTTATGTGTTTAAACAGATATAGCTCCAGAAAATATTGAGAGGCTGGTTGTAGGATTCTCATGTTAAAATATTATTTGCCTAATTTTGCTCAGACACGACACTGCTGAAATTCCACAATGAGTCAGTGAAGTGTAGCTTTGCCAGGTTTTAGGGCCTGGCCAACTTGGACAAAGCAGTTGGAAGACCACCTGAAAGCAGTGATTTCTCAGCTCTCGTTTGAGCTGCAGCTGTGATAAAATCTTCAGAATAAATGAGTGTGGGTACAAGATGAGGTCACACGAAGTACCCCATTAGTCAGCTCTTGTGCTAGCCAGTGGGGTATAGGTACACTGCAAGTCTGGATCGTTACCAGCCGTCTGGTGAAGCCCTGGGAAAGGTGGGCTGGTAGCTACCTGAAGACAGCAATGAAGCTGGGAGGAAATGCAGATGGTTGAGTTTGCACTCGGAACACAACAGACTTGTTTAGGGCTGCTCCTTTGAATCGGGCTTCTGAATTGCCAGACCAAGCTGGAAATGGTCCGCAGGTGGCTTCTGCTGCTCATCCCTTTGGGTAGATGCACTGAGCTCCAAATGTGCCCACTGCTCCTCTTCCTTGTTCTGTGGCCAAGTCCTGGCACTAGCTGTTGGTGCATCTTGGGAGTGGCAGGAAGCTGAGGAGCTTGGTGACGGGATTCTCACTGCAGCTGTTACTGAGCATTATCCTTTGCTCCTTGCAGCTGGGCTGTGCCAGAAGCATGTCCTCCACCTCCTGCCAGGCATGAGCAGTGACAGCGACATTGAATGTGACACTGAAAATGAAGAGCCGGAGGATGCCGCGTCATCCACAGATGGGTTTAACCATGCCTTTGCCGTCCAGTCCTCGAGCGAAGGTAGAACCCACGGTGACAACATGCAGTCAGAGGGCAGATGTCCAAGGGCCAGCCCTAACCTGGCTTGCGTTTTATGTGGGTAAATGTCATCTCCCAAGGCCAAGAGACGCAGTGCTGTGCCCCACGGAGCATTTGCCAACATTACTGGCTTGAGCTTGAGGTCTTGTTTAGCCTGTTTTTTATTACAAGACAGGGACAGAATTTTACCTCGTTCTGAGCTGAAATGACATTCGCGTCCTTTCACACTGTACTTCATTTAAGCAAGGGGGGATAGATCACTATGTTCAGGGTGACCCAGCAGACATCTTTCATTTAACTTCAGAAAGGCAGAACCTCATGCCCAGCTTGGAAGGCCACAGAGCAGCTACGGTGTCATCCACCTCTGGGTGGTGAGCATGTCCTGAGAACAGACCCCAGTGTCCCTGCAGAGCTGCAGTGTTGAGTGGCAAGTTTGGGAAGTGTGTGAGGGCTCTGTGGTGTCAGATTTCCCCCCCCCCCCCCCCCCGGCTTTAGGGAGATTGAAGGGTGCAGTGGTTTTCCAGCTCATCTCCTCCACAAACCTAGCTGGCTTTTGAGCAGAACAGCGGACTTGGGTGCAGCTAGAGGTAATGGGCAGTAAGTCATGAGAACTGAAATAAGATTCCCTGGTAATGAGGGTGCCTCTTAAATGACAGTAATCTGCTTAGGAGCACTTCAGCTTGGTTTTCAAAGGGGTAAAAGTCTCTGACACTCTTGTTCTGTGAAAACGGTAGGAACTTGTCATGGGGCTACTTGGAACTTGTTCAGCTGATTGGTGAGTCTAAGGAGGTTGGGTAGTGGTCTGGCATCAGTGTCAAGCCCGGGTCTGGGTTCCTTACTTGGAACCAGCTCAGTGGCTGATTCTGAATTAGGCTGCAGAACTCCACGGCAAACATTGAATCCTGAAGTGACAGAAGAGTCCAAACACTGCCGCTGGAGAGCAGCCCGGTGCAGGGCAAGGGTTTTTATCTGCTGTTAAGAATGAATTCTCAGTCTCCTCAAGACTTGCAGATCATGGAACCAAATGCTTCAGTTAAATTAGACTAGTTTGGGGTGCCGGGCTAAAAGATCATCTGTAACTGTCTTTCAGTCCTAGAGCTGGGTTCCATGTTTTCTGAAGGTGATCAGACTGGTCCTGAAGATCTCGGTTTTGCTGCTGGCGAGGACAATACCAGGTAATTGAATGCTGCTCTGGTGGCAGGTCTGCTTGATCCCAGTCATCTTGAAAAATCAGAGCTGCTTAATATTCTCAGCTCTCTGGTTTGAGCTTCCTGTTCCTAGATCCCCAAATGAACCACGGAGCAGTGCATGTTTCCATCAGACTGGGAGATTGTGGAAGGGGAGGATAGAGGGGAACATAATGCACAGAATAATTAATACCCTGCCACTTGCAGCTACTTCCCAGAGCAGATTTGTCTGTGGGTGGAAGTTGGTGAGATCCTGGCCCATGTCCGTGATTTTTCTTTTTACATAGACTTTCAAGACCAGTTTGTACTCTCGTCCCTCCCTCCTTCCCTACCCACGCCTGACTGGTCTTCAGTTATCAGAGGTTTCGTATCTGTTCTTTCTGTGGGAGGGTCTAGATTTCAGTGTCTTAAATCCTTCAGACACTTCCTGCCTGCTCCATAAACCATAATTGCTCTAATACAGGCCCTGTTTAATGAAATAATTGTATATGATTCTCTTTGGGCCAGGTAGAGGATTGGGTTGGTGACTGCAGAAGACTGTCTTGAAGAGCTGGGTTCACACTAACCTGCTTATGCCCCTGAGAAGAGGTACTTTTGCCACTGGAACTTACTTATGCCATCAGGATTGCTCATGGTAGAATAAGCTGACTTCATTACATTCTGTAGTTCTTCCTCACCACCTTGAAACCTCTGCATAGGTCCCCCTGCCCTGTGAAAGCCTCTTATAGCAAAAAGACTGCGTTCCTCTTGGTTCAAACATATTCTCTGAACAAATGTTCGAAAGGTGCTGGAGCCCTGTGAGCATGCTTGTCTAGTGACTCTGAGGCGGGTGCAGTGGAGGAGGTGTAGGAATAATAGCTGTGCCAGTAGAAACACAGGGGACCCTACAGATATGTTTTAACTTAACGTTAAAGAGGAGCAGCCTCTCCAACCATTAGTTACCCTCCTCTTCCATCTCCACCTTGGACCAACTTGGAACGTGTTGCCAAACCTTTTTTTTTTTTGCCTCCGTGCATTGCATTTGAGCTGCTAAACAGTTTGTGAAGCTACGACGAAAGCTGAAAAACTGGCTGTTGAAAAAGCAAAGGTAACTGTAAATGTTCGTAGAGTGTTCCTGTCTCATCTTGCTGTATGTACTGGAGTTCTTTTTGTATGTAAGATTGTTCCCCTGTGTAACTGCTGTGCGATTCATAGTTTAGTTTGAAACTTTGCACTTTGTTAATAAAATGAACATTGAAATACAGCGTGAAATCGTTTGACGCCCATCTATACACGGGTACAATTGCAGGTGCTTATGCATTTAAAAAAGAAAAAGCAAGACTCTCTTTATCCTTTTGTGCTGCACGCCTGTGTCTGCAAATTATTCAGCTGAAGTTGGGATTGTTTTTCTTTTCCTTTCAGTTGCATCATTAATAGAATTGAACATTGGCAGCTGAAGTCCCGTGTAGGAGTTAACGGTCCATCTGGGCTTTTCAAAAATGCACTGTGTTGTTGGCTGTTTGAGGTGGAACTGGGGCAGAACCTACCCCCAGTGAAAGCAGTTGCCATGTAGTTGACTAACAGCCGTTCTCAATCCCTCTGGCACTGGACCTCTGCCCTCTTGTTTCCTTTCAGTGTCTATCTTCCTCCACTATTGCAGAACTTTCTTTAAAGAATTAGCCCTAGCATGTGCACTCTGATCCCTGTCATAAGCACGGGAACAATGGTGATGGTGCGTTTGGTGGCAGGAGGGGTATGAACTGATGTTTTTCAGTATCCTGAGCTTTCCCACTCTGTTGAACTCAGGCCTAGGGTTTGTGGGGGTGTTTCTGAATTGAGGCTGGTTGAAACCACTTCCTCCTCAGCCAGGTTGGCTTTAAGTCATGTAAGGGTTAGGTTGGCTGTAGAGGACTCGACTCATTCCAGTGTTCTAAGCCCCTACCCTTGCCCATGTGTCCGTCACAACTGGGTGACAGTTTTACCTGTAGATTTTCTGCGTGTTTTAGCACAGGTTCTCTTGCTCCCGGGACAGCTGATCTGTAAGTGGAAAATCAAGGTGCTTTAGGGTTTGACATCCTGCCCTGCCTGATGGTTGAGTAGGGCCTTTGGAGCAGACATCTGACTAACAACATGTTACTCAAGAGGGTTTTTTCCTACAGAGAACTAAAACGATCCAGCCTCAGCTGGGAATCCAGCAGCTTCCTGTCCAGCACAATAGAGGAGTCTAACGTCAGTGGCTTCCACTTTCCAGTGGAACTGTTCGGTCTGTGGCTCAAAGCTTCTAGAAGTTTAATTTTGGAGACTGCGTCTTGGCTAAAGTGCTCAACTCTTGCAAAAAAAAAAAAAAAATCTGTGTGGCCATACCAAGGGCTGGCACTGGCTGTGCCAGTAGCACTGAGCTGAGCCCACTGTCCCTCCCAAACAAAGCTGTGAGCTGGCCTGTTACTCTACAGCTACCCTGGTTCTAGCTTTGTCTTCCTTACCGAAGTGTAGACTAGCTGGTGTTTCCTGCGCCATGCTGAATGGAGACACGTGTATTCCTCGCCCAAAGAAAACCTGAAATTAATCCCTGTTGCCTTCCATTGAGGGGAGAGGCAAAGTCGGTTCACAGATCCCTTCACCCAGGGTCCCAAGAATAAATCTGTGGTGAAGACTGGGAATTTTAGAAAGCAGCTCGATTCCAAACTGTCTGCTTTCAAGGGAGTTTGAATACAGGTGCCCGTAGCTTGCATGTGGAAGGCAGTTGAGCATAGACCCTGTTTCCTGGCCAACAGCAGAAGCTGGCCATTCGGACTCGGGCAGGGCCTGCAAGGGAGGTGTTGCTTCCCTTCCTATGGAGTTGGCACTTTGAACACTTACACCGGGGGAAATTGTGTAGCTATTCCACAAGCCAAACCCTGCAGTAGGAGCTGCAGCCGGAGTGTCACTTACGCGGTCTATACCCAATTCTGCCTTTACTGAAGATGCAGGCAGGTCCCTATTTGTACTTGAATCACCGATCTCCTCTAGCTGTTTGAATTCCCTTAGCAGCATCCTTCACTAGTGTGCTGCATAGGACCTTAGCCCAAGGAATGTACTTGTTGTTCTGAATTTGTCTTGGAAGAAACAGACCACTGAGAAATGAGTTTTAAATGACTGTTTTATTAAGATACTGGTAAAATTTCAACATAATCCTTGTCTGTATAAACAGCTTGAATTAATAAATAAAATCTGTATGGCTAATACATGGTTATAACTGAACTCGCATGTGAGCTGCAGAACACGGTTGCAAATGGAGAGGTCCCAACACTGTTAAACGGTTAGAGCTTAAACTGATCGACTTGGGAAAGAACATATCAGAAGTTTTGTGAACAAGAGGACACGCATATCAACAGGAGCGCCCGGTGCGAGAGCTGACAACACACCTGGCGCTCCAGAACCAGATCTGCCTATGTAGACAAGTTACTCTTGCAAGTAAAAGTGCTCAGGGTGAACTTCGGCCAACTTGCCCTATTCTTGTTTTGAGTGCATCTAATTGGACAGTAGAGGAAGCTGTTAACAAAACAAGCAAAATGCAGTTACAGTTATTGGACTAACCTTGAATAGGTGGGATTTTTTTTCCTCTAATGCTTCACCATAATGCTGGCAGCTACAATGCTAGTGCCTCATTAACAATGACTAGTAAAGGACGGAGCATCCAAGTCAGAGGTTGCATTTACACTGGACTATTATTGCACATGATACAAGGGTGGGAAGCTTTCTTCCTGTTGCAAGGAGTTATGAGCCAAAGAAAGATTGCCCTAAATTATAGGCATGACCAAAGCTGGAGTATCCCCTTGACTGGCTTTGTCTATGAGAATCGTGTCAAATGAAGAAATGGTGCCAAATCGGCCACTAATTTAGATCAATCTTTCTCATTTCGGGAGTGCTTAGTGGTAGAAGAGTGGACGTGGACTACGGTCCTGTCTGTAAACACTGAACTTGCGCCTCACGCATATCTGCCCGCAGGACAGCACGTTTCTCACTGACGCACACAGTTCCCAAAACTGAGTGGAGTTTCTATGACAGTGTACCACTATAAATGTGGTATAAGTTAAAATCTGCTTCCACATTGTCCTCAAGTGTTACACTGCAGCCTAAAACTAAATACTGAATGATTTTAACTTGCAAGGACAATTGATGGCACTTCTAGGTAAAGAAAAGATATTTACATGCGTTTCCACCCACCTTTAGTGCAAATCAAAATGGGTTAAACAGCTCCCTGGTCTGGTGCTATACTGCTCTCTGCAACAGCAGATGTTCCTCAGAGTTGCACATTTAAAGAAAAAAGCGTACACAGGAAACTTAGAGTGGGGATCAAACGAATCCCATTAAACTCACAGTGACTAGTTTACTGGCGAGTCTGGAACGGCTTCAGACAGACTGCCTGAAGTCCGTTTCTCAAAACCAACACAACTCCCTAAACACTTTTTCACTACGTCCCTCCTATTTTTGCAGGACACGTTTAACACGTAAACTGAAACTGATGCAGATTGTGTTAACTCGAAAAAGGGATACTTCAGCTCTTTATTGGAAAGGTTCGTTATACAAATTTCACCACCACTAAGAGATACACAATAAAAGTACAAAACACAAGTCACAGACTGAATCTCAGAATTAACAATTAATAAATACAGTTATAGATACTTTTGTAATTTGTCTAATATGGTTTGTTTTTTTACATTTGTCACCAGTTAGACGATCAAAAATACAAGGTACAGAACGCTTAGATACCATTAGAGGGGTACTTATTGCTTACGTTAGCAAGCAGCAAATAAGGGCACAGGATTTTGAACTGAAGAGAACTACTTCCTATCACCAGTGGCATTAAGAGAAAACACTGCATTTCACAAAGCACTGCTTTTTTGTCTAGTGTAGAATCAAGAGCAGCATATATCAGACCAATAACCACTACTTTTAATATGTATTAGAGAATTTTAAAGGACTTACCTTACAAATGGTTCCTATCTACTCTATAAATATGTATTTAGTGAGGAAATGAACACTTGCTATTTATACAATATTTTGTACCTGACCACACTGGAACTACAATGGGAATTTTGTTTTCCTAGAGAGAAACGGTATGAGAAGCAGAACTATTGTTATGGATCCACACCTAAAGAGCTGCACCCTTACCAAGACAACTTGCACTCAAGTCCAGTGCTTTTCAGCTATTCCTGCACGTTGGGAAGAAGGTCAATCATCCGTAACTTCCTGAATTCATATTTACTCAAAAAAATGGCACTTGCATCACCTTTCAGTAGAAGTACAGTTATCAAACAAGAGAGATTCCACGTGCCACCTATCTTTCTGTGAAAACATGAACAATGAGAAGGCACCAGAGAGATGCCCCAAAATTGCATACTTCATGGTTTTGTGGTTTCTCAACTTTCCTTACTAAATCTGATTGGAAACATAGAATACAGCTAAAGAGTGTTGATGACAACAGCTAAGGCTTCATAAAAGGACAAATGTAACAGCCAATAAATAGTCCCTTAATTATGGTTATGGTTAAAAAAAAAAAAAAAGCCTCAAAATGATTTTAAAAAATGTAGAAACCATTTTTCAACTCCTGTTAACTCACAGCTTTTTGCTGTTTCATCAAATCACTTTAAGGAGTGACTCAAAGAATAAGTGGAGATTGGGAGAATTCAAGTATTATGGTCTCCAATAATTTAGAGTCCTGTGACAAAAATTCAACTATTTTGCAAATTTGATCTAAACCGTAAGTCTGATTTTAAAGTGTTACTGGTAGGAGGGTGTGAGGTATTGGATGTTGCTGAAATGCAGAATGACATCTTATTCTTATTTCTGCCCAATTATTTTTTCCTGTTGACTGGTACTGCAGTAAAGAATAGTGAGAGGAGGGATATTCCAATGTGCTGTCCAGTACAGCTCACTGGAACAGTTTGATTACAGTTAGGGTTTTTAAATTTTTTTAATTAATACTCTGCTTATTACAATAAAGGACAGAAAAGGGCAACCCACCTTCCTCGCCTTTCTACGTGAACTGAAGTTTGCTTGGAGCAGAGTTCTGGATTGTCAGTGCGTGTTACGATCTCAGCGAAACAAATTGCCCTCATCCTTCTGCACCCACAGCCCTGCTACGCACCAGGGGTTACTCCAGCAGTCTCCTGCCCACGAGCTGCGAGGGATACCACATTTCAGCAGCAGTGCCACAATCCCGCCACTGTCTTGCCCTCCCTAAAACCAACCAGCTTATTTTAAATCAATACCTTGCCACCTACAGTCTGGGACCTAAAACAGAATCCGGATCAAAGTGCTTATTGTCCCTAACAAGTGGTTCTGTGGTTTGATTGATTTATGCCAGCACTGTTCACGTGGACATCATCTCCACAGCCTCGGTTTCTTCTAAACACCTGAGATGAAGTGATAGCGAAGAGAGGTTGGCTCAAAGCATTAACTGCAATCGTGTTGGATTAAAACCAGTTGACAACGTAGTCTCCTAAATTGACAAAATAATAAAAATGCCACTAAAAGCACCAGGAGGTTGTGAAATCCCCAATACTGGACCTCAAGCCAGAGAAATCTTTTTTTGTTTGTTTTTTTTAACTACAAAAACAGTTTTTCATATTCCACATTTTATGTTACATGAAAAAATAGCTAAATTAGGAGTATGTACCTCGGTCTGAGTCTGAGAACAGAGAGGAGATCTCACAGCAGGAGCTTAGTTCTCCATTCCTAAATTACCTGTTAAAACCCTGTATGGCTTTTAGTCTTTTACCTGCAAAATGGATGGGTTTTTTCTATAGATTTCTCTTAACATTAGTCTGAGATAAACTGAAAGCAAAATAAGAAAAAACCCCCACAACCTGGACTTCTATGGAAACTCCCCCCTCCCCCCGTTACAAAATTTGGCAGTTCTAAAAGAGGATCTTTCTGAAAATATTGCTCCACAGACAAACCTCAGGCAGGTTCAATGTTATATCCCTTTGCATTGTTTGCAAGTCTGTTTCCTAACTGCATCTGTTCAGATAAGCCAACTAACCAGCTTCCAGTAGTGAATGCGAGTATAGATACCTACATGGGCATGTGTCTGGGCAGCTGTGACTGCTTAGAGTGGCACCACCAGCAATTCTTATTGAGACGGAAACACTATTTCTTTTAATTCCTAGGTCTATGTACATATAAGCTGAGCTTTTGCAGGTTCTGTAATACACACCGATCTGAAATGCTCACCTTTTGATTTCTGATGATGCTTTTTTTTTTAAATTCTGGGAATGTCTAATCTAGATATCTGAAGGGGGGGGTAACAAGGAGGATTGTTATATTTTACAGTGCAAGTGAAGGTATGAATGTGGTATACAGTTACTCTGTCTTAGCATGAACAGCATACTCTCACTGTAACTTCTATGACTATTCATCCTCCACCACAGAGAGCTTCTTACCAACATCCTAATGTTACTACCACTTCGGACAGGCAAGGACAGACCCAATCCTTCTGTACGGGAAGGCTCACGAGCAAAGGGAGATGCGCGAAACTTTGGTCTGAGCCTGGTTTCTCGTCGCCACTTGGCATTATAGACGTGGAAGCGAAAGAGAGCAGAACCTCGTCTGCCCAAGGAGTTGGGCTGCTCCTCTTCCGTGCGGGAGAAGATGGGAGAGAAGCCCTCGGTGCTGTAACCGAGCTGCCCTGCGGAGCCCAAGCTCGGAGGAGCAGTGCACCTGGGATCGCTTTGTCCATGCACTGACAAAGCAGCACTCTCTGGCGCTTCGGTCTTCACTGTTGAACCATTACCCAAATTCACGCTCTTTGGTATGCCAGGACTGAACACTTGAACTGGTGGCAAACATTTGGCACTCTGAGGTTTGCTTGCTTCCATGGTTGTCAGGTCTAAGTAGCCTTGATCAAACAGGTTAATTTTGGACCCTACGCTCAAGCTAGTTCTATCAGTGAAGGAATCCACTCGTCCATCATACCCTAGATCTGCTGGTGCTGAGCACTGGTGCTGAGGCCAAGGCCGTTTGCAATCTCCATGGTTTTCCTTGTCTTCTCCGCTGTCTTCTTGCCCTCCTTGAAATGAGTTCTCTGTCCAGTCTGATTCTTCACTAGCATTTACTGCTGCATTCATGTCCCTGAGAAATACTACGATGACAGTGATGTTGTCACTGGAGCCAGCATCTCGAGCTGATGCCACTAATTTGTGTGCCACCATGCTGCTATCCCCATTATTCTCCTTGAGGTGATCGGCTACCACCTTCACTGCCTCATCAGGATTCACTGTGTCATAGAAGCCATCACAGGCTAAAATGAGGTAGTCTTCAGACCCATCCAGGACAGTGGAAGCAGAGTCTGCGTCCCCACAGATATATGGCTTGTGCTCTGCGTCTCCTGCAAAATGAAAAACAGGGCTAGGTGAGGCTCTGGCTTTGACTGATGTGCTGAGTAATTGCTAGTAGCCTGGATTCCATGTAAGGATATGGAATCAGAGGGTTGGAAGAGACTTCGAGGGTCATCCGGTCCAAGCCCCTGCACAAATGCAGGGAAGCTGCTCCCCAGCTCCTTTCCTCCTCTCTGTTAGGAGCTGCTTGGAACAACTAGAGGCAAACCTCTGCTGCACGGAGAAGTGGAAGTCCTTGTTCCCAGCTGGATCAAAGAGCCACAAGGGTTCATTAAAAAAAGAAATAGCGGGGGAGGAAATAGAATACAAGCAGCAAAAGGAATGAAACGCCATTTCTCACCAATAGCTCTGGAGACTGACAGACTCCCGTTGACTCTCCAGGCTCCAAACCAGACCACGCAGCCTCCCAGAGCCTCGATGCGCTTCTTCTCATCCTAAACCGCAAGGCAACAGAAGAGCTGACCTTCGCTGCCATAGCTAGACTCCCCTTTTGGACATTCTCTGGCTGCACATGGATTTCTGCAGGAGGTTGTGCTGCCCTCCCAGTTAATTTGACATAGGGCTTTTCTACATCAGGAATCTTATCCAAAGCAACAGGACTAGGTGCTTGTTCAGCTGCGAGACAGACAAGGCAGCAAACAACAGGTAAGGCAATTTTATGGACAGGAACAGGTCATTTTATGGAACAATAATTATTTTTTTCTAATCTAGGCAGTCGGTAGGGGGAAAGCTGGCTGTCAGCAATTCAGTACCTCTCGATCTGGTTTATGAGGCTTCATCAGTTCCACAGCTTGGCCCCTTCTCACGAGCATCACCTGGGAGTCGCCCAGCCATGCCACGTGCAGCATGTTTCCCCGGATGAAGGTCACCACGCCCGTGGTCCCACACCGCAGGCTCTAGAAAAAACATTCCAGCAACTGAAAGCTGCCCCCGGGCATTTTGCTGCACTGCTCCACGATGGGGCGTGTGGGTATTTCAGCCCAGCAGCCGTTCTGATGGACCAAAGGGGCTGAACACTTCCCCAGAACTAACATGACCAAATGCAAGTAACAGGGCAGAGTTCTGCCCCAGTGTTTGTGGAGGCTACAGTTCTCATCCTGGCCTCGGCCACCAGTCCAGCGTGGCGCCCCACGGACCTCCCTGAGCCCCAGTTTCCATCCGTAAATGAGGGAGATTCACTCAAAGCACCTTGGGGCCTGCTTGAAAGCAAAGAACCACCAAGCAGTGGTAATACTGACACCTTGCTCCACTGCCTCACCTCTGCCTGAGGACCCAGAAATGCACTTGGCCATTCCGCCTCTCTTCCTGAGCTACATGGAGTTCCGTTTTCAAGGGGGAAACAATTAAAGGACAAATGTAATTAGCACAATTGTCTGTTGGCAAATACAAGGTACATGGAGTTGGAAGCAGCTAAAAAGACCTTGTGATGCTCAGTTCTGGATTTCTGACCTTGCTCTCAAGTTCAGACATTTGGAAAGGACCTTGGCAGTCCTCAGGTCCTGCCTTCACATGAACATCACCCCATGGTCAGTGGGAGGCAGTGGGGGAAGGGGCAAGGACAGCAGCACCAGCATATCTAAGGGAATGTCTGCCCTGCAGTGACTGTGGCTCCTGTAGACACACAAGCTGGCTCTAAAGCGTTTGCCTGGATACCGACAGCTGTGTAGCCATGGCAGCGCGGAGCTCCGCGTGGGCTGCAAAATGCACCCGAGAAGCTGGGTGAATCCTCTGACAGCTGGTCCACACAGAGCCCTGTGGTGCTGCAGTCACACTGCCAGGACAGCCCTGGCCAGTGAGCTCCGCACTCCAAGTCCTGGAAACACAAACCTACACTGGGGGCTGAAAACGCATGCATTTGCTCTGCGGTCCCTGCCCAGACCTGCTCCGTTACAGCCCTGTGCAGCTCTGGATGATTAGTTCAGCTAGGACTCCTCCCACAGGCCCAGCCCCATGCACCAGCAGGCTTTAATCGTGGGCATGGAACCAGCCCTACACCAGCTGCAGCTCCTTCCGCTGGAGACTGAAAGGGGCCCGGAGCTTAGCTCCAACGCCAGAAGCATTTCTGTCCGTGTTAGACGGTGGCTTGCAGGCCAGTAACATCCATACAGGCAGCCTAGAGGAGAAAGGCTCCAGGCCCCTCAGACAGAATGTGGCAGAAGATGGTCTGCGCCGTTTAAGCAGCCCCGAGGACTGCACTGCTCCCAGCTTCAAGAAGGCAGAAGTGCATGTTCACGATGCATTGGGGCAGGAATGTCATTACCTGCCCTGCGCGAGGGGGCTGCTGAGGGGGTCAGGGACGCCTCTGAGCTTGGCAGGTCTTGAACTGGAGCATCAGGTTCGAGGGCAGGGTGGGGTCCCTGCTCTCCAGACTCAGTCTACAACGCACAGGTGGATGCGGGGTGGGGGCTCCCGTGTGACTGATTGTGAGCCTGCGGCTTCCTGCTGTGCAGAGCAGCCACACAAAACTCACCTCTCGGGCTGCCTTTTGCACAAAGCGCTCGTCTGTCACCCGGAACGCCTTGCACAGCGCCTCTGTGGGGTCATGCTGAAACATCTCCTGGTGCACCAAGTTCACATGGAGGTGGATGGAGGCATAAATGGCGGCATCCACTCCCCCGTGACCATCGAATACTGCGAAATAAGCTTGCTCCTCTTGATCCTGTGATTGAAAACACACAAGCAAACCAGACAGACAGACAATGGTGCTGGTTAACTGAATTACACCATTAACACCATTTAATTTGAGATTTCTGGTGTCCTCTCAGTGGTTGTTAGGACTGTCATGTGGTTACAGAGGCAGACTCTCCACAGGAGAGAGCGACTGGATAGATTATCTTTGTTTATACCAACGGGGGCTGGGGACTGTGCATATCCAGTCCTATTCTAAGCCCGATGAACTGTGCTTCCATGCCAGGAGCAGGTGCTCAGCCTACTGGTTTGTTATACCTTTCAGGTGTGCAGACTCAAAACCTCTCCTAAATAAAAAGCAGGAAGTGGCTTTGGTGATACAAACAGCAGCCAGGAGGAGACGACTACCAGATCCACTTGGTAGATCCACTTGGTCTACAGCAAGATTTGAACCCAGGTTTTCAGAGGTAAAATGCCAGTGTATTACAACATGAAGCTGACTGGCCCTGGGTTTTTTTTATCCAGTCCCCATCAACTCAGGTTGCTATATGTATTGTCAGGGAATTAAACATGACCATAGTCTCAAACCAAAAGGAGCAGAATTGCTCCTCTCCAACCCAGTCTTCTTGGTTTCCCCCAATCTGCTCAAGCAGAAGAAACAATGCCTCACTACCCAGAGGCATCAGCTCCAGCACCTATTCAAACAGACAAAACACCAACCCACTGTCAAGTGCCAATTCAACCTTGACAGCCATCTAAACGACTAGGATATTATCCATTGTAATTTTTAAGTGATGGGCTCCAGCACAAGTTTGAGTGAAGGAAGGTAACAATTGACAGGCAAAGGAAACAAACCTGTCTCTGTTTGCATTAACATAATGCAGCTTCAAAGCAAGAACTCAGGTGGGGCCCAAGAAAACAGTTATTAAGTTGACTAGGTGCAATGTAGAACCAGTTCCTGCATCAGCCTGATGCAGGTGGGCTCACCCTTGCTACTTTCTCTTCCTTGCCATTTCTCAGCATCCAGATCTTCACAGCTGAAGAACTAGCATGGGGCTGGGGCTGGTTAAGTCATGGGAACCGGTGGAGGAAAGTAACGCTGGGCCCAGCTTCACCCAGACATTGGTGTTGCTGGACTCTCATGGGGGTCTCACTCTTCTCCCAGGACTGTTTCTACCTTCCCCTTCTCAGGTGTTTAGGTCATGGATGTTGCTGCACAGTAGGCTGGCAATGCACGCCCACCCCGGATGACAACTGGCCAGCAGGAATGAGCTCCGAGTGCACCAGCATTTTCTTCTCTGCTGGTGTCCAGGTGCCCTTTGACTGACAGAGAGTCTTGCCTTGGCTTACTCTTTAGTAACGCAATGGCCTCCCATGTGGGAACGCTGAGTTCCATGTGGTGTCTCAAGCCGTTAAATGCCAGGGACTGTTGCAGAACCACACTCCTATTGGCATCCAAGCAGGTGAATGGACACCACACTCTCATGCAGGCTTTTCTCTTGCCAGCAGAGTGCAACCTTCTAAAATAAATGAAAGCTAACAGGCTTCTAAACCACAGGACAAATATTAGCACAAGGCACGGGATCAAAACCCGGCAGTGAAGTGCGGACACCGCTGGAATGGGGGCAGCAACTGGCTCAGCAGGTCCGACAGAGACAAAGCCACTAAATGTTAGCTAGATGAAGCCTCACTTTAAGTGTCTGTCTTCCTATGTACCATGGAGGCAGTGTTTTGGAATTGTACCTACTGATGTTTGTAGCAAATTCTCTCAGCTACCCTAAAACCACAGTTGTGTCTGTAGCCTCCTTCTCAAATCCATCACAGATTGTCTTTAGTTTTCATGGGTAAGCCCTTCCTCTGGTTTCCCTAAAGACAAAGCCTACATTCCAGAGGTGTATGTCACCTTTCACATCAGCTCCCTTTACCTCAAGGTTGAAGAGCATGTTGAAGTCCGGAATGCAGACGTGCTTGTCTTCCATCTTCCTGCGCATGTTTTTGATGGCGTGGATGGATGTCTCATAGTACCGGTGGGGTTTAATTTGAAGTGGAAAGTCTTTCACCCAGTTGCTGCAGATCTCATGGAGTTTGTTGAAAACCAAGCGGGCTAGCTTCACTGTCTCGATCTCTGATGGAGGCAAAATAAAAACAATGTTAAAAAGTGAGAATTTTTACCTTATGCACTATAGAGACAAACTGAAAGAAGGCTTGGCAGGCACCTGACATGGGCGTCCAGCCAGGAAACCCGGGATTCTGAAGGGGGAGTCAAGGGAGCCAGGCACTGCCAGCATTCCTCCCTGAACGCCTCCCTCGTTTTATCGTAACTGCTGTCCTTTTCCAGGGCTTATTTTCTGCAGCAGGAAGAATGAGAAGGTTGTATGCACACCTGCTGTAACCCCTTTGCAGTTGTAGATTAGGGGAAGCAACTGTACCACACCACAGGGGCTCCTCCGGTGATGGACTGAGACACTATGTGGTAGAAAGGTGTTGTAACACTTAAAAGCCAAATGGGCTGGTGAAACATTCAGCACACTCTTGAAAGGGATGCTAACCTGTTGCTTTGTTTGAAATTGGATGCTGCAGCTCTGAGTGGGAAAGCAGGCAGCAAATGTGGGAGGATGGAGCACATCCAGGGTTCTTCCTGCTTCCCCAAAGCCTGTATCCCCAACCTCCGGTTTCAACAGAAGCCTCAGCAACTCCGCCAGCCCTGCAGAAGCCCTCTGTCCAAGGGAAGGAGGGAGGGATGGAAACTACTAGCATTCATTCAATATTTCATTTCTCAGGAATATGGTGGAGTATCTGTAAGCAGCTCCTAGAAGTGCTGGCACAATTAGTCACTAATAGGGTTGGGAAATGTGTGTGCTGGAGTGGCCAGCAAGCCAAGGCCTCTGGGATCTGTTTCAAACTCTACTGATTATTTATCCCCTAAATGGGGAAACGAAGACTCAAGACTTTTAAAGCTTAGCCTCCATCAAGGGTTCTGAGATCTTTCAGATGGATGTTGTACATTGATAGTGTTATAGCTACAGATTGGGATAAAGGGATATACCTGATTCAGAGAGACCCAGGACGCCTCCTGAACTCGAGTCCCTAGTTATGAGAGCTGGTCCTACCACGTTCACCAGATACTTGCTGCTCCCTCTCTCTCTTTGTATGGCGTCAGATATCAGTTTCCAAACCTACAAGCCACTGTCTGGTATTATCGCTCAATGTGCAGATTCCATCTACCCCGTCTCGGCATTTATAGAGACTGCAGCTTTCAATTAAGTGCTGGCTGTTTGTTGGATGCCACATTCACACAGGGGGCTGCCCAAGAGGTTCATCTGGTGACATGTTTTGAAGTGTCTGTATCCAGATCTCAGTCTGGTCAGCTTGACCCATGCCTCTCTGTCAAGGTCGTGCCCAACGGGGGACTCGTTTGGTGTTGGTATAAAACACTATAGGAATAGGTCTGATTTTTCTCAGTGCTTGGCCCACTCTGTTGCTGCTCAAAGGCTTGGTTCAGCATCCCAAATCTCTTCAAGGAACTTCATGTACAAACAGTTTATGACTTACAAGCCTCTTGAGCCTCCATCTGTTCAGGTCTTCAGTTAACAGTTGATGGAGCAGGTGATTTTCGTCATCTCTTGCCGCTATTGCTAGTAACCATGTTGGGGTCTGTCTTTTATATCACTTGGTCTAATGCCTGAGAGCACAGGGAAAGTGTGTGTGTGTGTGCAGCCTGTTATGAGTCTCAGCACATGGTTAGGTACAGTGTTGAGCTTTGTAGTGTATCAACTTCTGGACCATCCAGGGGCACAATATTTTGCTGGGGCATATGCCATTGCAAGCGTGGTGGTTCTGAGCACTTTGAAGCTAGCACCCCATGTCATGCTGGCTAAACATCCTAAGGCAGAGACATTACCACTGACCTTCTGCATGTGATGTTTATAGGTGAAGGAATGGTCTAATGCGACTCCTAGGTAGGTTTGGATATGCTCATAGGGAAGGATGTGGTTGCCTACTCTGATATTCAATGTGCTCGCGACTCGACAACTCTCCAGGTAGAAGAGCAATGACAATGAGGCTCAACTTCTGAACACCACTTGCGGAGATAGTCAGCGATGAGTCCCAGGTCAGTGCTCTGTGTCTTTTCCAGTTGTCATGACTATTCCTTGGGCTGCTATGGTGACATCAGTGTATATGCATTGTAGCTGTTGTATTTGGGAAGTCTGAGGTGTATACAGTGAAAAGTGTTGGTACTCATGCTGACCCCGGGGGGACTTCACTCTTCAGAGTTTGAACTCTGCTCTTTTCTCCTTGGCTGGTAGTGTGTGTGAATGATCTGCTGGAGATCACGTTCATAATGAAAGCCATTGCTTGCAGTCAGATGCCATAGAGTGCCACAGGTATTTGAGGCCTTGCTGCCAATGGGAGGAGATAGAGCCGCTTAATCTACCAGCCCTTGGAAGCAGATGGTAGAAGTACCAGTACAATCAGGTTACCAGTGTGACAGCACAGTGGTACCCCCAGCTGATCCCCAGCACGGTCAGCACTTGCCCTGCTGGACAGCGCAGGACATGGGCAAAAGCACTGGTAGGACTGTCCAAATCCTACCTCCAGGCAGGGCACTTCAACCACAAGGTTCCTTTTCTCCTCTTCCTAATGGGCACGTTTAACAGAGAAAGGTTGTTTTTTTCCAGCGTTACTGGTTTGTTACAACCTGGAAAGCCACTCAGCAAGCAGAATGGACAAAAGCCATTAGCTGTGCTGAGATACTAAATACCCTTCTCTGCAGGGAGTATGCAGAATGTCAGCATCATCAATAATTGCTGCTTGAGATCAAAACAGGAGAAAGGCCCACAGCAGCCCGTCCACCCCCTCACAGCTGTAAATTACTCATCAATCGTTAATGTCGTGGGGCTGAGCAGGAGCTGAGTCAGCGCTGTTCGTGGCTGTGCCGTGCAGCAGTCCATCTCCCTCCTGCTCTAAGATGCTTCTGTGATGGAGCTGCTGATGAATTGTGCCAGCACAGGCGGGAGACCCAGCCGGACAGGTTTGTTCCTGAGACTGGTTGACTGATTTCTCATTGCAAAGTAGGAGGGAATGGAAACTGAGCGTGTTTCCATTTCCACACTCCCCAGCCCTGTATTAGCTGTAGGTAACTGGCTAGACCAGGGATGCTCAACAACCCCAGCCCGCAGGTCAGATGTAGCCTGCAGAGTTGTGTCATCCAGCCTGCAGAGCTCCCCACGGGTCCAGAAATTTGGTGGTGAGGGAGCAGTGGCAGCATTCAGTGCCACCCCTCTGCTGCCAAATTTTCAGACCAGTGGGGAGCCCTGCAGGGGGACAACATGGCCCTGCTCACTAGGCCTGGCACATGGGGCTGGGCTGGGGCACAAGGCCCTATGGAAGGCGGGGGGTGAGCCAGATCCAGGCAATGTGCACTGACCCGCACAGGATCCAGCCCGTGGACTGGCCCCACACCACTCATCCAGGTTAAGCACCACTGAGCTGGACTCGCTGCACTTCTACTGGGTTGAGATGGATCCTTTAAAGGGATGGGGACAGCTGCAGGTGTGTGAATGCCCAGCAGCCCTACACTACCAAGCACAAGAGGAAAGTCCAGTTTATGAAGCAATATTGACTTTGCACTTCCTCAGTGCTCATCACCCAAGGATCTTGGGGGCCTTCCACTAATAGCTGATTTAAATCAGATCTTCACCTTGGTTCAGCAGTTTCAACAATACTTGGCACTTATATAACACTCAACATTTTCAAACTGCTGAACCGACATTAACTAAATACCCTTGTGGGGAAGAGTCGTCTCCTGTTACAGATGAAGAAAGTGAGGTACGGGGGTGGGGGTTAAAGCCCAAGCCTGTAGAAAAGGCTTCTCATCTTACCCGCCTCCACATCTGGATGCCCTTGTCTGGGCAGCTGGGGCCCGGTTTTCACAGAGGGTAAAATTAAGCCAGCAACAGGTGCAGATGCTCAACACCATTCAGAAAGAGTCTGGTAAAATGGTGCAATGGGTCATTAAGAGCCAATTTACAAGCTCTAGGGGCCGTTCTACCTTCTGGTCCCCTCATATAAACACTTCTGCCTTAAGCCCAAACATCCAAATGTCATTTACTCCAAAAAGAAATTAAGACTTTCTAACTTCTCTTTGCAACCCTCCCTTCTTTCATTCCTTTGGGTTAAATCCAGGCTGTGCAGCAAATGCATCAAAAGCATGTGACCCCTAATCTTCAAGAGTTGCTCTGAATATGCCACATTCACACTTATGTTTCCACTAAACCACTAATTGATGCTCTTTTCCAAATGTACATCTTCACCCTGTCATACTGACTGCAACTGTGAGAGGATTGCAGGGCCCATCACTGACCTTCCCCTGGCAAGAGAAATTTGATTTTTTTCTAGCAGATTCTGACTCAGAGACAAACTGCAAGTATTGTATTATTTTCCTTGTATCACAGAGAGCAGCAAGCTTGCTGGGCCCCTGAAAAGTCTTTCTAATACAGGTTGACACAAGGCTGGACACCAGGAGCACCAGCTCTCCTGTCCTGCAGCCATCTGAGTACTTTTGAAGCAAACAGTATGCTCTGAACTCACTACCAACATCTGTATCCCAGATCTAGAGTGTCTCTCCAAGTTTGATGGCCACACTACAAGCCAGTCACCATATTTTTCAAGTAGCTACTTCATGTTTCTCAACTCCCACTTTGTCGTGACTAATGTCAGTAACACCCTTTGCCATGAAATCCACTTCAGTCCTTCATGAATCCCTTCAGCTAGGGCTTTTGTTTCCATTCAACACAGCAACTCCTTGCTCCCTGACCTTGCAATATGCTTAAGAAATCATAAGCCCTGGCATGTTTTGTGAAATGGGATTACATTAGTCATAAATCAAGTCACCACTAGGATGGGCCCACTCTTCTCTTCTTTTTCCCCCTCACATTTTACTCTGTTACTGCTAAAGCACAGCTTGTCCAAGATGTACTTCTACACATGGAGAATGAGGGCTGGAAGGGACCTCAGGAGGTCACATCTAGTCCAACCCCGTGCTCAATGCAGGACCAGCCCCGACTACATCATCCTAGCCTAGGCTTTGTATAGCTGGGTCTTCAAAACCTCCAAGGATGGAGGGTCTTCAAAACCTCCACAACTTCTCTGGGTAACCTGTTCCAGTGCTTTACTACCCTCCCAATGAGCAAGTTCTTCATAATATCCAACTTCAACTTCCCTTGCTACAACTTGAGCCCATTGCTCCTTGTATCTGTCATCTGCCCCCCCTGAGAACAGTTCAGCTCCATCCTCTGTGTGTCTACCTTTCAGGGAGTTGAAGGCTGCTATTCAATCCCCTCTCAGTCTTCTCTTCTGCAGATTCAGTAAGCCCAGTTCCCTCTGTCTCTCCTCATACATCATGTCCCCCGGCCCCTGAACCATTTTTGTTGCCCTCTGCTGGACTCTCTCCAATTTCTCCACGTCCTTTCTGTGGTGGGGGGCCCAAAACTGGACACAAGACTCTAGATACTCCAGTCACATCTCCCTAGGATAATGTCGGGTGGGGATGCATGTTTAATTTAGCTACAGGTTACACCAGTATCCTGCTATCAACATACGTTTACTTCCTTGCATTACAAGTTTAAATGCATTCTTAAAAAGTTGTCTACTACAGAGATCTCCATTTAAAACATCGGCTTCCTTAGATATTTTGTGCCGAGGCTTAGTCAACATTCCCTTGGAGACTGTCAAATATTTATGTGAGTCGAAGCGATTTCAATTTGCAACTAATAAGGCTTGCTCAGCCAGAACAATGACAGCTCCATTCCAGTCACCTGCTTGGGAGGAAAAGCAGTCACACCTACCGACTGAAAGTCCAGAGTAAGTTGCACAAATTTAGATTCCTGCATGGCTCTGACAAACAGACTAGAAACTTCCTCCTCAAGCAGATTTCTAACACGTGTATTTTTCCCACACAGCTATTTCTAATTTTTTTTTAATAAAAAACAAAAGGGAATAAGGGATTAAGGGGATTGGTGACTAGATGTTTTCCAGACTGAATGACAGGAAACTCATCTTGGGAAATGTTATCTTTTATCTCAACAAGCATCCCAAACAGCTCTCAAAGGGAACACAGTCAGCAGAAGCCTGAGTTAGAGCTTGCAGCCCTGAGCTGCCTGATGGAAAGTCTTACTACATAATAAATACAAATGGAGAGAAGGGAATATCCTTTTGTTCTTAATATCAAACACTTCTTTATATGGCATAATGTTATCAGACACTGAAACCAAAGGACACTGCAAAGCTCTGTTGAAAAATCTGTCAGTTGGAGTCTGATGTGCTCTTGTCCAGCTGTGGCTCTTGGGCTTGAAGCAGGACTTATTTCAGAGAAGCCCGTGGCCTGGGCTCCACAGCTGATCAGACTCATCTAAGCATGGCGGGCCTTAGAATTGATCGCCAACCTGTGAAACTCAGCGCTGTGCTCTGCAAAGGGCCCACAAAAAGCAGAGTAAATGCGTACAATATAATGCACTTACGTATGATCCCGTCCGCATTGTCCTCCTGCTTTGGTAAGTAGAGCACCGAAAGATCACTCTGAAGGACTTCATCTGATGTTGCTCTGGCTAAAGCAGCTGCCAAAAATGAAGGGCAATTGCTGCAAAAGAAAAACACAGCAGAGATACTTTCAACTGATTTTGCAAGATAACTGGCAACCAGTGTAATGCAGGGCAACACTTCTGTCTGTAAAGAAATAGTTTGAAGGTTGTCCAAGATTTGCAAGAACACAACAGAATTTTTTTTATAAATAACGCTGAAGCCTGGGATCTTTTCATATGCACTCTCTGGCTTTTATTAGGCTTTACTTCACTTTCTAGGGCACTATTCTTTAAGCTTATATGCTTCACTTTGCACCCTTTGCTTACTCCCGAGCACAGATGCAGAGCTTATCAAATATGCTCAGATCACACGCAGTTTCTCTATTTACATCATCAAACTGAGCTTATCAACCTGTCCAGCTGCCCTGCCTAACACAGGCTCTTGTTTCAGGTTCTCACAGGCCAGGCCCTGGACCTTTTGCAACCTGAGGACACTCAAGGACAAATCAACAAAAGGTAAGCAATTAATTTGTATACGCTAAAGGGTATTAAACACTTCTGTGGATGCTCTCATTGAGCAGTAAAGTGGACTTAATTCATTGTACTTTAATTAAGCCTGAGACCTCCAGCTTAATTAAACTGCAACAAAACAAGGCCACTTCACTTCTGGAAGACAGTGCCCACACAGAGGTTGAACGCCCATTAGCATGGGTGGGTTGCCTTCACATCCTTGGATCATTTGCTTTGACAACTCTGAGAGACTCCCAAGAACCTGCAGTGTCTCTTCTGAAGTGTACGCGGCTCTGGCACAGGGTGCATCTGCAGCACAGGACCGATCACGGTATAAATCAGCTTGATCAGAGCCTGGAAGCAGCAGGCCGATTCATTTACTCTGATGAGAAGAGTTTACCTGAGAAGCAAGGCAAACAAACTCCCTTGCCCAGAGCTCCATGGGCCCACAGCCTGCAAGCCTTGAGCGTGCTTGGGTAATGAACAGTGTTTAACAATAAACCCGGGGCTTCCATTCACTCTCTCCAAGTACAAGAGCAAGAGAATGTCAAAGAAATTGAAAGGCAAAAAACTCCCAAAACAAAAAACACAAGGACAAGTGGTTCCTGCTGTGAAAGAGCAATACATAGTATTTTGGCTTTCACTGCCGAGGCTGAGGGCTCAGCAGAATTGCAGAACTGCCCATGACAGACCTCCTGTCCCTTCCTGTGAAGCATCTGTACCCATCCCATGGTTAGACAGAAGAGATTTGGCTGGATGGACGCCCATTCTGCCTCCTCTAGTCCTAGGCACAAAATAGGGACCTTAACAGACCTCAACAGAGAAAGAACGAGAGGCACAAGGCCAGACTTAGATGGACTCTCATGTTTGGCCTGATGCCAAGCAAAGAAAATTCTGGTCTGGCCCAAGTCCGGTAACTTCGTTACTGAGGAACACGCATCAGAAAAGACCTCAGTTAAATTCCTATTACTCGCTCCATTTGAAAAGCCACATTACCTTAATGCTTTCCAGACATCTCATTCACCGTCACAAACAGTCAATTTAGAGTACGATTATGTCAGAGATTTATAAGTGTGCACAAGCCAAGTCTTTTGTCTCTTTTAATATTTAGCATTTACTGTTTATGAAAGTTGGATGTAGGATCAGAAGCGCCCAATTTTCCCAAATCCTCCACTGTCCGGAGGGAAGTGCTGGCCCTTTAAGTGATTCGGGAAGCCACACTTATTTCAATATTATGACATCAATGAGATTCATTGCTAGAATTAGCGTCTGAGCATTCTACCCACGCAGCTACTCCAAACCTCAGCAATATGTGCACTAATGAAGCATGACTACATGAGGATGTTAGCTGTCTTAGGCCTGGCTCCTCCCGGTACAATGTAGGAACTCTGATCCTATTTACATACCACAATACCTTGTGGGAATATACGGTAATCAGCAGGAAGGAAAAAAAAAACAACCTCTGTGACCTCCTTTATTTCCAGTGCATGTAGAAGCTGATTTTCCATGTGTCCTTGTTTGTTGTTATTCAGTTCATAAGGGATAGGTTTTTCATTTCTATCATTAGCTCCAGCATCCCCAAGAAGCATTACTGATGACTACTCACACTTCATGCAATTTCCATGTTACAAAAGAAACAAAGATATGCTGACTCCAGGGCTAAAATAATTACAAACAATGATGTCAGCCAAACCAGGAATCTCTGTAGGAAGACCATCTCAATCAGAGATGAATCAAGAGCATTTTAGCATGGCAGAACCTACGTAACCCCAGCAGAGGATGGTAAGTATCCCAGACAGAGCTCACTTTAGAGACGTAGTGCCTGCACCATTATCCAAGGAACATGGGTTTGTTTCCCAGTCCTAATCTCTTTGTCCCTGCAGCAACAATGAAGAAAACAGAGAAAGGAGCACCTTGCATAGCTTGCAGACAACCCCGTTGGTCTGGGCATGGAGAGAATCCTGTGAAGAACATAGCCAAGAAAACAGCAGCTATAATAAATAGCCTCCAGGATATAAAAAGATAGGGGGAAAATATAGTGGGAATCTCTGTTCCATCCAGGAAGGCAAGAACTCCAGCAAAGGGGGAAATAATACTCTGTCATTAGCATTCACATGTAAAATAGCTAGTTTTATTATTTGACCCTGTAATGGTAGGTTAGAGGAAAGGAGGTGTATTACAATGTACAGAGGTTAAGTGGCTGGTCAGGGCCTTTCCCAACCAGCTTCCTACATGGCCCCACACAATACAAATGTGATGCCTACTGTCTTGAACTGGAGCTCTTTATCTAACCAAGGCATGTATTTCCATCACAATAGCAAACCTACACAAAAAGCCACAAAAGATGTTATTAGATAAATTAGAGGGTTTTTAAGTACATCCTTCCTGCTTCTTTGGCAGCATGGGTGTCTGTACAACACCCACAGTTGTATTTCAACAATCTTGGGATAACTCTGCTAAGGTAACAAGCAAGCTTGAAAGTGGGCAGTTTCCATCAATTAAATTTGAGAGAAACAGTCTAAAGTAGGCTTAACTCATCCCACATATTATTATGATACTTGCTTACCATACACCTCTGCTCCTTGCTGATAACACTGGAGTGGGAAGGATTTACAAACGTTTCCTGTGAGTTATTTGTCTGTGTTCAAAATCTAACATAAAATCCTTGATTTAAAAAAAAAAGGGAGTATGGGAAATATAACCCCAGGATGTATTAAGGGCCATCAAAAGGCTTGGACTGGCTTGTTTAATCACTTTTGAAAGACAGGATGGAGAAAAGAAATGGCAGAAAACGTGTTTGTATATGACTGGTCATTCTCCTACAACCACAGTAGCCAGCCCAAGAATTAATTGCTTTTGACATCCGTACATCACAAAGCTTCTTAAGCCTCTCTAGGACTGCACAATGCAAGCAGCAAAGTGACCAATTGGAGGTGTCGCTTTGAATTTCTCTGTTCTGCTGCTGCTTCTGTCAAAAGCTTTTCATTGGATTGTTTCCCCCCAGTGACTAGGGTAGCAGGCTACGCATGACTTTGTGGTGCCTGGCATGTACAATAGGCTGGATCCTGAACTCAGTTACATTGCCACAAGAATACTCTTTTCCATGGGGTCTCTCTGAGATGAATCCAGAGTAAGCGAGATGAGCCCAGTATCTTTGTTTTTATCACCCTTTGGCTCTTGACTGAACATGGATGTTCAGTCAAGAGCCAAATACATCCAGGAAGATCAATATTTGAAAGGGAACACTGTCACAATGGACAGACCAGACCTGTCCTCACTTCCCCTTGTGCAAAGAGGAGTAGGAGTGATGCACTGGATTCCCTGGGGTAGAGGAGCTGCTTTGCGCACACGGCTTTAAAGGGAATGGAAAGAGGGTCTGCTTCTGAGCTGCTTCGAATGTTACTCTTGCGCATGGGCTAATGTCCAACACAGAATGGGGAGTTGCTTTTCTTACCCTGCTCTAACCATTTGTGATGCCATTAAGAGCAGTGGAACCAAAGAGTCCTGGCCGGTAATATGATTTTTCACCTCTTCTTTTAAGATTGAAACAGGGCAAGTCTGATCTGGCAGTTTCTCAGGGAGCTGGGACTAAGGCCTCCTTTGATTTATTCTTAGCTATGCCACTAACTCAACCTGTGGCCTTGGATACATCACATCATTCCTCAGGGCTTCAATTTCCTCCGCTCTCATGGGGACGGTGATACCATCTCTCTGAGGGGCTGTGGGAGGCTTGATTCAGTTTTTCTAAGGCACTTGAGATTTCAAGATAAAGCCACAATGGAAGGGCAAAGTATTATCATGATAGTGGAAGATATTCTCAACCTAGACAAGATTTGTCGAGTTTTCATATTTTCCTTCTTGTTCCATCTTCCCTGTTCTCTATCAGCATGGCAGAAATACAGTGCTAATTAGCCTGTCCAGAGCACTGTGTGGGTGCAGCTGCAGTGCTTCCCAACAGGGTACCGCGTGAAGAGCAGCACAGCCTGCTTGGGGATGCTGCTGCCTGGCCCTGCAGGGTACAATGCTGGAATGCAAGCCAGAAGAGACTTTAACCCTTGCAGATTTTCTCTTGCCAATATATAGTTACAACTTTCTACCATATTTGAAGTAAATTGGTTTTTAGCAGTCAGAACTTCCCAAAAGAAAAAGCAAAGCAAGAGGAAGGAATGGTCAAGTTCTCTATGCTCAGCAATGCCAAGTCCATCAGGGTGGCTCTTACACTGCTAGCAGGGATTGCTGATAGAAGTCTAGGACAGTGGTTCTCAACTGGGGAGCTGTGAGCCCCTTCCAGAGGTACTGCCATATAGTTGCGGCCACAGCCAGGTTGAACTGTCCAGCGCACCTCAGTTTGGAAAGCGGCTGTAGCTGGAGCCTGCACTCCTTCCCAGTCCACCCCCACATGCTCAGGAGGGACTGCCCCACACCCATTTCTGGAAGAGGCATGTGGGTTTGGAGCACAAAAGCGCGTACCGTGGCTGCAGCCCTCTGCACTGCCCATCTGGAGGGGTCAAGCTGGGCTGTGGCAACCCTTTGCACTGTGGCTGGAGGAGCTGGAGACACCCGTGGTAGATGAGACTGCTCTCCTCTTCCCCCCGCCCCAGCATGGGAGACTTTTGGCCATTAATTATGTCTCTCCTCCTACCTGCTTAAGGCTTATCAGAAAACCTTAAGCAGGCAGGAGCGCTCAGCAACCTCCTGGCTGAGAACCAGTAAGCTAAATGGAGGCTGTACAACAGTGGTTCTCAACCAGAGATGCTGCCAAACTCAAAAAAGTTGTGGAGGTTGCCATGAATCAGAACAGGTTGAGAACCAGTGGTCCGGGACTATGATTGTTAACCTCATTAGACTCCAGGCACCCTTTGTTAGACGTAAAGCCCCTTGGAAAATGCCAGCTCTTAGCTTCCGCTTGCTTTCTGACTATGGGAGAAATACTAGAGCTGTTCTCCTGTTGCAAAAACCTGAGGAAAACCACAGAAGGTCAGGATGTTTTTGACACTATGGATTGTGATTTGAAATCTTGGGGTTTATCTCGTGTATCTTGGGTAGGTGTTTGCACACCTAATGGTACAAATGTTGTGTGGCATCCTGTAGCACCTATAAAAGGACCTTACAGTACCCCAGGGTGCAGCAGCACCCTGGTTGAGAATCAGTGGTCTAGGAAAAGTCACAGCAATGTCACAGAGAAAGAGGCACCCCCCACCACCACCTTGCTGCATGCTGCCACCACCAGCCAAAATATATAGATTGTTTCTGCTACCCCAGCCCAGCATAACTGACTGGGGCATATCAATCCAAACAAGACAAAGAATGGGATGAAGTATTATTAAAGACCAACATGTTCAGTGAGTCACACCCCACTACACACACACGTATGCTATAGAGGTTATAGCAAATGTTCCCTAAATATCGTCCTTGTTTTAGCTAGTGCTAACCATCCACGGCTGTGCTGAACATGCTATTTGGTCTGCTGCAGCACAAAACAAACGCATTGGAGAGTATAGCATGTGGTTAAGTACAGGAGCCTAAGAACCATGGGGAAAAAGTTGAAATGAATAAGTAAATATTGAACACTCCTGAGAGGACTGTAATTTATTGGATCCGTGAAAGGTTTTATAGGGAGAACAAACTAACTACACCCCTACTGACAACTAATGTGACATGAGGGATACCTGTTAGTGAAAATTCTTGAGTTAATGTAGAGTGTTGAGGGAGCTTTGCAAGAGACATCCCCTGGCATGACAGGTAAACGATTCATATAGGTCCCCAAAGTGTAGTTTAGCACCTGATGAGTGTCCCCCAGGTAGAGAGAGCCTCTGGGAGCTCTTTGGAGAAGCACATAGGCCAGTGTCACTGAAGCTTCCCGTGTCATGAATGGCAGCAGTGATCAAGCAGAGGGAATTCGCTGGGGGGGAAGCACCCCATGCTATTCACACAACCCTCTGCACTAGCGCAGCCATGCTCTCAGAGCATTCACTAGCCAAAAAATTTCTCTCGCTTGCCCATTTTTTCCCTAACATCTACAATTTGGAGAAAAGAAGCATCCTTCAGAGCCCAAGAGGATTACTGCTGTGCCTTCAGCATGCCAGTAGGGCACTGTTCCCAGCCTTGGTGTCACTGCGGATTCTCTTCTCCTTGCTCACAGAATAGCTTCCTTCTGTAAGTGTGCTGATCTGGTTTGACCTGTGCAGCTGGTGCCTTTTCACAGCAGGTGAAAGCTCTGCTGCTTATTTTAAGCCTGGCAATCCTGGATAAATGGAGTTTTTCTTCTGTGTGGTGAGTCCCTGTGCTAGATTTTAGCTACTGCTGGGAGTTAAAAGCCAAGCAAATGTATCTTTTTGAAAGATTGCATAACCAAAGCTTCCTGAGACGTCATCTCAGCTGACAGTGTCGAGACGGTAAAGATGCTCGATAAAGCTGTTTGGGGGAAGCTGAAAACATGTTCCATGAGGAAGCTGTTATCAATACGTTTCACAGAGACAATGGCCCGGTTGCATTTAACATGAATCTGTCCTTGTTATGACAGGTGTAGGAAATGGATTATAATCTACAACCATCACAAAAACACTCCCTTTATTCTGATTATTTTCAGTACCCGCAATACAGGTCAGCTAGGGTGACTGTATGTCCCCAGTTGGCTGGGACAGTTCTGGATTTCAGAGGCTGTGTCCTGCTCAGCCCCACTCCTTGGAGCTGCAGTGGGGTGGAGGATGCATGCTGGTGTCCGTGGCACTCCTCCATCCCAGATTCCCCTCAAATTATTATGGTCACCCTACCTATATCCGACGACAGTATTCCCAAACCTAGATCACACTTGCTACCACTTTCTAGGGAACACTGTGTAAACCATGAACTTTTTACCTGAGTGTAAATCTTGGAAATCGTGCTGGAGGATCAGATGGGAAACATTTACAAAAGCATAAAACGCAATTAAAGTGTGCTGGCATTGATTCAATTAAGGGCTCAGGTGTTGCACTAATTTATCGACATTTACTGTGGGATATTACCAATAAGGAAGAAAGAAAGTGCTGACAGACTTCAATTAAAACAGTCAAGGCAGAAGGACCAAATGAAAACAGGGGCACAATTCTGAAAGTGAAAATCAGGGAAGGGTAGACAGAGAAGTCTGCAGTAGCGTGGTGCATGGTCTGTTGTCCTGTCACTTGGGAGAGCAGGACGTGGGTCTCAGTTCTTTGGCCAGCAAGAGCTGAAAATGTAACGCTGAGATGAGAGTCTCAGTCTCTGAGGCTTGGATGCAGCTGGCACTCCTAAATGACAAATCTAAAACCTGGCCATTTCCCAGCCATGGCCTCTCTCTCATCTAACACGCACATACACGCACTGCTGAACCCATCTGAAATACAATTCCCAGCATTTCAGCACAAACATTTCCTCTGCTGTCATTCAAACACTTGAGACAAGAAAGCAAGCATTTGGGAAGATTTCACCAAGCTTTATCCTGAGAGATTGAGATCCTTAATGGAAATGCTAAGTGACTCTCCACCAAAGCCACTTTGAAAGACACCGATTTAAAAATGACCCTTTGCCTTGCATCACAGTGTACAGTGATGAAAGAGTTGCTGCATGGAAAAAACACTGCAGCTTTCTGACTGCAGAAAGGAACGTGGTTATTCCTCTAGACAAGTCCTTAAAACCTTCAGAGCAGCATGTAGATGGAGAGAGCAGAAAGTGTGGTGAATTCTGGTGCTGAAGGAATATAATATAAATCATAAGCAATGGTGCAGTTAGCAGGCTCCATTCTGTAAGAACAATAATATCTCAAGAACAATCACCAAAAAAAGAGCTGGAAACATGGCTTGTTCTTTGAAATCCTTTACTCAACGATGCAGGCTTTGCATTATGCAGTGCAAGACTGCTCTCCAAATGACCCACGTGATGGAGTTACAGCTGTTCTGGGAGATTGTCCCACAGTCACTTGATAGAGCTCATTGTTAAGGAGTTTTACCTGCAGTCCAAATTAAACATGTCCTTTGCTAAGTTTTTTCCTTCTTTCCTTCCATCCTGAAACCTTCTGTGATTTTTATACATTGATGTTTATGAAAGTTTTTTCTATCGACTGAAATGGGTACAAGAGCAAGCCTCTATTCCCTTAGGCTTCTTTTGTTGTTCTTTCCTTAAAGCCCTTCAGTTTTCTACATCAGTCTGATAATGGAGTTGCCCAGAAGCAGCTCCTGTGTCAGCAAAGTGTTCTTGAAAGGAATTAGGATGGGTCCTTACTGAGTTCTGGCTGGTCTCAGATGCTCATGGCCCCTAGCATAACTGGTCCAAGAGATACTGGCCAGTGGCTAGTACCTGATGGATCAAAGAAGATTAAGACAGTGTGGAAAAAGAACATGGGAAAATGATGCTGGAGCTCAGGGAACTTGAGAGAGAGGCAGGCACAATGGTTCTAGGAGCCTTTTCCTGTTCCATGCATTTGCTTATAAGTTTTTTTGCTAATGGAGTATAGGAGACAAAAGTTTCCCTCTTCTATAGCAGCAAACCCAGCAACCTTGTCATCTGGTAATTTTACTTTTCAAAACCATAAATAAATTATAGAGACCTTTTGCACTTGTCTTCAATTGAATTATGGTTGGTAAAACTGATGTACGAGGGTTAGCTGCCCCATCAACTATCGCTAACTTCCCAGTGTACCACTTCACCTTAACATGCAGTTCACAAAACTGCTTTAACAACGCAGTACTTAAAAGCACCACACTAGCAACTTAAGTATTTATTTATTATTTTTAAACAAAAATATTGCTTTAAGTATGGGATGATCTTATATTCAGGCATGTGATACCAAGACAGGATTGCCCATTGTTACCTACAACATTGTTATGGATCTTTTACATTTGAGTTAAGGATTTTGCAAACTGGTAACAAAATTGTACTTGCAAACTGTTTTTTGATTTTTTTCTAAAGCATGTTATTCAGTGTAATCTTTGTGTCCCAGGTGATTGTTCTATGTGCATACCTGTAAAACAAGCCACAGAAATATTTATAGCTAAAAGCTACATTACAACCAAATTAATATAACGTGAAAGCAAATATGGGGCACTGTGCTCAACGTTTATACAATTCTATAGCAGCCTGTTTTAGAAGGGAGCAGAATAATTTCTAGCATCAATACATTATAACTGCTATCATAAGGCTAGTTTAATTTCTATACTGTATGTTTTAATACAGCCATATATAGCCACGGTCTGTTGTATTTGCTACCTAGGGAGCAGACACTAGACTTCCCCAAGTAGAGACTGCATCCATTGTTGGTACATCCTATATTTTTATAAGACGATAATAAGGAAAAAAATATATTTAGACAGTGTTTTTCCACTCAAAATACTTTACAGATTGAGATGATACAGGATTGCCATGTTAAATGTTCCCAATAACTGAGGCTTATGTCCCAGGAAACAATCCATGGCGCTCAAAGAGCCGGCATGAAATTCAGGTCCCCTCAAGCTTCCAGCCTTCATTTCAAGGAGGAACATACTTTAGTGCTGTATTGTTTAAATTCAAAACAAATGCCAAAAACACTAATAAATGGTCCATTTCCTCTGTTTAGGTATCTCGCATCTGTCCACAGATAGATCCAGTGTCCTTGTGTCAGCAGGCCAGCTGCTTCTCATATTTCACTCACTGCCTTTGCCAGATTGCTGAGACATGAAGCAAGGTTGCTCAAAATCAACTAAGGAGTTCTCAGAAATGAGAAAGCTCTTATCAGTTGAGACTGAGAGCAAATCCCTCGTCAGTTCACGTGCATCTAAAAACATCTAATATTAAAGCTACCCACATCCAGGCAGAAGCCCAAATTTCGACCCCAGAAAGTCAGAGTAACAAAATGGGGCAGGGAAAAAGAACAAAACTGTCAAAACACAAAAAAGGTACAATTAAAAGTCTGTAACTGGGCAAGGGTGGATATCTATCTAGTAATATACCAATGTCTACCCCAAGTAAAGGCTGCCATGAGGCTATTGGACAGCCAAGGAGAAAAGAATTACAAAACAAAGTAGATACTGAAATCCTCTTAATAATTAAGCAAAAATAAATACACAAGGAGAGGCTATGATACAAAAGTTACAATGAGAATGTTGATTCTGGGTGTCAAAGACAATGATGCCATGGTCTTTATCACAAGTGCTACACAGAAAACTTAAGACCATGTTCCCAGAGTCCCAGATTATTTTTTATCTGATCTATTTTATAAAGAGCCAAGAAGCTAAGCCACACTATTAGTATTATTTTAGTGACCTAAAAAGGTTTTTTCATTTGACCCCAAGCAAGTTCACTCACATAGAGGTGCTCATTACTAGCAGACATCGGTGGGGTAGCATTAAAGAACAAGGACTCTGCATGTCCAAGGCTTAAAAATCTCCTGTGTGTATGATAAGGTTCTTTGTATGATAAATTCAAAGAAAACAAACTAATAATACTTGCCTTCATATCTGACAGTAAAAAGAAAAATCACTAAAAATAATGTAGACAAATACTTTATACAGCATACAAACACACTCCTCCTGGACCCAAGGCACTGTTGTTCTGTCATGTCTATCTGAATTAGGGTATTTATTGTATTTGGGGTGCTCAGCCAGCTGCCCAACTAATTTTCTTGCAAGAAGCCTCAGCAAATGCTGAAATCCAGCCAGGTGCTGCCAGGTAGGAGCCCCAGCAAATTTCAGGGGAAACATCTGGTGATTTTCATTATGAAAGATCAAACTAAATGAAAATGATGGCAGCTGAATATCAGCTCCAAGTCCCTGTGGATTCTGTGAGCCGTCTTGTTGGATACAAGCCTTCATTTAAGCAATAGCACAACACCAAAAAATAGGAGCTATGGTAAATGTACACCGTTGGCCTTCAAGGGACAAATACTTACTACTAGTGAGAACTAAAAGAAGATTGCCTTCTAAAAAAACAAAGGTTTGCATGCCCAGAACTGGTGGTGTTGGGTCCCAGTAGCTACAACGGGTGTGGTTTGAGATCAGTGAGACTGCATCTGTTCATAAGCATCCACAGGGTGAGCTCAGCTCTACTGCAATTTCATCCTGCCCTGATACTGCCAACATTTCCAGGGGGGCCTCAGGAGAGGGTCCTTTTTCACATTTTCACACTTCCATCACATTTGGTCCTTATGTTATGACAGCATCTTTCAACACACAGGAGACCACCATGGCTAAAATTAGAGCAAAAAACTGTCCAAGTGACCATTATCCAGGAGGGAAACAATATGTTGTGGCTCAAAGTCCTGTGCCGCTGCATAGAAAGTTACCCTGCCCTAAAGGAGAGAGAGGCAAGCATGGATGGCCAGATAAACCTGAACAGTTTGAAACAGTAAAACAAAAGGATCACCTGTTCCCCACTAATATTCTTAATAATATTCTGTGTATTATTAAAGCAAATTGGTACTGATCACAAACTGTTCATCTTCATTTAAGTATTTGTGGTTTAATGATTTACATTAATGAATGAGTCATGTTGAAGGGATGTATCACAAGGAAACCAAGTTATACAAAACAGCTTCTTCAGGGCTGCTTTATTGAATAGTGTTTTTTGTACATTTTCCCTGAGACCTGTTTCTACTCTGTGCTTCCAACTCAGGCTGGCAGTAGGCAGTTTAGAGGTAAGAAATGAATTCTCTCTCTGGAACCCAGTATGATGCCATTTGTAATAATGCAAGCTTATAAACTGCCACATGCTAGGTTGGTTATTACAGCACGCCAGCCACAAAACCCACAACAAGCCTTTGAGGAGCTGAGAGTGAGCAGCTGTGACAAGTTAAGCTCCTATTGCAGGATCCTGAAGCAATTGTGTGACAGTTTTCTTCATTACACAAATTAGCACAAGTCGCAAATTTTGTCTGCAAATCAAAACTTGCCAAAGCTTAGATCTAATTGTTAATCTGTCTCTTATTAAAAGAAAGGCGACTCTGTAACATGGGAAAAGGTAGACTGTAATGATCACAGAAATAGAAGGCAGAAACTCTTTGGGTCCAATCCTTCTCAAATTGAAATTTCACATGGTTAAAGGATGTTGAATTTCTCTGCACCCTAGTCTCTCCGTTTCTAAAACTGGAATCATACTTTCATACCTGTTTAGGCATCAGGATCAGGGGAAAGAGAAGGGATTATGGGAGACTAAATAATTAATGTTTGTAACATTTTAGTGTTATGAAATAATAAAATAAAGTATTATAATTATGCAAGTTTTCTTGGTCAAATATTGTACAGTTCTAAAGAATGTACACTGACAATCAAAAAGCAGAACTAGGTTTGTATTGGATTGGCACTTATGTATAGATCTGCTGCCTTTGACGGGTAAATATTGTGTAATTAAATGCTCAGTTTCTTGTAATTAATGAAAAACAGTCAAAACTAGACCTACGTGTGATCCACAGATAACCCTGAACTTTGAGACTCCACATAAAAAGAAGCCCAGAAACAAACCACTTCTTTTTGACTGTACAAGTGCAAAACTCTGCTAGGCTTCCAGCTTAAATATTTCTAAGGTGCCTACTTCCTTGGTAAGCAGCACCTTTTCTACATAAAAAAACTTCTTAAAAACACAGATATGACATCTGTTTCCAGTAACCAAAGACTCCTTGCTGCTATACCAAATGCAAAATGATCGTTGTCCAATTGGTTTTGCACCATTTAGAGGAATCGTTCAATCCACGTCCATGTGCGATGCAACCTTGCCTGTAAGGTACATTTCCTAAATAGGAAAGTGATGCCCACAACAATCTTTTCCTGGCTAGTTTCTCTACTTGCCTGGGAACTATTTAAAAGCTCTCCAGGAAGTTAGAGAGAGTCATTGATTTTTCTCTGCTTGGTTCTCCATCAATCTGAAAGCCAGCATGTTTCAATACCTTTCTAATAGGTCCATTAGCAAAGAAAGGATTCCATCCTTCAATCTCAGTTGCCTTATTGGAGAGAAAAAGCTAATTTAATTTTACATCTGACTGGAAGCCAACACTAGCACCAAATTTTATTTAAGCTCTATATAGGTTTATTTAGAAATTCTTGATTTTGTCCAGCCAGAGAACTGAGATGTCTTTTAAAACTGATGGGGAAGTAATCTTCTTGTTTACTCTGGAGATATTTGCACACGCTGTTATTACCCCAGATATTGCCTGTGCCGGTTGGTGTTTAGAAACAAGCAACCAAGGGCTCTTGAATATGATGATTTCCATTCTTTCCATGTTGAGCTAATGAAACACTTTCTACAAGTGTTCATATTGCAACAAAAACTGTTAGACCATGTAAGCCTTGCCCCAAACAGGTTGAGAGCTTTGGGAGGAGATTAACTCCTGTTCTGCTGACTCATTTCCTTGATTTGTTCCACCTGCTAAAAATGCTTTCTTAATATTCCAATACGAACCATCTCCTGTACAGATTTAAGATGTCCAAAAGTAAACCAAGATACATTCACTTGGGGATATCTTCATTATGTTTCAGGCTTGACTAGCAAGCATAAGTCCTCTAATTACTAAATCACCATTTTACAACACTAGTGTTAGAACAGTGTTAAGAGATTAAATTCTATGGTGTGTACAAAAATATTACAGCAAGAATAACTGATAATTCAATAAACAATTCCAGATAAGTTTAATACTTCAAAACAATGGGGAGAATGGGGGGAGGGAGTGGGGAAGGAGGCTTAAGGATGCAGCTTCAGCCTTACTTCTGCAATGAATGACCTTTTGTGTGGTCTTCTGTCAGCAGTCCTGATTGATGCACAAAACACAGGACGGCAGCGGGGGCCTAAGCTCATTGAAAGTGCTTTGGCACTGGGCTGGACCTTGTCTGACTCCAAACGGTCACATGCTCAAGTCTCACTGTCACTTGTCCACTGCAGAATTTCAATGAGCCTTAGCTGTAAGACTTCAGATCTTTCAAAGGATAATCAAAATGTTTTAGCCACTCTTCTTCTCATTTAAGTCCCATACATATTTTGTTCCACTGAGCTACATACATATTTCAGTCATTCTTAATAGATAAGTTGCCAGTAGTAGTTATGCTAACAGAAGTGAATTATTTATAGTGCTGAGGAACAGAAAAGTGGGTAATATGCACAACAGCTTTGAGCTTTCTTATTTGGAAGACACAGTGTCATCTCTCAGACATTTTTCCACAGGGCAGGTGCTGTAATTGTGCAATTCCAACCTTACTCTAAAGCATTTCCTAAGGGACAACACCACAAGATCAGGGAAATGAATATACATTGACTGTCTTGCCTCTTCAGTAATCATACACAGTCAACTGAAGCTAAGGAAAAGAAGAAAAATATACCAAACTTTCTGGCAGAAGTTATTACAAAGAACCAATATGTGATATATTTTCGCTATGTCATATTCAGAATTCCTGCTCCGAGATATTATTCCTTGAGATGTTTTCAGCACCTTTCAACTAAAAATCTTAAAGTGCTTTGTAATATGAAGCTGCTTCTTCCCACCTTTACCGTGCAGTTAGAACCAAATGCATTTCACGATGACTCAACCAGGGGCACATCCAGCACCAGAGATGGGCACAGGACCCAGGGATCTCAGCTCCCACATCCCCTCTCTCATCACTGTCTACTTACGTGTGCCTGTGGTTTTAGAAAGATTATATCATAAAATGCCCAAAGAGAAAGAAAAAAATGATGGAAAACAGAATTTTGCTGTGGTGTGGCAGAATTAGCGTCTGACTTCGAAACAAGGTACGTCAAAGAGATTATGGATGTGACCAATTGGTGAGATAATGTGCCCCTGTTGAGGAATCTTTGGACAGAAATTTGGGGGAACACTTTCTATCCCTCCAGTGTCTTGAGCGAGCATACTAATGTGAAGTTAGCTATATGCAGTCAAATGCAACTAGTAGGAAACGGTGTCCAAGAATGACCAACGAGGCTTTTTGGAATGGCAGAACTTGGAGAGGAGGTCTGACATAATACCAGCCTAAAACAAAGTCTTTCATATTCTCCTTCTGTTTCCTTTGATTGTCCATTTGCAACAGGACATGCTGCAGCATTTACCTTCCTTGAGGAGAAGGACAAACAGGTCAGAAAAACGGAAAGGAAAGAAAAATCCAGCAGCAGAAATGAGTATGAAGTAAAAAAATCCCTTTCAGGTAGTGAAATCCAGACTGTTGAGGAGTCCAGAATTTCCTCCCCATGCGCCAGACTGCAAAGACAGACAACAGGATGCAGCCTGGCTGGCAAGCAAGCCAAGTGACACAGCTCTCTCTCTGGTTCCTTTCCCCACTCTCCCTTTTTCTCTTCAGTGAGTTACTTATGATTTGCATTCTGATTTTATCCCGAGAGTTGCACTGAATATTAAGTGAGACATCAGGCACTGAATGACAGAGCTCAGAAAAGGAATATGGGATCAGTTTTGTTTTTTAAGCATAGCCCAAGTCTTTCAGACCTGCAGCAGCTTAGCTTGCCTGCAGCATCTATATATAGTTTGTTTGTGCACAAAGGTTATCTGGCTGGGTTCTGAATGAGCTGAGGATTTCAAGTAAGTCTCCAGTGTGTTATCCAATGTAGTCTCACTTCTGTGCTTAAAGCAACAGCGGATTATCTAAAATTCACAAAATAAAATTTCCAAACATTAACAGCAGCTTTTAAAAAGACTAGGCTATGCACACCTACTCCAACCACTGTTCCTAGGTCAATTGGCAGTAAGAGCTAATCACCTTTCATAGCTGGTCGTGTTATTACACAGCAAATCTTGTAAGATGATGAGCCTTTCATATTATAGAATTCTCAGTATGACAAATGCTATGTTTCCTTGGCCACAAGGGTTGTATTCTGGTTGTAGACAAGAACAGAGTCTAACTTTTAGCTGACATGTTGTTGACTATGAACAGTTGTCCTGAAAAATCATACCGGTGTCCCCAACTCACTCTCCCTAAAGGCTGGAATAAAAAAATGAATTAAAAAGGTTGTCCTCATCCCCTATTATATTTACTATTAAACTGGTGCTCATTGCAGCAAGCAACAAATACAGGGAGCCATCAGCAGACATTAGGCCTGATACTCTGGGGGTGACACAATATAAAACCAAGCCCAATTAAAAGGAAAATGAATATTAAGGCAGTCATCTGTATTCCCCAGCTCCCACTTGGTTGATATTTGCTGGGTAAGGGAATCAGTATGTGTGTGTGAATCTTATTTTTTTATTTTTATGCAGGATAAACAAATACAAACAAGCAGTGGTATCTGGAAGTTAATTTGGGTTCTAGTAATAAACATATTCCAATCAGAAGGCATCTTCCTCAAACACAACAGCATTTGTTTGAACCCTCATGAGCTGGGACTGTAAATACATGACTGAGGGCTGAGTCATCCACCCTGATGAGTAAGCTCAAAGCTTCTTCAAATGGAGTAGCGTCACAGTCATAATCAGCCGCTAAGAGTTATTTAGGAGTCATGCTATCAATTACAATAGGTAATGCATATTCAGGGAGTAACTGATATTCAGACTGAGGGAATATGAAATCAAAACATTAATAAAAAGCAGGAGACTTTGGGGACTAATGATAAGCTTTTGTCACCATAGTGCTTTTACACATCTCAAAATGATCTGTAATTCTAAAAGCACACAGATTACTTCAACCAGTACTTAAAGGCAGCAGTTGGGACTGTAGCCTTGAACCTAAGACCTTAGCCTGACCAACACAAATCATCTAACTCTAACCCACCACTCTATTGTTGCTCTCATGGACTGAGATATGGTCTAAAGCCTCCAAAAATGCCTGAGGCTCCACCCACTCCCTGATCCCTGAGTGGCTGGCTCCTATCACCTGACCCACTACTTTCTCTATATAAGACCACACCAGAAGCATCAGGCCAATATAGAGCTTTTTCTCAAAATAGGGTTGTTGGGTTTTTTAAATATTTGAGGCTTTACTTTGGTAACTTTGCTTGATAGACGGTAGGGTAGATCTGTCAGACAGATTAGCTAAAGTGTGTGTGGGGGGGGGGAAAAGTTTTCATGAACCAGAGTTCAAGTTCCCTTCATCAGATGTCATGCAGGGACAGTAGAGAACAGAGTATGAAGTGGGGTGAGTGATTAAAATACAATAGGTGGGAAAGCAGGAGGGAGGAGAAGGGAGGAAGCGTGCTATGGAAGAGGCATACAAGCAGAGATGCCATAAACAAAGGGGTCACCAGAGCTAATCCAGGTATTGGGCTAAGAAGCTGTAGCCCCCATTTAAACCATACTTTACACAGCCCAGGTTGGATGATGACTTTGCTTCTTATCTGACCTCCTGCTTTCCTAATGTGATGCATCCCTAGACTCTGCTTGCTCTCTCTGACTCTGACTCTTACCCAAAATCCTATAACCTTGAACCGGTCTGGCCCCTAAATTTGACTCACCACATCCTGGCACTGACAGTGGCCAGCACTAGGTGACACACAGCTGATTACCAGTGGACAACAACGTCCCACAATAGTTCTGGACAGGAAGTAAAGGATGACATAGGTCGCACTAAAGCTGCAGGGGAATTTGAATTGGAAATGTTTGCTTATGTAGCCAGAACATATGGCCTGCACCCTGACTCTAATTCAAACACCAAGGGATTTCTAATGACCACAAGTGGTCTGGCCTACTCGTCTGTCTAGATGTCTCTTCCAATGGCAACTCTTGCTTCCCAGCACTCTCCAGGACTAGGACTCTGAAGGAAGAGTATCATCTGCTGAATCAGTACTTAATCACTTCTTTCTTGAAGCCACTTATTCCCCCCCCAAAAGCCTCCCATCCAAATATTAGACCTGGTGCAACTCTGCCTGGCTTGTATATTTTGCCCCTTGGAGTTCCTAATGGAACTATATTCAGGAACATTTGCCTCACCATTCAGCAGAAGTGCCCTATTCCTGCTAAGAGATCTGATGACAGCAGAGAGGTAATCTAGCCATATTAGTCTGAAGTCGGGCAAAAGGCAGACTGGAGTTGTACCTTACAGACCTAGGCCACCTTGGAGCACTGGGGACTACAGTACAAGTGGCAGTACTTAGACAACTCCAGAAGACCAAGTTTGAGAGTCAAAACTACTTGGTGTTGTGAGATTCTGTCTCCATGGGATATTGTGGATAACCAGCCTACTTGGTTGATGGGTCAATAACGATAACCAAATTAGCCATGACCACCTGCAGGTCTCAGTCTAGCTCTCTGAAAGACAAAGTTGTATACTCACTTTAATTTAATTATAAGCATCCAAAACCTGGTGTTCTAATTGGTACACTTAATTAGCACTGTTTCTTATAATTTATGTCTGCTAAAGTCAAGTAAATCTCATTACTAGTTTTATTCAAAAGAGGCAGCAGGGAACATACAATGTTACCATCGAGTCCCATCAACTTTGCTATATTAAGTGCCAAAGGCAGATTCATTTCCAGCAGAACTATTATTCTGTCTTGAGAAATCCCACTAAATGATTAACCAGTGGCATGAGGAACCCATAGGCTTTTCTGCTAGTTATGTACAAAAACCCTATGCTAAAAGAATGTCATTCGGGTTGCAAAGCCAGGCACTGGAGAATTGGAAAATAACAGATTTGCCATCAAACGTACAACAGCTGATTATTTTCTCTCAATACGAGATGGATTTCAGACAAATGTCAAGCAAACCTAGGGAAAGATCCTGTCATGTGTTTCAGCTTCTACACCACAAGATGGGCTGTGGGTCATTTTCACTGAAAAGCAGCTATGGCTGGTGATTATACAACAGCACACAAGCAAAGGCATGCAGAGACCACCCAAACAGTCCAGCAGACACATTTTATTAAAAGAACCCTCCCCCTCCCAAAAAAACAAACAAAAAAAAACCCCAACCCAAACCTTACACTGACAAAGTAGAGTCAAAGCACAGGTATTATTGGTGGTCATGTTCCTACAAAGGATAACCTTCTGAACAGAGCAGATCAAACAAGTGATACTGTTTTAATATTTAATTAAGATGATTTTAACCCTAATGCTTCTTACTTGAAATGGATTTTACAGACTTCAACAATCCACATACATGAGAGGACTGCATTGCTTGAAGAACCCACACCCCCCCTTGATACACTAAGCCAGAGTGAGGCAAGAGACAGGACAACTTAATTTCATTAAATTGTAAACTCTTAATTTGTACTGTTTGTGCTGAGAATTTAAACCAGCATGAAGGGAATGCTTATGCATGATTAGGCAGTCACAATGCAGCATAACTGCTCAGCCTGAATTTCTGCATTAACTTCTCATCATCACCATCATCATCATCATCATCACCACCATAGTCTTCAAATATGGCCTACTTCATTTAGGGGCACAGTAATGGAGTTTTGTCAGCCTACTGCAATTTCCTAAAAAATGTGTAAAAAGACACTTCTTGGACAAGATATGGGGGGGAAAAAAAGGGGAAACTACCCAGGGTACAGATTCTGTTCTGGTTACTTTTGGAGTTGTGACAAGGCCACTGACAATGATTTTGCACAAAAAGCAAGCAAGCAAGCAAGTAAAAGTAAATAAAAGCCTTTATAAATGTCAGGGTTTATTAGCAACAGAGAAGGAGAGAGAAAAAACTTCATTGTTTGGCCAGTAGAAAAGGATAAAAATAGCTGGAAAATAATTGTTATTTTCCAGCTTATTGTGAGAGCATTACTGAACAATGGAGTTAAAGCAAATCCAAAGATGACACTTTAATTTGAATTATGTTAAAGAACTAAAATGTATAGCCCTATAGCCATTCGCTGATTAAAATGTAAATTGAGTTTCAACCGCAATCATTAGAAAGGACATGAACTTGCATCTCCCTGGTGTTTTCTGCTTGGAGCTGAGTGGGAGCTAGTCTCTGCTGTGCACTTGGCAGTGTGAGAGCCACGGGAGAAGTGGAACTGCCTCACCCCACACCAGACTGCTCATCAGGATATGAAGAAAAGCTGGGTTCAAGGCCTGGCTCTGCCTGATTTAGAGCAATGGCTAAACAAACCTCCAAGCTTTCCTTTTATGTCATTCCAAATCTACTTTTCTTGTTTCTCTCCTCTGAACTCCTTCCAGTTTGTTGATGTTCTTCAGAAAGCATGGTGTCCAAAACTGGACACAGTACTCAAGCTGCAGCCTCACCTGTCCCATACTGAGTACCATAATGTCTGCCTGGCTAGTATAAGGTTCTTATTAATAGATCCCAGAATGACATATGCTGTTTCTGAAACATCATCGTGTTGTTGACTTGTGTCAGTTTGCGATGCATCGTAACCCTCACATGGGAGCTCTGTTCTGGATGTACCCAATCTGTCAATGAGCCATCTATGCAATTAAATAACCCAAAATGAGCATGGTACAAAGTCACATTAGCCAGAGATGACAAAGGTGCAGAATAGATATAGTTTCTTAAGGAGAAAAAGACCTTTTTGTGAAAAAATAAAATAATCGTAAATCTTAAATGCAACCAGAAAAAGATTTTCATTACCAATAAGCTCTGAGTCACAGTTGAGTGTAGAAAAGCTGGTTCTGGAAACAATTATTTTTTGCTATATTCAGCTCCATGCAACTAAATCCATCAGCAGGACTTTTAGAGCCCTGAGAGTGCCTTTGGGACACAAAGCTTTCAAAAGGAAAAACAGGTGCATGCTGAGGCACACAAGTATATATATATGATGCAGGGAATGAGGCTCCGAAGGGAGGCAATAGTGATCAACTCTAAACGTTGAGACGGGTCACTACTGGACTGAGAAGAAAGCTGAGGAACACAAAGTGCTGAGCTCAAGCACAGCTAAGGAAAAGTTTCCAGCTCAAACAAAAATGTAACTTCCATTAAGACAGAAGAATGTATAGCATAACCCAAGACACAGGTCTGCCAGGATATGATCCAATACATAGAATGGCAGGAAAAATATTGTCTGTTTATGAATATAACAATCATCTAGCTACACACTAGGTACTATGAAACTTGGGTTATATAGTAACTACCTCTCAAAAGCATGTAAATCAGATTTTGCAATGTAGACTGGAATTAGCTTATTTTTAGGTAGATTTCCCTCCCTTTGGTCTAGCACACTTTCTGAAAAAAGCTCAATATTCCAGATTTTTACTGTATGGAGTTCTGTGCCTCCCCCTCCTACCCCAATCCTGTACGCCACACACACTACTTCAGGACTGCATAATTTCTCTTTGTCTCACATCTGTCAAGTGTCAGCTTTTGTCATGGACCAGGAACATCTGAGCCCCAGGTGGCAAAGACGTGCTCCAATAGCACGTGTGCTGCATAGAGTACATCCTAGCAGCAAGGTAGACAAGAGATACCGATTATTCTAGAAAGCATTCAGGAAACTGGGTAGGAAATTAAACTGGTATGAGATTAAGACAAAATGCCGATCTTTGCTGGAGTCCCTGAGAATTAAAATTTATGGGCTTGATTCTGCAAAGTACAAAGTATAAGCTAGGGGTATTCAGAACCTGGAAGCAGACAAAGCACACTGCAGAATGCCACTCAGTTCAGCTCAGTTCAGTACAGGGCAAATCCACAGCAACTACATGCATGTAAATAGAATATTCCAGATTCAAGTACAAAAAAAAAAAAAAGGTATCTTTGGTCTCATACATCATTATCTTTAATATCTGTATATATATTCATTAGCTGTCATTTTTCTTGTTCAAACTCAAACAGGAAAGGAAAAAAAAACCCAAACCCCCAAACTTAAATTAGCTTAATCAACTGCACAAAGTCAAATAAGGAGGCAAGTAGAGGCAGCAATGTTAACTCCTTCAGAGACCTGGGGAATTACACAACTTTAACGGTTGATGGACTGATGATAAAATCTCACCCTTTTAGCAAAGCTGTTTGCATTTGCTGATACTCTATCTGCTCCCTTTGATCAAGGTCAGGCTTTAGAATAATCAAGCCATGCCAGATCTTTTCTGAAATAATGCATTGTAAGATTACAAATATCTTTGGCACTAATAAAATGTAAAATTTGCTCATGGCTCAACATAGCACAGCAAAGCTGGGCCCTCAGGATATGATCCCTACTCAGAGCACTTGCAGATGGCTTATGTACCAGTAGAAGGAAGATGCTTATGACAACATAAGATTCACAGGCTCAAATAACCAATGCAGTGAATATATGGAAAAATGCTGCACATAAGGTAGCACCTCCTCTGCTCTTAGCATTCAAGACAGGTTGCAGTTTCTTACCCGAAGGACAGATTGTGACAGAGGATTTTGAAAAAACCTCATCTAGGAAAACTGTCTAGGCTCCTTGTTTATAGCTAGATATTAATTTCATGATATTTAGCATAGGCTTGTCAAGAACAGTGCAGTACTTCACAATTTTTCATGAGTATCTTCTGCCATGTAGCTATGAATCATCCTTGATTCATTATATTAAGAAAAGTAAGAGCTTAATTTAGAAGACTCAGAGAAGCATATTACAAATTTCTTTTAAGCCTCTGCTCCACTGGGGCTAAGCTAGAAAAGGGTTTCCAATGTCTGTCTCATGTCTTATCTTTCCACTGTTTTTGGAAAGAAAATGACAGAAATGCCATAAATCCGAAGTCTGCAGCATCCCAGCAGGCAGCCGCAGACTGGAGCCCCAGGGAGGGAGGAAGGGGTTCAGTGCAAACCCTGCGGGGGGCTGGCCAGGGCAAGGCCACAGGGACTGTGAGATGTTCCACAATATGATCAGCCTAGCAAAGAAGGGCAGTGTTGAAACCTTTTCCTTTTTCTCTTTTGCTAGATAGAAGACAGATGTCTGCTAAACGCTTTCTGAACAAACAGAACATTTTTTTCCCCTCCCAAACAGCCCTATTTTTGTTACAAAGGAAAGACAGAAAATTCCAAGTGGGACACAGTTTTGGGGACACAGCTTTCAAGAACATACGTTGAATGCAATGCTGCTCCATTTGAAAATAATGGCAAATTTTACTGATAACGGGGCCATAATCAAACCCAGTGGTTTCTTCACAGTTTAGGTAGTGACTTTAAGGTGACATTGGGGAAAGAAGGCTGTAATACATAAAAGGACAACAATATTAAAACCAAACAATGGTTTGGCAGTCTCTGAAACCCATCCAGAACTGAATGACCAAATAAAGAGGCATGATTCTTAGTACGTTTCTTTGCAATGACTTTTTCTTATAAAGGTGCACATTTCAGGAATTTTCCTGAAATATTCTTAGCTTCCTGGTTAACTGAGGTTTTTAATTGCTACAGTTATTGTAGTTAGTCTCTGGAGTTCATTAAAGATAAAAGAGTGTTTGACAGAGACAGTAAAATGGATAAAAACCACCCAGAAATGTAACAGTGGCTTGTATTAACAGGCTCATAATTTTAAGTGAAGAATGACTAAGATTTCACAGGTTCCACAGTGTAACCCAGAAGGTACACCCAAATATAACACATAAATGCCTTGTGCTCCACAGCATGCACTTCTGTTAAAAATGGAGGATTTCTTCAGGAGGTGAAGAAAGGCCAACATGGCAAAGAAAAGTAAGATGTACACTCTCTTTGTTCCCCAACCTCTTCTTAACACATGTAGAATTTAAATTGACCAGTATAGGGGGCATCTTAGAAATGTGCTGCTGCAGCCCTCTAATACAGATTAATAGCAGAGAAGGCCTTTCAGGATCAATCCAGGATACCCTACTGGGACAATCAAAGCAGAAGCAGCGAAGCAATAACCCACTTAAAATAAATATAAAAGCTGCAGATTTCCCATAATGTATTATACATACAAATTACTATTTAATTTCCAAACGAAGCCATTACTGAGCAGGAGGACCCAGAGAGATGCAAACAATCAGAGTTATAATCTTGAAAGATTTAAAAAAGCCTACCTATTAGATTGACTTCATCCCTATGCAAGGTCAAGTCAGTCCTCTGAGAGAGGTTGTTACAGCTATTGAACTGATATAAAACCTGATTGCTGGCAAGATCCATAATATAATTCTCTAGAAAACATTCTTAAAATCTTTTCACTGAGCCATCCATGATTGCATTACCATCAATATATTTAGATATTGTTAGCCCTGAGATATACATTGCTTGTGAGAATTATGATTGAAACTTGTTTATTTTAATGACTAAACTAGATACAAAGTCCAGATATTTAGAGGTCTACCTATACACCATCTCCAAAGGGATAACCAAGGATGCTCTTCTTCTCAAGAGGGAACAGTTCAAGAGTATACATTCAACACTAATATAATTCAATATAAATCTACATAAAATGAAAGAAACTTATACTGTAATATATTTCAAAAGCTCTGTTAGATCTAACTTTATATAGAGCATTACCATACTGTGGGCTAAGTAATGAGTACAGTACTTACATTTTCCTTATGAACCAATAAGCTTAAGCATTAATAATTCCTTTATATAGGACCAGTTCCTAAGGAGTTAGGTGGAGTACAAGCCATTCACCTAGGGATACCTGGGCTCACATCTTGACAAATACAAAGAGACTGCTAATATTCCATTTCCTATTTGTTCACAGAAAACCAAATTTCAGATATTGATTTTTGCTCAAAAGAGATGCAGGGCTGGAACAGCTAGGAATGTGGCCGGTATACTTCTTGTTCAAACTGGATCTTTACATGGATGGACGCAAGGACCACGCACAGTTGATAATTAACCCAGACAGACACACACCTTAATGATTGCATCACAAGTACCTCTTGCCAGACATAACCTCTGCTAATTCAGTGCTATAGTAGAGTCCTACGACACTGTCTCTGTCCGTCCCCAAGATGTACAGTGCTGTTCAAGCCAGGGACACAGCACTTCCTTTAGCTCCTTCAAAGTAAAGTCTGTCCTGTCAAAATATTAAGGTTTTAGCAGAACAACATAAAAGCAAAAAATCAGGGCATTGAACTTGGTGATAAATAACAACAGATGGCCAAAATGTGAGCGCATGCCTGAGTTCGCTCTGCTACCATTCATAAACCAATGACATTAGTTGAGCCCCTCAAGTGAATTCTAGAACTGTATATACTCCAGGTCCATTTATTATTCTGTATACTCTGAAGATGAGATGCTTTGTAAAAGCAGTTGCTGTGCACAAGAACCATGTTCAAGCTGCCAATATTCTTTATACAGTAAATCCTGTAATTTTAGGAGTTCAAGGAATAATGCCTCTCTTTTTATTCTTTCTGCAGTCAGTCACTACCCAAATAATGTCTGCTGCAATAAAGCATGCCTTCACCTTCTTCAGAAGTCACTCAAATACATAACACGTGAACATATCCCCTGCTCACAGAGCTGTACTTTACCCAGGAAAGGCCACACTGATTTAGATGTCGCTGAGGGTAGAAAAGTATGTGCACTGGTCTGTCACCTACCAGCTCCACCCTTCAAAGCAATTATTGGCTCTTCTCTCCATTGTAACACACCCTGGCTTTTTACTAGTCTTTCAGTTCCTGTATCCCTATGCATTGCACCTTTCTAGATGGAATAATTTATTGTACAGTTAAGTTTGCACTGACTGACACAATCCCTCTCTGGATGCATTGCAGGCAGGAACAAGAGGAGTTTGAAGGTGTGCTCTGTGATGGGAAGGCTCCAGGTGATTCAACTATTATATAAGTACAGGGATCTTGCATGGGTATGCAGTGACAATGACTTCAACTTACTGATTCCCCAGTCTGCCATTCTAAAGCAAGTAATAAGCCTAGAGGTACATCAAAACTTCATGATCTAAGAGCATTTTGAATGCCAGCTCAAGGTTATGGAAATCTCTGTCTACAGATATACTGAGGGTCATGGTGTAGAGTTGGGATGATGTGGAAGGAACTTGTCCTTCAAATCCTTTGGTACCCTTCTCCACACTAAAATTCAACTTAAATAGGGAAAAAGGAAAGAATGTCTACTGGAGCATTTTACAATGCAAAGATTAACTTTCTCTTAAAAAGGAATGAGATGAAATAGTATGGAAATTGAATCTATAAACAGTACTCAGTAAAACTACCTTAACCATGAGGGACAGAAAAGCTACAAGGGAAATAAATGCCCTGACTGCTGAACTGATTATCATATTGAATGCTTGCTTAAGGCATAACCCACACAGCACTATTTCAGAGGAAAACAAAAGCTCATGGTTATATGGAAAAAGAGTAGCATGATTAAGCATGGGACTGGGAGTCAGAACGCTGTTCCCAGGCCCTCCACTGACTGTGTCCTGAAGCAATAAATAATCATACCTAACTTTTATATGTTTTTTTCCCTCACTACGCTTCAAAGCACTTTACAGGCAGCAAGCATCAGTCTCACCATTTTACCGATGGGGAAGATAAAACACAAGAAGGCAAGCTGGCTTGCCCAGGACCACCCAGGCAGCCAGTGGTATCACTGGGAACAGGACCCAAGTCTTCTCAGGTCAAGTCCAGTGCTGTGAACCCGGGATACACTGCCTCCCAACTCACTTAAATTCTCCCTGCCATCTATGATAAGAGGTGTTGTACTTAACCTAACTTGATAAGGAAGTGCTGAATATCTGTGGACTCTAACATGCCCTTTATTTGTTATCTATATTATATGTATTGCTACACTTGTCTGTAAAGCACAATATCATCTTCAGAGGAAGTCAGTATATAAAGTTAATATTCATTTATATACTAACACATACACAATAGGTTTTTTGTGTGTGCTTAGTGTACAAAATAGAACATATTCACCATATATAGAAATAGGGCATTTTTGCCAGCCTTCTTCAAGTACAGGAGGCTAATTCAAGAAATGATATCCAGAGCATCTGCCTTATTAATTACCATACTAGAGTAACCTTCAGTAATGCAGTGTGGTTCTTTATATCCCTCTAGTGGCTAGTCCTCATAAGAAATAGTCTTCCAGGTACAAAACTTCATTATTAGTTCTTTCAATAGATACTCATCTGGTTTTAATATCAGATGCCCCAGCTTCAGTCCCTACTGATGAAGCATCCAAGGGTCATCATGGCAACACATGGACTCAAGGCCTGACCCTCTGCCATCTTGCACATTTATTTACACCTCTGCAAAATAAAAGTAGAATGGGATCGAATGAGGACTTTCCAGTCACTTACATTAAAAGCTGTATTTTAAATTTGCTTCCCCTTGGTGGTGAATGACTATGAAAGGTGAAAAAGTAGGATTAGGCACTTCAGTTTTCCACATCAGCCCTATCTCTATAAGGTAGTTTTGTAATGAATGCACCCAGTCTACAAAGAGTGACTGCAATAGGGTTTAAGCCACAGGAGAATTTGAGGAAGTTTTTTCATCGTACATCCGTTCTCAGATGCATTATACAGAGAACATCTGCACTGAGCGACGTTCTGTTACCTTTCCTCTATTCTCTTCACAGCTGGTAACAATCAAAACAGAGTTAATTACAGCACCTTTCACACCAGACTTTAGTTTTATTTTTGTTCTTTCTACTTCAAATGCTGGTGAATCAAAGGGTCACTTTAGACAGAATTCAATTTAATTATACTCAGGGGTTTATATCATGCGTATTTACATCATAAACCAGGTCAGGTAATTTTAAAATATTTTCTTGATTGTGAATACAGCTAGCTTGACAGCCACACCAGGAAGAGCTTTCTCTCTTCAGAATTCTTGCTTCTTCATTTGTCCATAGGTTCTGCTTTCTAAGCATTCAGCAGGGTCTTCATGCATGAAGTCGACAGCATGAGCTGGAATTACATTGCAACTATTTAAAAATAGGCTGGGTTTAACATTGGCCATCTTCAAGGGCAAATTTACCATAGTTTGGTAATGAGGCAATTATCCACTGATGGAAAGACAGGGGGGAAACAGCCATTGTGACTCAGAATATTATTACTGTATTAGCTAAAGCCACTTTCATATTTGAAACAAACTTCTAGGATCTGGTAAAACGACTCTTTGGTTCTTGCATGCTCAGTTCCATTTTTCAGATGACGTTCTTCGTAAACTCTTTGCCAAAGATTATATTGGAGGACTCTGAAAATCTTATCTGATGCAAACTGGATCACACATAAATGATGACAAACAATACTGCCAGTTGGGCCAACTATCTTACATGTTCACCCAGCTTTGTGGATGCTTTGAGATACACCAACAGGAAAACAATACATAGGTGCAAAGCATTATTAACCACTTTTAAAAAGCAGGACATTTTAAGAAGCTTTGTAACATTAGAGTGGATATCCCTACTCTTTATGGCTTAGATGATCAAATGAGGCATCATAAAGATAGGTAAAGCACTGGGTAACACTGGCAGAAGTGGATTGACTAGGCCTTCTGGTAAGCTCTCTCTCTGCTACCTTAGAATATTCTAAATTTATCTTTACAGTGTTACACAATATCATTTGACTTTAACTTAATTTGGTCTGGAACTTTTCAATATGCTCCAATTGTATATTTCCTCCCAATTTTCATTGGGAGGGAGGGAGGGGTCCTTTTTTTCCTTAATGCCCAACGTACCCAAAATTTCCTCATACAAATAATAGTGATGCCAATAACTATCTCATTGAACGCTTGTATCTTTATTTTCAACCTTTTGTTGTATGTATCGAACAGCATCACGGCAACCCCTCAGATCTTCTCTCGTCATGGGGCAGATTATCTTTTGCATTTCATCCTGCTTGTGCAAGTCAAAGTTTTTGATGACTCCAAACATAAAGACTGTGCATTGCCATCTTTAGCTCCCCATGATCCCTGGAAAGGAATCAAAGTGGTGTGACAGAAACTATTATTCTAATGACTCTTACCTAAAACGACTTTGCTTGCAAAGCCAATTCTCTCCCCTTCACATGAAGGACAGTGCTTCATTTTAAATCATCTGCTTTTTCCAGTCTGACATTTTTAGGTCTGGACCATCAATTATTCATCTGCCATTTTTTCCATTGTCTTCTTCCTTTTACAGTGCTTTCTTAATTGGAAATATTCATGAAGTTGTGACAAATGGGCATCAGCCAGCTTTGTTTTCTGGGAGCATGGGTGAAAGACTGTCATGCTACATCATAACAACCTTTATAATTATTATTATTATGTAATGCAATCTCTAAATATCATAAATCCACTTAAGAAATTAGTATAATACTCCTTAGAAACAACAGACTTATTGCGTTGGCAGAAATAATGAATAAAGTATTGAAATAGTACCTTTACAACTCAGAGCAATTTCTGTATAGACATTTTTAATAACTAAACTTTCATTTGCAAAATACATATATAAAATTTTTTACATAAGCGAGGGTGCTATAAAATTTTACAAAAGCATGTTGTAGATTGTCTTTAGGCGGGTATTTGTCCAAAACATAAAAAGTACATTTAAGAGGTAGAAGCTGAAAGCTCTGCAAGCACCTCAGAACTTGGGGATATCTCAGATTCATTTTTGCAACACAAAAATGTTTTTAGTAAGACATAATTCCACATTGCTTCTATACATTCAGAGGTAGATAAAACATTCAGACTTGGAAAAAAACCTGCTTATTACTGAGAAATAAAAAGCTTCCTCTGATGAGTGGAAGGTTCTGCAAGAACTAGAAAGTTCTCGTCTATCCAGTAGAGGAACAGAAAGAAAGACTTGATAGTGATCATATAACAGCCTAGCCAGAAGATAGTGCAAAAAGTTTTGGAGTCTTTCTGTAATGCTGTCATTCATCACACACCATGTTACATCTTCAAACGGTAGCATAGACAATTTGCATAATCTCCATTTGTCATTTACAGAGCTGCTGGGGGTGCCATAGGCCTTGCTTAGAGTTCATAGATGCTTGCATGTATTGAGGCACCCAGAAGAGCTCAGACTAAGGTAGGCACGTGTGTAGTGCACATCACTATCATGCAAAATGCCCATAACCCCACAGTCCTAATGCTCAATCCCCTGTCTAACCACGGTGCCAGTACTTTTTAGAATACCGAAGAGTACTTATTGTCCTGGTTCGTACGAACTGGCTTGACTGTAATCACTACCAGTCGGTAAGGGTAACACTTGCAAGTCTAACATGGAGCAACCAAGTAAGAGACTGAGAGCTTTACCTGAAAACCCACCCACATAGCAGGTGATGGTCATACTAAGAAAACTGTGCATTTTTCTGAGTCATTCCTCCCAGATATTGGAAAGGAATGGGAGTGGCTCCCGGAGGATCTAGGACATGGGCTGAGCACTCAAAAAAGAGGAGCCTTGGGAGCATCCTGGCCTAGATTTATTGTAAAGCACCTCTTCTAAATTTCAGGGAAGGGGTAAGTTTTGACTTATTATAATTTATATGGACTTGCTCACAGCATTGCCATAGTCTCGAAATTGTAGAGACTTGCATAGAAATATGAACATAGACATTTTTATTTATATTTCCTCAGGTAGTAGTTGATTTCAGAGCCCGGTTGGGGATCAATTCTAGCTGGAGAGAAATATAACAAGTCAGGATTGGTAAAGTTGGTTTTCTGGGTGTTTGTTATTATTATTATTGTTCCCGTTATGTATATGTTCTTATTTGCAGCAAGTACAGGAGTTCTGCTTACTTGTTAATTCATGCACCCAAATACCCCAGCTCTGCTACCAATGGGTACCCCTGCCTTCACCACTGTTCTTCCAGATCTCCAACTCTCCACCCTGGCCGCTACATAATCCTTCCCTCCACCTGGCCTGTTGGTAGCCAGACTGGAGCTGAAAAAGCAGCAAATTCTCTCTTAGCGAACTCATTACACTGCCCCCTGCTGACCTACTTCTGCTCAGCCAATTCGTCACAATATGTTTCTAGAACTCGAGTCCAGAAGTTCTCTAATGGTAATGGGATGCCAGTAATGGGATGTTAGTTGTAAGGATTTCCCAAACCAAGTAACATTGAAGAGACTCATGAAAAGAATGAGCAGTACAATGGAACAAACTTCCAGCTGCAATATATGCTTCACTGATCAAAAGCAACATGAGTGTAATGGTCTCCTCTTAGCCCTTATGCTGTTTAGATTAATTTTGCCGGTTTAAAGTATTTGCTCAGCAGAAGTTCAGAAGCAACAGCAGAAACATTTCAGATTAGGACCAAGACTAAAACCTAAAACAATAAGGGACTTCAGAGTGTTCACTAATGGAAAGATCTTATTAAATAGCTTAAATAAAATGAGGGGAAGATTATGAACTGGTATAAGGTTAAAATACCATATGTAAATCAATGGGGGGTATTTAAATTTATTTTAATGACATCAAAATCTAGACCCAACTGAATTCAAGGCAGCATTTTTTTTAATGCTTTCTAGTGAAATTTTTTCCAAACATTTCACATCGCACTTAGAAGCCTTTAAAAAGGTAATTTTGCTGTTTGCTACCTACAGGTTTTGGCTCTTCTCACAGATAGAAAATATCAGATATTTTAATGCCCACCTCCTTTTTTCTTTTTCTTATAAGGATGTGATGAGGGAAAAAAGATAGGGCTTTTATGGGAGAAGCACGTTATCTCTTTCTCATCAGTGAAATACTGGTATTAGTCCAGCAGCCACACTTGTCAACTTGGTGCATTTAGAAGGAAGAACTAGGGACACACATTTGGAACAGGGGCAGAAACCCTATAGGTTTAAAGCTTTAATAGTGGCATTTAGAAATGGTGAAGGACAAATTATTTCCTGAAACATCTCCACACATTCAGCAATAACACAACCACTTCTTTTAAGAACTAAAATATAAAACCTAAACATTTTACTTCAACAACCTGGTACAGGGGCAGAAGCAATATACCAAGAAAAGTACAAAAAAAGAAAAAACCAAAATGATAGCATTTTGCATTGTGTGAAACAGTGGAAATAGCCTATATGTTGGGATTAATTGTACTCTGATTTCTTTCATGGGGTCAGTAAGCATTTTTTCTCTAAACAAATGCCTGTTTTGTAATGTTATAATTTGTTTAGATGCATATTTAACGAACAATGAACACAATTGCTTATCTTAAAGTTCTGGTGAATTTCAGTTGCTATAACAACCTGCAAAAACCCTTTATTGCTGAGGACATTGTAGCTATTTTTAAATGCAACAGCTGGATTTGTCTGTCTGAATTTCACTCGCAAGACGACAAAGTATTTTCTTCTTTTCCTCTGAATAAGCTTTTAATATAACGCCAGAAATGTCAAAGGCCATTAGACTCAAAAAGCTGCATAATCTTTGGTATGAAAATGTGCAGTGTACTGCAGGATGAGCAGCAATCTGTTTAAAGAGCTATGAGAAAGCTGTGCACCAAAACAACCATGAGACTGGAAACCTTTTAAACTGTGAGATCTTTTATCTGAGCAGATAATACTTCCAAATTTAAATCTTCTCTCTAAATTCAAGCAATGCAAATGAGTAATTTCAATCAGCTGATATGGGAGAGTTTTATAGAACCAAATATGTCAAACAGATGAAACTGCTGGAATGTAGAGAAGGTTAATAAATGCATTTAAAGCTTTATAGTTGGCTCCCTGAGCTTCACTTGGAAACTACTGTATGAATTCTGTTCAGTCTAAATATCTATTGAGCATGTGTGAACCCTGATTTGTCAAAAGCTTACAACTTGGCCAGATTTGGGCATTCTTTCTAGAGGACAGGAAAATGCAAATCCCTGGAAAACAAACACCACTTCCTGACAAGTTTTAGATTCTCTGCTCCAGAAAATGGGGGTGCTAGAGCAAAGAAGGTCACCAGACTTGTACCCCTTGCCTTGTTTTCAGAAACAGCCAAAACCTTTCAGCTGACCTTAAAAATAATGTCAGCTTGAGGCAGATTCCTGAAGTAGAAAATTGCAGACCAAATCGTTCAAATTTGGAAAAAGTTATAAACAACTGAGAGCAGGGTCTTATAATATGAAGTGTCAGGTAACTTTAATAACAGGCAGTGCTTCCAGCCTTGCCTATAATTATAGTGTCTGAGCTACTTTCTGTAGTATGAAACTCCATCTTTATTAGGTTATAAGCATCTATATTACATTACTGTAATCTAGAACAATTATGACATATGTCACCCACCCAGGCTTTATTAGCAAATTTATTTTTAGCAGAGTTGTAAATACTATAATGAAGATGTTTTGGAAGCAACAAAACTGTATGTATTGATGTAAATAGAATCAGAAGAAAGCTAAATACCTAAGAACTCAATTTGGTAGCAAACTGGTATGAGTTTTTCACATTCAAAAAAAGATTTCAAGGACTACATCCCAATAACGCTGAAGGGTCAGATCCTACCAAGTAGACAAGCTAAGCAGCACTTAAGTATTTAAGTACTACTCTTTTCAACCTACCTCTAATTCCCCAAACCCATTACTTTTGTAATGTGTCTTCATCCTGTCCTTAAAACCAAGTCACAAAATGGGAAGAAGAGGAGAACACACCCACTGTTTTATTTGCATTAGCAGCTTTTCAGGGATTCAAGTAGGTGGAAAAGGTTCACATTTAGACACCTAATAAGGAGAACATGATCTGGCTCTATGTGACTAACTGATAAACAGCATCACAAGAAATAAGGTAGCTTTTACAAACCCCATCAATGGTAGCACTCATTTCAGCTGAGAGAAGTAAAACTTCTGGAGAAAAGAACTTCCGCTGTTCCGAAGTAGTAGTTGTAATACCACCATATATTTCCTCTGAAGACCCTGAGAAATAGATTTCTCTGGCCCCGAAGCCTAATAGTATGCACCTGCTGTATTTTGAATGGATTTGAGAGACAGTGCTATGTAACAGGTAACAGATAAGTAATTATATATGAGCAGACAAGGTAAGGGTCCAATCTGCCAAGGGGCTAAGTGCCTCCTGGGAAATACTGAGCTACTTCAGTCCCTAAGAGGTACTCAAGTTAGGTCAATGGGAGGCGAGTTATCACAGCACCGTGCAGGTCAAGCTTGTATCCATCTATGACAGAGCTAGGAAGAAACCATGTCTCAGACCTCTAAAGTGTTGTATCACTATAGTCTTGTCCAGGGGTTGTCAACTGGGGGTACATGTACCTCCGGGGGTACTTTGAAAGATCCCAGGGGGTACACAGGAGCGGGCGGGGATGGAACGCCACCACCCCGCGCCACTGCCTCATAGGAGCAGGCGAGAGCAGGGCTGCACGGACACCGTGCTGCTGCCACTCGCCGCCCCCCCACCCCCCCTGTTTTGGGTCCGGCTGCTCGACACCTCCCCTCCCCCCCTGGAGGTGCACTTACTAAAAAAGGTTGAAAACCCCTGGTCAAATCCCTATATCACACAGGCATTGGCATCTAAAGCAAATGAGTAATCTGATGTAAAACTTACCTTCATACCCTCCTACTAACATGCTTAGAGGACTACACACTAATTTGCAGTAAAACAGAGTTACACTATATTGCTGAGACATCCTGTGCAGTGTCTGTGTGGATCAGGAGGAGAAATTAAATACACTGCTGAGGGGGTTCTGGTGAAACCCACATTCTAACCATCTCAGAGAGGCAGCTTGCTGTAATGAGAAACTTTTCAGGGTGGGACAAATCATGGAGAGTGACAGATCCCCCCCAAATTCCCTCTTCAGACTACCTATACCTTGTTAGCTGAACCTGCAAACTACAAACAGCGAACAGACCCCCTCACAACGTAGGAAGTAGGCAGCGTACGAAGAACATACACAATGTATGGTGGTGGGACAGGAGAAGGGAAAATAACTAATACATTCTAGGTACCCACACATTACAAGAAGGATATTTTCTGATCTTTCAAAGGGGGAAGGGTGGGGGGGGGAAGGGGGATGGGACAGGCTCCTATATCTTTTCCTTTACAGGTTCTTGTTTTAGCAGTAAATACGTAATTACAGTAAATGCATCCAACGCCCACACCACTTCTAAAACAGTACAAAATCGTTCACTTTGTGTCTGCTGATCAATAATTACTAATGTCATGCAGAGACAGGTAAATTGCCAGTGCTTTAACATAGGACATTTCATAGTCACACAGACGCCTACAGTTTAAGACAAGAGCTAACAATACAAAAAGCAAAAGCAGTCCCAATTATTTTTCCTAATAATTTGGTTCTGACTGACTGCACAACTCATTAAAATGTAATAGTATACATTGAAAAACCTAATGAATATAACTTAGCTGTCAAGAAGATTGCACCTCTTGATATATTAATGTAAGGGATAACTGTGGCAAGTTCCAAGAAAGCATAGTCTGGGCTTTGTGTTACACTCCTAGGTGGTTTTATTCTTACGTTTTTTGTTGTTTTTTTTTTACAAAACTATTTATTGATTTCCCCCCAAAATTCAAAAACAATGAATATGTAAGATTTTGTATCTGAAACTTCATGCAAATAAAAAGGCAAGGTACATCCTGTTCTGGGTTTATTAATAGCTATTGTTCAGCTGTGAAATCTTCAAGTGTCTTCAGAAGCCACAGTTCCCAAATACTAATGCTAATACCATAACCACAAATACTTGGAATGCATATTCCTTTTCATGAGCGACATACATTTTATACATTATCTGATGATCCCAATGCTCCTACACCACACTTCTACCTTCAGTCTTTTCTCCGCTAGTTGGGTTGTGAAATTTTATTTTCTCTACTGTAAGAAACGGTGAAAAAGGCTCTTTGGCTCTTGCATATTTCAGAGCAGCATTAACATGAAAAAAAATTACTAGGAATTTTTATAAATAGCTTACGGTTCACATGAGAAGTAAAGGGCTGGCCTATTCTGTGAACCCTGTGTGCTTACAGCAGGCATTATATGGGGGTAAGAGGGAATGAAAGATTTTTCAGAGCGAGGTTGAAACAACAGAAGCCTGTAAACTGTATTGTATATGGCAGTGTGAACCAAACGTTCCACCTACATGAAACCATTCCTAAAAGAAATGGGTATGCCCCAGCTTAGGAATCTGACATCCAGTAATTTTAGCAATGAAAACCTGGATTCATTTCCCAGATGTACTGGGATATTTCATTGTAGATGCTTATTACTGATATTCCCCAAAATGTAGGTTGTTTGTGTAAGAACGTTCTTATAGTCACCACGTTCCTGGTGGATTGCCAGACCCCGAACCTGCAGTTGGTGAAGAAGCCGAAGACTCCCAGGTCAGAAAAACAACTGGGAACTGTGTCACCATGAGCAAGTGGACTTCAGTCTCCAGACAAAACTAACTAAAACAGGCTATAAAGAAGAAGAATAAGGGACAAGAGGTGTCAAGCTCATGGAGATGCAGAGATGTACAACATAAGCAAAGGATAGTGCTTTGGATTGGGAAGTCTGCATAGACCTCTAAAGAATGTCAGGGTATCCCTCTCAGAGACCATTTGTGACTGACCCTCCAAGCTCTGCAACAGTGACAAAGTGCGGTCTATATTTCACATTTCTGATGTTGATCAGGAAATAATCAGAGCATCTGGAGGGTTGAATTGTCTTGTAATGCAGCCAGGACAAGCAGAATGCCTGTGGTCCTAGATCCTCACTCAGACTAACCTGAAACCCAACTAATAAAGTTGGTAGCTATGGAGAGTACTTTGGCCATGTCTCGGGACTTCCAAGAAGATGCCAAAGTCTTCAGGTCGTAATGGTCTGGAGAATATACTTACTATATAGTATGAGGAGCAAACACTTGGAATGTCTGGTCAAAAAATATTGCAGCCAATTAAGGAGTTTGATCCTATTAAATAATGGGATTTCCCTTCCACTCTCTTGGGTACTTTAACCTGGTTAAGATGAATGGGATTTGTTTTTATCCAGTCTTGATTTTAGAGATAGCTGGGGTGTAATAACAAGTCAGCATTGGATGGTATAACCCCCATCCATGTATTTAATTCTTGTCTGTGCAATACTCACTAAAGGTAGTGAAAATGGCAAATAAAATGCAAGTGAGAAGAAGTGACTAGTGGCAATGTTTATTTGGGGAAGCCTCAGTGAGGTTAATTTGGTAACTCAAATAGCAGCTAGACTCCAACATGTTGGAAATGCCAGAAGGGAAACATTTTGACACCAATCAAAATAAAACTACAGTTAGCAAGACCTTATGCCGTGCTTCAAATCAACAAGAAGCCTTTGTTATTCTTGTAGTTCAATAACCTGATTTAGGGCTACAACACACACAATGGAGAGGAGGCAGACAACGGGCAAAGAGTGTCCCTAATGGTAAAACATTTTTGCAGCAAAGCTTCCTGCACCCTCAACCCACCCTGGTACCTTTCCAGATTAAGCTCATGACTGCAACAAATTGCTCACATTTATTTTTAAGCACAGTTTTTCAACTACTACACCTTATATTTGTGCATGCAGAGAGATACATCTGCATATTGGTGTAAACAGTTCTAGGTGTGAACAATTCTAGCACTTAAATTTGCACCCACAAAACCTATACGGAGAAGTAGGTCTTGTTGGTGCCACATCTTAAATATTTGCAATTTTCCTTAACTTCAATCATTCCATCAGGAAATATTGGTAGAAATATGAGAGTGGGAGCCATGTACTAACACTAGGGGAACATATTTTGTCAAGAACACTGCTGACAGAGTTCCCTACTGTTGTTTTGACCTGCAAATCTTACCATATTAATTGTTTTTTCCTAAGGATGGGACTCTCAAACCAGACAATATAGAATAGCTTTACATAAACCCATATCACTTTTCATTTTTAAAACTGAATGTTTATCTATTCTTTTCCAGTTTTGTAATGTTCTGTGTGTGTGTCTGTGTGTGTGTGTGTGTATAGGCACTTAGAATCCTTTGGAGCAACAATCACAGAAGATGCTACATCAGAAAAATAAGTAAAAGCAAGAATAGCCATCACCATTGGGTAACTAGGAAAGCTGAAGAAAATCTGGACTAGCAGCAACATCACAATGAAAACAAAACTCCACCTACTATATGCTGTTGCCATTTCAACAACTTTCCATGGATGTGAGACCTGGACACTCACTAGGGCACTGGAAAACCAAATTGAGAACTTTGAAATACAGTGCTTCAGAAGACTTTAATGCATACCCTACACTGCACACAGAACAAATGAATCTGTGAAAGATTGAATCAGACAAGAAGTTGGCAAATACAAACCCTCGCTTGAAATCATAAGAAGAAAGGTACAGTGATTTGGATATGTAACAAGCAGGTCCGGCACCCTTACCGACACCATCCTGCAGGGTGCTGTAGATGGATGAAGAAGAAAAGGAAGACCTAGGACAAGCTGGACCACTAGCATCAAAGACTGGATGAGATTCAAACTGACTGATTATACAAAGATTGAAAAAGACTGGGAAGAATGGAGGAAAGTTATTGCTACATCAAAGGTGCCCCAATGGTCGGTGTAGCCTCTGCACTGACTTAACTTGAATGTTCTATATTTAAAAAACAGGGCTTAGTGAATAAAAGCATGGTATTTGTGTCAGCTCTGATTTGGTAGTATGTAATACCTGACCTCAAATCAAGGCTCAACATGAACAAGATCCTGGCTAGTAAAGGAGCTTTCCAGAATGGCACTCTCTCTCACAGGCCATCAAAACTGAAAATGCATACGTGACAATGTCCACTTGAGCCTAAACTCTAAAATGCCCCTGTTTAGAAGAAAAATGATCCATAAAAGATCAAACATCACAGCACTATTGTGGCTTTTCCTAATCATCATTGCTTCTACATTCTTACTAGAAAAAAACAACACAATTCATAAGCCAGGTGACTCCAAAATGAGATTGCCTTCTTTATTCAGTTACCTAATGGTTCTTAAACTGAAACAAACAGCTGCTTGTCAGATAGGAGTAATGATTTCTAGCACATCTGAGGCTTAAATTGATTTAAAATGGGGATTTTAGCAGAGGATAGCTGTGAACAGCGATTTTAAATTCCGAAATTTCTCTGTGGACATTTCATCCTTCATGTCCTGAAAAATTAGTCGCTCTAAACCTAGAAAAGAGGACACCTCCAAGCTGACAACTTTGGTTAAAAATAATCAAAGAAAGCCCTTTTCACCAGAGAGCACTGTCAGGAAGGCACGTCAGCTGAAGCCAGCACATCAGCTGTCAGTGATCCCACAGCCTGGCCAGTCTCCCCATTTAGAAATGTGGCTTAATGTGCAGGAAGTGTTTTCTGAGCACATCATGTCATTCCCAACCGATCGTTGCTGGGCAGAGCTCAGAGCGGTGCTGGAAGGCTCTGTCCAGGGTTCCTTGGCCGAAAGCCAAGTTGCTGTGATGTGCAAATGAGAGAAGAAAAGAAGTGTGGAAAATGTGAATACTATGGACAACTACTACAGAAAAAATTGATTTGATTATTACAGTAAGTCAGAAGCGATTCTAACCTATGAATACCTTACCAACAGTTCACGAGGGTGGAAGACAAATTATCTGATCCAATTTGTACCCTTTTCAATATCCGTACAAAACAAGGAGGAAAGAGGAAAGCCAAACTGAATACTTTACTGAAAAATACTAACATAGTGTACATTGGTTCATCCTGTTGTTATGGAAACATGGAAAGCAAAGACGAATAAAAAGAAAAACTAACAAAGAAACATTTAAACTGCAAGTGAAAACACGTACTTGCTTCTCTCTGCACTAATGTACACATTGTGTCTTTGAAGAGAACCCCTTTTCAGAAGTATTTCATTGCTGCTGCTGCTGCTAGAAATCAACTGTGGGACTGAAATCAGCCACTGAAAATAACAGATTCTGTCTCCCAGAAATAGCCAGGAAAAAACGCTGGAAATTCAGTGCCAGAAGAATGAATAAATAAAAAGAAAGAACAAAACGTGCAGTTTAGAAAACTGGCATTTTCACAGCCCAACATTAAATCGCTATTACAGAGAGAGCCATACTTTCAGGCCCTTAGCATTTTTAAGTCATCAACAGGTTGGTGGGGAAAAGAGACATAATTTGGGGCTCATATGGAAAATGGAGTTACTTGTTTCTCTACCACATATGCATTTGCTTTGTGGATATGCTGTGCAAACAGTTAATCAAAATAAAGCTATTATTTTATTGGGACAGAAATTACTTCAAAACACAATGCTTAATTCTGTTATTTGAAACAGCTACAAACTTGCTGAAGGAATTGCAATAAACGTATCAAATCGCCCCCCACTCTCTAATTCTTTCCGTAATAAGTTAATTGAGAGTATTTACTACATAGGATATCATGCCATTTAGACCCATGCAAAACGGAAGTAACAAATAAAATTGCAGCAGTGTCACTGAGGGCAGGATTTGGTCTTAAGGTTCTCCAGTGCACATCAACTGCCAGAGCTAAATATACTTTTGATATTATAATGGAATAGCCCATTCAGCTGCTTTAATGTATACGCACCTGAAGAGCTTGTCTACTTCAGTATACTGTCTTAGGCAGAAGCTAAAGCTGCAGCAGAAAGTGCAACTCTGGCATAGGCTACTTATAGTGCAATGATATAGATCAGTGGTTTTCAGGCTTTTTTCATTTGTGGATCCCTAAAAAATGTTGAGAGGAGATGTGGACCCCTTTGGAAATTTCAAATGGAGGTGCGGACCTCTTCGAATTTTAAGCATCCGTATTCACTTACTTTGATTGATCACGGTCATCTTTGGAGACCCCTCAGACATAGTCTGTGGACCCCCAGGGGCTCACAGACCACAGGTTGAAAACCACTGATATAGATCACATAAGAAATGCTCATTCTGACCCCTACAATATGAACAACTGCACCTCCTCATGTCAGCCTAATCACCCGTGCTTCTGACATGTTCAGAATACTATACCACTGCAATGACAAAGCGCTCTGAAAGACTGCAAATTTTTGGCCTCTTGTATTTTGTTAAGTTCAATGATTACTTTAATCTATATGGTAAATCCATTAAACATTTTAAGAAGAAGGGGACTGTCTTTCCTTCAAGGACCTACTATGACAGCTGCACTCATCAAATATAATGGAACTAGTCAAGAAAAGTGAGGCTTTTGAGAGCCTAGGGCTACAACTTAGTTTGTAGAGGGCACAGAACTTAAAACTTATCTTCAAGAGGAATTGAGAAGACAAGCAAATGTAAGCAGCTTCCATTCTGTGTGTAAAACAACTCTGACGTGGCCTTTTCACTATGGTGATGGATACAGAGAGAGAAGGCAGAAAGAACAGCTTTTTCACTTCTTGGAATCATTCCACTCTTACATAAATAAACACATCAAAGAATTATTTATGGATAGATTGTAAATTAATCCTTCAAAAGTGTTACCATCTATTGTGGGTCAAACATCCTAAAGTTGATGTTGGGAAAAATAAAGATGCAGGGTATGTTCACTGACCACTTCCCTAAACAAATTAAATCGGTTAGCAGAGTTTGTCCCCCGCACAATAAAAAGGGCAATAGACCAAAACCCCCATGTTATGAATTAATGACCTGAAAAATTTCGTTTTGGAAAGAAAGCCATTCTGAGCATAGCCATCCATCATTCACACAGTTCAGTAGCTCTTGAGCCCCTGCAGGGCTAAGGCTTCTTCAACCCTACTTCTGTCATTTTAGAAGAACACAAATTAAACATCTGGGACCATTGCTATTTTTGTATTTCTTCTTTAAAATTAGCTAAAACAATTTTCCCTTTTCAAATACATTTTTATATTATTATTTGACTGGAAACACTGCTATCAGTCACTTGAGCTGTGCTGAACATTCACTGCAAAGTTATAAATTCAAAGACACACACCAGGACTCTTCTCCAAACAAGCATACACATAGTCAACCCTCTTCTTTTAGCAATGCCTTAATAGGAATAGGCGGAGAACTACACCACCTTGATAAGGATAAACTTTGGCATGCTGATTCCACACACACCTGTTCTGTCTTAGCTACAAGAAATCTGTTAGACGGAAACCCTCCTGGCTATAATCCATGAAGAAGTCTTCAAAAAGGAAACAAGGATGTTGTCAAATTGGTAGATGCACAGCACTTGAACTGTCCAATTTACCTTTCAGCTTTCTACAAAATCCACCTTTTTTTTTTTTACTTACAAAAATAAAGTTTTCTACTTTTTCTTAAAAGAACAACACTGCCAACAGCCCAACGCTCAAAGCAAACCCACAACAAGACAACATGCGCTTTCCAGTGCTCATGAGCAACCTGCTTCTTTTTTTCTCCAAAGAAAGTTAATGCAATCACAAAACCGAAGCAAGAACTTGCTGTCATTTCCCTATCCTACCAATTATAATTCAAGAGAAGAAATTCATGACTCATGTTTGGCCCCTGCTTACCAAACTGATGTGGACCTCCCAAACTTGTTCCAGCAACTCCCAGAGGCTTTCAGCTGGACAGATTTATTTGTTGCTCTTACCCAGAGGGAAGATCATGGAAATTTAGAGCCTTAGAGGACAACAGTAGTTGAATATATGTTTTCTTTAATTGTGTTAGGAGCACGTACCAGAGCCATGGAGAATCAAAAAGAGTCCCACCACAGTCACCTACCTCAACTACAGTCAATCTGCATGGATTGTAATTGAGACTCTTAGCTAAATTCAACCCAAGAAGTACAAACCACTGATCTAGTCCTATCTTAGAAGGAAATGCATGAGAAATATTTGATTGCTGTTTACCTTACGACATCTGTTTGCAATTTTCAAATGTAATGATTTGAAAGAAGGCGAAGAAATACAAATTGCTCTTAGAGCTTTGCAAAGAGTTCAGGCTTTATCCGCTTTCGTAAGGATGATCTCTGTAACAGAGTAGCATGTGTTGCTATGGTAATTATTATTTTACTGAACATCATACATTCAGAACTGATTTCAGATAGCCAGAGAGCAATTATACCGATTAGAACGGTTATGCTCTCCTTTCTGCAGTATTTCCATTTTTCTCCTTGAATTTCAGTGCCCACAAGAGGTGCTGAGATTGACAGGCTTGGAGAATGGAGTGTCCTACCTCTTCAAGGCACAGCTGCAGCATGAACAGAGGCATTTTTCTTGACAGGGTGCCACCAAAGACTACCTAAGAGCAGAGACTTTTAGCAAGAGGGGGATACTGCTTGGTCCACTCACACACTTGCAGGGGCAGGAAAAATAAACATGGCCATGGCTGCTGGAATTGGGCAGAAAAAGAAATGTAGATTGCAGAAAGCAGAATAAAGTCTTTCCCCCATTAAGTGGTTGAACTGGATTGAAATTACCATGAGCAGGATCTGGAGAAAAGTATAAGAAAAAAAGTACAGGAACAGGAAGAGTTTGTGCAGGGCGGGATGGGAGTGAGATTAAAAACAACCCTGCCGAGGGCTCTGCCTAGGAGGTATCATCAGGAGGGCCGAGATGAAAGGCAGTGAATTTCCACAGGCTATTCTTTTCAATTGCTCACTAGCAAAGGAGCTTGCTAACTGATGATAATTATGCCCCTAATCCTGCAATCAGATCCATGTTAGCACATCCTCCCACCTCCACAGAGTCTCATTGAAAATGACAGCACTGTGCCTGAATGCAGAGGCCCATCCCAGAGGATCCAACCAGAAGATCATGGCCCAATGTGATAGCTTTGTTAGCTGGACATGCATACAGTAGAAACAACAATCAAACAATGCCAGCTCTTTTACCCAAAAAAACCCAGACGTCAGATAGTATGACTTCTGGTACAGATCCAAACATGCAATCCAGACACATGGCAACAATACCCTGATCAATCCAGTTCTGTCTTATTCAGTATCTAACTAAAATAATAATAAGTGGAAGGGGTCTGAGAAATTACTTTACTTCCTAGACAACTCCTGGTTGCCTAGGACAGCTGGGGGGGAAAAAGAATCCCACAAGAGAGGGAATTTCCAATTAGCAGAACTAAGTATGCGAAATACCTTTATGACGTCTGCTTGCCACACCTTAGGAAGATAAAGGAAGGAAGGATGCTATTCTAGATAGGAGCCAGAGTGGGGAATTGGGAGCACTAATTCCTGTTCCCGGCTCTCATATAGGCTTTCTAGTTGACTTGGAGCAAATCAGTTAACATATGGCCGTTTCCCTACTACAAACCAGAAAAAACCCTCCACTTATCTGCTTCACAGAGAAGGTTAACAAAGTTAAATGGTGTGTCAAAAGAACTTGGAGATGCTTGCTTAGAAGGCACTAGAGAACCTTAAAGAATTTTTAAGGTACGCAGCTGTTGCTTCTGAACTAAGGACATTGAGCTCTAATGGAACAAGATTAATTACTGAGCAGTTGTGTAGGAGCATAGCTGTATCCATTATGCTTTACAGGAAAAAAGGCAGACTGTGAGCTATGAAGGGACATAAGTTAGACCTATCCCAAGGAAGGGAAAGACTATAAGGTATACTTTTGTTATCCACATCTCCTCTTGGTTCTTTTTTATTATTTGTGAAATTTTTTCCAGAGTTTGATATATTTATAGTTTGCAGAAGCAAGTCAGTCAAGAGGGCAGGTATGAGTAAGCATCAGAAAGCCACTGGAAACAAATTAATCTTGAAGAGGGATTTGAAATTAGATAGAGAGACTGCATATCATGCAGGACGGGGAAGGACATTCCAGGAAGAGGTGCAGAGGTTAGTGAATAGATATACAGTGTACCAAATGAATGTCAATTTGAAAAGCTTGCAGGACATAGGGCATGAGTAGCAGAGAAACCAAAGACTATTAACACAGGTAAGGTGCAGCATTGAAGGTGAAGATAAAGAAGTAAATTTGATGCCAAAGGAGATCAAAAACTAGATCAGGAATCAACCTGTGTCGGCAATGTGACTGGATCAACAGACTGTCATTTGTTATATACCCAAATGATATGAAAGCTGTACAAGATGATCTAGGGATTTACTTGTACAGGTGGCTAAAAACTCAGTCTGTACTCTCCTGAACCTGGTATGTTGTGTGGGCCTTTCCTCTGCATAAGATGAAGATCTTACAAATTTGGCTTTTGACAATAATTTTATTAAAAATGCTGTTAACTGACCTGATTTTGTTTGTAACATGACAATCTGACAGGAAGTCAGGATGTTGACATAATTAGAGGAAAGGACTTGGTTCTTCCAATCTTGGACAATGCCTCACTGTGCTTGAAAGATTCTAATACCTTAGGGGTTTTATAGTCTTTAAAATTCATGTTTGTGAAGTGCCTTGAGATCCTCCTATGACAAGTGCTATCCAGGGTCTTAATCTTACTCTGTCATTCAAGCATCAGTCTTCAATAACTGCAAAGAAATAAAAAACTTACTCCAGATTTACATGAGGGCAACTAAGAACTCAATTTGCCCCAACATAAGCTACATATAATGCTAGCTGATATCAAGAGTTCACACATGAGAGAGGTACTAGCATCAGCTAGCAGAGCAGCTAGAGAGAAGCTGTAACATCAGCTAAATTGAACCTCCTGGACCCAGGAATGGTATAGACTAGAGGATAATGGAGGAAATACAATTTTGAAGCTAGTACTGTTAGCTTAATAAAGAACTCTGCACTTCATATTCCAAAATGGCCATAGGTGGAAATATATCAACAGACTAATGACTCATTCTTTGAGAAACTTAGTGATTGAAGCAATAGTGAAACAGTTAAACTTTAATGGGAAAACCTTTTGCATCTGAACAGAAGTAGCATTTCCTATGGCTATAAGCAACGTTGGAGTATCTCCTGGGTAGCATGTGGACCATGAACCATGTGTTGGGGATCACTGACTTGGAGTATCAGTTCATTTGCACAATTGCTTTGGCAATCATTTTCAAAGTTCCCATGCATCTAGGGATGAAGAGCTCAGGGGTTCCTAACTTCCTACTGAAACTAACACTACAGATATCCTGCACTCTTTCATAGTTACCTATTGGTCAACCTATGAAGCTGAACTCAGATCTCATATGGAGTATTTCAGGGGCCATTTAGAAACTGCCGCCTCCCCCAAGAAACCTGCTTTTTTTAATTGCTTTGCTTTCTATGGCTGATGACTGTTTCCATGGAGAGACCAAAGATTACTGACATCTTTAGCTCAAGTGAACATTGCTGCAGGCTTATCTGCATGAAAGCATCACAGCAGGAAGGACAATTCAGGGCAGTTATTTAAAATGTGTGCGCAGTCTTCTATACTTAAACATCACTATTTGTTTTTACCACTTTGATCTGTGAAATATCAAAGATCTCATAGCAAATTAAATAGTGATGAATACACACACCTTCCTTTAAATAAAATATTCAATGTACAGTCTTTCATAGCAAAGGAAATGACCCACTAGTCACATAAAATATTTTCACCAAAATGCTGAATGCTTTTCTCTAAAAAGAAAGAAAATAATTAGTGCCATAAGCAAAATATTGAATGACTTGTGTAAGATTTTAGAGAAAAGCTACAAAGCTGTTCCTGTCCTTTCAGCAGAGATGCTTCAGCTGTGGGGTTAAAACAATCCCTGAAGCTCCAATTTCAAGGGAGCATTGACACCAGTTCCAAGGAATTAATAAGCAGAACAGAAATGCTTTTTACCATGCTTTCCTGATGATTAGTTAATCTCTTCCTCAGTATTCAGTAACAAATACTTCATACTCCAAGAGGAAGTCCTGACTTGATCCACCAAAAGTCACTATAAGCCAACAAAACAGAGAATAAAACACTCTTTATATGCTCTTGTGCATATTTTACTATTACCCCACTTGTGCATTGAAGTTGCTCATGCTAGTAAATGGGGTTGTGTGCGTATTCATGTTTCAGTTGCCTAGAATGCAGGTCCCCCCTTGGATAATGCTCCATTTCAAAGTTGTGTTTTCAAAATATCACAACTTCATAGCAACTTATATGGCTTTTTCCATGTCCACAACGGCTCTCACACATTAATTAAAGATCATAATATACCTCTTAATTAGGTTTGTATTATTTTTATTTTATACATAAGAAAATTAAGGTTTTGGCATAAAGATTTAACACTAAATCTCATTCACTTTATCTTCAGCTCACCTGTCGTTATGCCTAGTCTTAAGAGAGGATCCAGTTGCCTTTGTACAACCTGCACATTTCATATCTTCTTCCAATCCATTTTCATATGACATTTCCTTTTTTCCTGTGAGATTGGCATGCTACAAAATGCTGCCTAGCATGCTCTCTGGTCTCATTGTCTGCAAAGAACTATATTGTCATTTGTAACGCAAGTTCCTGAGGACTCAGATTTTTTTCCTAGTTGTATTTCTTGAACAGCCCAGAGCACATATTTGCCACTTAATAACTTATAGTTATTTCACATATCATGAGGGCACAGATTTTGCTCCAAGATCTTTCTAGAGATAGATGTAATCTAAATTTGTTGACAACTAAAGTATGCCTTGCTCAATATGGACATTTTATGAAAAGCATGCAAAAATAATTTTTCCTTAAACATGATTAATTTTTCAAAATAAGATTATTTTTTCACAGAAATATTCACAAATGTATTCCATTCAAAGGTTAATTTACATATATTGCCCATATCCCAGTTCTGTATGCACCTCAGGTCAGTGTAGCTGCAACTTTATATTTCCCTTTTGAAAGTCTGCAAGAACCGGATATTTCTTTCTAACGGTACAATAGATGTGCGTTGGTACATGTATAGGTCTACATATTGTATGTAAAAGCAATGTTATAATTTTAGTTGACTGAGTAAGTATAACACATTTAGTAGAGCAATTTTTTTTTTAAAGCAACATTCATGGCACATGTGCTGTTATAAACTGCCCCAGTAGCCCACTGTATGGCCATTAGTCTGTTTTAAGTGGGCCCAAACACTTGAGTCCCTCGTTATTTCTAGCTGTGAGATTCTCAGGTACACTCCCCAGATTAGCCAAAGTCCTTCCTTAGGAGGTAGGAAACTGCCATTCAGCCAGAGAATATCAGACACCCCAGAACCCTGCAGGCATTTTAATATGCTCCCTGTTCCATCTCGACTGTGGGTGCTCTAGGATTACCTGCCTTACCTCTTTGGAGACAATATGACAGCACAGCAAGCAACAAAGGTTTAGCAGAAGAATGGATTAATCACACTGATTTTAATTTTATAGAATTTGAATGTTACAGACCTTTGAGAATAACAAACGTCTTGAGATGCATTTTTTCTAGAAGTCTGTGGCTTGTCAGTGTTTCAATCTGGACAAAGGCCTTCCTTTTAGAAACTGTAAATGCCAACAGTTTAACATGAATTAAAAGCACATCCCAATGTCACAGAGCACATTATGTTTATTGTGCACACGTGTACTTTAACACTTGCAACACAAGAGATCTGCACCAAATTGCACTAAACTTCAAATTAATTTGGCAGTCACGTGCCTGGTAGCTGAGATCATAGTTTAGTGCTCTGAGTTGACAGTAGCATGCCTGGGTCACTCACTGAAAGAATGCAGAGAATACGGGATGGAGAATGACAAACAGTAAGAAAAATCTCTCTGGCAATCTACAATGCTCCATTTGCACTGGCTTTATTCTTGGCTCTATTGTGCAACATAAATGTTAGCATCAAAGTCTCATAGCAGAGGGCCAAAGTCAAACAAACCGATACCCAGCAGACACTAATCTGACCTGAGAAGATTTACTGTGATTAAGAGGTCCAAAAGAATTTAATGCCAAAACATTTACCTTTTGACATCAGAATCTCTGTATACACGAGAGGAACAAATTAATGCTGACATTTTTCATAGCAATGCCCTTTGCAACTCCCTGTTGAATGCACCAAATCTTTTATTCTCATGAATAAAAAGTGATGATTTTAAAAGTGACATTTCAATTTAAAAAAAAAAAAGCTATCATGAATTATCATAAAATTAGTTAAGCTACTGAAATAAACATTATGATAATGTTTTAACTTTATGTTCTACAGAAATTTATTCATTGAAATGTTATAAATTACAGTGAGAGGTTGACAGGCATCAGAAAAAGTTCACCTATTCATTCTCTCTCACACGCACACCCTAGTAAAGTACAATATTTGCAAGTAAATATTAATATAATTTGCCATTGATGCGGCTTTAACTTAGGTAAGCAACACTGGTAATACCCAAAGTTGAAGGGTCCTTCAAACGTTTGTATATCCAATTTAATTCCCTTGATTGACAATAATAGGAGACAGGAGCAAACTAACATTTAATACCAAATAAGGTATTTAAATCCTATGTTCAGTCCTACTCTTGCACTATTTAGATAGAAAGGGACAGTAATAACCCGTTTGATGTGAACATGAAGTTCCCAACATCCTGGCTGCATTTCTCCTACTGCCACCTCCAGAGTTGAGGCCTTGCACTTCCTATTGATCTAGGTCACATTTTTCCTGCCCTTCAGCAAAGCAGAAATAGGTGCATTGCTTTTTCCAAGTAGAAAAACAACAGAAAATCCGCATGAAAATCAAGGAAGCAAGGGCACTGACACAAAAGTAATCCTATGCAGGGTCCCATGACCAATGAATAGTTGTCTAAAGGGGAATGGTAGTATTAAACAGAGTGAGACGCTATGAATGAATTTTCTGCTGAGCGGGAGGACACTTAGGAGATAGGTCTGTGTTTCAGGACTGGGCTTGTTAAATGATATGATTACAAAACTTAAATTATCTCTTTAATTCAACTCAATTCTTATTCAGTGCTACTAGGGGACAAACTGCAGAACCCAAAGAAGGACTTGAGCCAGGTTAAGCTTGATAACACTCCACCCAAGAGGCTTTCTAAAAAGAGATCCCTGATTCATTCTCTCTGTAACCTGTTCAACAAGTCAAGAGAGCAACTTTCTCAATTAGCTCCTGACTCAATAACAAGTGAATCAGAGTTTTCCTTCAAACTGTAGCGGTTACCTCAAAATGGATTTCGCACATTTAAAAAAAATATATTGATGATGTCTCATTAGCCTGGCATGAGGAATGAATAACATCAGCTAGCTCTTACTTGCTGGATTTCATTTTTATAGCCCTTGAGATGGTGAGAAAGGAAGAAGAAACCAGGCAAATTTCTTGCTGGCTTTAATAAAGTCCACTCTCGGCCACTGGACTTTGTTATAGGCAGTTGAGAAGCAAATAATTTCAAAAGCATTTTTTTTCACATGTGTTAGTTGGTTTATTTGTAGATATTCTGAAAGTCAGAATTATTTCCTGTAGATAGGTGGGGGGGAAAGGCCACAGAATTGCAATACATTCACAGAAGAAAGGTCACGCATAGAATCATTCCAGAAGTGGAAGTGACCTTTTCCCTACCAGAGATAATCATATTGGCAGGAAGACGTACAAAAAGTGGTGCTACTGTTGTCATTGTTGATGCTGTCGTGCAGGCAGTACCAGCTCTGGGATAAATATGGACTTCAGTTTCCTGCCTTGACACGTCAGCACATTTCATCAGCCATAATGAAGTTAAAAGAAAACATATATTTCTAAAGATGTAATGGCAGCAGCCAGATCCTGGTTGCTGGCATGCCAAAGACACCATTAGGTGATAAGTTGATTTGTTCCTTCTGAAACAAGCTAAAAAAATGCAATGGAAATTTAGTAGGACGAGCAAGTGAAAAAAGCATTTACTTTGCCAGTTTCTATGAGAAATATGACCTCAAATGAGCAGTTTTTTAGCTCTCATACACTCATAGGTTCTTATGCCTTTGTACCTGAGAAGCAAAAAGAAAGATTCACGGCTTAGTGCCCAAAAATAGTTTATTCCAGAATTTGCCAGGTCAACTTGATCAGGACCCCCAGCACCATGCATTATGAGTGCCTGGAGAAAACTTTCCCTACAGCAGCAGGTGGAGGAGAGCAGCTAGAAGTTCAACTACTAAAACAGCACTCTGGGCATGTCTACATGTGCGCTTTACTGCACAGTAGACTAATTTGCTGCACAGTAAAGAGTCACTGTCTACACATGTGCAGCAGTTAGGCCAGTGAAGACTAATTTACTGCACTGTCGGCTAGTCCCATCAGACACAAGTACTATCTAATGGGGGAGTAAATTATTGCTCTTAGACCCATGTGTAGGTGGTGACGTCCAGATTAGTTTCCTTCATCTCAAATTGTGCCGGAGTTTATTCAGTCATATTAATTGCATGTGTTGATGCACCCTCTATCTTTTACATTGTGTTGAATAGATTTACCTTATTTAAAGTATTTGTAAATATTGGATGTATACTGGAAAAGGTGCCAAAATGTCTAAATGCCTAGCAGAAATGTAGTACTGGCAGAGGTTACGAAAGCTTCCGAGTCCTGCCAACATGTCTCCATACTGATGTGAATATACCACCACCTGGAATAACAGGATCATTTAAAGCCACTCTTTCACTGGTTTTAGCTTAGCTTACCAAATAAGGTACCAGTTATAGTCAAATATCTTGTAAACACCTGTCTGTGTGCTGAAGAGATGTTTAATTAGATTTTAATATAGGTTGCAAAACCACTTGTCAAATTGAATCAGGAATACAGTGTCCCTCTATAGGTAAACCACCAACATGCCTTCAGAGAAATTCTATGCCAGAAAAATTGTTTCTATGGTAAGAGGAAGCCTTTAAAGTCTATGCTAATAAAGCCTTTAAAGTTTATGCTAATAATTAAAAGAACCAGTTTGGGCAACAAGCTAAATTGCCAATGACACAGGGTGCAATTTTCCTACTTCTGTCCTGTGGAACAAAATTTCATATCCTGAAGAACTCCCATCGATGTAGTGTCACAATACCGCATCATATCACATAGCAAATTTATAGACTTTAAGATAGCCTTGCAAATGATGATTTTATCATGTGAAAATAACTAGCAAATGCTACATTTGGGTCTGATACCTACATGAAGGAAGCTGTATTCATCTCAGTTATGACAACTTAGCCAAATGTTTCTGAAATTCTTTATTTTCTGCACTACAAAACTGAAGCAACTCATAGAATGACATTCTGAATTTCAGGGAGAAGAAGAGTCAATTAAGCTAACTTGTCTAAATCCAGGTCCTGGGGTTTAATACTTGTTTCTGCATAGTATGCTCTCTGGAGAAGAAATGTTCTGGGAGTTGAAGTACACTTAAGTATTATTCTTTTTCATAGTTACATAGAAATGGCAGTTGGATGTTTTATCTTGTATGATCTTTTTTAAACTTCAGCCAAAGCCTCCAAATAATTATGGCAATAGCATAATTATTTTTAATGCACCAATATAATTACTGTGCCTGATATCTCATGTGGGTTTTTCTTTTATAGAGTTACTTTTAAGATGATAATAATGATGCCAACTTAAGTAAGAGGCTGTAGACAAAAATATATTTATTCAAAGCAAGGATCTTTTTCTTATTTTTTTACTAAGAAAGAACAGAGAGTCTTTTAGGAAAGGAAACAACTACCAGAAACCTAGGATATAGACAACTGTCTTCAGAGGTAAAGCAGCATAACAACATTTTCTCTTGCACATCCTTCTGTAGCAGACTGAAAAAAACTAGTCTCTTCACAAATAAACCAAAATATATTTTGTTACTGTTCCTTCATATATATTTTAAAGAGCATTATAAAAGGGGAAAATCTGTATGGAGACAGTGTTGTGAATCTACAGCATCCTCTGTAAAATCCAACCCCAGAAATTTAGGGTGGATACATATAATGTGCCAAATTAAACACTACTTTTCATCAGTTTCTTTTATGCTAATTAAATGAACTAGGTGATTGAACATTTAGTAGATGAGAAACATCAAGGACAAATAATATATTCAAGTTGCCTATTCAACCTTTCAAAAACAGAAATCTTTTTTTACTGAAACACAATGGCAGAGACAAAGCCAAGTTGTTTATCAGGAAAATCTCTCTTGTACCCACATTTCTTTAAATATTTCTCAATTTCAAGGTTAAAAAACTCCCCAAAAACAGTCCCACTAGTATCTTCCGGACAACCATCATTTGGTTAATAGGATCTGCAAGTGTTCAAAGAAAAACAAACAACACTTTTTTGTGAAGATCAATATTTAGCTAATAGCAATCTTTAATCTGATCACAATAATATTGTTTGTTTTAGCTAAAACACCAAACTGGTTATTTAACCAAACACAAATCTGTCATGGGAAATTCTGTATGGAAAAACTGCATTTTGGTAAACAGCCGAAGGAGCTGGGAGGCATTTAGGCAAATAGCATGACTCGGGTCAAGTATTATTCTTTTGAACCCAATAATAAAAGCTATCATCACATTTTTGAGAGAAAAGGAAGATATTACTCTAAGCACAATAAAATGCTGACAATGTCAAAGTAACTCAAGATTAGTCCTTAATGACACAGAAATGTATTTCACCTACAGCTAGTCTAAGTGTTCATACAACAGTTTGTGTTATCTCACACCGCCAAACAGGAAAAAAAGAGTCAGAGCTTATATTGTGCCATAGTAGAAGTATGGCAGCACTTGGCTGAATAACTATATTGGCTCTGTTTGGGACTCCTATCACAGGCTTTACCTTTTCTGACAGTACATAACCCAAGGTATTTGGCACACCGTCAAGAATTCCAGACGTGGAATGATTGCAGATAAAGGAATATACTGACTGCTAAAGGCAGCTGGAATCCTGTGCCAGAGAAAGATAAGTAGTATGCAACTCTTTGATAAGCATTATCGGAACCACAGTCTGACATGAATTCCTTTACAATGCAACAGTTAGTCATGTGCTGTGGACCTTGTTATATATTGCCATATACTTCCAGCAGAAGCAGAAGACTCAGAATGCTTTTCTATCAAAAAATGTATTTCCCATGTCACCCAGATGAATTAAATGGAATATGTATATATTTTAGGTCTAAAAGAAATGATGGAGCAGTGCAAGGGGAGGGGAGGGAGATGAGAGGATGAGTATATGTGGTGTTGTTAAAGCATTCTGAGACCTAGAAAGCTTAATCTGGTTGGCATTACAGAAATCTGTCTGGTGGCTTTGTGCCAAGGGAATCGGGTTATACAGTACAACACAAATAGTTGTTTCTTAATTTTAACCTGGTTTACAATTAAGTGTTAATCCTTGCCATTTGTTTGCAATCAGGAGTTGTGTTTCCTTAAGCTGAAGCTTAAGGAGGGGGGAGTCCAACCCCTGGAACAACTGCTGACAGACCATTGAATTCAACATCTAAAAATTGTGAGCAATTTGCCCTTGCAGTCCTTCTGTGGATCAAGGCAAAATGTAGCTAGAAACTCCCTGGACTCTCCCAGTAAGGATACCACAAGTGGTTCAACAGCCATTATACTGCCCTGATCCGATCTCCTATATCAAGCAGCAGTACCCGAGAACTCTGTGCGCTTCACAAATGTGTGGCTTGATGGTAGTGTAATTTCGTTTTAGAAAAAAAAATAGCTTTCCCGGGAGGACAGGTTCATACATCCATACTAGGAAAAAAATGGAGTTTACTCTGCATTTGGGGCATTCCAGGCAAGTCCCTTGTAAAGAGATTTTATGCAGACATTTTTATATAGTAACAGTTTTCCCCAATGTCCTTAGCCAACATGTCCCTCCCTTGTACCAAATGGTATTTGGATTTTTTATAGTGTGGCCCTAGGAATGATGTGGAGAGATCAGATTCAGTGTTGTACAACAGAAAATGAGCTCAGTTGACTGCACTCTTACATCTCAGCTAGCTTACTTACTGAAACTGTTGCCCAAATACTTGTTTAATGTCTCCCCCAATTATGCATTTACTCCAATATCAGACATCATCAGAAAACCCTTGCTTCTGACACTAGAATTTGGTCATTTACTCATCCTTAGCTAACAGGATACGGCATAATTAAAAGTGTCATCTCTGAGGTCTCTTTTGCCCATTTCTGATATCACTTGGTATGAGGACACAGCTTTAAAGGCAGAAGGATTATTGTGTGTAGGTAATGAAGATTGAAGCTAAAACAGCTCTACAATGTCATAAAAAGTAAGTGTATTTATAATTTGTTGCATTATTACCAGTGGGTGGTCTCAAAAATTAGGAATCCCAGATTCTTGCAATTCTGACATGTCTACCTATATCCACCCCCTCACTATTTCAAGTTTCTCTTCCTCAAGCAGCTGCTTTAAAAAGCAATTCCCTTGTTATCTGTCATATTAAGATATTAGTACCTAGTCTTTGAATCCTGACCTAACCTGTCTGTCAGGACCACTAACAGAACATGAGCAAAGCTCAATGCAACAGCAACAGATTCTTGGGATTAACTTGCTGTGAGCTAACAAAAATCAATTTCTAATCTTAATCTTTAATTGTGATCAATAGGGCTTGAATGAAACCTATTCATGCAAACAGTAATAAGTAACAAACAGGATAAATGTGGCTGTTGTGACCCTTTATTTATGATTAAACAAATCTAGACAATGTATAATCTTGTTTAACTCCATTTTTGGAGATATGTTTGTCACCACAAGGCCTATAAATAGGATACACGAAGGAATCCAAGGGGTGTAAATCTATTTAGAGTCAGCAGTGGAAATCTAAAGTAGTTCTGCTGACATTATTTTAACTCCTCCATATAAATACTCCAGAATCCATGGAGAGCTTGAAGTCTAGGACTCCCTTTCACAAGCCATAAATTAATTATATTTTCACCATTGACTTCAACAAGGTCCACATATTTTTAGCTTCAATGTCACCTTATACCAACACACTATTGTCCAGTCTTCATTATGCTATTTGGCTGAGGAACATTTAATTATTTTCAGCCCATACTTCTGATGCAATCTCATAGCCTAGCTACTGCCAGAGGCTGGATACAAGACCAGATGGACTTGATATAGCATGACAATTCCTACATTGCCACCTGTGGAATTATGCACCATTTTCTGGGCATCACGCCTTCAAGCACATACTCAGTTTCAACAAGTCACAACAGTGCAGTAAATAGCCTACTGTCACATCATGGGGTGACTCTGGCACAGTTTGAGAATATAATCCAACAAGACATAATTGGAAATGGTTTTTTAATCATGTGTATGCAAATCAGCTTTTAAGCTGTCAGGCATCTAGGTCTCTCCTGTTGGGAGTTTTGAAGGCCTGAGACATACCAACTCCTCTCTTGCTTATGGTGAAGACTGGCTGAGGAGTCTGGAGTAGAATGATTGCCCTGCTTTGAGAGAGCCATTGCTTTTTACCTTCAAAATTGGGTGTATTCTCTTCTCAACCTCTGAGGAACAGAGCTGAGACCAGAGTCATCAATGTAGCTTTCCTAAATGAGTGCGTGCATACACTTCTGCTTTTCTATGAATGCCCCAGGGAGAATGATAATATTTGCCTCTCCTTTTCCCTCTGGATGTACAAAAGTAACACCGTGAGGAACTGAGAGAGAATAATATATTTATCTCTTCAAGGAGCTTCAAGAAGAACAAACCACTTGTATATGTACAGATTACAAAGAATATTGGTCAGGATATAGCACTTGAAACTATTACCTGGCCATCCTCTGGTTCATGTTGCGAGAGAAATTCAGAACAGACAAAAAGACAAAAGCCTAAGTGATACTGCACTTCTGAACATTCAGATACAGCTTAAGTACCAGAGGCAATTCCCTCCTAGTTAAACTTTTACTTAAAGGGTTGAATGAGCTTTAAATTTACTTGTGCCCTAATTAAACAGCTCACTGCAGAAATAAAAGGGACAAACAACATTTTTTTTCTACTAGAGAGGATAAAAACAACCAAGAGGACAGGATTCTTTTCATGCTCATTGATTTTAGCTGTCCAGAATTTAATGGGAACCTGAACAGGTTATTAGGTTCAATCAGCACCCTGCTCAGATGTGTAAACACATCCCATTAGGGAGGAAGTTATGAGGCCAGTGACTAAATGAGTAAGTTCCCTAGTAATTTATTTTAATAACATTTTTGCTAATGTGATGTTTTAGGTAGCCTGACTCTCACAAAGAATGGCTTTATTAATTTATTTGAGGCAATGCACATATAGTCAACTATTTTCTCACTCTGTCTTTATTCTGAAAGTGTTAATTGGTGCTCTCTGTCACACATTGTGGGAAACAACCCTACTTGGAATGTCTCATGTTATTAAAGAAAGATGCTGTTACTACAGTATCTCCTGTGAACTTTATTTTTGTGCCTGATTTATAAGATGTTACATTAGACTCTGAGGAATAGGTGGAAGAGTAAACTGCCCACTGACTGCCATGTACAAGGTTAAGGGCAGAATAGGGATGTCAAGGATGAAGGACTCTGTCTTTTGAGACTAGTGTGGAAGACCTGCTCTCTTTCTCTGTAACTGAAATAGTTTATTTTCAAGTGAAGGTTAAGTCTGACTTTTATGAGGTTTTTGTACCATCCTACTCAATACCAAGTTTCTGCTACTGCTCCTTTGCCATTCCTTCCCACCTGTCCTTACCTTATGCCAGTGGTTCTCAACCTTTTTAGACTCTAGGTACCCACCAGAAATGCTCCTAGTTTTCACACAGCTTTTGATGACAGAAAAATAATAGAGCAGTCCTTCTATTGCAAGGAACTCAAGACCACAACAGGTCAGCATGTTTTGAACACTGTGGATTCCTATTTGAAATTTCTGGGACAGCTGCAGACCTAACAGTGCTAATATTGCCACAGCACCCTAGTTGAGAACCACTGCCCTATGCTAACACTTCCTTTTGACCATACTCCACACAGCACAAAAGATGCAGGGTAGTTTTTGACTCACTGCATACAAAGCAGATGACAACTTTTATCACTTCAGAGTCTTATTGTGTCCTTTAACTAAAAAAGGATCTCAAAGCACCAAAGAGGTATTTTACACATAGGGTTAGCTTCACTTTTCAGATCTCTGCAGGTCCTTTTGAATACATAGGAAACCGAAGTATGCAGAATGTACCTACCCAGGTCAAACTTTGCTCAGTAAGCCTTTTCTGAAACAGGAGATTTACTTGGACTCTTTTGAAAAGTGTCACAAGTTTTGATTAATATGAGCAATATGGACTGTGATTTGCGGTTTCATCTGACAAACAGCCTACCAGCAAGCTAGGACATTTGGCTCAGGAATGATCCAAAGATCACCACTTCATCATAGATTTTCTCATGAGCTATCTACACAGCAAGTGAAATTCTGGACCCACTGAAGCAAATCAGGGTATGTCCAGACTGTGGTAACAGTGTGCCTCCACAGGGATTGCCCCAAACATGCTTCACCTACTCACTTTCACTCCCACCCTTCAAACCTGGAAATACCCTGGATCATTTCCACTGGTGTGTCTGCCTGTGGCCACTCTTGATATCTCAGTCTCTGGTATGCTTGAACGCACCTGCAGTGGTACACCCTGGAGCACCTTCTCTGCTGTCTTTCTAGAGGTGAGTGGGAGGCTGTGGGTAGGGTACACTGGGGATGGATGTCCCACTCAAGATACGCTGCCACAGCAGATTGGACATGGTGCAAATTTCCAGCCCTGTGGGTACAGAGCAAAACTTGAAAGTATAACCTGAATGCATCCTAAAGGCTCAAAAACCAGGTAACTAAAGAAAAAAATTCCCAATTAAAAAAAAAAAGTTCCATACTCAACCAAACTTACCATTTTTTTGAGGCTGACTCATAACTTTTTAACATCTGGGTTGGCCATATTACCTAAATGACTTTCTTCTGCATATTTCTCTCCAAAGTTCTTCCCCTTAACGTATCAAAGGCATAATATACCTACAAACAAAGCAACTCATTCTTTAGCTTTAGTTTTTGGGCATCAGCACTAAATTATACATGTGTCTGTATTTCACATCTAAAATAATTTCTCTGTTAAATGCAAACACAACAAGCAAATACTGCAATAAAAGTTACTTAACATTTTGCTTTATTTTGCTCTCATTGAAAATTCACGAGACTCTTTATGTGCTAAATGCTGTTATTTTTAAAAAGGACACATCTACCTATATTGTAGCTACCATTTGTATTCTGTTCCTAAAGGCCCATTATCATTATAAGAACACTCCAATAAAATCTACTAATTTCCTTCTGTCTACCAGAAGATAGAAATTAGCTTGGCTGTTCCTACTTTCTTAATCAGTTCTTCAGTCACTAGCTAAAGCATTCATTATCTCAAAGTCAACACAAACACTTAGCTTACCATCTATTGGGGATTACCTGTCATGACTTGGTATGCTAAGATGTCCTTATTTCTAATTTGCTCAGGATCTCTGGGCCTTACTGCTTTCTTCTATTTTTTCTCAGGATTTAATAATGTTTTTGACACAAAGGAGCAACTGATCCTACGGCTGAATAAGTAACTTGGTTTAGTCACCTCAAATTGATGCATTTCCTTTCCAATAGGTCTTAAGTCAAAATGTAATTGCTCTTTTACTTGATGGTAAATGGCCTTAGTCCTTCAGTTCTGTCTTATGCTCTTGGCCTTTCTTATTTACAGAAAAGAAAAGGATAGCCAATCATTCTGCTTTCTTTAGTACTCAAAATGAAACCAACTTTTTGCTAAAGAATGAATATACTACTGAAGCACAAGAGCTTATGAAGTCACAGAAATGCTAGTTTATTCCCTGACGGGCAAGTAACATGATTCTAGAAGCCAGACTCAGAGAGTTCCTTATTCAGTCAAAATTTCCCTTGACTTCAGCTGGAAACTCTTGGCATGTAAAGAATGCAGAATTGAGCCATATATAACCTTATCTACACTTGTGTGATTTCTCAACCTCAGCTGGGCAACAGTGGGACAGATATTTTGAGCCAACCACTTAAAATCTGTTTTAACATCATCCAGATCTCTGAATCCAACTAGAAGACAGCCAACATTCACTAGTATTTCTGTAGATGGAACTGTACTGACAAGAACAAGGAGAAATTAAAAAACAAAGTGCAGGTGCAGCTCATATAGTTCATGTGTGCACTTCAACAGAATATAGATCAATGATTCTCAGTGAGAGAGCCTTGAGATTCTTTCAAGGGTGCCACACATTGTTAGTACTGTTAGGTGTGCAACAATCATGATTCATAAGATAAAACCAGAGATTTCAAATAGAAATCCATAGTGTTAAAACCACTCTGACTTGTGGTCTTTCTGAGTTCTTCGCTCAGTTCACACTTGTTTTTTACTACAGAAAAATAACAAACAGATGGTATTTCTGAAGGGGTTTTTTGAGTTGAACTGGGGTGCCTCAAGCCTAAAAAGTTTGGGAATTCCTGATGTAGATATTTTAGGTATGTGCTTTATTTCTTTGCATCTGACATTAAGATACTACTTCTCCTACAATGTCTAACTGATTTGCCCTTTCCTGCCTTCTGACTACCTTCATGAGAACCCTTTTACAACTCTGAAGAATTATGTTTTTCAGGTTTTATCAGTTGCTTCATACCAATTGCAATTAGCAATAGATTCCTCCAGCTTAGATTTTTCTGCACCTGAATTCTCAAATATGGCAAGACCCTGATTTGAATTACAAAACCCATCCCAATAAGTTGCGCATTCTTGTATTCTATCTGCATTACTGGATACATTATTTTCATCTATTTACATGGACTTTAATTACCATTTACCATAAGTGATCTTATTCTGTCAATTATTACCTCATTTTAACAAGTCTAGTTTCCATCCTCTTTAGCTTGCAGAAACACATTTCCATTTTAAAAGAAACCTTTTAGAAAACAGGTTTCATTCTGCACATTCAGACACTGACTGATTTACCACCTTTTGGACAATGCTTTGTCTATGAGCTAGCTGGCCACAGACATAACAGAATGGCATTGCTTCTATTTACACCACTGAAAGGCTTTGTTTGCTCTTATTGCTGGCAAGGCATTTGGGACATTCTGCTCACACTAGCTGTGCCAGAGGGTAATCTGCCAAAGCTGCTGCTCTCCTCCAAGGCTAAGGACTATGTTCTCTGACTGAGGCCTATGAGTCCCTGATAGAATCTGAAAGAACAGTCCTAAATTATGCGCTCCAATAACCAACTGATGTCTTTGCTTTCTGGCTTAATCCATCTGCTGAACAGTCCTTCCAGAAAACATTCAACCTCTCTTGGTTTTGGTTACTTGGGTAGCTGAGCCCCTAACCTTCTTCCCAGAGGATGCTGTTGGAAAACCAAAAAGCAGCGAGAAAAAAGGATAATTCCTGTGTCTGTTTCTCAGTCCTCCTCAACAGTTTTGCATTGCAGCATGATTGGCATCCCTGAAAGGGGCTCCTGCCTATGCATAGTAGACATATGAGAGTGAGATGGAGAAGGAAATATGTGATCTCCTAACTAATAAAGTGATAGAGAAACCCAGAGATGTTACATCCACCTTGTAACAAAGTCAAAACAACTGTAGGTGTAGTACGGCAGAGCCAACATTTAAACACCTGGGTTTCATGGGGGGGACCAAACATGACAATAGTACAGAAAGCTACTTTCCAGAAAGCACTACATTTTAATGTCTATTTTACAGTCCAGAAGAGTAACCATGAGAGTTAGAGAAAAGGAAAATGAATGGATACAAGAATGTAAGGTTTCAGTGATTTTGTAAGTTTGGTTATTTGTCTGCCATTCAGTACTTTGTAGGTTTTTATTGTATTGTGAATACCATGGGTGCTGTGTGTTTATTGCAAATTACTAGGCTATTTTTTCTTCCCCTTTTATGTTTTTTTTTTTAATCTCAACTCTTCTTGATAGTTTCTCCTGCATATTTTTGTATTTAAAAAAAGAATAGTGGTTTTGACTGCTGAATAGCACTTCCTTAAATGCAATTATGTTCCTTTCAGTATTTTCTCAGCAGATGTTTTCTTGTGCGATCTACTCTAATGGCAACTCTCTTAAGTTTCAAACAAACTATTTATGTCAAATATTAGCAAGCATAGCCAAACTCTTAATTTTAAGGAATTTTCCTGGTCCACTTTTATTTCTAACTTCAAGTGTCTAAAGAAGTATATACTTGGGAATAAACAAGTGTTAAATAAGATACAAGGACAGGTTAGCTTTGATTACCATTGTTTCCCCCTAAGACCAACTTGTTGCTATCAGTTCTTTGTATTCCATCTTGCCACTTCTGCCAAGGAAAAATGATATGATTTGAAAAAAACCCATATTCTAAAATGTATTCTGAATTAACCCTGTATTTCAAAAGAAGTACAGGAACTGTGATGTAGAGGTTTACTAAGTCAAACCTTCCTTTGTCAAATAAGTAAAAAAAAAATGTCACAAGTTGCTGGGATCAAATCTACAGTATCTTCCAACTAATTTTAATATTCTAAATAACAGAGTTTTTAGGTGTCAGGTGGAAAATGCTTTTCATTTCATGTTTGTCTAATGTATGCTCATCCCTATACCTCTACCAAGGTCGCAAATAAAGATTACATAGACAAAGGATCCAACGGTTTTCAGAAACTCAAGAATTATTGCAAGAATGGCCTCCAAAACCATAAGTGGTCAGGATTCACACACAAAACAACAAGGTTAAAAATGCACAATATTTAGCTTTTTCCCTTTTCAAATTTTGCTTTTTTTTTGTGCATGTGCATGCGTGCACACACACACACAATGCTTCTATGTATTGTTTCTCATGTGGAGGGTTAGACTGTCTTCAGGCATTTAGCAGAACCAAACAGAACTGAAGTTAAAGTGGGTAAGTTATAAGTAAGGTAGCTGATCGGGATCTGATTATCTAAAATAGCTAAAAAAAGCAAACTATTGTAAAGCTAAACAATTTAATTTAATTTAATTTTATACCTTTATTACATTTCTTTAGCTATGAGTACATGAATAACTGCTAATACACAGCACAACAATACATCAGCAGCATGCAGGCAGAAACTACGTTGCTTCGTTAGTTTTCTGAAGCAAACTATTTACAGTTATGGACAGTTTCAAATACATTTTATACAAAACCAGATATTCAGGAATAAAATAACTAACAATCAGACTGATTAATTTTACTCTCATATAAGAACACTTTTCTCAAATAAATCTGATCAGAAATCAGTTAAAAAAAACAAAAAAAAATGCATTTTATGCTAAATTTTCAATTATATTTAATACGATACAAAAACCCAAACTTATTTCATGCTTATATATTCTGTTTCATAGTTCTGGCTTTCCACAATTAAAAATGTATTTCTTATGTTAGGCTTTCTTCTAATACAGAGCTGTTTTTGTTGTCAGAGAATGTGTCTAGATGAGATGCTACTGCACAGTAATTTGTTGCTACTGTACAGTAGCATCTAAAAAAAAAACGTGCAGGGATGCAACTGCGCAGTCACGCCAGTTACTGAGCAGTCATTTAGCACTTGGTTATGCAAGTACTAAATGAATGCGCAGTGACAACTGCATAGACCGCTGCTCATGTAGATGAGGCCAGAAAGTATTTTAGGCCATTCAATAGTCCTTTAGAGATCAATACCTAATCCATAGAAATCAGGTCTCTAATCCCAGGGGACAGATTTAGAACTGAATTTGTGGTTTGCTTTATGTTTTCCACTTAACTCCTTTACAAAAAGTGCAACATATGTCAGCACATTTATTGATGCAGAATGTCTATTTTACCAAGTTTATTAAGAAAAAGTGGAACTGAACTCATCTGACTCCATTTTGCGGGAGATGATAACATATATACTGATATCCAAAAGTGTTATTCTGAAGCTAATATACAATGTGATTTCCAAGATCTTCAGTATTCTAAATGATCACTTGGGTCATTTATGATCAGGTGAATGGAGAAAGGTTAACACTAACGAGACAAGATCAAAACACTTAAAATTTATTTTTTGATGGACAATGTACCAGGGATGAGGAATAGATTAGTTATTACAGACTCAGTCCTCCTTTGACCAACAAGTGTAGTGGTACATTTTGGGCCAACCTTTCTTTAAAATGTTATCCTTTCTTCTCTCCATAGACTGCAGTGAAGAGGGTACAGGTGTACAGTAACTGGTAATATGTGACCCTCCATGGAGATAGAAGTGATTCCTCTTTATTGAGCTTCCCTAGCCCAAAGGGTTGGACAAAGCTTAAGAAAACATAGAAGAATGACTGGCTGTTTTAACCAATATGTTTTACTTTGGGAGAGTAACAGAAGGCAGCTCTTCACTTTTGGCTCAATGGAGGTCAAATGAGATAGTATGCCTTCTTACCTTTAAACCTCAAATTTTATGGTCCTCTCTTGGCATGTCTACATGTGTATTAAGGTGCTTTTTCTAATGTGCATTAAATTTAGTACCTCCAATGTAAGGTACTAAAGGAATGTGCATTGGGCTGCCTTAATGCACAGTAACAAATGTGCATGATTTTTAAGTGATGCTTAATGCGCAGTAGCCTACTTTACTGTGCATTAGCATAATCACAGTTTTTTTACATGCTGCTTTTAATGTGCAGTAAAATAGGCTACTACGCATTAAAGGACCCATGTAGACATGCCCTCTGGAAAACAATCTGAGGTAATCACTACTTCTATTTATCCCTAAACTCATTGCTTACGGAGACATCTCTTCTGTATTCCTAGCACAGCATAATATTTCTGCTTGTTGAAACTCTAAAATACATTTTCCATAACAGTTGAAATTTTGGTTCCTACAACTTATGGCAGAAAGTTAAGTTGGGTTACCACATGACACAGCTTTATATTTCTACTCGTAATTCTTTCCATCAGGGACTACACCACCAAACTCCCTGTGTTCCATGTGAGTCTGGAAATGATAAGCAGTCATCTGGAGACTTCTTGTTCTGTTGCAGATATTTTAGAACTTCCTCATTTCTATGATTTAACAAACATACTTTGGAAAAATTCTAACAAATTCATCTTCTAATGGCTAGGTCTGTTTATTTATTCTTTTTTCTTCTCTGTGTAGACAACAGAGAAATAGCCAAACTGTTCAAGGATGTGGGATGGAATTAGTCAAGTGAAAAACCCACTGCTCCATAAATAGCAGACATATCTATTCATAAAACAACAGTATGTCTTGATGAATCTTTAAAAATGTAGATCTCCTGACTTGCCCATTTTGGCCAGTACAAACACTTTTATATTGTACTTGGATATGTCCATCTCAACAGACAGCAGAACAAAGATGACTCTGTATGCTCTCTGGAACACAAACTATCTTTTTCTTGTGTTCAGGGCAGCCTCTAACACAATGGGACCTAGATGGTTGGAGCCTCTAGGCCCTACTACAATACAAACTAGAAAGGTGATCAGAGCTGTTAATCAATAATGCTACTTAAAATTCCAACCATATGCTTTTATTTGCACCCAGGATGTAGGATTTGAACCTCTTTGTTTCAGACAGTTGCAAACAATTTATCTAATTGTGTTCCCATTGAAGAAAATGGCAAGTTATTTTCCTTTCTCAAATCAAATGATGATCATTTTTCACTTCTCCTTCCCAATTTTCAGCTCATATGAAAGGCATAACATTTGTAAGTAGAATATATCTTGTCAAAAAAATAAAAGAAACTGCAGTTAACTACAACTGAAATTAAGGACTGTATCAACATTATCCAATTAAAAAGATGGTATGAATAAATTAGTAATTTAATACCCTCCTTACATGCAAATACAATACTCTTGGACAGATCAGTCATAGTCACCTACCATTTCCCCTATTGGGAAACAGAATAAGAAAAGAAAAAAAATGTAATTTTTCATTAAATACCAGACTAGACCATTTTCTGGCCATTTATCACCTTGAGTCAGGATTGAAAGTGAGAGGAACAAACCTTCCCTGGAGCTGAAAAATAATATAAATCATACTGCACAGTATTCATAACACTACAGTTAAGGGCCACTTGCCACTCTTACTTCAGGTTTGTACCTCAATGAGAAAAGCTTAGCTTGAGGGAACAGGAACAATCCAAGAGATGGTGCCAAGGAAGTAAGACGCCAATTCTTATTTTCCTCTATTGCTTTTATTTTTAGTTAAATCACTTTGGGAGTAGACAGCCTAAAAAAGACGATGTTCTAGAATTAAATGCTTAAGTTATTTATTGTAAAGTACATAGTAAAAGCTCAACTTGCAGGAAAAAAAGACTGTGGTACTGAGAGAAACTTCTTATTGGATCATTCCTTAGAGGAAAAAAAAGGTCAAAAAGCTAGCTTTAGAATACAGAACTAGATCTCAATATTCCTATTTTTAATTTCTTGAGGTTTGACCACTGTTTTATCCAGTCTACAGCACATTTCCCTTTCTGGATACAAGTCTGCAAGAAGTACAGATGCTTCCCAGCTTTGTGTTGTCTGGGTTCAAGCAGGTTTCTCCTATGATCAGGGTGGCAGAGGAGATAAAAGCAAACACAATTTTACCAGTCAGCTTTTCAGTCCTGCTGTATATTGGAAACCTTGAAACTTTCCAACTGATTGCATGCAAAGTTTAGAACTGATGAGCAGTGCCAGAGCTTGAAAACATTAAGTAGTTCAGTCATTAGTTGCCTGCAGCTATGCTTTCCATCCAGTATAAACAAAAACAGAGTTAATCCTGCAATCTAGTTAACTTTTTCAACTCCAATATTAATTATTGAAGTACCCTGGGCAGCTTTTTCCCTTGCAGTTCTAATGTATGACTCTGATGTTTACTTCCCTACAAAATTCCTTATTAAAGTTGAGTACAGTTTTTTCTTCCTAATGAAGTAAAAAGAGGAGTAGCAGAAATATTTTTGTACAATTAGCATGCAGTCTGCATTCATTTTATATAATCACCAAATATGTTGTAATATTAAAGACACTAAAATGTTTGTATAGTTGCCAATTTTAGTTAAACGGTAACTAGAGGCAAACTACTCCATTATAACATTCAGCACTGATCAGTTATATTTTAGTAATGTGTCGTGGATTGCCAGTTTGTAATCAGACCTGTTTATTGTCCTGGGACCCACATTATTTTTATAACCAGTCATATTACATAATTGTGATTGCATTGCATAAGACAGACGGTAACATGGCTCAAAGAGCATCTGCTGTTTCAGAACTCTAATTCTGTTTCATCCAATTTTTGACATATCTCTTTTGGCCAGGGAATGTATTGGCAAGGAGAAAAAACACAAAGCAAACATGTACAGAACAACCCAAAGAGAAAAGGTGACATAGAAAAGCAAGAGATTATTTCTCACTGACATCCAGGATAGATACTAGGAATACCATTTATTCCCATGTACAAAAGCCTCTGCTGCTTTTGCTTTTAGTGTGATCATGTGAGCAGTTTGGCAAAACAACAGTATGAAAGCAAGCACACTCCAGTAACAGAACAGTCATTACAGGACCTATTAATACACAGTAAAGCACTCTAGAGGTTTAACCTTAGGTTCAAGAAAAAAAATTAAATAAAATCCCTCTTAAGAATAACAGTTAAATGGCCTATTACTTCTTCAAAGCATAGGTGGGGAAATGCTCTCAGTGTTGAAGAGGGCAAGTATAATCAAGATGTTTAAAATAAAAATAGTTTGGGAAGAAAAACGAATTTAATGCACATGGAATCTTTCACAGGATTTATAGTTTTTACATAATAGAAACACAAATATGATACACTTCTCGAAAGTATTTGGTCCAAGAACCTCAAAGCATTCTAATTAACCCCTCAAAAGAAGAGGGCAATATGAGTAATCAATTTATTCACTATTGTAATGCGGCTGCCTCTGAGATGATATGAAGCATTTGCTTTTAACAGCACAGAAAAGCTACATAATAGTTTAGGAGAGGAACTATACTACATCTACATGAATCTGCAAAGAATACAGTTACCTGGGTTGCGCCTACATTTCTGGGTAAAAATTTTGCTAACAAATTTGCTAACAAAAAAGTTTGCTAACAAATTTTTAATGACCCAGAGCCTGGGTGTCATTCTCACATTCACCAGAGGGAGTAAAAAAAAAAATCTGACTGCTCAATGGAGCCAGCCCCTTCAGTTAACCAAACATTTTTTAGCTGCTTCATAACTGCCTAACAAAGGATGGCTGATGGTTTTAAATAAAATCCATATGTGCACATGCTTTCTCTCTGGATAACTCCAATTAGTGTTAATGGTGGTTATGTGAGATTTTAAGAGACTATATTGTTATGGGCCTATTTTTTCAGTTGATGCACATGCAAAATCCCATTAACCTCAAGGGGAATAACAGGGCCTCGATATTTAAGGATATAAAAAGATAACTGTCAAAAACTGTGCATAGTTCATTCCTTATGTTTTCTGTATTATCAGAAACCTTTGTTGGGGAAAGAGCCCTGTAATCAAGATGTTATTCTTGCGAGCAGTTTTGTATTGGTGAGATTCGCAGATGCACTTCAGTGACTTAACAAGCATCATTTCCATCATGCCTCCCACCCAACACTGTTAAACCACTACAAAAATTTGCCTTTTCAATGATTCATTTTAATCTGATGCTCCTGTTTGTCAAAGTATACCTTGTTCTGATTAAATAAAAAAAAAAACCAACAGATTTTTGTAAGACTTGCTTTAATTTTAAAAAAGAAAGAAAACTGAACTGGGGATATGTCAGAAGCAACCTAGAAAAGTCTCTCATTGTATTGGGCAAACAATTTATTTTAATTTACAAGTTTAAGAAAAATGTAGAGTCTGTGATTTTAAACAACCAACGGCCCAAGTTTCCAAATCATTGGCCTACAGAACAGAGAGATTATCCCCATCATGAATTGATCTGTTGCAGATGTGTCAAAACTCCTGGGGTCACATTTTATAATATCATCTAAACAGTCTGTAAAAATCTGCTTAATCTCTTTTTTAAAAAGTAAATGTACCTGGGAAGCAACAACCCTTCAAGCATCCCTTTGATTGTTTTGAAAATGATCATCACTAAGTACCACCTATCTGCAGATGACAATCAGTTTCAGACTCAAGTTAATGAGATATGCCCATTTCTGAAACATTATGGGAAACCACAATGCTATTATCATTGAAGCTGGAAACCAAGTTGCATTAGCAGGTACAAATGATCTCTCATAAAAAAGAAGATGCCACAGTTGATAACACTTGAAGGTCCCTTCACAATTTCTGCCTGAGGCTTTGAAACATCCTCATGCAGAAGGATTGAGGACTTCTGGCGCTAAAATGCTGCAGGTGTGAAAGTAATCCCTGCGGTATAAAGCTATCCATGCAGAGATGCTACACTTCCATGCCAGTTCTGGGGCCTACTACTGCTTTAGTAGGACTACCCTGTTACTGTTCCCCAAATGGAGCCGTGCCTGGCAGTACCTGTCCCCACAACCTTCCTTAAAGTACAATTGTAAAGCCTTTAGGGGACCCCAGTCAGACTTAATATAGTTAGAGAGCTCCAAACTCTCATTTGATTCATAGAGTGCTGAAGTAAACTGAGGTGTAGAAGGGTCGTATAGCAAATCAGTGACAGAGCTGGGAACAGAAATGAATGGTCCATTACTTTAATCTCAGCCCAATACTTTAATAATGGGTGACTCCCAAAGCAGAAACAATTGACACCCATAGGCTCCATTTATTAAAAATATATGCTAACATTGTAATTGTTCCTACTACAAAACCAAATGCAAGAAGATGAACTGAGCCACAATTTAAGAACAGGACGATGGTTCTTCTTTGTCAAGTCCTTCTGCTGAATGCAGTATTTAGAGATGGGTAAGTACTGTGGTTGTATTTCATACTACATTAGAGGCAGAGTTTTAAAAAAAAAAGAGAGGCTTCCTAGTTAAGAACGACAGCATGAAGGCTAGGGAAGCCATAACAAAGAGTAAAATGTCTTGATTGATCACAAAATGTAATGGAATAAAGAATGTAGAGGTTTAAATATTTATCGAACTTGTAATGTTGTAACTATTTGGGATGACTAATAGTTTTAAGATCAAAAACACTTGTTGATAAAGCATCACAAAAAATCAACATCTGTTCTGTAAAATAAGCAAGAGGGAACTATATCTACAGTATAAGAAAGACATAGCTGTCACCATGTACAACAGGCACATATTTTTAAAAATGTTCCTTTTAAGTCAACTTATTTTTAAGAGACTATATTGGATGAAAAACCATGTAATAAAAGAATGACTTTTCATGTAACTATTAAAACTGAAAAAAAATGTCAAATTTTAGTTTAAAAGTCACTGCTTATGATGTGTATTTACTGTCTGCATTTCACTCAGTCCAACTCTTAGCCAAAAAGAGGCTAAATTTGACTGACTTTCTGGTTCTGAGAGCATTTACTTCATGCTGAGAGCATTTACTTCATGCTGCAATGTCTGGATTGCAAATATTGCATAGGATTAGTTAACTGTGGAGAAAAAATATACTCTTTAAAAACAAGTCTACATGTTTACTGGCATTTTCTAAAACTTTACTTTTGTAATTCCTAAACGTGGAGTCTAAATTGTTCTGACAGGATCCTTTTACCATTCCCGAGCTGCATTCATTCAGTGTCTTCTCAAAAGAGCCTAAATGGACAATGCCTACATTTCCCCTTTCAAATTCCAAATTACAAGTATTTTTTTTTTCCATTTCTAAAAATACCCTTTTGGTTACTGGTTCTTTAGCTGCGACACAAAGGGGACAATGTCAACTTAAACAGGGCATGATAATTTAGATTTTGCAAAAACCTGCTTTTACAAAGCCTGGTACTTAGGAAATGTTTCTGTTTATTTTTAATTAAAAATATAACTTGTTTTTAAATAAACTTTTAAAACCAAGACATGGTAGCATCACAAACATGAAACTGAATGAAAACACAAGTGAAATCGACTGTAACAATGATTATTGTCCAAACTGAGAGAAACGCAAAAGGTAAATGAAGCACGTAGAGGGATACACAAATTTTATTTCTAATTTCTTTCATTTTTAATCCTCAATAAGAAGAGCAATATATCTTTTGCTATTATTGTACTGACAAAATATGATTTCTAGATAACCAGCATCCCTCTAATTTCTCTGCTACTAGAGTCCTGATCCTCCCCTTATCACTGCCTGTGTTTTTTTTATCCAAGAATCAGACTAGGGTTTGTACTTGAAGTGTGACACAGGATCTTTCTGAAGAGCATAAGATCATTCTTCAGGAGCCTGATCCTGCATCACTGAAGTCAACAGGATCTTTGCTATCAAGTTTGGGCACAGGTCTGTCACCTCTTCCTTTCCTCACCCGATATGTCTATCCACTGCATGAACACCCTTAATTTTGCTTTTATAATACATGCATTGTGAGCAGGATACGGCCCTTAGTACATTTGTTCCTCTATTGTTAAAATATGTATTTCTATTGAATCAGTGTTACACAAGTGACTCTCCAAACAGAGGATGACTTCTAAGGTTACCGTGCCAATACATATTCCCCAAAAGTTATTCCCAGTAGCTTCTCTCCCTCTTGGCCTGGTCTTCACTTGCCCACTTTAAGTGTTGCGTATCATTCAGAAAGCGAAGAGGACACATTTTGCAGCATTTAGCCTGCTAGAAAGATTGTAATCTAATTTTTTTCAAACATACAGTGTCTCTAGAAAGACACTAAGAAGCGGAAATCTTAAGGAAGGAAATCAGCTGAAAAAATACCCGGGACAGGAACTCCTGATGCTGTGGTGCGGAGTAGTGCCGAGTTGTCGTGCTGCGTTCATCAGTGGCAGGACCTTCTTCCTGCCCTCACAAATTAAAAAAAGAGCCGGAAATAACTCAAACCTGCCCTTCGCTTGTGCATACTCCGCATACTGCACCTAACGCACGCTCCTCACTCTGCCACCAGGCAGTGACAGTGACAGGAAAGAGATTCGCCCTTGCAAACAACCTCTCGCCTTGTTTCGACTTTCACGTCGGCATGGTTTTGTACGCTAACGCTCTCGTGCCCACCGAGGGGTGAGAGTCATTTCACACGCGCGCACGCCTGAAGTTACTCATCCCCAGACACGTTCCCAGGACGAAGCCCTCCGCCTGCGGGTGGAAAACGCTCCGCTCTGACGTGTCGTTCGACAGCCGCGTGCCACCTGAAAGAGGCTTCGGGTGCCTGGCCGAGACCTTCCCCGGCGTCCCACCTAGCTGGCGCTTACCTCCGGCGGCGTCCCTTCAGAGCTGTCGCAGTCCCGTCGAGGCGTCGGATTTGACTCGAGCGTGCAATGTCTTTTTTTCCCGCCCCCCCCCTTTGGAAATATGACCCTACGTTAGGGACAGCTTTTGGCGTGACGGAAAGGGGCGCACACGCCGCTCGGTGGGGGCAGCGGAAACCTCTCCGGCAAACCCTGGGAGGGGGTGTTCTAGGCAGGTGGGAAGGGGAGGACATCCCATCCCATCCCGCGTGAGGCTTTGTCCAGGGGGGGCTTAAAGCACCAGCCCCGGGGGGACGGAGAAGCCCTTGCCCCGGGGGACCCGGCACTCACTACTTGTAGAGCTGCTGCAGGCAGAGGTCCAGGCTCTCGCCCTCCACCTCCTCCTCCGTGATGTGCTCGGGCAGCGGCCGCGGCAGCGGGGGCAGGGCCGGCGGCTGGGGCTCGCCCTCGGGCTCCTCGTCCTTGCCCTTGTCCTCGGCCGCCCCGTCGGGCGCCCCGTCGGCGGCGGCGGGTGGCGGTGGCGGCGGCGGCGGGGCCACGAAGGGCCCGCGGAGCTCGCCCAGGAAGAGCTCGAGGAAGCGGCGGTAGCTCTTCTCCTCCGCGCTGCCGCCCGCGGCCATCGCTCCGCATTCCCGGCTGCCGCCGCGGATCAGCACTGCGCCCGCAGAGAGCTCCCGCCTCCGCCCGCCCGCCCCCCGCCTGAGGCGGCTCCTGTCAGCGCGCGGGGCGGGGCGCGCCCGCCCAACGGTCCCAACGGTCCCAACGGACACTCGCTGAGGGGGCGCCGGCCCCGAAGGGCACGGCACTCTTCAGCAGGGCTCAGGGGGGACCTGGTGGCTGCCCATAAACACCGCAGGGGCGTCCGCCAGAGCGCCCCGAGGGATGACCAAGGACCAGCGGCCATACATAAGCTCCTCCAAGACCGTTGTAGGCTGGACGTCAGGAAACAGCCTGCCTGGAACAGACTCCTGCGGAGGTGGTGTAAGCACCCACTCTGGGCTCTTTTAAGAAACGTGTGGACGCTTGTCTTGCTTGGGATCCTTTGACCCTCTAGCTGGCTCCTGCCGGGCGCTGGACTCGACCATCTTCCAGCCCTAGTGGCTATGCCGTCTCTAGGACACCTGCGCGAGCTCCTTGCCACCGCCCGCGGGCAGTTGCCGTACCCCCCAGCCTCCGGGGGCACGTGGCGTTCATGAAGCCTTTTATTAGACCAACAGAAATTGAAAAAAAATTAAAATATTGGCCGTCGCCAACGCTGCCAGTGGCATCTGGAGGCCATTGCCACTCACCCCCCCCCGCTGCCGAAGCTGCCTGTGGCATCTGCGGGTGGTCGCCGCTCGGCGTTCGCCACCCCCCTTGCCACTGCCGCAGCCACCTGCACGTGGTCCGCGCTTGCCACCACCACGCCATCGCCAGCAGGTGGTCGCCATGCTCCCCCCCCCCAGCCTCGGGAGGCACGAGGCGTTCATGTTGGTCTGAGGCAAAAAGAAATGCAGAACTCTACAACTGGTGGTTCAGAGATGATCCCGTTTATTACACCCATTTTTTTGCGATTCCTTAGTTGGTCTAATAAACGGGATCATCTCTGAACCAAGAGCTCTAGATTTTTGCATTACTTTTTGTCTCAGACCAACACGGCTACCAAATACATGGCAGGAGGCTAACAAGGTTCCTTGGGTGAATTCGATATCTTTTATTAGACCAACCCAAATGGTTGGAGAATAGTTGGAGAATGGCAGGAGGCTAGGCATTTTTGGGAAGATTTAGTGGGGTTTGGAGTCATGGCAGAGCTGTGGTGTTCTGGGAATCATACTCGAGGCAAGGATTGCACTGGGTCTTGGCCCAGCCGCCTGACTGGGATAGATGTAGGCAAGCATTGGAAGGCGAAGCCGTCTTCATCCAGTCTGTGCTTCAGTGAAACCAGCGCAGTCAAGCCAAGAAAAGATTCCCACTCCCAATCCTTGCCTCTTTCAAGATTTAAATCACGTATATGAGTTCGGCCTCCGCACGAGAGGGTCTGGCCAAGAGGGGTGCCAGGTGGGGCAGTAGCACACGGAGCACAACTTCTTCAGACTTACCTCCAGTCAGCAGGACACAAACGGCAGCTGATCAGTGGCTGCTGTCAAATAAATCTCTCCTGTTTGCCAAAAGCACGTTCATTTGTTTTGTTCCTTGCAACCGAAAGGCTATTTTCGGAGGCATGGGTCCATAAATATCCACAATGAGCAGGTATAATTGTCAGGGAGATTAAAAATAACCCCAGGACAAGGGAAAGGAGTGAGATCCCCAGTGTCAAATGTATCTTGAAGAATAGCCATTCTACAGGCATTGTATGCAAAAACAAATTATTAGTTTTTTGTTAACTGTAACCAGGGTGGTAGCTTGTGGGAACCTGTTGTTACCAGGACCACAGTATTTGCCGTTGCACGTCAGGCACCACAGTCAATCTGTCTTCTAGTGATTATGACTTCAGTTCCAAAGCAGTTTGAGAGTATTTCTGGCAATTGCATTAACTGATTATGTAGCAAACTTGTGAATATGTGAAAGCCACAAGCATAAAAAGAAAGGTTATTACAGTTGTTTTTCATCTTTCATAGCTGAAAATTGTTACAGTGATATCAAAATTACCTAGGTTTTTGGTCTAATAAAAGATATCACATCTACCCAAAGAACTTTGCCTGTCTGTGTCCTTAGACCAACACGGCTACAACCAAAAACCCATAAAAAATTATCTACGCACATAGCAAATATGTGCCTTGAGCAAGGGGCTGGATTAGAGGACTCTTCCAGCCCTACTTTCCTATGATCCTGTGACATGGAAATTATATGTTCTAATTTTATTCAGTGTGCATCTTGCAGTCTTTCTAACATCTCATGTATTTTTCTAAAACTGTCAGATAAGTTTGAAAAGTAAAGTAATAATGGCTTTTTGTGGTATGGTGACAGTTTACAGCTACAGTTGATGATTTCATTTTTTTCCTTTTTCCTTTTTTTTCTCCCAAAGTTTGTGGGTACTGCATCATCGGTGACTGAGTCACAGGCCTCAAGAGAATTCAGGCACATTGTAAGTATCCAAAAATGAGTTGGAAAGTACGTTCCTGATCACTAGTAAGTCATGGGAGATACAATATAAATTCTGTTCTAAACCTTACCACCACACTCAGACCAGCTGGCTGATCATCGTCATATTACATAATAATATGTAGCTATTCAGAGTAATAATAAGCAATCAAGGCTTTCCAAGAAGAAAAAAATCAAACAGTGCATGCTCTCTCCCTTCGTTTTAATTTGGACTCTCTCAAAAAATGCATTTCTTAGTCCAGTTTAACAGCATATGGAAAATATCTGAGAATGATAACCTGTTCTCTTTCATATTATTATGTTACAGTTACTAGATGCTCTTGATTCACCTTGGCAGTCCCCATGTGTTTTTCATCATTTGTCTAATTGCAAAAGAACACTAATTAAAATTAAATAGAGTACAACTTTGTACTCAGGATACATAGTCAAATTTTGATACTACAGGTCAAGTTAGCTTTTTCTTTTTGCTCTGTTATTAAATGAAGAGGTTATGGATCTAAGCCATGTGACATTTGTTTCTGGAAGTGAAAATGAAAACAATTCTTATTAACCTCCAATATGGAACATATGGTAATCGTGGGTGATGTGGCCAAGTTAGGCAGCCAAAAGCCTGCCCTTTATTCATGATGATAAGACAGAAGAGTGGGCAATTGCTACACAAAGTAGCAACACCATCACCTTACTTTTGTCCAGAAAGGACAATCTAACTACAGTTCTCTCTCTTGTAAAGGCGTGATCTGTGGGTGGCACATTTGACTCTGACATATGTTTTCAGTACTTCATTAAGCAAGTACTAAACTAAATGCACCGTAACTACTGCACATTAATGAATGTGTAGACACGCTCCCTGCGAGTTAAATTTTAGAATGGATTGTTCCTGTACCACAAGGTTAGCTGAAAACAATAAAAGTTTGGAGCTGAAAAACTTAAGTGTTCAGCATGTTGTCAGGTACAAGATGAGTTTTCAAGGTGTCCTGCAAAAAACAAAGATGCTTGTATCCTTTATAGGCTTTTGTATGGTGTATAGGAAAAGATTAGGATGATTTAGCTGCCAAAAAAGTGTGTGTGTGGGGAGGGGGGGAGGGGGGGTTGCTTTATTTTAGCCTGAGCAATAAAAGTATCAAGTTTTTTCTTTCCTGATTTTACTGGTGAATAAGAGGAAGAGCTTTCTCAGCTTCTAAGTAGAGGGATTGGTATCAAAGCTTTCACAAAGACATTTTTTCCCCAAAAAAAGTTTGCCAAGAGCTTGTCTAGTATCTTAAGCTGATGTGACCAAACTTATAAACTAACAACCAAATTCTTTGCTGCATCAAGATTCAGCATAACAGCAGTCCATTAAAGGCTTCACTTTCCTGTTGGTCTTAGTCTCAGTGTAGGTTTGGGCAGCTTGGGATGAAGTTGCTTGAGGACTGTATGCCTAGTAGGGATAATGAGAGCATTGTATGATCTCCTCTCTCTGTGGTTGGGAGTGGGATGCTGGTAGCCCAGGAGCTGGTGTGCTGAGAGTTCCCCTTGTGCCAGGGAAATTCTCAACGGAGCAGATCTGCCTCCTTTGTTCTTCCAGAGTAGCACAAAGGGACCAGAATCTGCCCCAAGAAATGTTAAACAGTCTGACTGTATATTCCTTACTCCTGTACATGGCTCAAGATTCATCCCTGGCATGTGTGCTATTAAAGTCCTACCAGTAGCTCAGTGGCCTGTGGTGTCTTGCTCAACACACACAGTAGGCAAGACATTGTGTTTGAAAGTAAGTTATCTCTCTCCACCCTCTAAAAACAAGAAATCAACCCTCCACCTTTCAAGCTTTCTTCACTCATCACACAGGAGCAGAAAAAGGGCACAAACATGATTTTATTTCTTTCCAGGTCACCTTTAATGTGTACCTTTAAAAAAGTCTTCTTTTAATATCCAACCTTCAGAGACCCTTTACATAACAAATTAGGTTTATAATGGCATATATGGAAAACTATGTTAGTAAAACTGACATTTACACTCTGATACTTATCATCCCTACTTAAAGAGTTAATGAGGTGTGTGGCATATTTATCAACAAATTTGTAGCCAAATGGTTAAAGTAGGAAACTCCAGATGACAAGGATGTAATTACATGTCAGAGGTAATGAAAAAAACCTTTTTTAACATTACCCACATCCTGACCTCGTGGTCAAAACGCTAATGTCTGTCTTGAATAAAAAGCAGAAGTACAAGTGCAGTATAGTGTAGCAGGATTTGAGCAGGCCTTGGGGAGGTGACCTGAATTGTATGGAAGTGCACGAAGAAGTACTTCTTTTTAACTGTGAAAGAAAAATTCTAGCACATTGGCATGTAGCAAATATTTGAGAACATCAGGGAGTATTTGGAGGTGCTTTAATATACCTATGTGATATATTTTTATACTATGCTGATGAACATCACAGGACTAGACAGATTGTCTTTCTGAAGTGATCTGTTTAAAAGCAGAGGCCTCTGCAACAAACAACAGGGCATTCTGGAAGCTAAATTTGTGTGTTTGTGGTCAAATGGAGCCAGTGTCAAAGCAAATATCACCAAGCATTTTGCACGTAGAAGATGCGATTCTCATCTTAATAGGGAGCTCTGTTACTGAATTTGACCAGCTTAAGTCAATAACAGCATTGCATATATTTCTAATATACTGTTGCATAGCATTCAAACTCTTTATACAGTACTGAGTTTACATATCTTACTAACATGAGATGAACGCATAAAAAAACTTGTTACTTCACAAAAATACACAAATATAGTAAATGTTTTCCATAAGCAAGGTAAATATTCCTAATTCTTGTTATGCCTCTCAAAACTCAGTGAGACAATCACTTCTCTACATAACTGAACTGACTTAATTGGCTGAGAACAAGGACGGCAACTGAATTAACTAAATACAATGAAAAGACCCTTGTTTACAAGTTATTTCAAGCTCCAGTTCACTTTCTTGGTTCAGTCTCTGATCAACTGCAATTACTACTTTTTCCAGCTGAGAAATTTATTTGAAAACTGAGTCCAGAATTTCAAGTCTTTTGGCATGATACCTTCAGTCACCACTGCTTTTAATGTCATCATACCACAATAAATATTATCTTAAGACATTCCTATGCATCTGTGTCTGGAAAGTTGTTCCTTTCTAAGACTCCAAGGCAACTCTTAAGAACTCATGTCAATAGATGATGTTGAATTACCTCTATGCTTCCTAGAACAAAGTATTTCAGATCCTCCCTCCTGCATCTAGCTTTCATTCCAAATCTAGTCCTAAAAAAAGCACATTTTCTGTTACTATTTACATTTGCAAAATTTAGCATGGTAATCAACTAAGCAATATTCACAAGTGTTCCTAAGTAGTTTCATCTGACATAGATGTGAGCTTCCAATGTCTTTCACAGGCTTTAGGGTACCAAACTTGCCCCTTATTTGCTTTTCGGCGTTATTAACACAGAAACAAAGATGCTTGTTCCCTTGGCTGGGGACATTTATACAAATCTTTCCCACCATAGCTGGCTGCTGATCACTACCAACGCAACAGTATTTGGAATCCAGTAGGAGAGCTGATGTGTTTCTTTGTTCCCAGCATTGCCCTCCAAATAAAAGAGCTGATCTTTCCTCCTCTGCCGTCAACAGGAGTTTTGACATAGACTTCTATGGGAGCAGGTTTGGTCCCGTAACTTGAAGCCTGACCACATATCCACACCAGTCATCAAAGCATGTATCCTCCCCATGCTTCTTACATTGATTCTCCTTGGAAGATAATTGGTTTCCTAGTGCTTTCTAATGGAGAAAGTTGTTTTCAAAGCAGAGACCTCGTAGAGTCAAGAGCAAATAAAATGTTCATTTTCTCTTCCCAAAGTAAAGAATTTCAAAGCAGCATTCTGGTGCTGGGAGAGGCGCATCACAGCCACTGATTTTATTGCCAAGTCCCGTGGTAGAGACTGGAGCCTTGTTGTAGTGACATAATCACTCCTCACACCATAAGTAAGTGTTATGTGTAAGTACCAAATTGAATAATAGTAAACTATTCATGGTCTTTAAAGTTTCCGTATTTGAGACAAACAGCATCTTAACAACAAACCAAACACGATGAGATTTTACTTTTGAGTCAATGCTGTGAACTTGGATAGTTTCTTAGTTCATGCAGTTGTAAAACTGCCTTTTAAGCCATTTTGTTTAGCACAGGGATGCTTTGAAATAATATATGAGATACAAAAGGGAGTTCTAGCCACATTCACACACAGAAGAAAACACCTCACACAGGGTAATGAACTGCTGAGACAAGGGGCCAAAATCTTCTCTTACACAAGTGTTATCTGGAGGTGCTCCACTGTCTCCTGCAGTGTTTCTGGCACAGATAAAAATACAGTCTGGCCAACTGAGCATTGTTTCAACCATCAGATTCTTTTCTCAAGGGCTGGGCTCCCCTGGGGAATTTTGCTATGGAGTAGCTATAACAATGTAATTGCAGCACCGCAATCCCCTACAATGCACATGATGCTCTGGTGTAAAAATTGTATTGCACCAGTATGACTTATTCAGAAACCTGCAAAAATTTCCAGTATAGGCAACCCCTTGTACAGCCTTGAGGGGTTTCAGATTTCCACTCTTAGCCCATAACTATATTATCATTTTATTTTGACAATGACTTCTAGAATATAGAATATATTACTCAAACAAAACAGTTTGTCCTATAATAAAACAGGATTGTGGACTCAGCTGGGACCTCTACTGTACTGTATAGCACTGTAGTACTGTAATAAAAATGTGTGGCCAGCTGATACTCATATTAAAAAAGGAGGACAGACAGGTCTTTCAATATTTTCTGTGAAGATGGAGGAAGAAAGTATTGCATATTTTAAAAGTAGAGAAAGGTCAATTAATTAGACTGAAATAGATGTTTTCCATAAATATAACAACAGTGCGTAGCTACCATCAGTACATGCATCACTAGCCACTGCTAGTGTTTTTTAAAATGTGATTGTGATCCCCTTAACCAGGGCAGTTTTCTATATAGCTATGCAGGCATGCATTCTATATCAGACCTTCCCTCCTCCTCTGGCACTGCAATACGTAGGAAGCTATTATTCCCAAATGAAGCATTTGCTTGCTGACATCACATGCAGTAGAATCCTTTTGTTTGCCTGTGTCTCCTGCATTGAAATGTTTGTCTGAGTCACAAGCGCCGCCGTCTTTCTTCCTCTGTGTCACTCCTGCTGGAAAGCTCTCCCTGACTCATGGATTTTAAATTTTGACAAAGCCCAATTCTCAGAATGGCAATTGAATTTTTTTCCCCTGGAATATTTTATTATGCAAATTATATCTAAACACTATAATGATCCAAAAATCACTGCCACTCTTTTTTTGGCATTTTAAATAGAGAGGTTTTATGACTCATATTCCACACTGAATTTTGTTTCAAGGCAAAGTCAATTTTAGTGTGAATTACCAAATTAAAAATTAGAGATGCTGACTCCCACATTAGTCTGCTGGCTAGGTTTTCCCAGCTATACTGATATCAATTTCTGTGCTGCAAAGGGATTGTGTGTGTGTGTGTGTGTGTAAAAGACATACAGTGGCCTTTGTTGAGGGAAATATTTGCTCTTGTATATAAATCTCCTAAAATGTACCCAGATACTATGACTATTGATACCCAAAAGACTGGCAATAATTAATATTTTGAATTTTGAAAATGAGATATTCTTCCCTTGCATTATAATCTTACTACAGGTTTGTTTTCTGTGAAAGAGAACAGATCCTTGCTGGTTATTCTCAGTAGGCAGAGCTGTTTCTTTCATTTGGTTTATATTTTAGAGCTGCTAATATATTCCTGGCTTCTGAGAAACCCATCTCTCTTCTAAATTAAATTAGCACCACAAACAAAACAGGCCCTGATATTGTAATTAGAATTTCCATACTAAATTCTGTATTTGAAAAAGGGCAGCATGGAAGCTGAAGGTTGTCTAGCCACATAGTTGAGATGTGTGACAAAGAAGGGTTCCTATTCACCAAGAGAGATTGTAGACATTGCCAGACTGGACTAGATCTTATATCAATCTAGTCCAGTGTCCTGTCTCTGCAGTGGCCAGTAACAGATAAATGGGATGTTGATTACAGTGCTCCAGTTCTTTGATCCAGGACTCCCCACTGCCTAATGGCCAAAGACCTGATTCAGCAAAGCACATATATGTGCTTAACTTTCGAAACACAAGCATAAGTCTCACTGAATTCGTCCCTGGCTTGAAGCATGTAAGCAAACTGCTACATCGAGCCCTTTGGAAATTCAGTGCACACAGAAAAAGGGAAAATCATGACCTGTCATTAGATATCCCATAGTGGATGCCATTGTTTCCCTGAGGGAGTAGGAGGTTCTTTTGTGCTCAGAGGAGGACTGGTGTTATAACACTCACTACCCAAATAAAAACCTCCTTTTTGTAGAAAACATTTTCAATTTTTATTAAAAAAAGCCAATGGCACATTAAAACTAAACATCTGAGCAAGCATGGATGTTCTGGCTTTAATATGAGAATAATTTGTGAAGCAACAATTTTGGTTAAAAACTAGTCTCTTGGGTGCCTGGGGGGTGGTCCCAAGTTTCCAGTATAAACATTTCCATATATAACATCTTTAGTGAAGTTTAACTTCTGAAGTGCTACTGTTTGTCCTCTTCTATCCGTGGCCGTTTGCGAGGGTTCATTTCAGATCCTTCAGGGGTTTGGCTTGGAGGTGGAGGCTGCACATCCCGAAAGCCATGAGGCTGCAAAAAAAACAAACAAAAACTGGTGGAGGTCCAATTGTGATCTCACTTACCCTGGTGTAAACAGGTACAAATGGATCAGAATCAGGTCTGCTCTTGCAATTTATTTTAGAGACATGGCTTAAAATGTTTCTAATTCAGGCTGCGCTCAGAATTCTAAAGGAAGCTCTTCCTTGCACAGGCTAGCTAATAAGCTCTCGCTCCTCATTTTATTTTTAAAGATATTTTCCCATCCCCAATCAGGCCAGCATTTTCATTTTGTTACTAATAGGCCCTATGGCTATGGAGCACACTGCTTCTCTAAATTAATTTATGCTGCCTATTTCAACAAATTAAAGGCCAAATCCTCCAGCCCTCACTTAAGCAAGAAGCGAGGGGCAAAAACTGCAGGCTGCAGAGTGAGAGTTGCATTTGAATGCTAACAAGAGAATGTTTAAAACTTGGGGCAAAACTGTTTGTTTGTTTAGTTTTATTTGATCACTGCAATGGGATGCTGTACAGTTAGCAAAGGGTGGGTCTGAATTTAGTTCATGAGATTTTTCAGATTGTCACTGTAGAAGCAAGAGCACTCCTGGCCAACAACAGTGGTTCACGGAGCATGCTAGGAGGTACCTCAATCTGCTAAAGAACAAGCGTGGGTCAAATGTAGAAGTGACCTAAGCTAGACACAGGCACAAAGTAGAGAGCTGAAAAGGATGCGATTGTTTGGCATCAGCACCATGGCATCTGCTCATGGTTCAGAATTTGTGCTTGTTAAGTTTGTACCTATCAAGGTATAATTACGATGCAGGCATCTGGAAAAATGGCATCTTATGCCTTGTGAAGTGACGGCCCTCACTTTTGTTCTGTCTTTGTGCCTCCTAACTACTCATGTTGTGCTGGGAGCATCTCATATTGACCTCTCTGGAGAATGAAGGAGCAGTGTTGACAGTTCACAAAAGGAATCTCATGGAAGGATTGTAGCTACAATGCAAGGGCCTCAAAAAGAGAAAGGGGCTAATCAGAAGAAAAACTCCTTGTGGGGACCCTGAATGCTCAAGCAGAGACTGGGGGGGGGACGACAGTATTTCAGAAGAGCTGACATTTCCAGTTGATGCAGTGTGAAAAAGCAGGAATTACTATCAAGTGTGTGACTCTGTGAGATGCCAGTAAATCCGATGTGCAAGACCAATCCAAGATGAAATGAAACCAGTAAACATGCTTTGACTGACCTCCAATTGCTGTATTTCTAATCTATTTCTAAAAGTCTCACCTCATGTGGTCTACTATTTTGAGTTTTTAAAAAAAGGAACAAACAGCAAGAGATGCCACAAGGACAGAACTTATACAGCCCTTCTGCTATTTTAAGCAGCTCAAGTATTATTCTAAATTGTATAATGGGGAATCTTAAAATTTACTATTTCACTGCTGCTTGCATCTAATCTCTGCCATTTATTTCCCTTTGGCACAAAAGTGGATCTGTAGCCAAGAATCCACTTAATCCAACACACTAGGAATTCTGGTAGTTGTGTAAGCAGTATTGAGATAAAAGTATGCAGTTCCATATGGATTTTTTGCTTCACTGTCTTTTGACCTCATACTTTTCAGTCCCCATTAACGGGCAAAAGGGACTCAGCCTTCAAAAGGTTGCTTGGACACTCAAAAATCAGAATGGCCAGTGATCACCGAAGTGATCACTCTTTAATCCATCCCTGTTCTATAGCAAAGTATAAAAAAAAAAAATCAACAGAGAGGTATTATAAATCAGTTGAATGTTGCTCAGGTCTCAGATGCATACGGCTTCTATGTTTACAGAATTTAAACTAGCTGCAAAAAATGACAAGTTTTGTATTGCCATCTCCCACTGTTGAACTACAAATTGATAAAAACTGGGAAGGTTGAGGGAACATTATAATCTATTTATCCATTACACTGAAATTCACAGTATTTAGCACTTACTGTGCTTTACATGTTAAATATTATGTAATGAATCCACAAAACCTCTGTAAGACAGTTAAGTCATTTTATCCCCATTTCACAGGTAAGAAAACTACAGAGGTAGAGATGTAAACCGACTTGCCAGTGTGCCAAAGGGGAGTCCTGTCAAAAGAGCAAAGAGTCTTGGTTACTAAATCCCATGTAAAACATGGAAGAGACAGATCCTCAAAGATATTTAGGTTTCTAACTCCTCTAGAAATCAGTGGGCATACAGCACCTAAGAACTTCTGAAGATCTGGGCCCAAGACCAGATTTTTTATTCCTGGGTAAAGATATGTTGGATCATATTTTGCAGCACTGAATGGATATTTACAAGTGCCCGTCTGACTACTAAGGCGATAATAAGGAATGGTCGCATTGGACAGCTACTGTCAAATCTGATTTTCATGGAAGAAATAACTGCGTATTCTGTATTTATCACTCATAGAATGTATCCAGTCTCTGAAGTCTGCATTGAAACAGGACTAAGGCTTAACACTTGGGTAATTTAAAACTGCAACTAATCTCTGATTAGAGTGTATTCAAACCTGTATTTTGAGATTGTATGGAGGAATGTTACAAAATCAAACTGGAAGAAAAAAGTAATTAGAACCTTCTGTAGGACTAAAGTGTATATTGTACACATTTCTTCTACCAAGGTTTGTACATTAAGACCTGAACAAAAATCTTGGATTTCTGTTCAGGAGTCTGAAAACCTCAGATATTATGGGCAGCATAAAATCCGCAAGAAATGCTATGGCAACATGTTTCCATGAGCACACATGGCAAACAGTTATTACATGTAACTGCATAAGTGACACTTGAAGCGATGAGTTGAGAATGGCTTTTATCCAAAGAGAACTTAGGTAATAATGCCTAGTATTGACACATAAATCACTTGTGCTCCACAATGTGCAGCGCCCATCTTCACAAAAAGGAATACTGCAGTGTTCACATAGGGGCTGAAACTAAAAATTTCTGCTAAAAGCTGAAAACAACAGAGGAACAGGAAGACTGTGAGCCACCCATGTGAGTAAGCTGTGAAAATGGTAAATCTGACCTTGGGATAGATTAAAGAAAGTATTTCCAGAAGATGGAGAGAAACCTGAATGCCATTATACAGGAGACTGGTGAGACCTCTTCTAGAATACCATTTACAGTTCTGGTCATCCACGGTCAAGAAAGATGAATTTAAACTAGAGCAGTGAAGGGCTAATCATATGATCAGGAAAATGAACCAGGAGGAAACTAAGAAGGCTGACCTGTTTAACCTAATAAAGGCTGAGAAGCAGGATAACTGCATTTTATCAAGACACTGGGCTCAGAAGTAAGCATCAGAAAGGACAGAATTAGTAAAAGCTAAAGGACAACATTGACACAGGAGCAAATGGATATAGAGTTACTATGAATATATTTAGGCTGGAAAGTTTTAACAATCAAAGGAGTGAGGTTCTGGAACAGTGTCCCAAGAAGAGAGTAGTTAAGGTCAAAAAACCTAACTAGTTTTAAGATGCAGAAAAGTGTCTTCCAGTCCTATGTTCCTAATATGTAATTTTATACTGGTATGACTAACTATTTCTGTTATTGGGTTCCAAACACAACTTTCCAGAAGACCAAACTGGCCTCCTTGGAGCTAAAAACACATCTGTGAACGCTTCTTCTGGCTAAATCTCTCCTCCTGCCTCCAAAGTCCTCCCACAAATTCAATACTAACGGTAATGCAGTATGGTACCGTTGACTCCTTCTGACTCGGCGATTTGTATAACGTTGCCAACCTGATGAAACAAAACAGGTCTCATTAACACTATTAAACCTTTAGCACAGTACATTTACCAAGCTTCCAAAGGACACAGTTATAGCCTAGGTCACCAGTGAGATTCTTACATAGTTCAGTCAATGGGTAATGTTAACATCTACAATTAAATTATTTTTTTTTCTTATTTCCCCATAGTATGGTTGGGATTAACTCTGCACTTTGTAATGGAGTAATGGATTAAAAGATGCCTTTCTTGAAGCATAAACAAAAATGTTGCCCAAGTATAAGGTGAACTCTAGGGCCAGATTTTCAAAATAGGACAGCATCCAGCTGATCCCTTTTCAGCATCTAGGTGAAGTGCCCAGACTTCCCAGACCATTCAGAAGCCCTTCTTGTGCTCAGCGGATGCTGCTGGGTCTAAACAGCTTTCAAATCCAGCTACACCTTAGAAGTCTGCCCAGTGATGTACAATAACTAGAAGAATTCTCATGGACCATCAGTTATAACATCACTCCAACCCTACCCACAGGGCACTAACTTCTTCCAAACTTGTGAAAACTATGATACATACAAGGTACCCTTTCTTCTCCTTCCCTCAGCCTTATTCTGCCCGGTGTCTGTTTAGACTGCAAACTCTTTGGAGCACAGATCTTGCCTCCCACTCAAATAATCATCACATACTTCACTTCAAAAAGGCATTTGGAGTACAACTCTGCTCTAGTCCATTAAGCAACAGATTTTTTTGTTGATCCTTTGAGTGATGGTTACAGGTTTCCAGCCAGTAGAGAAAATACAGCTCTGAAGGAGCAATTAGAGAGGCATCCCTCATATTTCTCAGGTCTGTGAATGTAGTATAGTGATTAGGGATGTATTTAGTATATAGTGATTAGGGCACAGGAGACCTGCACTCTATTTCTGGCCCTGCCACTGACCTGAGAGGTATCCTTGGGCAAATCGCCTCCCCTGTATCTTTTCTACCTATTTGTCAGTCTTCTCTATTTGAATGCTAAGGTCTGAAGCAGTGGCTCTCTGACAGGTCTGTAAAGTGCCTGGCATGGGGGGCCTCTAGGTGCTACTGTAATACAAATCAATAACCAGAAAACAGCTAAACATCACAATTTCCCCCTCTCCCAACCACCCCAGGGCTGCTGCCAGGCTCCATGCACACACCTCCATATTCACACCTTTCCCTGAGAAACTGACAGGGCAAACGTTCTGCCTTGAACAATCTGTCACTTTCTGCACTGAGATACCCTGCCAAGGATCCTGTTAATTATTTTTAGGGGTGTTTTTCTCCCTGAGGTGCCATTCTATTAGAGAGCACGTAATTACAGCCCGAGGAAGATTGCTACTTCATATGAGCTACATAGGGAATTCCTTAGAACATTTAAGTGGTGGGTTGTACTTTACAGAATAGCCTCAATCTCAAGCAGCAGAAGCCATGCTTTTATAGGCACTCGGCTGGAGTTTTGCTGCGTGCCTCTGACTCAACCGGGTCTGTTCTCGCAGCAACCAGGCCCTTTGTAATTAAGCACTGACAAATTTCCAGGCCTGGAGGAGGGGAAAGAGAGAGGTAGGTATCATGTTTAGCCAAAGCATAATGAACAAGGCAGGCGGACTCTCAAACAGTCACATGAGCTCCTCAGTAATAGCCTATATAAACAGTGATATAGCAAAGCCTGCATGGATCATTGGTTGTAGTTAGGCCATTCATATATAAGGGAGAATCAGGATATTTCGTCTTGTTGGACTTTAACGTTCCATCTAAAATAGTCTACTGCATTCAGACCTACTCTAGCTTTGCAGGTCTTGTTCCACAAAGTCAAGGAGGAATGCTGTTTTATGCAAATTTACCCCTTTTGCTTTTTCTCTTTGCTAATTACGCTTCAGCCTTTCCAGCATGGTCTTGAAGGAAGAAGGTCCTCACTTTATTTGCTGTGTGCATTTACAAATTAACTTATTTTTTTTCTACAATCCACATGTTGATGCCACTTTCCTCTTTGTAACAGCTTTTCTAAAATAACTCCTAAGCAAGGAACCTGCTACAGATGCTCTGCCTGCCTCACTCAGATAAGAACAAAGCAGAGAAGCAAGGGAGGGAAAAAAAGTGGGAGCCTCCAAAACAAAGTCAGGTTTAGCAAATAAGCTGAAACTGTTCAGCCTTGCTCCATGGAGCCTAGAAGGTTCCCCTACACAGACCCACTGTGACAGAAGGAGGAAGAAAGAAAACTGTTTCAAGGGGGATTGCTTCCCTCCATCCCCACCTCCTCCACTAAGCTTGGCACTCATCATTTAGTGTTTTTAGGGGTCCGTCCAATTTTTGTTAGGGAAGTCCTGGATTAGGGAGCAGAAATGTCCAACAGAAGGGACTAAGGGTCAGATTATCTGGGTTCTATCATCACACAAGTCACTACACAAGAGGAAAGTCTTCATTGATCTCTACAGTCTTTGTATCAGGTGCTTAGCCACTTGCCTATGGTTTCACTAAAACACAAAAAGGTTTGTTTTTCCCCTACCTGCAAAGTGGGGAGAGTAAAACTGATTTGTTGAGCTCTGAGGCCCATGGGTGAAGACAGCCAAAAGTACTGTTTTTTTTGTTTTCTTTTTGTCATCCAACAGTCTCCAAATTCCTTGTGTCTGAAAAGCTGCTGTGAGGCTGTGACATGCTGACCACAATGAAGGAAAGAGTCTGTGATCCAGACGATCAGCTTACCTAAGGGCTGAACTGCAGCATAGGGATGTCTTGCCCTACCTGTCCAGAGATAGGGCAAGACATGGAATCAAAGTCAAGTCTGAAGTCAACTTGAAATAGAGGTTATGGGTATATAACATGGTTACTATAGAGCTATTTGCCCTGAATTTTATTCTGTAATAAAGAGTGGACACATGACCAGCTCTCCCAAGCTAGCTACCTGCAGAAGGTGTTATTACAGAGCCTGGTTCTGTAGCAGCCAGGTAGCAGGCAGACAGTTTACAATGAGCTACTCTTGAGATAGAAACAATTAAAGGAGTGGGCACATCTATACAAGGTGTTTACTGTGGAGCTAATTTGTTCCACAGTACAATGTCACCGTCTATATGTTCAGTGCTATTGGGACAGAGCAAACTAATTAACTCCCACTGTAGGATACAAGTAGCATCATATGGTGGAGTTATTTACTCTGCCACAATGCACGTGTAGATGCTCACAGGCTTGCCTGGGGCACAAGAGCAAATGGATATGGGGCTGCCAGCTAGCTAGCCCCTCAATGAAGCGCCCTTGTGCCCCAGTCAGCCCCTCCACATGCTGAGCTGGGTTGGAGCAGCCCTGGGCTGGCAGACTGACCCCTGGGGCCCCCTACTAGCCAGGGCTGCTGCATCCCAGCTCAACATGCTGCAGTCCCAGGCACATGTGCAAACACGGCACACCCCGGAGCAATAAACTCCGGCACCAGAGTTTATTTAGCAGCATTAATCGCATGTGTAGATGTGCCCAGTTACTCTTCACTTTTTGAGGGGTATCTTTATCTCAGAGTAGAATGACTTACACCAGTATAAGGCTGCTTGACATGTATCTGCCCCACTTTTAATACAGAGTTAATGTACTCCACAGTACATGTGTACTTGCACCCGAATCTCAGCTAACAGGAGCCCTTTCTAAATACCGTGTGCTGACCTGTATTTTCACTTACCTCTGATTGTTGTCCCAGTGCAAGATTAAACGGATGGTAGCAGCATGTCCCCAGCTTTCCCCTGGGGGACATACATGCAAAAGGAAAGTTATTTTATTGTTTCTTTTAAACACACTAGTATCAATGGATTTAACTTCCAGAAAAAAAATCAGTCCTCCTCTAAGATGATAAAACATACAAACAAAAGAAATGTAACTTGGTGCCCCCAGAAATACATCTGGAAGGACTTCACAACCCTTTATCAGTTTATGGAAGTGCCAAGGAATTTATTCCCTTCCCTGATTTTTTAAACAAAGCATAAGTTTGAAGTGATGCTTTCACATTCATAGAATGTGTATATATATTTAGCTAGATGGACAGTAGCAACAGCATTAAAATAATATGGCTCACATAATAAGAGTTTTCCCATCTCTACAGAGAAAAGTATAGAGGGCATCCCTGCATCCAAGTGCAAGGGTGCTGCTATACTCTGGCTCTGCTTTTGTCTCCAAGCATGCAGATGTTGCTAGCTTTCCCCAGGAGCCTGGGCCTCAAGAAGGAAAATTCATCATTACCGAAGTACTGACAGGCCACAAGCAAATTTTGAGAGATACCTGTTCAAGGATCAGACTGCTCAGAAACTGGGGCAGTTATACCATGCCACACAAAGCAATTCCAATGTTTCATTTCACGTCTGACCACAAGCAGCAACATCATTTAATTTAAAAACAGCTCTATCCAGATTTTTTCCTCAGCCTATCCCATGAGACATTCTGTAGTCACAAGATGGATAGGATGTTAAAGCATTCATCTGGCTAAGTGCAGCAAGCATCTCCTATTCATCTCCAAGCAACTCTATAACTTCCAGGTCAGTATATTTGTCAGTCTCCGACATGCCACCAACCCCACCCACTTCCATCTTCATTACTGTACACAGCCAGAAAAGCAATACAACTCTGATGAAAGATCCTTAAATTAAAAAAAGCTTTGTACGCCTAGACCCTTGAGGCATCTTGCCAGATTCCACTCCATTGTATTTACACTAAGCTGGGATTTAAGGTGCTGTTTTGGAGGTGGTTGAGAGCCAAAGATCACAATATGAATTTTAAAATGGAAATTTATTCCCAGTTGTAACAGTGTATCCAAGCACAACACTTACAAGAAAAAAAGTGTTGTTGCAAAATGAGAGGCTTTTGACTTAGACTGGTTGCAAATAAATATTTGACCTAATTGCTAAATATACCAAGTAAAAATGTCTAGGAACACCCAGCTTAGCTCTCAGCAGTAGAGAAAGCTGTCCTGTTCCCATAAAGCTCTTCTCTTAATACCTTGCAGCATCTGGGTTTTGGCATAATTAAGGGCTTCCCTTCCACTGGAAAGCTGAGTAAGAGTTTAGGGATTAATGCTCTTGTGAAATCTTAAGAGAGCCTGTTTCTTGGACCCACTAAAAAAAAAAATCAATGAAAAAATGTTTGGTGGGGGAGGCAAAGGAACTGACAAATACTGACAGAGCAGCTGGCAAGAAAACCCAGCTGTCTGGAAATGCAAATAAATCAAATGCCATCTTTGCTCAGGGATTTGCCACTGAGCCATCATTTAATAGTCCCTTTGGCTACAACTAACAGCACGGGGGAGAGATACACTAGCTTCGTTACGAGACGGTTGCAGTAACCCTTGCCTTCCAGAATAGACCTTAAAATCACCCTAATAATACTCCTAACAACACTAAAAATAGCTAGGTGTTCAGGATTGAGCACACATCACGTTGCACACAGCCCTGCACTGCTTTGGTATGTTCAACCTCGGAGAAATGGCTGCATACAATTAAACTTGGATGAGTGGGGCATCTCTCAGCCTGAATATTTCACCAGCTGGGAACAAACCTTGATCATAGCAAGAAAAAAGACTGTTTGGCTAACAAATGTATGGCTACATACAACTAGTTTAGACCAAAGTCCTCTACAGTGGATAGGTATTATCCTGCTGTCCAGAATTGTGTGCAAAACAGACTGTAACAGCTTGAGACCATCACCTATATGGATGGAATCCTTTCACATTCTTCACTGTCTCTATGACCCTGTAAGCGAAGAAGCATTTAAATACAGACTATTTAAAACAAGATAGACTCTATTGACTTTAATTCACTTTGTAGCCAGAAAAGCTGCCAATAATAATGAATCCAGCAGAGAGCAGGAGGTAAAGATGACAAAGGGTCAAATACTGAAAGCAAGGACTTTATCTGCATGTACAGTTCAAAATGCAGCATTCTCCAAGGAGACGCCTTGTATTTGTTCATTTTATCTTACATCTGTGCCAAATGGTTCAATGACTGAACAGACATTGGGAACATCTTTGCCTTTGTACTTCCCCCTTCCCAGCATAATCAAGGGAATCATTACTTGGTTCACAGAAACTGAAGCTGTATGCAGAGAACATTTCCCCTCCAATTACAATATGAACTAATAAGTTACAACATAAACCAAGACAAGACATGTAAAGATTAATTTGGCCAGTTCAAGCAAATTGCTCCCGTCTGCCCTGTAGGCAGAGCAGAAAGGCCCATACAGATTACAGTGCTTCCAGGAGAGACTAGAGCAATCTGTTTACCCTATTTATGGATAGCCTGTAGCAGACGGCCTTGTACAGAATCCCTCCTTTCCCCCCACCGACTCTTCATGACTATACGTGGTGAGGGACAAGTTATTAAATAGTCCTAGCACATGAACCAAATCTGAAACGCTTTTGGACACTATCAATCATTAGCTGTACATTTTCAATGACCGGCTTTGCCATTGTGCTTGAATATATTTAGGAGGGGAAATGGGAAGCAGGGAACGAAAGGAGAAAAAAATTCAAGTGTGGTGGGGTCACAATTGCTTAGGGTCTTTGTGGGATACCCTGTGATGTGCAAGCTGCAGATTCTATAAACTAATTACTGTACCCATTTAACAGAGCAATGAGTTCACAATATCGCCCTCAGTCGTGTAAAGGAATCTTCACAGGTCTAATTTCAGGGTTAGTAGAATGCTTTTTGAAATTAAAAAAGGGAGGACCCCCCTTCCCCACCCAAAGCATCTAGCAACGTTTCCAAACTGCAACTAAAAATGTAACAAGTCACTTCCTGTTTTAATACCCGTAAAGATGTAGAAAATCCTTTTCTAGGCTAGAATCTGAGCTGCCATATCTGAGTATAGAACATGTTTTGATAGCAGCCAACTGAAGCCTTTGGTGAAAACCCTGACATGACAATTTACTGCACGTCTCTCCACAGCCGTAACTAAGAAGTTCCAAGTTCAGATCACTCTGCTGCTCTCTCAGCATTTCCCTACACAGCTACACAAATTACAGAAGACATTTTCAGTTTTTCTGTTCACAGTACAAACCAGAAAAAAAAGCAAACATCAAAAGGCTAATATAATTTCCAGTTTGCTGGCTAAACCACCTACCTAAAGCAGGTACCAACGTGGACTGACTCTGTCCAATCCTTGTTGTCATTTGATTTGTCAAAATTACCTAAGGGGAAAAAAAAGGGGTTGGCAAAAAGAAAAATACAGGGAAACAGTCATGTATGAAAGGAAAAGCCAGTTTCCCAAAAAGCCTCTCTCAAGAACTGCTGTATTCCTGATCTGATCTTATAATCATTACTCAGGCAAAATTTCTGCCAACTGGAAAGGGGCTGTAGTGAGTGATGAGAGAATGCGAAGCCTTACTGCACTGATATCCACAGCGGGTTTGAACTCTACAAAAAATGTTTTCAAGTCTGGCGGGGAGCAGGATTTTCCCTCTGCCAGGATTGTAATTCTAAAGCGAAACCTCTCCTTACGCCAGATGCACAAACACCATACAGTCATCTCTATTACACTGGCTGCCAAGCAGCAGCTAATACATATTGTATTATTCATGTGCACAGGACTTGTGTTGGCACCTCTACACAGGCAGACTCCACCACCGTGTCATAATGATCCCGGTGCTGTACAAAGTGTGCGTGTGCCCAGGGATGAGCAGATTCCCTGCAGCTTGTAGTCTAAAAATGCACAAGTGGGTACACTACAAAGCAGAATGCGTGAGAACAGACAGAGTGGGGGCGTGTTTTTACAGCAAGAATCCTCTGTAGGAGGTTCACAGACAGTCTAGGTCAGATCCCTGGTAGAACTGGGGGTGGGTGAGATGAAAAGGAGCAAGGTAATAGCTGACTTGAAACACTAGTTTTGGTGATTTAGGAGATATTAATTGTAATGTTTGTTTGTTTTGCTTTTGTTGAAATGGTGCCTACCCTGAATGCTAGGGTTTGTCAAGCTTGTTATCCCTGCTGTATGGACTCCTGCTTGAGTAGTCAATTCACAAAGCTCTTTCCTATAGGTTATGACAGATCATTTCCCAAGGAGCAGCTGTTGGAGAGGAACTGATCCACTGTTCAATAAAACCAAAATCTATCCATGCATCACTCGGATGAAACAAAAGGAACGATCTGATGACAAGTTCACAGGACACCCAATTTATGGGCCAGCATGGTCGAATCTACAGAGGGCTGTACAAAACTAGTCTTCACCCAGTACTTGTATCCCTTGGTGCCCACACATGAAGGAAACCCCTTTGTAGTTCACGTTGGGATTGCTGTTACTGGCAGGCACAAATTTGTAAAGCTGGCAGCATGCACAGTTATGCACTTTTCCTTCCATAGCTATTTGAGGAAACACAGGGGAGAGACTTATTTTTAGCCACACAAACAAAAGCCAATTGCGTGAGAGAGTTCTGGGAGACAAAGAAGCAAGTCACCTGGAAACGCTGCATGGACAAGCACCATTTTGAGATTGCATAAGCTTTAATTCCTGAACAATGCCTCTCTGTGCTGCAGGTCTCAAAAACACCCCCTCCAAACAGCTGTAGCTTCCGAGTGCCATCTGCTGGCTAGATGGCTGCACATTTGCAGACCTCCATATTGTTGTATATGGTGCAGAAACAATCTACAGGCAGGAAGCTACGGGTTTCCATGGATGCCAAATCAAGGAGCTAAACCATAGCAAATAAAGTGGTTATTCAGTAAATGGTGGTCCTTTTTAAACCGGGTACAATTTATGTCCAGGTTGCTGAACAGTCTAGTTCATTTTAATGTGCATGTATGTATGGGAGGAAGTAGCTGAATGAGTTCTCTTTTTTCTCTTTCTGGGTATCTTTGGAGACTAAAAGCCATTTCATATGGGCTGAATTAAGTGTGTGTGTGTGTGTGTGTGTGTGCGCGCGTGCATGCGTGCGTGCGTGACAGGAACTTCATGTTAGATGGTGTTTCACAATAGCCTGAAAGGACAGGCAGGAGAAAGCATTCCCTCTCGACCCTGGCAGATGTGGCAGGTTCTCTTGCACCTCCTCCATCTCTCCAAGGCCAATGCAGTCCCTTGTACTCCATTTCCCTTCAAGCAGGCTCCACTGCACCTGCTACTCTACTTAAAATGCATTTTCCAACCAAGATCATGGTGGAAGAGGGTGTGAGCTGATATGGGCTTCGACAGACGGATATTTGATCAGTTACCTAAAAAGATTAATCTGATAATTTTCAGTTAATTTTAACTTGTTTAAGGAAAGCTCAAGAGAAAGATCTATTGTCCAAATCCTGCTCATGTTCTTCCTATCAGCTGACCAGACAGGCACCCAACAAGCTTGACTTGCATGCCTGCAGCTTTACTTGGATATGCTTAGCTGTTGCCAAAGATGTTAGAAGAAATCTTTGGAATGTATTGCTGAATAGCATCTGCTTGGACTTAACCTTGTCCCAAAACTTACAGCTAATTTATGATCATTTGCTATGCTGATCAGCTGTTGAGCCAGGCCATTCAGAAGCCTTGTTCGCAGTGAGAGGTCCTCAAAGTCATGACGAAAAGGGAATGCAATTCCATCAACCGCTACCAATCGGACCTACACACGAAGAGCAAAGAGAACTGGTGTTAAGCTTGTATCCAGATAGATAAAAGAAAGCTGGACAAGAGCAGCCGTGAAAAACAGAAGCTGAGGGAAACAAAACGCTGAACAGAGCTAGTACTTTTCATCTACCTCCAATTATTTTGTTCACCCCACCCAAAAAAGCTGTAACAACAGTGGTAACTGGCCTGAGGATTTTCTGTAATAGGCCCCAGTATCTGTGAGCTACTTTAAACAGGAATCTAGCTTGGAAACATGGATATTAGCAGAAATTTACAGAAACACCAGGCACTTGGAGTTGGGTGTCTATCTCCCCTGGAGGTGTTTGCTTTGCTGAACTCTTTCCTCTGCAGTATTCATTAGCATTGACTAGAGTATTACACTGCTGCAGGCTCATCATCGTCAAAGCACCACATCCACAGTAGCTTGGGATTTTGATTTATTTCAGCTCCATTTGTGGTAGCATTTGTGATGGACAAAATTTCTTCAAGTATAGGAGGGCGACCCTGGTATTTCTATATTGTTTGCATGGCTGGCTGCCACAACATCAGCATCAAGGGAATCTGCAAGTTCTTGCATTAATGCGCAAGACAACAGCTTGAAAATGACAGTGGAAAACCCTGTTGTTTTCAAACTATGGATTTAACTCATCACTGGAAAATAGCTTTAGGGCTGGAACATACAAGCCTACAGCAAATGTCACTCCAGAGAACTGCAAAGGGACTCAGAGGAAAGAAATGGAAGCTGAAAAGTGAGATGGAGCTGAAAGAAGCAGAATTAACATCTGGCACACTCGTTTTCACTCTCCCTTTTCCCGAGATCCTCTTTCACAGCATTCCACATGTTCCCCTCATGCATCACTTCTGGTGTTAATATTCACCCTGTCCTTAAAGAAATGGGCAAAAACAGTTTAACAGCATGATCCAATGGGCTAGAAAGGCAAGTTTTATGACCCTGCATATGCATCTATCTGAACAAGAGCTAAACAAGCAAGATGGTAAAGTAATGGATTTTTTTTACTACTGCACTTGTCACAAAATCAGCATGCTTCTTAGGTTAAAGCACTCAAGACTAAATAAAAACTAGGCTTGGCAGAATTCAAATTTTTTTTGACAGCTAAAATTGACTGTTTGTTTTTATGCATTTATTTTGATTTTTACTGATTGAAATTTTCAGGGTTGTATGAAATTGAGGGCTGTTTTTTTTTATTTTTAATCGATTTAGCACATGCATGCGCACATACAGAGTGGCTGCTACAGAAGCAGAGTGCTATACCAGTAAGGCTGTTCCAGGATACAGGGGTTGGAGGAGCAGAACTGGTAGCGCCCAGGAACCTGGTGCTGCTGGCTCACAGCTCTGCCCTGATCCCAGCTGGGTCAGGGACCAAACTCCTGTGAAGCCTGGTCTGGCCCCTGTGCGATTGGGGCAGGGGCCAAACTCCCATAGAAGCTGGGTTGGGCTCCATGGGAGTTCGGCCCATGCCCCAGCTGGGATGTGGGCAGAGTAAGCGGTCAGCAGCACCTGGTTCCCCACTGCTACAACCTCTGCTCCTCCCACCCCTCTCCCAGCACAGCCTGCCTAGCACAGCCCCCAGCTCCTGCAGTAGCTGCTGTTTGTGTGAGTGTAAGCGTGTGTGTGTGTGCACATGCAGTGCCCCCTACTCCAGATTTCTTTACCTCCATCCTGGATTTTTTTAAGTCTCCTTTATGTAAATGTTGATGATTACTGATGGAAATATTTTTCTGCCAGTCTGTGAGTGTCAAGCAAAATCAATATTTATCGGTGTCTATCAATAAAAATAGAATCCTGCCAAGCCAAATTATAACTAATAACTTAGAATCACAGAAAAATAGGGCTGGAAGTGATCTCATGATGTCATCCACTCCAGCCCTCTGCTCAAGGCATGTTCACCTACATCTAAACCAACCCAGACAAATGTTTGCCGAACCTGCACTGAAAATTTTTAACAGACACTCCACAATCTCTAGGGGATGTTTCAGTGGTTACCCATGATAGAAAGGTCTTCCTATCGCATGATCTAAATCTCTCTGGTTACAATTTAAGACTCTGTCCTCTTGCTAACAGTTGCCTAGTCCACATCAGACATAAGTTGCTTTTATTATCATCACAGAAATGGTTTATTGGCATGGTCTTTTTTTGTTGTATAAGAGGGATATAAGAGGTAACTTCATACTGCGGCCACCCACCACAATTACCTGGAAAAAGGTACTGTGTCATTCATTACACAAAATGAAGACAGGACCTTTTCTGGGGTCCCTGCCTCTACTCCTTAGCTACAAGACTATTTAAGGGACTGGGCTAGTTTTAGCACAGAAAGTGCTAACATGGGGAGCTCCTCACCAGGGGGACCACAGAGCATCAGGCTTAAGGACAAGCATGGATAATCTGCACAGATGGCCTGACGTAACTGCAACCCATTGCAACTGTGCTAAGATCACAATGGCAAACACAACAGGGCACCTTTAGTACCTATCAGAGAGGGCAATACCAGAGGTGAGTACACTCTGAGCACATGCTACACTCCTACCTGCTCCTTCATCACTACAAGAACATCTGAAAATGGAAATAGTAGAGACAGCCTGTATCCAAGACAGTGTCTTATTAACACTGTTCATTTGTGCTCTAGTACAGTAAGGCACAAAACATCAACAGTACAGTTTGCCAGGGAATGATCTGTCCTACAGAATCTAAAATCTGGCAAAGAGATAAGGAAACTGCATTACAATACTGTTTCATGGAGAACTTAGTTGGCTTTTCAAGTTGTCCACCAAAGAATGAAGCTGCAAGTTCCAGTTGCTTGCAGCAATAGAGATAGTACTGAGAGGAAAATCAGCCTTAAATTGCAAAGCCCCTGCAAGTACTTTTAGTTCTGGATGAAACTGGTATCACATCCACTGGCACCACTGCAAAATGCTGACCAGGTGCAAACATGACTGGGGGGGGCATTTGACAGGAGCACCTGTGACAATTCTTAGCCTGTTGCTCCCAGAAAATGTAGTCTTTGTGGTGAAGTGCTGAAGAGCCCTAGCATTAGGACAGAGACGATACATTATGAGAAGGACTAAGCAGAAATTGGGGTGAAAAAGAAAACAAGCACATCGTGACAAGTTTGACATCTGCCAAATCATGAGTCCCAAGCTGATGATCGATCGGGTTGGAAGTTAAGAGGGACTGGTCTGGTCTTATGCCAGTCAGCAAACCCTCAAGGTCTTCCTTACGTGTTCGGATATGTGCGGCACCTTCAGCTACGTCTGCAGTAACACCTACCTTTGAATGCTCTGAAAGGAAGTCTGGGAGGAGGTAAATCTGCGCTAGCAGCTCAGTGTAGTCATGGCAACGGAAGTAATAGATATGAGACAGGATGCTTTCAAGGGAGAAAGTCTCCAGGGCTTTATGATGGTCTGGGGAAAAAAAAAGAAAGAAATTTGCACTAGCACATTGTTACACTCTTCAATCCCCCAACCCCTCTGTGGGCAACAAAAGCAACATAGAGACTTTGTAAAACAAAAAGGAACTCAGTGGTCGAAGCTGAAAAGAATGGACACAAGTTTCCTTTTCCTGTGGCCTAAAAGCAGACAGCAAAATGACTTCAGAAATTGTGCTAGAAGCTGTCTCAGGACTTGCCCACACACATGCACCAAAACCTGCAGTGGAGGGCAGGGGTACAAAAATGTCAACGGAATGAATATCTATCTATCTATCTATATCTATATCAGATTTGCCCATGAATTAACTTTCAAGTGAGCTAACAAACACGACACTGGTTCAAAATAGCCACAGAATACTTAATATGCAGGTAATGGCTCATCAAATTTGGGGGGGGAGGGGCGCAGCTTAGAGCTGTGCAAAACAAATACATCTTTTGTTCAAAATGCTCCTTAAATATATCAAGGCTGCTGGACCTGATGCATTGACAACTGCTCCTTTTAGCTACCTGCGAGAAAAACAAACCTTTTCAGTGAAATATAACCCAGCTACACTGAAGAATTTTTTAACATATTCACAGAAGTTTAGGGTTGGAAGCGACCTCATGAGATCATCGGGTCTAGCCCCCCTGCTCTGGGCAGGAAACACGGCTGGGGTCCAATAACCTCATCAAGGTGCGCATCCACATTCAAGTACTGGACAGGGTTATGAGGTTCTTGCTCTATCTGACCTTAGCTGACTGTGCTGAAAGGAACATGGCTCAGTAACATACCTTCTTCCTGATGCGCTTCAGCAATAAGTTGACAATGCTGAACGCAGGCAGTTGCAATGTCCGCCACCCTCTCCACCATAAAGCTCCCCTCTGTATCAATGTAAACGGCTTCTCCAGCCAGCCCGCCAAAACATTCAGGAATCTGCACGTCTACTGCCAGCTGCATGCTGTCAGAGAAAGCAGAAAGATACCAACCGGGGTTTATAAGGCTGCCCTTCTAGCTTATCTCTAAAGTGACAATTCTGGTGAGGGATAAATTGAGTGGAAGATACAATCAGTACAGGGGTATTCTTGCAGCTTGAGAATCTGGGGTTGCAGCCATGACAACAAGCATAAAGAACGGTGGCCCTAGTTACTGATGGGGCGAAAGGGCAACTAGACGCTTAGTTGCACAGAAATAATTTAAAAGTAAAATACCATAACTGCGTTTTCCCGACGCCGGGTGCACCACAGATCTCAGTGATTTTGGTCAGCTGCACGCCACCACCCAGGATGTCATCTAGCACTGAACAGAAGGTGACGACAAAGCCCTGGGCTTGCTCTTGTTCTAAGAGCTCCAGTGCCGTGCACGTCCGGAGAGACGTGGGGTCACCACCCATCCTGGCGGCATCGCTATCACATTCCTGCCTTATGACCTGCAACGTTTCCAATGCCTCCTCGTTAGAGATTCCAATTTCTGAAAGGCAAAAGCATGAGCGAATGTTTTCTTTTTTCATAACCAGCAACAGGTCACAATACAAATAGCGAAGACAACTTTTCTGGACTTATAAATTCCTCAATTATCCCTTATAACACACACACACACACACACACACACAGTGATTTTTATTATTTTTTTAAAGTAATGATGGAAGCAAATTAGCTCTTCTGGCCTGTTTGTTTACCTCTTTGAAATAAAAGACAGGTCTCATTTTTCAGAAGTACCGAGGATCAAGAAATCCTAATGAAGTAACAGAAATAGGCTATCAGCCTCTCTGAAAATCAGGCCGTAGATTTCTTTCCCTAATGACTTCACACCAGTTTTATTAAATATCTATTCTCATTTGGTTGCAACAGGATTATCTTATTCAGAAGATACGGATTCATCTCGTGGCCAGAAAGAAACTGACTGGTAGTTTCTGTCCCTTGAAGAAGCTCGTTGTGCCATGAACAACATCATACAAGTGAAGCCACTTGAAGAGCAAGGCTGTGTCTGAAGATTGGGAGCATGTACCTACAATAACTGATCTTCAAAGAGGAGGCCGGGACTGACCTGCACTGCGCATCTGAATGGGATGAGGAGGATAATTTGCTTTTCACATCAGGTACGACTGTATGTACCTATAACTCAATGTTCTTGTTAGAGGAGGCAGGGTTACAGTTATCAAGTGATTTTAAATTAGGGGAACAGTGACATCAAGCGGTCAAGCTTCAAATGACAGAGGCAGAGGAGGTTGGTTGGGTAAATTTGATATTGTTTCTTAGACCAACTCAAATGGATGGAAAAAAGTTTGTCTGCCTATGCCCTTAGACCAAGGCGGCTACACCCAAATAACAGAGAGCTAGGTATTCAGGTATCCAGTCTGTAGCGATATGAGTCTAGAGGCAAAAGGAATCAGAACTGGTGGTAGAGGTGATCTCTATTATTACACCAACTAAATGTTTGCAAAAAAATATGTCAAGGGCTTAAGACCTATTTCAAATCTAAATGAAAACAATGCTGGGGAATTGCAACTACTTCCCTTCCAGTACTGGGTCTGGAGAAGCAGCCCGGCCACCCAGAGTCCTGAACCGATTCCAGGTGTACTTGGTTGCAAGTGGAAGAGGGAAACCCTCCCACAGTTCTTCATCCATGCCGTGCCCCTTCTTGGCAAAAGCAGGATCCCACACCCTTTTTGCTGAGCCCTGGGTGAAAAAGAGATTTGCTTTTTCAGACGGCTGGAGGCCGGGGAGAGTTGGGACTCTCAGAGAGGCTGCCCAGCATTTATAAAGGGCACAGAAATGCTTTGCGCCAGTCCAGCCAGGCAGGGTGGAAGCAGGGCTGGCGGTAGAAAGCAGAGGGGCCCTGGGGAGGGAAGGAGGAGCGCGGCAGGGGAGCTCCCTCCTCGGTACCTTTGCTGAGCTCGCAGGGCCCGACCTCCAACAGCTCCTGCGCGGTGCTGAACCCGGCGCCCACGAGCCGCGCCCGCAGCGCGGGAGCCAGGGGCAGGCTGCCCAAGTCCCGCTGCATGGCCCGGCCCCCCGAGCCCGGCTTCCTGCACGGCGCCACCCACGTGGGCCCCGGTGCCACCTCCTCCTCCGGCCGGGCGCGCCCCGCCCCGAGCACGTGCCTCTCCCTTCGCAGCCGGTCCATGGGGAGGCCCGGAAGTGCAGCAGCCTCGGCTCCCTGCGGGGGCGCTCTGGTGGCTCTTGCGCAGTCTCGTCTGCTCCTAGGTTCGGCCCTACCCTACTTCTCCAGTGTCAGGCAGGGAGTGACTGGAGCTGACCAGGGTTTTTGCCCCTCCTTGTTCCTCCGTCCCTTACAGCCTCCAGCATTTGAGGGCTGGGAAGCTGTGATTCAGCACTCCCCTGCTTACTAGTGATGGATGCTGCTTTCCTCCTTTTTTTTTTAATGGCATGTCTCCAGCCAAATGAGCCCTGTCAGTTCTGAATGGCATGGGCTGAGCGCAGCTCAGTGGTTTAGGTCTTTGTGGTGCTGCCACCAGGACTCATCCGTCTTGGGTTTTGGATGCTTCCAAATCCAAAGCCTGGAGCCTTTGGGGTTCACAGGGCCCCTCGTCTCTCTTGCCCCGAGCACAAAGGCTGCAGGAGGCTGAGCAGCTCCCCCATCGCCATCAAATGTGTAGCAGAGGCTGGCATGGTTCAGTCCCCGCTGAGGTGCAGCGGATTTAAGCCCCCTTTATGGAAATGGTAGTCTACTCCCTTGCTTACTCCAAGGGCCTCACAGCTGAGGGCAAACAAAACTCCGGGGCATCTGAACCCCAAGCCTCTGGGCTTGAGCCTGCAACTAGGATGCCCAACAAAAGTTTTGGAAACATCTGAGGCCCAGGTGCAGGTGGAGGATGTTTGCCAGTAATAGGGCCATTTATGGTTCTGGACTCTTGGATTTGGCATTAGTTTTGGCTAATTTGGCCTCAGCTACAGATTATATATATATATATATATATATATAGTAGCAGAGGCTCTAGTAGACTGTGATGGGGGTCTCAGTCTGCAGCACAATGCCCTCAACTGCACCAAGTCTTTGTGGTCAGGAAGACGGGCATCTCCCCTGCCAGGCAGAGCAAAGCCACCTGAACCAAGGCCACCATCCTGGTGTCCCTCCTACCCCATTTCCCAAGGACATGTCCAATCCCTTTGTGAACCTGGCTACGCTCCCAGCTTGCACTGCTTTGGTGGCAGCGAGGCCCACATGCCCAGGACACCAAATGGTGATGCCTTGTGTTCCTGCTTGAACCAACTGTGTGACCCCTCTTTGACGTACAAGAAAAGCCGGGAGGTGGCTGGTGCTCAGGGGCCACCTCGGGTCCACTCATGACTGCCAGGTGCTTGGGGCAGGCTCGTGGCTGCCCACAGGGCACCATCCTCCCCAGGGGCTGCTCTAATCCGGGGTTTCTACCCTTGAGGGAGGTCAGGGGCTTGGGGGGGGGGGCAGCAAGGAGCTGGAAATACCTGGGGGGAGAAGGGGAAAAGAGTGAACAGAGCACATCAGGGAGAAGAGTGGGTGGGGAAACCCCTGCTTTAACCCCAGCCTACAGCTCCCCCCCACCAAGTCTAGCACACAGTATTCCCAGAGCTTTCTAGCCCTCGGGAGGTTCCATACCCTGCCCCTCGCGCGTCCCCAGACCTTTCTGATCCTCGGGAGCTTCCGTACCTATCCGTACTCCCCCCCCAACCTCGCGCGTCCCCAGAGCTTTATGGTCCTCGGGAGCCCCCCTACTCCCCTTCCCCCACGCGGCCTCGTGCTGTAACGGTCGCTGGCTTCGACCGTTGGGCCGGGCCTGAGGCGGCGGCGGCGGCGGCGCCTCCCGCGGGATGTCCCACGTGCTGCCCCTGCCCGTGCCCTGCCCGGTGTCGTTGGGCACCGTGCGGCGCGACGGCCCCGAGGCGGAGCTGCACGAGGCCGTGCGGCGGGGGAGCCGCGCTGCTGTTAAGAAGCTCCTGAAGAGAGGTACGGGTGGGGCAGGGCGGGGGGGTGTCTGGGGCCAACGGCTCCCGCTCATAACGTCGGCGGCCGCGGGCACACGAGTGGGAGCGGAAGGGGGAGGGGTGCGGCCAGGCAGCTCTCAGCCACGCGGCACCCACGGAAGCGGTTGGGGCGGGGCCATGCAAAGGAGCGCGCGCGGGGTGCCGGGAAGCAGCGCGACCCGCGTCTCGAGACCCCGATGGCGTGAAGCGCGCGGCTGCGCGGGGGCTCCCGGGCGGGCGGCGCCGCTGCGAGGCGCGGGCGGCTGCCGGGGTCGGAGCTGGGGGGGCGGTGGCGGGGGGTCGCCGTGTCCCGGAAACACGTGAGGCCGGGGGGGGGCCGGCGTCCGCGGAAGTGAAGAGTTAAGACTATACTTTCAGGGATCATTTCTATAGTTGGTGACTAGAGAAGTGTGTCCGAAAGTGATCGGTCTCGCTGGCCACGAGGACGAGTCGTGGCGCCCTTCCCTGAGCGCGAGGCGGGCGGGTGGCGCTGCTGTGCGGTGCTGCCCGTCATCGATGACCGTTCCGCCCCTTTGGGGGTTGGAGGGGGAGGGCGCGGACTGAGTGGTCAGCGTCTTTCATTGGTTAAAAACAGGAAGTGTGAGAAATGTGGTTTTAGTTTTTTCTGTTTTTCGGTGTTCTTGGGAGGTTCCTGGGTTGGTCCTTGCAGGAAGGAGCTTGTGGCAATGCTGTGTGTCCATCCCCAGGAATCCCAAATTACCAGAGATCCAGGTTTTCTATTTGCCATAGAAAAATGCAGAAAACCCAGGATTTTCTTGTTTTAAGGAGAAAAACATGGGAAACAGTGGGTTCCCCGGGCCGGGAGCAGGAGGAGGGCAGTCAGACAGGGTCACCATGTGCATATGTACACCTGCATCTGGATGTGACCAGGGATGTGCCTGGGCAGGTCCCTGCAGGGAAGTGTGGCAGGAAGGAGGGGGTGCGGTCAGGGTTTGAGGCCCCCATAGGGAGGGAACTGGGCAGGGCTGTGGCTGGGGATGCTGCCCAGCTGGGGCAGTGCTTGTAGCTGGGGCTGGAACATGCAGCTGCAGGGCCTAGGCAGGGAGTGGGGCAGACCCAAGGCAGCTTCTCTGGGAGGCCCTGGCTTCTGTCATAGGCAACACATGGAGGGCACATGTCCCCCCTGAGACTGGCCACCGCCGTGCGTGGCAGCTATAGGCAGCTATAGGCAGTCCCTGCTCACTGCCATGGTGCACACCTGCCGCCCCCCCAGTTATGGGAGGCTCCCCATTACTGCAGGCACTCACATGGGGGTCATGAGGGATTTGTGCATGGGGTGGGTGCGGGGGCTCCCGGGCGGGCGGCGCCGCTGCGAGGCGCGGGCGGCTGCCGGGGTCGGAGCTGGGGGGCGGTGGCGGGGGGTCGCCGTGTCCCGGAAACACGTGCGGCCGGGGGGGGCCGGCGTCCGCGGAAGTGAGAAGTTAAGACTATACTTTCAGGGATCATTTCTATAGTTGGTGACTAGAGAAGTGTGTCCGAAAGTGATCGGTCTCGCTGGCCACGAGGACGAGTCGTGGCGCCCTTCCCTGAGCGCGAGGCGGGCGGGTGGCGCTGCTGTGCGGTGCTGCCCGTCATCGATGACCGTTCCGCCCCTTTGGGGGTTGGAGGGGGAGGGCGCGGACTGAGTGGTCAGCGTCTTTCATTGGTTAAAAACAGAAAGTGTGAGAAATGTGGTTTTAGTTTTTTCTGTTTTTTGGTGTTCTTGGGAGGTTCCTGGGTTGGTCCTTGCAGGAAGGAGCTTGTGGCAATGCTGTATGTCCATCCCCAGGAATCCCAAATTACCAGAGATCCAGGTTTTCTATTTGCCATAGAAAAATGCAGAAAACCCAGGATTTTCTTGTTTTAAGGAGAAAAACATGGGAAACAGTGGGTTCCCCGGGCTGGGTGGGAGCAGGAGGAGGGCAGTCAGACAGGGTCACCATGTGCATATGTACACCTGCATCTGGATGTGACCAGGGATGTGCCTGGGCAGGTCCCTGCAGGGAAGTGTGGCAGGAAGGAGGGGGTGCGGTCAGGGTTTGAGGCCCCCATAGGGAGGGAACTGGGCAGGGCTGTGGCTGGGGATGCTGCCCAGCTGGGGCAGTGCTTGTAGCTGGGGCTGGAACATGCAGCTGCAGGGCCTAGGCAGGGAGTGGGGCAGACCCAAGGCAGCTTCTCTGGGAGGCCCTGGCTTCTGTCATAGGCAACACATGGAGGGCACATGTCCCCCCTGAGACTGGCCACCGCCGTGCGTGGCAGCTATAGGCAGCTATAGGCAGTCCCTGCTCACTGCCATGGTGCACACCTGCCGCCCCCCCAGTTATGGGAGGCTCCCCATTACTGCAGGCACTCACATGGGGGTCATGAGGGATTTGTGCATGGGGTGGGTGCGGGGGCTCCCGGGCGGGCGGCGCCGCTGCGAGGCGCGGGCGGCTGCCGGGGTCGGAGCTGGGGGGCGGTGGCGGGGGGTCGCCGTGTCCCGGAAACACGTGCGGCCGGGGGGGGCCGGCGTCCGCGGAAGTGAGAAGTTAAGACTATACTTTCAGGGATCATTTCTATAGTTGGTGACTAGAGAAGTGTGTCCGAAAGTGATCGGTCTCGCTGGCCACGAGGACGAGTCGTGGCGCCCTTCCCTGAGCGCGAGGCGGGCGGGTGGCGCTGCTGTGCGGTGCTGCCCGTCATCGATGACCGTTCCGCCCCTTTGGGGGTTGGAGGGGGAGGGCGCGGACTGAGTGGTCAGCGTCTTTCATTGGTTAAAAACAGGAAGTGTGAGAAATGTGGTTTTAGTTTTTTCTGTTTTTCGGTGTTCTTGGGAGGTTCCTGGGTTGGTCCTTGCAGGAAGGAGCTTGTGGCAATGCTGTGTGTCCATCCCCAGGAATCCCAAATTACCAGAGATCCAGGTTTTCTATTTGCCATAGAAAAATGCAGAAAACCCAGGATTTTCTTGTTTTAAGGAGAAAAACATGGGAAACAGTGGGTTCCCCGGGCCGGGAGCAGGAGGAGGGCAGTCAGACAGGGTCACCATGTGCATATGTACACCTGCATCTGGATGTGACCAGGGATGTGCCTGGGCAGGTCCCTGCAGGGAAGTGTGGCAGGAAGGAGGGGGTGCGGTCAGGGTTTGAGGCCCCCATAGGGAGGGAACTGGGCAGGGCTGTGGCTGGGGATGCTGCCCAGCTGGGGCAGTGCTTGTAGCTGGGGCTGGAACATGCAGCTGCAGGGCCTAGGCAGGGAGTGGGGCAGACCCAAGGCAGCTTCTCTGGGAGGCCCTGGCTTCTGTCATAGGCAACACATGGAGGGCACATGTCCCCCCTGAGACTGGCCACCGCCGTGCGTGGCAGCTATAGGCAGCTATAGGCAGTCCCTGCTCACTGCCATGGTGCACACCTGCCGCCCCCCCAGTTATGGGAGGCTCCCCATTACTGCAGGCACTCACATGGGGGTCATGAGGGATTTGTGCATGGGGTGGGTGCGGGGGCTCCCGGGCGGGCGGCGCCGCTGCGAGGCGCGGGCGGCTGCCGGGGTCGGAGCTGGGGGGCGGTGGCGGGGGGTCGCCGTGTCCCGGAAACACGTGCGGCCGGGGGGGGCCGGCGTCCGCGGAAGTGAGAAGTTAAGACTATACTTTCAGAGATCATTTCTATAGTTGGTGACTAGAGAAGTGTGTCCGAAAGTGATCGGTCTCGCTGGCCACGAGGACGAGTCGTGGCGCCCTTCCCTGAGCGCGAGGCGGGCGGGTGGCGCTGCTGTGCGGTGCTGCCCGTCATCGATGACCGTTCCGCCCCTTTGGGGGTTGGAGGGGGAGGGCGCGGACTGAGTGGTCAGCGTCTTTCATTGGTTAAAAACAGAAAGTGTGAGAAATGTGGTTTTAGTTTTTTCTGTTTTTCGGTGTTCTTGGGAGGTTCCTGGGTTGGTCCTTGCAGGAAGGAGCTTGTGGCAATGCTGTGTGTCCATCCCCAGGAATCCCAAATTACCAGAGATCCAGGTTTTCTATTTGCCATAGAAAAATGCAGAAAACCCAGGATTTTCTTGTTTTAAGGAGAAAAACATGGGAAACAGTGGGTTCCCCGGGCTGGGTGGGAGCAGGAGGAGGGCAGTCAGACAGGGTCACCATGTGCATATGTACACCTGCATCTGGATGTGACCAGGGATGTGCCTGGGCAGGTCCCTGCAGGGAAGTGTGGCAGGAAGGAGGGGGTGCGGTCAGGGTTTGAGGCCCCCATAGGGAGGGAACTGGGCAGGGCTGTGGCTGGGGATGCTGCCCAGCTGGGGCAGTGCTTGTAGCTGGGGCTGGAACATGCAGCTGCAGGGCCTAGGCAGGGAGTGGGGCAGACCCAAGGCAGCTTCTCTGGGAGGCCCTGGCTTCTGTCATAGGCAACACATGGAGGGCACATGTCCCCCCTGAGACTGGCCACCGCCGTGCGTGGCAGCTATAGGCAGCTATAGGCAGTCCCTGCTCACTGCCATGGTGCACACCTGCCGCCCCCCCAGTTATGGGAGGCTCCCCATTACTGCAGGCACTCACATGGGGGTCATGAGGGATTTGTGCATGGGGTGGGTGCGGGGGCTCCCGGGCGGGCGGCGCCGCTGCGAGGCGCGGGCGGCTGCCGGGGTCGGAGCTGGGGGGCGGTGGCGGGGGGTCGCCGTGTCCCGGAAACACGTGCGGCCGGGGGGGGCCGGCGTCCGCGGAAGTGAGAAGTTAAGACTATACTTTCAGGGATCATTTCTATAGTTGGTGACTAGAGAAGTGTGTCCGAAAGTGATCGGTCTCGCTGGCCACGAGGACGAGTCGTGGCGCCCTTCCCTGAGCGCGAGGCGGGCGGGTGGCGCTGCTGTGCGGTGCTGCCCGTCATCGATGACCGTTCCGCCCCTTTGGGGGTTGGAGGGGGAGGGCGCGGACTGAGTGGTCAGCGTCTTTCATTGGTTAAAAACAGAAAGTGTGAGAAATGTGGTTTTAGTTTTTTCTGTTTTTCGGTGTTCTTGGGAGGTTCCTGGGTTGGTCCTTGCAGGAAGGAGCTTGTGGCAATGCTGTGCGTCCATCCCCAGGAATCCCAAATTACCAGAGATCCAGGTTTTCTATTTGCCATAGAAAAATGCAGAAAACCCAGGATTTTCTTGTTTTAAGGAGAAAAACATGGGAAACAGTGGGTTCCCCGGGCTGGGTGGGAGCAGGAGGAGGGCAGTCAGACAGGGTCACCATGTGCATATGTACACCTGCATCTGGATGTGACCAGGGATGTGCCTGGGCAGGTCCCTGCAGGGAAGTGTGGCAGGAAGGAGGGGGTGCGGTCAGGGTTTGAGGCCCCCATAGGGAGGGAACTGGGCAGGGCTGTGGCTGGGGATGCTGCCCAGCTGGGGCAGTGCTTGTAGCTGGGGCTGGAACATGCAGCTGCAGGGCCTAGGCAGGGAGTGGGGCAGACCCAAGGCAGCTTCTCTGGGAGGCCCTGGCTTCTGTCATAGGCAACACATGGAGGGCACATGTCCCCCCTGAGACTGGCCACCGCCGTGCGTGGCAGCTATAGGCAGCTATAGGCAGTCCCTGCTCACTGCCATGGTGCACACCTGCCGCCCCCCCAGTTATGGGAGGCTCCCCATTACTGCAGGCACTCACATGGGGGTCATGAGGGATTTGTGCATGGGGTGGGTGCGGGGGCTCCCGGGCGGGCGGCGCCGCTGCGAGGCGCGGGCGGCTGCCGGGGTCGGAGCTGGGGGGCGGTGGCGGGGGGTCGCCGTGTCCCGGAAACACGTGCGGCCGGGGGGGGCCGGCGTCCGCGGAAGTGAGAAGTTAAGACTATACTTTCAGGGATCATTTCTATAGTTGGTGACTAGAGAAGTGTGTCCGAAAGTGATCGGTCTCGCTGGCCACGAGGACGAGCCGTGGCGCCCTTCCCTGAGCGCGAGGCGGGCGGGTGGCGCTGCTGTGCGGTGCTGCCCGTCATCGATGACCGTTCCGCCCCTTTGGGGGTTGGAGGGGGAGGGCGCGGACTGAGTGGTCAGCGTCTTTCATTGGTTAAAAACAGAAAGTGTGAGAAATGTGGTTTTAGTTTTTTCTGTTTTTCGGTGTTCTTGGGAGGTTCCTGGGTTGGTCCTTGCAGGAAGGAGCTTGTGGCAATGCTGTGCGTCCATCCCCAGGAATCCCAAATTACCAGAGATCCAGGTTTTCTATTTGCCATAGAAAAATGCAGAAAACCCAGGATTTTCTTGTTTTAAGGAGAAAAACATGGGAAACAGTGGGTTCCCCGGGCTGGGTGGGAGCAGGAGGAGGGCAGTCAGACAGGGTCACCATGTGCATATGTACACCTGCATCTGGATGTGACCAGGGATGTGCCTGGGCAGGTCCCTGCAGGGAAGTGTGGCAGGAAGGAGGGGGTGCGGTCAGGGTTTGAGGCCCCCATAGGGAGGGAACTGGGCAGGGCTGTGGCTGGGGATGCTGCCCAGCTGGGGCAGTGCTTGTAGCTGGGGCTGGAACATGCAGCTGCAGGGCCTAGGCAGGGAGTGGGGCAGACCCAAGGCAGCTTCTCTGGGAGGCCCTGGCTTCTGTCATAGGCAACACATGGGGGGCACATGTCCCCCCTGAGACTGGCCACTGCCGTGCGTGGCAGCTATAGGCAGTCCCTGCTCACTGCCATGGTGCACACCTGCCGCCCCCCCAGTTATGGGAGGCTCCCCATTACTGCAGGCACTCACATGGGGGTCATGAGGGATTTGTGCATGGGGTGGGTGCGGGCTCTCTATCCTGCTGCCCTGCCTCACCCCACCCTGCTCTGCCCTGCCACTCCAGGTCCCGCCTGCTGGGCCCCAGCGGCTGGGGGGGGCAGCAGGATGGGGAGCCTGAGCCCACAGTGGGCAGCTTGCATCTGCCCCCCTGAGCCATGGGCTCTGCACCAGCCATGCTGCCCATGGGGAAGTTGGACTCTGCCACAGGCAGCAGCTGGGGCTAGGGTACTGCTGCAAGGCTAGGGAGCTGTGGACCTGGGTCCTTGGCAAGTAAGTGGTGCTATCAGGGCTCAGTTGGCTGTGGGTGGGGAAGCAAAGGGGACCACCAGGGCTGGGGAGGTTGTGGGTGGGGAGTGAGGGGCAATGGCATGGGCAGGGTAAAGGCATATCAGGGCTGCTGAGCCCCACAAACTAGTGGCCAGGGAGGAGAGCTGCAGCTGGACCTGCATCCTTATGAGTGAAGGGGGTAGGGTAAGCTCTGATTTTTCATGATAAAAACCCCCAAATCAAATGCCAAAATGTAGAAGTATTTAGAATTTATTGTTACTGGGATTGAGGCACTAGTAGGCTTCCAAATTGCATTAAAATTGTACATATAGCAGTAAAGCATTGTGTTTAACTGGTACATTTGTGCATATAGAGACATTTCATTTTAATCACAGAAAAGAAACATGGATTTTGGGGATTTTAATCAGAGAATTTGCATTTTTTTATCAGAGAAAACCAGGATCCCTGAAAAACCCTTAAAACATTAATAATCTTTTGTTCTGACGCAGCCTGTGACTGCCTGTGCGGGGCCCTACCATCGTTGCTTCAGGGAGTGCAGGGCACTGGGGTCATGTTGGGTAGCTTGTGGGGAGGAGTGGTGGGCGGATGGGCTGCACTGCCACTTCCACCATGGTGCACTGTGTTACTGTCAGGTGGTGCCACTGAGGGGCCCCAGCATTTGTGGAAGACAGGCTGGGATTCTGGTTGGTTGGGAGGAGAGATTATGCTAATTAGGGGACAGGGTTCCTGGGTAAGGGGTGTCAGCAATGTTTGGTTGTGGTGATTGCAGGACCCCAGTGACAGCACAGCTGGCCTGGCATGTGGTGCCGCTGTGGGGTGTAGGTGGATGCTGGGGCTGGTGCTTGGTGGGGCAGTGGTGTGTCACTGTATCTTGTGAGCATGTGGAGCTGAGGTGGGGGGCGTAGCTGGTGCTTTGCTGAGTTAAGACTATACTTTCAGGGATCATTTCTATAGTTGGTGACTAGAGAAGTATGTCTGAAAGTGATTGGTCTCGCTAGCCATGAGGATGAGCTATGGTGGTCTCCCCTGAGCATGAAGCAGGTGGGTGGTGTTGTTGTTGTGCAGCACTACTTGTCATTGATGAGTGCTCCATCCCTTTAAGGGCTGGAGGGGAAGAACACGGTCTGAGTGGTCAGTATCTTTTACTAGTTTAAGAACAGGAAGTGCATAGGTGAAAATTTTGTCTGAGCTAGCTGCAGAAAGCAGGTTATGATTGTAAGCAAATGCAAGTTTTAAGCTGCAGACAGCTTTAAAAATGGCTGATTAGGTAAAAAATCTTGTTTGTCTTTGCTTGAAGTGTAATATCTTTACCAGATAAAGATGTTTCAAAACGTAGCAAGTTTTGTAACCTGGTGGTGGTGGAGCTCTCAGCTTGCAGTTGTTTTCACAAATGCAAGAGGGGACAGAGAGCAGAGGGAGTTCAGTCTGGGGTGTTATTAGCCTGGGATGTTATCAGCAGATTTAGATTGGACATTAGGAGGAACTTCTTCACAGTTCGAGTGGCCAAGGTCTGGAACGGGCTCCCAAGGGAGGTGGTGCTCTCCCCTACCCTGGGGGTCTTCAAGAGGAGGTTAGATGAGCATCTAGCTGGGGTCATCTAGACCCAGCACTCTTTCCTGCTTATGCAGGGGGTCGGACTCGATGATCTATTGAGGTCCCTTCTGACCCTAACATCTATGAATCTATGAATTTCCCCGGAGGGTTGGGCAGGTGCATTGGAGCCCCAAGAAGGAGCTCCTTTCTCCCCTCCATTCTGAAAACAGCCCTGGCTGCAGGCTCCCAGCCCACAGCTAGATTCCCCTCCCCCTGGAGCCACCAGTGAACCTGTGTTTGGTTTGTGGTAAGGTTGTAACTCAGAGCGCTTTGCAGAAACCCTTCTGAGTTACAGCTGGGAGCTGCACTTGTGTCTGCACTTACAGTGGTGACGCTTGAGAGGCGTTTCTTAGTGCTGGGGGTGTCCCAGTGCTTTGTTTTTATTTTTTCTCTATTTTTTGTATCATCCTGGGAGGGGCCCCCAGGTGTCTGCCCCACCGATTCTCTGTGTAGTGTTGGCCTTGTGGGGCTTGGCCACATGAGCTTCTACCCTATGCAGGCCCTGCAGAGCTCAGACCGCACCACAGGAGGGAGCTCATGGCAATGCCATGTGCATCCCTAGGGTCCCCAAGCAGCGTGGCTCTAAGCAAGGAGAGATGGTTCCTCAAGTAGCTGGCACTGCCGGATGTGCTCTGATTACTACCATGAAAAAACCCATAGAGCACCATTAATCATCTCTTGTTTTAGAATCATAGAAATGAGGAATGGAAGGGACCTCAGGAGGTCACATCTAATTCAACTACCTTCTCCAAGCAGGACCAGCCCCAAGTACATCATCCCAGGCAAGGCTTTGTCTAACTGGGTCTTGAAAACCTCCAAGGATGGAGTCCACAATCTAGGTTATTACCCACTGAACCTGATGCTCCAGCCAGTTTTCTGTTCACCTTACAGTCCTGTGAGAATGCTGTGGAAGACCGTATCAAAAGCCTTGCTAAAATCAACCTTGCTAAAAAGACCACATGCACCAGTCTCCTGGCATCCACAGAGCCAGTCATCTTGTCAAAGAAGGCAGTCAGGTTGGTCAGGCATGACTTGCTCTTGGGGAATCCATGCTGGCTGTTCCTGATCACCTTCTTCTCCTCCAAGTGCTTGGAAATGGATTCCTTGAGGATCTGCTCCATGATCTTTCCAGGGACTGAGGTGAGGCTGACTGGTTTTCAGTTCCCTGGATCCTCCTTTTTCCTTTTCCTTTCTTAAAGATGGGCACTGTGTTTGCGCTTTTCCAATCATCCAGAACCTCTCCTGATCACCATGAGTTTTCAAAGATGATGACCAGTGGCTCAGCAACCTCATCAGCCAACTCCCTCAGCACCCCTGGGTGTATGCCATCTGGCTCCATGGACTTGTACATGTCCAGCTTTTCTAAATAGTCCCTAACCTGTTCTTTCACCACTGTTGGCTGCTTGCCTCCTCCCCAAACTGTGCTGCTTGTTTGTACAAGTTTCGACTTCTTGTAAGCTTCCCTTTTGTGATTTAATTTACTGAGGAGTTCCCTGCTAAGCCAAGATGGTCTTCTGCCATACCTGCTAGTCTTTTTTTTTTATATCTTTCTATATGTTAGCAAATAAAAACCTAGGATTCTGGACTAGCCCAGGGATTGACATGACACCTTGTTCGATGAGTGACAGAAAGGCTTTATTACTACAAGTATTCAAAATCAAGTTAAGTGAGCCCAAACCAAATCGAAGTCCAGTAACTAGCTATAAAGTGATGATTTCTCACCAAACGGGTGATGAAGAGGCAGTCTGTTTCTCTTCGATTTTTTGAGTAAGTTGGGCGCATCAGCAGCTGGTGTCAGAGAGACTTCTTTCTCACTCTTGAAGTGCATGCGCTCTGTTTGCTGTTTTACTTAAAAGCATTCTTTTAGTTGTGTAAATCAAGAGAGAGTCCCAAGCAGTAATTGACAGGAAAATCCTGTTAATCAACCTGCTCACTATCGGTTATCAGAAATTTCTAATTTGAATGAGTTACCTTCTTCAGTGACAAGAGGTTATCCAGGTTGGAACATATCAAGAAACTGATTAACAACCAGGAGAAACATACTTGTCCTTGGAAAACAAGGTAAATCATGAATGAAGAACAAAAACAAAACTAAATCAGGAGGAGACACCTGTCACATATAGAGAATGTTTCTTCCTACACATAAACACGAGTTAATCGCAAAAGAAATCTTTAGCATACGAATTAATCAAAGATAGACATTACACACCAGACAACTAGGAGTCTGCCTGAAATCATCCTGAATATAGCAAAATAAGCTGAAAAAGATACTTCATTACTCATTCTCAGATGGCCTAGCCATGAACTTGCATCCTCTTGCATGATGCAGTTAGCATCAATATTCTGTATTTTAACTTCTGTGAGTAGGCCCGAGCTTAACATGATTTTCAGTCTCATCACTGTGTGTGTGTGTGTGTGTAAAAATAACTTTTCCTCCAGCACTCTGCCCTTGTGGTTCATGTGGCAGATCAAAGCACAATTTGACAGTTAAACCATTAAAAACCTGTTACACAGTTCGCACCAGGTATCTGCACACCCATCTCCATACCTGTACCCCCACCCATTTGTCCTTCTCAGAGGGCCTGCCTCTGAAAAAGTCTATGCCAGACCCCTCTCCACCATAGTCTTCTGCACATCAGGATGGTTTGTTCCTGCAATCTCAGTAAGGCTTCTTTGAAGTATAGCCAGCTCTCCTGGACTCCTCTCCTCCTCAGACTGGCCTCCCACAGGAGCGTGCCCATCCATCTCTTCCCTGAGCAAGTCAAAGTCTGCTTTTCTGAAGTCCAGGGTCCTTCCTCTGCTGCTCTCTGTCCTTCCTTTCCTCAGGATCCTGAACTCAGTCTATCTTGTGGCTACTGCCCAAGTTGCCACCCACTACTACACTACACTCCCCACCATTTCTTCCCTGTTAGTGAGCAGCAGGTCAAGAAGAGCACAGCCCCTACTTGGCCTCTCCAGCACTTGCACCAGTCTCTAGTGCTCTCCCAAAATGCTGTGGATTGCATGCACACTGCTGTATCGCCCTCCCAGCACGTCAACATGATTTAACTTCTCCATTGGGAACCAGGGCCTGTGATCAGGAAACGTCTGCTAGCTGTCTGAAGAAAGTCTCATCTACCTCATCCTCCTGTCTGGTGGTCGATAGCAGACCCCCACCACAACTTCATCCTTGTTGCTCTCCCCTCTGGATGTGTCTGCATGTCACCCTACAGTGACGCAGAGATGTGCTGTGGTGCCACAGGGCGCTCTACACCAACACAGCAATCATGTATGTCTACATGCGATTGCCAGCTACATCGCTGTAGTGACTTAGCTGCAAAATGTAAGCGTGCACCGCCCACACGGTGCAGTAGCAGCCCATACTGCGCCATGTTTTAATACTTCCAAAAGGAGGTACTAAAGCATGGCGCTGTAGCAACGTTGCTGTACAGACCCTCTGACCCTAACCCAGAGACTTCTGACAGGCCTGTCTCCAGTTTCATACCAGAGCTCCGAGCAATATGGCTCTTTTACATCAAGTCCAACTCCTCCTCCTCTTCTCCCGCGTGTGCCCTCTCTGAACAGTTTGTATCATCCATGACAGTGCTCTGAGGCGAGCGCCCACCAAGTCTCTGTTAGTCCAGCCACCTCATAGGTCTGTCACCATGCGAGGCCTCCCCCTGCCGGTCTCCCAGGCTCCATGCATTGGTGTGCAGACCCCCACCTGATTTCTGAGGAATGGCCTCCTCTCTTTCCCCCTCCTGCTCGCGCTTCCTCCAGGTCGCCCACTTCCCCACCTACCTCGCAGCCCCACAAACCTGGTTTAAAGCCTCCTCAGTAGGTTAGTGGCCTGTCTGCACTGACGCAGAGGCTGGCTCAGGTTATCTTTTCTTTTAGTGAGTGAGAGAGAGACCCGTTATTGTTTGTTGTGATTTTTTTCCCTTCTTAGCCTGGGTCGTGCGCCCCGAAACCCGCTGCCTTCCCTTCCCATCCCCTCCACTGCTGCAGTCGCCGCTTCCCGCCCTGCCGCGCCGCCTTCCGGTCACGTGGGCCAAGGAGCTGCTGAGCAGCTGCAGCATCCCCGGAAATCGGGGCGGGGTCCTGGTTGGCTGGGGGAGGGCTGCATGCTAATGAGGGAGCGGGGGTTCTGGGAAAGCGGCGCCGGCGGGGTTTGACTGGGGCGATTGTAGGACCCCGCGGAGACTGCTGCTGGGCCGGCCCGGGGCGCCGCTGCAGGGCGCGGGCGGCTGCCAGGGTCGGAGCTGGGGGGGCGGCGGCCGGGGGTCGCCATGTCCCGGAAACACGTGCGGCCGGGGGGGGGCCGGCGTCCGCGGAAGTGAAGAGTTAAGACTATACTTTCAGGGATCATTTCTATAGTTGGTGACTAGAGAAGTGTGTCCGAAAGTGATCGGTCTCGCTGGCCACGAGGACGAGTCGTGGCGCCCTTCCCTGAGCGCGAGGCGGGCGGGTGGCGCTGCTGTGCGGTGCTGCCCGTCATCGATGACCGTTCCGCCCCTTTGGGGGTTGGAGGGGGAGGGCGCGGACTGAGTGGTCAGCGTCTTTCATTGGTTAAAAACAGAAAGTGTGAGAAATGTGGTTTTAGTTTTTTCTGTTTTTCGGTGTTCTTGGGAGGTTCCTGGGTTGGTCCTTGCAGGAAGGAGCTTGTGGCAATGCTGTATGTCCATCCCCAGGAATCCCAAATTACCAGAGATCCAGGTTTTCTATTTGCCATAGAAAAATGCAGAAAACCCAGGATTTTCTTGTTTTAAGGAGAAAAACATGGGAAACAGTGGGTTCCCCGGGCTGGGTGGGAGCAGGAGGAGGGCAGTCAGACAGGGTCACCATGTGCATATGTACACCTGCATCTGGATGTGACCAGGGATGTGCCTGGGCAGGTCCCTGCAGGGAAGTGTGGCAGGAAGGAGGGGGTGCGGTCAGGGTTTGAGGCCCCCATAGGGAGGGAACTGGGCAGGGCTGTGGCTGGGGATGCTGCCCAGCTGGGGCAGTGCTTGTAGCTGGGGCTGGAACATGCAGCTGCAGGGCCTAGGCAGGGAGTGGGGCAGACCCAAGGCAGCTTCTCTGGGAGGCCCTGGCTTCTGTCATAGGCAACACATGGAGGGCACATGTCCCCCCTGAGACTGGCCACCGCCGTGCGTGGCAGCTATAGGCAGCTATAGGCAGTCCCTGCTCACTGCCATGGTGCACACCTGCCGCCCCCCCAGTTATGGGAGGCTCCCCATTACTGCAGGCACTCACATGGGGGTCATGAGGGATTTGTGCATGGGGTGGGTGCGGGGGCTCCCGGGCGGGCGGCGCCGCTGCGAGGCGCGGGCGGCTGCCGGGGTCGGAGCTGGGGGGCGGTGGCGGGGGGTCGCCGTGTCCCGGAAACACGTGCGGCCGGGGGGGGCCGGCGTCCGCGGAAGTGAGAAGTTAAGACTATACTTTCAGAGATCATTTCTATAGTTGGTGACTAGAGAAGTGTGTCCGAAAGTGATCGGTCTCGCTGGCCACGAGGACGAGCCGTGGCGCCCTTCCCTGAGCGCGAGGCGGGCGGGTGGCGCTGCTGTGCGGTGCTGCCCGTCATCGATGACCGTTCCGCCCCGTTGGAGGGGGAGGGCGCGGACTGAGTGGTCAGCGTCTTTCATTGGTTAAAAACAGAAAGTGTGAGAAATGTGGTTTTAGTTTTTTCTGTTTTTCGGTGTTCTTGGGAGGTTCCTGGGTTGGTCCTTGCAGGAAGGAGCTTGTGGCAATGCTGTGCGTCCATCCCCAGGAATCCCAAATTACCAGAGATCCAGGTTTTCTATTTGCCATAGAAAAATGCAGAAAACCCAGGATTTTCTTGTTTTAAGGAGAAAAACATGGGAAACAGTGGGTTCCCCGGGCTGGGTGGGAGCAGGAGGAGGGCAGTCAGACAGGGTCACCATGTGCATATGTACACCTGCATCTGGATGTGACCAGGGATGTGCCTGGGCAGGTCCCTGCAGGGAAGTGTGGCAGGAAGGAGGGGGTGCGGTCAGGGTTTGAGGCCCCCATAGGGAGGGAACTGGGCAGGGCTGTGGCTGGGGATGCTGCCCAGCTGGGGCAGTGCTTGTAGCTGGGGCTGGAACATGCAGCTGCAGGGCCTAGGCAGGGAGTGGGGCAGACCCAAGGCAGCTTCTCTGGGAGGCCCTGGCTTCTGTCATAGGCAACACATGGGGGGCACATGTCCCCCCTGAGACTGGCCACTGCCGTGCGTGGCAGCTATAGGCAGTCCCTGCTCACTGCCATGGTGCACACCTGCCGCCCCCCCAGTTATGGGAGGCTCCCCATTACTGCAGGCACTCACATGGGGGTCATGAGGGATTTGTGCATGGGGTGGGTGCGGGCTCTCTATCCTGCTGCCCTGCCTCACCCCACCCTGCTCTGCCCTGCCACTCCAGGTCCCGCCTGCTGGGCCCCAGCGGCTGGGGGGGGCAGCAGGATGGGGAGCCTGAGCCCACAGTGGGCAGCTTGCATCTGCCCCCCTGAGCCATGGGCTCTGCACCAGCCATGCTGCCCATGGGGAAGTTGGACTCTGCCACAGGCAGCAGCTGGGGCTAGGGTACTGCTGCAAGGCTAGGGAGCTGTGGACCTGGGTCCTTGGCAAGTAAGTGGTGCTATCAGGGCTCAGTTGGCTGTGGGTGGGGAAGCAAAGGGGACCACCAGGGCTGGGGAGGTTGTGGGTGGGGAGTGAGGGGCAATGGCATGGGCAGGGTAAAGGCATATCAGGGCTGCTGAGCCCCACAAACTAGTGGCCAGGGAGGAGAGCTGCAGCTGGACCTGCATCCTTATGAGTGAAGGGGGTAGGGTAAGCTCTGATTTTTCATGATAAAAACCCCCAAATCAAATGCCAAAATGTAGAAGTATTTAGAATTTATTGTTACTGGGATTGAGGCACTAGTAGGCTTCCAAATTGCATTAAAATTGTACATATAGCAGTAAAGCATTGTGTTTAACTGGTACATTTGTGCATATAGAGACATTTCATTTTAATCACAGAAAAGAAACATGGATTTTGGGGATTTTAATCAGAGAATTTGCATTTTTTTATCAGAGAAAACCAGGATCCCTGAAAAACCCTTAAAACATTAATAATCTTTTGTTCTGACGCAGCCTGTGACTGCCTGTGCGGGGCCCTACCATCGTTGCTTCAGGGAGTGCAGGGCACTGGGGTCATGTTGGGTAGCTTGTGGGGAGGAGTGGTGGGCAGATGGGCTGCACTGCCACTTCCACCATGGTGCACTGTGTTACTGTCAGGTGGTGCCACTGAGGGGCCCCAGCATTTGTGGAAGACAGGCTGGGATTCTGGTTGGTTGGGAGGAGAGATTATGCTAATTAGGGGACAGGGTTCCTGGGTAAGGGGTGTCAGCAATGTTTGGTTGTGGTGATTGCAGGACCCCAGTGACAGCACAGCTGGCCTGGCATGTGGTGCCGCTGTGGGGTGTAGGTGGATGCTGGGGCTGGTGCTTGGTGGGGCAGTGGTGTGTCACTGTATCTTGTGAGCATGTGGAGCTGAGGTGGGGGGCGTAGCTGGTGCTTTGCCAAGTTAAGACTATGCTTTCAGGGATCATTTCTATAGTTGGTAACTAGAGAAATGTGTCTGAAAGTGTTTGGTCTTGCTGGCCACGAGGACGAGTTGTGGTGCCCTTCCCTGAGCCTGAGGTGGGTGGGTGGTGCTGCTCTGTGGTGCTGTCTGTCATTGATGACTGTTCCACCCCTTTGGGGTTGGAGAGGGAGGGCGTGGACTGAGTGGTTAGCATCTTTCATTGGTTAAAAGTAGATTTGTGCCTTATGACTTCAGTAGCACTTGCATTTGCTGAGTTTTTGGCTGGTGCTGTGTGAGTGTGTGGCATTGGGATAGTAAACGTTAAAACTTTTCCTAAGAAACTCTATTTTGTCTCTGGGTACTGGCCTAGACAGTTAGGGCATGTTCTAGACAGTTAATGCTGAAAAGGGATAAATCACTAGTGCTGGTTCTGGCCCCCGACACAAGCTGATACAAATCCTCTGCCAGCCTCAGTCTTGAAACATGAAGATTTTGCATGTCTGCTTATTAACTATGGTGGGAAGCTGTCTGCCGGAGAACAGCTGTTAACATCAGTCCGACTTCACAAGCAGAGGGGTTTCCAGCATTGCGCTCTGTCCAAAATCCTACAGCAGCACTGGAGGTGCACTATTGCTCCCGTTCTTGAGATCCGCAGTTGTGCAAGCTACCCAAACCGTCTCAAATTTTGTGCTGGGCTGCCTCACGTTTTCCAGCACTCTTTGTCTTTCTTTTTTTTCTGCTTGTGTAGCATCTTGAGATTAGTCTCTGGGGAGTTTTCTCAAAAAAGGGTTTTCTGTAGAGGCCAGGATTGTTCTGAGTGCTCTGCAGTTGGGGCAGAGTTTGATAAGCTTTCTAATGCCAGGGATTTCCTCCTCAGCTCCCTTTCTCCTGGATGTGGTATTAAAGATTCAAAGGTAGCTGAAGTGTGTTAATGTCTTAGTTTGGTTTTATTAAATAGGAGTTTCTGGGCAAGGTGAGTGTTATAACACACCCACTTCAACCTACTTAGTGTAACTGCTGTAGGTCTTACTAAATTCAAGCCAAAGCTAATCATAAAGTTTCTGAAATTACCTATTGTTTCACTACCACATTTTGGAAGGCAGCGATTTAGCTAAAACAGTTTACAGTGAATAAGCAAGGCTTCTTATTGAAGGCATTTTATTCTTTTATATTAGGAAATATAATGTATTCCTTATTATCTGATTTTATTTAATATATTTTGCATCATTGGCATTTGCTTATTATTTAACCCAAACCAGTAAGATTTGATAATAGGCAATACATTCAAAATTGTACAGGCTTAAAGAGCATGATAGTTTTCCATTAGACGTGATCTTGTAGATTTACATTTTCCGAATATTCGGAAAGGAATTGAGCAGCCATGTAAAGGGATTCATTTCCCAGCGGGATAATCAGTGGCATGTGCCTGAAGGGGTCCTCGAGCAGGAAAGACATTTAGTGTCTGTGTTTCCGTGTTGTTGTTGTAGGGATCCACGTGGATGCAGTAAACTCCTTGGGCCAGACTGCTCTCTTTACTGCTGCACTCTTCGGTCTCGGCAAAATAGTGGATGTGCTGTTGGATTACGGCTCGGACCCAAATCAGTTAAGTATAAGAATTAATACATTGATGCAGACTTAACCTTTTTGGACAGCTGAACTGTTGTGATGCACAACATTGTCTTTAATAAACACAAATGAGCAGATGCAAAAGATACATGCCCTTCACAAGAGCAGGATCATTCAACTTCATGGCAGCTGGGGATAGATTATACAACAGCACTTTACTCTGGGGCTGAATGGCAAATATGCCTTATAATGTTACATGATGAAACAAGTTAGTTATTAGTCATTGTGATATATTATATTAGTTGTTACAAGTGAATATCAGGATAATTAGAGTTCTGTGCCATCAGACTGAATGTGCCTTTGTAAGCAGCAGTCTGAGGGACACACACTGCAGCTGCGTGTGCTAGGATATCTCCGTGGGCAAGTGTGGGTTTGGAATAACCACATAACAGCCAAGTGTCGCAAGAGTTCAGTGGGAAGAAGCTTGTAGCATAGGTATCTTTAGTGTCTCTGTTTGAGCACGTCCGTGTTCAGAGCTTTAAGTGTCTTCACCTACCCATACACCTACCTCAGCTGTACCTCTGTGGGGGCATCTACACAAGACACTTACTGTGGAGTTGCCTAATGAGCTTGGCAGTAAAGTGTCATCGTCTACACGAGTGGTGCTATTAGCTTGGAGTAAACCAATTAACTTTGCCATAGGATAGTACTGCCCAACACAAGTACTATTCTATGGCAGAGTTATTTACTTCTCTGTAATCCATGTGTGGATGGTGACCAGGGTGTACTTCCTCTATATATGTCCCCCCTTGTGTCAAGATCAGGGTGTATTTTGTTGTGCAGAAGTATATATATGAGTGTGAAAATGGCTCTGAGTGAACTCCAGACCTACTTCCAGAAATCAGTAGTGGAGGATGGGGAGGATGCAGCCAAAGCCATCTGGCACAGAGACACATGGCACAGGATCTTCCAACTTCCCCCTAGCGGGGAAGGGGGCAGTGATAGCGAGGAAGAAGAAGAGACAAGTGGAACTGAGGACAGCAACAGCAGCAGTGGGTCCTCTAGCAGGAGCTGGAGTGACTGCAGCGTGGACAAGGGTGAACTGAGGCTGTGACCCCGCAAGCAGGGTGGGGAATGGAAGAAAGGGATGCCTGGTCTGAGAGACCAGAGTTTGTTTGTGTATGTATAGCACGCGGCATGGGTATTATAACAGGTCCGGGTGGCCAGTGGGCCTTTGTACGGATGCATGGGTGCGGTTTTTGTAATAGGTTATGGTTTTGTGTGTGGAGTGATACTTGGAGTGTAGATATATAACACCTCGTATATGTGTGTGTGTGTGTGTGTGTGTATAGACATCTGTTTTTACACACAAAAAGAATTGTCTGTATGTTTTTCTTTCAAGAAGTGTAGTTATTTTCCAAAGAAAATAAGTTGAAATATTTCTGCTTTAATATTCTTCAGCCGTTGCTATGATGGGAGCACGCCAGTACATGCTGCAGCCTTCTCAGGAAATCAGGGGGTTCTTAGTAAGTTGTTGGATGTGGGCGGTGATCTGCGAGTCCACGATAAAGATGGAAGAACTCCACAGTGCTGGGCTCTGTCAGCTGGAAAGGAAACTAGTGCTCAGGTATGTGTCTGTACCAAAGATTTCAAACATCAGATACATTCCAGATGTAAAATCCTGATAGCCCAGGAAGCGGTGTTTTTAGACAGCATTGAAGAATTCCATTCTAACAGGGTGTGTCTACACATGCACATTTACTGCGTAGTATGGGCATGCATCTACATGTGCATGCTCCTACTGCGCAGTAAATATGGTGACTTATGCCGACTCAAGCTTAAATTTGATACCTGTGCCGTACAGGTATCAGATTTATGCCTGATTAGTTATTGCGCAGTAACGCATGTGTAGACACACTCAGTGTTACTTAGAGACCAGGGTCACTTGAGAGCAACTTGATTTTAATGAGGCTCCTTCCTGTGCTAATGATCTTGCAGAATCAGGACAGTGAGGTGTTTATGTACAGTGATGAGAACTATAACAATAGTCCCTGCCTGATCTTGCAGTCCCTCGTGCACACGTGGAACTCTGTTTGTGAGTAAGCCTATTGGAACTACGCATATTCTTGTAGGTAATACCAAGCATATGTGTAAGTGTTTGGAAGATCAGGACCTAGATCTGCAGTTGTTATGATGCAAATACAATGTGTCACTTCGCATTAAACATAACCCTGCAACAAAATGTGATTGACATTGGTTTACATTTTTCTTTTAATGTGCATTTCTTACTGAAAAAGAGATTTCCTAGCAAGGAAAACTGCTGGAAGTTTTACCATGTTTACCTTACTGAAATCATCTGTGTTTCTTGGTTTCTTGGTTTGGTTTTATTTTCCCATTTATATTATTGATTTATACACTCACACACTCGCACACTGCAGCTGTTTTTTGAACGTGAGTGATTTGGTATGATACTCGCATTTTAGTGTCGTCTTCACTGTCCATAAATGGTCTAATAGGAATTTTAATAAGCTAGGTATTTCTGCTGAGGCTGTATATTACCATTAACAAGTAGGCGACGATTCATTTTTTTCAGATGCTGGAATTTATGCAGCGTTGTGCTTCACACATGCAGGCCGCAATTCAGAATTTCCCTTCTGATTTACTTAGGAAGACTGACTCATCCAAAGTACTGATCTGTGGCCCAGGTAGATTTGGTGGCCTTGTTCAAGGGTAAGACTGACCTCAGGTACTGACTCAGGCACCTTCCATTCTATACTCAGAGGTCCAGAAGTATAACATGTCTTTTCTTTTTATTGTCATTTATGCTCTGTTTTTGGCAATACCTGCTTTGCAGCTGAAGCTGCGTATTCAGAGAAGCTACTGTCTGGGGTTAGTTATTAGTGATGAAATTCTTTTTGTTATAGTAGACTCAGTTTGTAAGATAGTAGCTTAAACTTTCTACTTTATTTAACAGAAATGTTTCACTGAATAAGCATTTTTATTTTATTAGATCTCAAATGCCTGGCACTATGCATTGTAAAATAAATCCAGTTTCTTAATCTCTGTAGATCCTTAGAGAGTGTGTCTGGAGCCAGTTCATATCTTTTATTGACACAACTGAAGAGTCTGCCTGGAAATATCTTTCTGTAAACAGAATACTTGAGTGTCCAGGTGACTGCAGGGTGCCTATATATTAATTTTCACTTGATTGATTCGTTTTAAACAAAATCATATAGACGGTAAGAGCTGCTTATTAAAGGCAAGCTGCCAGCATATGCCCAAGCTTTTGAAATATGACTGGTGCATGTTGCAGCATGCGGTGGTGTGCTGTCATCTACTTTACAGGTCAGGCTTCATTTCAGCTGTAGCACAGGGGTTAGCCCAGGCAAAGGAACCCAGGCAAAGCCCTGATACAGTACTTGTGTCTTGTTAATAAGTGCTCTCATTTGGGAGCTGGAATTGTAACCCTTCTGAAAGCCTTGGTCTGCACTGTTAGTCTATATAGGGACTTACTGAATACTATACCTTTGACACTTAGGATTGCAGACAGTCCTCTGGGTAAATTTCTAAAAGGTGGAGCAAATTCATCACGGAACATCTACAGCTTTGGGTTCGGGAAGGTAAGACATGAAAGCTGGTGGGCTCTGAGCTTTGGCAGCACTTTCCACTTGTGTTTAAAATAAATAAATAAATATATATATATATAGAGAGAGAGAGAGAGAGATCTCCAGAGATGGCCCTTTATTTATTAGTTTTCAATCACTGTTAGTTATTTTTTACTGGTTGCTAAAGAATGGAAAACAAATTGGGGAGTGACTAATAGGACTATGGAAATCCTTGTCTGCAAACATTAGAGAGTCCCAAACTGGGATTTGTTTGGAAACAAACAAAGGATTATACCAAGGGGATCCACCTATGTGACTCGGGTATGGCAGCTGATCCTTTAACATGGCTATTTAAGTCCTTTCAAGATGATCTTTAATTTGTGCAGTTGGGCGAACATTTGCTTTTGGTCACTTGTCCTGGGTAGATATACTTAGTGCTAATGTAGCATTTTTCTGCTTCAAAACAGTGTTTTAGATACTTTAGCTGACCTCCCAACACCTTAAGATGGCACACTGAATGCGTACCTGAGCTGGGAGGTAGAACCAGAGAGGAGCTGAGTGTTTCCTATTCATGCACTGCGTTGTTCTTGTTTCAGTTTCATCTAACAGGCAATAAGCAGCTTGGGTACCTGGCATCTCTCCCTATCATTGGGGATAGAGAAGTGTTCCAGGCAGATGATGAACCCACATTCTCTTACCACACGGGACCATACATGCTTATGACAAAGTGAGTAGATCTGAAACTGTTTTCTGCTATTGTTTAATATATATTAGAAGACTTGAGTAGCAAGTGACTGGAGCAGATGACCTGTCTGGATTTGTTTTCCTTTCACTAATCGTAGAAGCAAGAGTGCAACATGTTCTGTAATCATCCATTCCATCTCCCTGCCATAGCAGGGTTTCTTTCCTGTTGTATTTTGTTTGTCATCTCTCCTTGTAGCATCTCTAGACAAAAGGTATCAAAGTTGTTGGGCCCCTAGGGCTGGATTCAGCCCATGGGGTTTCTTGAAGGCCGTACAGTGGGGCTTCCCATTGACCAGGTGAGTGTGTTAATCCCTGCATCTGATGGAGCCACTGTTTCCATGAGGCTCTGAAACCCAGGGATGCTGCTAAAACAGCAGCTCTAGTTGCCTTGTGGATTAACACCACCAGCACAGGGACTCTGGCAGCTGTGCTGAATGAGTGCTGGGGACTGAATCTGGCCCATGGAGGTCAGTGATCCAGCCCACAAAAAACTCTTTGGGCCACGTAACTGCCCTCTGTGGGCTGGATCCAGTCCACAAGTTGTGTATTTGTCACCCCAGTTGTAGACTGTTATCACACACATTTCACTTGGTTATGCTCATTCTACTCTTCATATTTTAATCATAATGCTGATTGCTTATCTTTGGTAAGAAGGAGATTGTTGGGGACTCCCTGAGGTTGAGCTGTCTATAAACTGGCCCTGGTGTGTGCTCATAGTTTGGATTAGGGTGGTCCAAGTTCAGGCCCTGGGCACACCTGGTGTAGCCTATTTGCTCAGACCCAAAGGGTAGAGCCACAAGTGCAGTTTAGGCCCCATTGTGCCTTTTCTGATCTGCAGAAGAACTCTGGCTATTCAGAGGATCCGCAGGCTGGTCCCTGCCACTCCTCAGCAGAACTAGCTTGTCTCATGGGGGTTGGATACTGCCTCTGTGAGAAGTGATTTCTAATGCTGTGGTTTTTTGCGTAAGATTGTGGTAATGTGGTCTGCCAAATGGCAGCACTTTTTCTCTCTGTAAAACAGTCTCTGTCTCACTGTAGCTACTCTTTGGTGAGCAAAGAGTTTATTCTTTTGGAAAGCTGAAAGCATATTGCCAGGGTTATCAAAGTGATGGCATGTTGCTAACAGCAGGAGACAGCTCTGTAATCCTGAGAAGCTTTGATGTTATTTATAAGTGATGCTATAACTGAAAAACCTATTGTACAAATGCAGTAAATGGAATCCTCTCTCTTTTTCTTTGTAGCCTAATGTGGGGTGGCAGCAGAGTCACGGTGAAGGAGCTCAATTTTAAACCACATCAGAACTGTAGTAAGCTCCGTTTAGCTGATCTTCTAATAGCAGAGCAGGAGCATAGTAGGTAAGAAAAAGGGTACAGTGTCTCCAGTGTTTCAGGGCTTGAGACAAGCCCAGGCAGCCTTGGAATAAAAACCTACAGGTTTGCAAAAGGATGAATCTTGGCTTCTCTGCTTTTTGCAAATGGGATGCACAATTCAGTTTTTCTCAGATGTGCAGTGGAAAGTGTAGTACTGAGTAGGCGGGATTCCCTCTCTGCATACTTGACATGTACCATAAGTACATCACTGCACACATCTTCAAACAGCAGCAAACAGTTGTCTGCCAGTGAACAACTCTGCTATTTTGCATATTTTAGTGATAAGTTAGAAACAGTTATATCAATGAAAAGGTGCAGAAGGCCAGAGGTTTCTTTCCTAATACTCTTGGGATCTCTCTCTTTTTGCAGTAAACTTCGCCATCCTCACTTGCTGCAGCTGATGGCAGTTTGTTTATCTAGTGACTTGGAAAAAACTCGTTTGGTGTATGAGAGAGTTAGCTTTGGCTCACTGTACAGCATCCTCCATGAAAGGGTAAGTGGAACTGGTGTTTTTGTTCTTTTTTTTAACAAACAGTTTGCCTAGGAAAAGGTTCAGTGTGTTACAAAATCTGCACTTGCTGCTTAGATGCAGAAAGTGAGAAGTCCTAACTCCCTGTATTAGTGTGTGGTTTCTCAGATATCACACAGCATTTGCTATGTGCACTGTGAATTACTTTACAGTAGAAAGCATCGCTTTTTGACTTCTCTACCCATATGGTTGCATAAAACTAGGTTTTGCACTGTACTATACATTGATGATCAGCAGTGTGAATTCTTACCTGTTGTTTTTTTCAGCGTTCAGAGTTCCCAGTACTGTACATGGAGACAATTGTGTTTCTGCTGCTTCAAATTAATGATGCATTGAGGTTCTTGCATGCTCGTGGATTTGTCCACCGCTCACTGACCTCCTATGCTGTACAGATTGTTTCTGCCGGCGAAGCAAAGTTAACAAACTTGGAGTACACGCTCGAAAGGTAAAGAATTGCCTTGTTATTACTTTGAAAGGGAGGTGAGGTTGAGTTTAGGACTAAATTCTGTTGTCAAGGTAATCTTGTTGAGAGATCTCATGATTACCTGAGGATCTTTGAGGAGGGCAGCAGAGATTCATCCTGACTGTTGTCAGTATTGTAGAGTTGGCTTGTGGGGCTGAGGTTTCCACATCTCCATTGCTCATTTACATGGTTAGTGCCCATCAAGAGTGGCCAAAATTAAGGTGGATTTAATTTTTGGGTCTTAGCTATAAGTACTTAAAAATCAGTTTTACTAGTAGAAAAAGGTTGCCTGCTTCTCTAGAATGTAAAGGCTCTATTATAAAATGGAGCCTACTTCCATTGAACACTGAGGGAGAAATCTTTGTTGAGATTTTAATTATATTCCTCTGGTAAAGGTAATTCCAACAGAAGTAATTGCAGTTGTTTTACTGAACCTTTACTTCTGGAGCCTAATACAACTGGGTTTTGGGGACCCTGAAACTTGCACTGAGATTAGTTGCAGTTGAGGATACCCAGAATCATAGAAAATTCAGGTTGGATGGGACCCCAGGAGATCACATCTAGTCCAACCCCCTGGTCAAAGCAGGACCAGCCCCAACTAGATCATCCCTGCCAAAGTTTTGTCTAGCTGGGTCTTAAAAACCTCCAAGGATGGAGACTCCCCAACCTCTCTGGGTAACTTGTTCCGGTGTTTTACTACCCTCATCATGAGAAATTCTTCCTAATTTCTAACCTAAGCTTCCCTTGCTAGAGACTGTTGCTCTTTGCTCTGTCATCTGCCACCACTGAGAACAGTCTATCTCCCCCTCTTTTGAACCCCCCTTCAGGAAGCTGAAGGCTGCTATTAAATCCCTTCTCAGTCTTCTCTTCTCTTCTCTAAATAAGCCCAGTTTCCTCAGCCTCTCCTCGCAAGTCATGTGCCCCAGCCCCCGAACCATTTTGTTGCCCTCCGCTGGACTCTCTCCAACTTGTCCACATCCTTCCTGTAGTTGGGTCCCCAAAACTGAACACAGGACTCCAAATGTGGCCTCACCAGTGCTGAATAGAGGATAATGATCACTTCCCTTGATCTGCTGGCAGTGCTCCTACCAATGCAGCCAGAGTGACCTAGACAAATTGGAGGACTGGGCCAGAAGAAATCTCATGAGGTTCAACAAGGACAAGTGCAAAGTCCTGCACTTAGGAAAGAACAGTCCCATGCATCGGTGCAGGCTGGGGGCTGACTGGCTGGGCAGTGGCTCTGCAGAAAAGGACCTGGGGGTGACAGTGGACAATAAGCTGAATATGAGCCAGCAGTGTGCCCTTGCTACCAAGAAAGCTAACGGCTCTTTGGGCCACATAACTGCCCTCTGTGGGCTGGATCCAGTCCACAAGTTGTGTATTTGTCACCCCAGTTGTAGACTGTTATCACACACATTTCACTTGGTTATGCTCATTCTACTCTTCATATTTTAATCATAATGCTGATTGCTTATCTTTGGTAAGAAGGAGATTGTTGGGGACTCCCTAAATAGTCCCTAATTTCCTTTGGAAAGGGACTTTTACCAAAGTCATTTGGAATTGGTAAAATTATTTTTGAAAATTCTCCAGGTTTTTTGTTTTGTGTACTACATCTTAACTTCTTTAAGCAAATTCCTTTTAAAACATGAAAAGGTAAACAGGAGTTCTCCCTCCTGTAGCATATATAAGAGGGAGACACTGGCTGATGTGATGATAAATTTTGAAATACATTAGAAACTGAGTTTGCCAAAGGTACCAAGAGAATGAACTGAAATGAATAATGATTTCTGCCCCCCCACTCTTCCCCCTCCCTGCTCCATTTTCTTGCTATCTTTTTTCAACGATCACTGAATCTTAGGTATTACTTGTCATTGTGATAGGGCTAATGTTTTTAGACAGAAATATGATTTAAGTCAAGTGGTTCTCTTTAATATACATGAACTGTAAATTACAGTACAGCTTTCCTCTAACAGATGGTCTGTACTTAAAATATCTGAAATCACTGTTCCCTTGAACAGTTTTACATTACACAGGAAATGAGGTTTTGCAGATGAGGAAAAACCCTTTATCTTAGACAAAGATTTTGAAGAACACTTATTTGCAATTTGAAATGAAAAAGTAAGCAGAATACTTACTGTCTAGAGCAGTGGTTCCCAAACCTTTTTGATCACTGTCAGCCTTCACCATTTTTGTGGAGTACCATGTACCCTTATCATCAGACTTTTAATTGGAAGGGGAGGGAATGAAATCTCCAGACAACTAGTAATATGCAGGTTGAAATTTGGCAACCCTAAGCAACTTCTAGTCATATAGAAGCTGGTATCTCTACCGATACTACGTAGCAAATAACAGGCTAGATTGTCTTTCCCCTATGCTCTGAACCTTGGATCTGATCAACGAGATCTTAATTTCCAGACTCTTGTACAGTTTCTAGCCTTTTCTTTTTTACCTTGGAGGGTAACATTTTGAAAGAGCCAGCTATATTTCATTGTCCCCAGCAGAGGGTGCTCCTATAACATGCCAAAACAAACCATTTATTTTTATGCGTTTATTAGATGTTCTTTCAAAAGTCTGTTTTTGACTGTGGGGGCTAATGTTTTGGTTAATGCTTGGGCAGCACACGAGTCATTTAAAATAAACAAATATATAAACATTATGAAATTAATTCCTGGCTTCCTGAAGATCAGACCTTGCAGACGGGACGATTCAAAGCCAGGCTTATTTATAACCAAATGTCCTTGACAGAACTTGTAGCTTGCTTTGGTTTGTGTCCGTGTGCTAATGAGATTTCTTGAACTCTTTGATTTCTGAATACCCTGAATGGAATAGCTACTAGTTATGTGTTATGATTGCCCAGTTTGTCCTTGTTTCATTTTCTTTTCTGGCAGCAAGGAGGGAGGAGAACACATTGATCTTACACGCGTTGCTGTCCCAGCTCAGCTATATAGATGGTGCTCTCCTGAAGTGATCCTTCAAAAGGCTGCTACAGTCAAATCAGACATTTATAGCTTCTGTACAGTAATGCAAGAGGCCTTAACAGGTATATTTAAAGGGGTACAGACTTCTGTCACTGAGTTATCTCATGGAGTGCTTCTGATGCAAATCATCAGTACTCCAAATGTCAATTTAATTTCCTTTCATGGTCCCTTAGGTGAGCTCCTTTAGAACTTGCTGAGTTAAGGTTTCCTTCTTATGAGAAGGAGAGTTGCTTGGAAAAGAAGAAATCATATATCTTCCTGCTAGCTCTTTTGCACAGCATGCTGGTATCTGGGGAGAAACAAGAATGCCCTGTTTAACTCTAATTGAATGCTTAGGTTAGGCAAGATGCCTTGGGGGACAGGGAAACACAATAGATATTTACCTACAAATACTTGTCTCAACCTGACAACATTAAAGGGGGTGAGGGCAGGGGTGTACCCAAAGTGTTAATTGGTGATTGGGCAAAAAGCCCTGGTGCAAAACTGCAGATTGCAGCCCACAGTTAGGTAGGCTAGTCAAAACCAGAGAAGACTTTGAGGAACTGTGAAGCTGTCACTTAGTTAAGTGAATAGATAGCATGATGGCAGATAAAATCCTGTCTGACAGAGTTTAATGAAGGTACATTTTGAACATAGAGTACATCCTGAGGGTTCAAACCAAGCTCCTGTTGCTCAAAAAAAAGGAAATGTGCGTCATTGTGGAGAGCTTAATGAAGTACTCAACATGCAGGGCTGATCAAAAAAGGAAACAAATTGCTAGGCTTTGTAAAGCGTATGATAGAAAGGAATGCTGAAGATACAGAACTGTTGTACAGATCTGTGGTACACACACCTGGATGAATGCATTTAATATTGGTCAGTCCATCTCAGAGAAATAAACAGAAATAGAAAGGTTTCAGGGAGGGGTAATCAAATGACTGGTTATTAAAAAAAAAAAAAGTCATATGAAGAGAAATTAGAAACCTTGGAATGACTTAATTTAAGGACGAGTCTAATATGGATAAGAGGTATGGAACGCAGGAAATGGGGTAGAGAGTTCTTAATGATCTTGATCCTTAATTCAAGGACAATGCAAATGACAGGCACCAAATTAAAACAGATAAGAGTTCTGCTACACGTGGCACACTAACTTCCTGTCACAAGATGGCACAGAGGCCAAGTGGGTATTAAAGTTCTTAAAAGGAGTAGACGTTTACATTGGCAATGGGAACATCCACTGCGAAAGCCAGCAAGATAAACCAGTTGTCCTAGAGTTGAACCCACTACAACCTGATGAGGGTAGGAAAAATATTCTCTGGGCAGTTTATTTCATGATTTTAAAACTACAGGGAGTGTTCAGGCAGCTTCCTGGGAAGCATCCAGTGCTGGCCATGGTGAGAGGAGGGACAGCGAACATAACTGGACCACTGGTCTGATTCCCAATGGAAGGCACGTCCCTGTCTGAATGTCAAGTCATCTATTCCTGTGGCTTCGTCTGATTCTTTCCCTTCTTTCATTATTCATGAACATGCTGTAATCTGTAATTAGAATATTCCTTACAGAAACTCTGCCCTGGAGTGGCCAGGAAGACTCCTTTATTAAAGAACTCATTGTTTCGCGGCAATACCTGAATACTGATGTCAGACTTCCTAAACCCTATTATGACATTGTAAAGACAGGCTTGGAAGCCAAACAGAAGGACCGCTCCATCAGCCTCCAGGATATTCGGTATACCCTGCAGAATGACTTAAAGGTGACTCTCAGGATTGTAGCACTTATGCTCTTAGTCTCATTTGGTTAATCAGAGTTAACAGTTTATTAGAGTTGGTGTTGTTCTTTTCTTCAGGTCTGTAATGTGAGGTCACAGGTCTGAGTTTGGGCTATACTCAGCGCATTTGAGCTAATGGCTCTTTTTTGTTGTTGTTGAAATTTTGTTTCAAGGGCCAGATCAGTTCTGAATTCTGTTGGGCAGAGCCCGAGAGTCAATTCCAATTTTCGACTGAGCAGAGCTCACTTGTTCACGTTTGTGTGGCTCTACCACTGGGCAAGTATCCCCGCTCCCAGACCCATCTGTCTGGGGCTTTGGATACTCCCCAAATCCATGGCAGGCATCCTATGTGCAAGCCCCAAGCCCAGAGGCCTTGCTGTTTGGATGCCTCCTAGTCTTACTTGCTCCTAGCCAAAAGGCCGAGGAGCAAGCCACAGGGAAAGCAAGAACACATCCCTTCCCATTGCCACAGAATTGCGCAGTCGAGTTTCCTGCATCTGGGGTAGCTCGCAGGGATCCGCCTGCCTGCAGTGCATGGGGCAGGCCTAAGCCTATATGCATGGTAGTAGTTCAGATTGAAAACAGAAGACCCTACAGTGCCATTTCAGTTGCCCTTTACAGCATCCCTTCTGTTACAGGATTTGATTGCTGCTCGAATGGATCGCCCTGGTGAAAGCTCACATGCACAAGGGCACAGTCTGTCTGCAGACGTAAACATCTATTTGGGGTCAGAATCCAAGTACCAGAGGAGCACACTTGAGCTGCAAGGAGAAGCAATCGTAGAGTCTGGTGAGTTTGTGTGCATTGAGGCTGTCCTCTCATACAGAAGCATCTCAAAAGGGAAGGGCCAGATTTTGGAACTAGCAGAGCTGGGCATAGCAACAACCCCAGTGGTAATTTGGAACAAGGCACTTCTCATCTGCCGTCACTACCCCTGTCTAGACTAGATTGTAGGGTGCCAGTGTATCCTTGCTGCTGGCACACCCTGACAGCCCAAGAGAATCAGTGATAGCCTTGTTTCAGTTGCAGAGTCAACCCAGTGTCCAGGTCCCTAAGGGCTGCAGGGATTATGAACCCTCTGTGCAGGAGTCCTGAGTTCCCCTCCACTTCTGCAGTGGAGGCAGTGGGTTAGGGCCAGCCCCCTTTTCCAGTGGAAGATGTCTGTTTTGCAAAACCAAAAGTTTCCACGAAAATATTTTAGTATAGCTGAATATGCCTTAGTTTTTTCTACTGAGAAGAGGAAAATGATGAAGAGAGAACTTTACCCTGGATTCTAGGTACCTTACTTTGCGGCAGGGCTGGGCATCACATGCCAGCCCCTATTTTACTCTGTAGTAGTCAGTTTACTATTTAGTGAACGTGTCGTATGTCCATATTGTCAAATAGAGGGTTTGATTGTTGCTATTCTAACAAGCAAAGAGGCTTGCTGCTAAATGTTTGTAAGCAGCACTCAAAATGGAAGCCTGAAGAAGTAGCCTAATGCTATTATCTGGTTTTTCAGCATGCAGCTATACTGTGCCAAGATGTTCAGTATCTCCTGCGAAAAAAGGAACTGTTCTAGATCATGAAGCTATGGTTAGTGTGCAGCCAGGTCTACACGATCTGAGCCAAGATGTGGCTTCTAACCTCCAGAGGACCTTCAGTGCCAGTGATGTTAATGAGAGCCTCTGTAGCTTTGAAATGAATGAAATCTATGCATATTATTCAGAATTCCATGAAAATGCTATGGAAGGACAAGCTGAGATAGAGTGTGCCTTGGGGGCTGAAATAGAGAAGCAAAATGTAGAAGAGGGTAAGGATGCCTCCAAGCTCCTACCTGTAACTTCTGAAATACAGCTAGAGGAGAAGCCCAGTTCTGAGGAAGGGAGCTCTTCAGAAACAGATCCAGAGCACAGTTTGGGGGAAGAAGAGGCACTAAGCGAGACCTCAGAGCTGTACATGCTGGACCAAGAGGAAAGAGATGTCAGGACTAGTCTGAGTAGCCCATCCAGGACTGGGCAGCACATTAGCAAATGTGTCCTGAACCTAAAGATTTCTCAGACCTTCCTGCAGCAGGCAACAAATTCCATTTGCAGAACAGAGGAGAAGTTAAATGAATTAGAGACAATCCAAAAACAACAGAGACAGCTTAAGGAAATGCAAACAGAACAGTTTGCTAAGCAGATGTTCATAGAGAGCTACCTGGAGAACATTGATGATGTCCTCAAAAATGTCAAGATACCTTATTCAGGAGCAAATGTGTTTTTGTGGAAGGCAGTAGGCCCTCCTTCAAGGAACTATACCCCTCCACCTTCACAAGTGCCTGGTTCACAGAAGGCTGTGGGGATCAACCATTTCCAGGCTATCACAAAGGCTGTGCAGGAAAAAAGGAAAGCACAGAGAGAAAAGACAGAATGCTTTGGTCAAAGTAACAAGAATAAAGGTGATGTCTACCACAGCAGTTTCTGCCTGGGGTCTTTAGTAGGACCAAGCAATCAGGTAAGGAAGGGAGAGAAGACTGTGACTACGTATGTGTGTTGTTTAGCAGGAGTGTAGTGGTGAAGAGAGGCATGGATCTGGATGCTCTATCAAGGGAGAACAGTGATTATCACTTTTCTACTTACTCTTTGAGTGCTTGTTTGCTTTTTACATTGTATGTAAGAGAGAAACTGATCAGTCTAGTTCTCGTGTGGTAATGTGTCATCTTTTTGGCTTTAACCAAATAATAGCTTTTTTATACACACGTTTCATCTTTATTTATGGCTCCGTTTTGTTCTAGCCTTGCGTCTGTTCACTGATGGCTTGTACAATAAGACTCTAATAAAGCCACGCTTTAAAAATTGGCCTCTTAATTTTGTTTTCAGGGTTACTGGATTAGGATGCACAAATGTGTTCTCAATGAATGCATTTTAAGGGTTGATTTGAAAATGACTAAAATATCTAGGTATAAGGACATAGGGAGGCCAGTTTACATTTTTATCACCTACTGTTATTTCTTGTTATTTTGACTAGCACTTTGGTGTACCTGGCTCTTCACAGAGAGACAGGAAAGTCTTTCCATTTGAGTTTAATTAGGCAGCCCACTGCCCCTGTGGAGAAATCATCTTTGTTTGGAGTGAAGGTGGGGAATATTGGGAGGCAGAGCAAGTGTAGGAGAGGGTATTTTTATAGGTTGTTGTTGCTCTCAGCTGTCACGTGAGGATGATTTCTAAGTGCTTGTAGACTTTAGGGAACTATTAACATTGCTAGCCAAAAGAGTATATTTGGAGGAGGGTTTTGTATCTGTATCTGGATTGTGGGTCTGACCGGTGAGTTGCCTAGCACCAGAAATTCCCACAAGGCACTCACCTTATTGAAGGTTTGGGCCCCTACATGTAAAAGGAGCCTGCTAGAAATTTAGCACCTACTTCTGGTTAATGTAGGGCCTCTGCCTGTCACCCTTGCTCATGTGATTAGTGCCATTCAAATAAAGGCTAGTGAATTAAGATTGCAGAAACAGGGCATGTCTACACATGCATTGATGCTGGCTTAAATTTACTGCGCAGTAAATTTACTGTGCAGTAACTAATCGGGCATAAAATTTACACTCAAGTCAGCATAAGTTTCTATATTTATTGCGCAGTATGGGCATGCACATGTAGATGCATGCCTGTACTACGCAGTAAATGCGCACGTGTAGATGCACCCACAAATTCTTAACATGGCTTTAATGATCGCGGAATACCTGGTATATGCTGAGTCATGGTTTGGTGGACTCATTTCAGCAGTTACACCCACGCGTGTCTGTAAGACGGAAAAGAAATGTCAACTTGCAGCACGAGAGCGGAGGTGATACAAGTTCTGCAGGAAGTGCAGTTGAAGAGGAGATATGGTAAGTTCTGCCTGTTGCTTTGATCCTGTTCACAAAGGAGTGAATTCAGCAAATTCTTCCACTAAAACCCTTGTTACAAGCATACATGTCCAGGATTTAAAATGGCACTGAGTTTTTCTCAGCAAGCCAAAATCCATCTATCCAATTAGGATCCTGCCATGACACTGACACATTGTCAGTTACAATAGCTGATCAGATAACTACCACTGGAACTTAATAAGGAGTTGGAATATGTCAGTACATAATATCTTTTTCTCTGGGGTCTGTGATCACTTTGTAAAAGGTGAACTGGACAGTGGTAAGAATTGGTGTGATAGAAAATGGTACCTCAGGACCTAAAGAAAGATTTGAAAAGCCTTACATGCATAATAAATCATACGGACACACCACTGGATGCAAATGAAGCTACTAGGGGATCAGTGTGCTGGTTCCAAAGCATATCACATTAGCGTTTTACTATCAGAGGAAGGGTTAACGCAATGCATGTTGAATGTACCTTGTAACAATTTACTGTAGGCGGCTTCCAAAATCAGCATCTGAAATTTCCAACAGAAGAATATTAAGTGAAGAGAGAAGGATGGTGCAGCCAGAATGGACAAGTGAGTAGATCACAAAGTTGATTAAACATGGAAGTTAGGAAGTGTCCTGGAAACATATGGTATTTTGTCCTTCATGTCCCTCAGTGATTTATCTTTGTCAAGATTCCTGTAATCATGCATATTTTCCTGCCATTATACCTTCCCCTATTCAAGCTGGCTCATCAGTCAATGCTGAATTTGTCTTATCCATGTGTGTCCCATCTTCAAAGAGGACAGGAAGGGGCTTCCTAAACTAACTGAACATATGTTGCTCTCCTCCTTGGCCAGATCTCAGAGTTGGATTTCTGAAATTAAACGCCTCCATATTTAGGCATCTAATTAAAGACTGCCTGGTCTTCCCAAGTGCTGAGCACCTGCAGATCTCCTTGAATTCATTGGGCTGTTGAGTAAAAATGGAAGGGAGTTCTCGGAGTATTATCTATAGAGAGTGTGGCCAAAGAGCTGGGCCGTTGATGCCTCCAGTGCTGTAGTTTCTGTAGTTAAAATAAAAAGGCTCTGCATATGTGACAGGGCCAACTTTGTTATGGTAGCCCTGCCAGGTGTTCCTGGGGAGATGATGCAGATTAAATGCAATTTTCTGTCCTGATCCCAGGCAGAGTTTGCACGATCAGTCCAACAATGTTACTAAGGTGTGAGCAACCACCAGGATTTTCAGCCCAAGGCTGAAATAACAGATGGCCTGTAATGAATCCAGTGAGGGTATTAACAGGACTTCTTCCCATCAGTCACTGCAGCAGCCACTAGATGGCCATATAACATGGGGAATAGAAATGATCATCACCAGGGCTCACCCCATTGGAACATTCTTTAATGAATATGTGTGTCCAAAGGGTTCCCCTGGATTTCTGCAGATTTCTACTTTTATTAAAGCAGAGGTAAGATTCTGGTCTTTGTGATAATGAAGGAGACTTTTTGGCAATGACCCTGCATGTTCCCAAGTCAGCAGATGGCCTGAACAACACAGGCAAAGGCGTAAGGGTCCAAATCCTGCTCCTGTGCAAACCTTGGGGAGTGAGCTAAATGGCAGGCATTCCCCAGGTGGGCGCTCTGAGAGTCTAGCTTGCAACAAGAAGAGGAACAGTAAGAATATTGTTTTTGTCTAGCTGAAGTGAAACAGATGGCTAAAAGAGCAGTCTCAGGCCAGCTGGGACTTCTTCCTCCATATGCGCCCAGTGAATGCACTTCTGAGAGTGAAGCAGAAAGCCTGAAGGAGACATATCTACAAGCCACCATCAAGGATCGGGGATATCCTGAGTGGCAGAGAAGAGCTGGCAGGTGGCAGACAGGTAGTGGCACTGAGACGCTGGATCTGGGGAGGAAGGAAAAATCTGAATCGGAGTGGAGCGACGCAGAGTCTATCTTCGAAAGTTTTGCAGGTAACACTGGTAAAAATAGACTTGCTTGTGGCATGGTTCTTGGAGGCCTCACAGGCCAGTTTCACCTCCAGAATGGCCCCATATAGAGTGTAGAATATTCTCTGGACTGAGCACTGGGCACTAAGTGACATCTAGGGTCTTGCCAGTGAGTACCAAGGTCCCTTTGATATAGTTGGATGTTGAAGGTTGAAAACTCTTGTCATATTAAAGCCCATGGTGAGTATGCCCACGTGCCTTTATTTCCTATTTTAGTGTCAGCCTAGTTTTATTTCTTTTAAATTTTGAAAATCCTTTTCCTGTAGCAGCCTATTGGCCAGTGCCATGTTGGCAATCATGAGTAGACCATAACCTTGATTGCTATAGAAAAGTCAAACCATCCACATTTCCTGTGTTTATGGGTTACCATGTTTCACAGAACGTGGAGTAATTTGAGGTTAGTAAGTAGCTGCATTGCTGTATGGCACCAAGGTGAGGTATTCATCATCTGGTCCAAATAAGAATGATCCAAATAAGAATGGGGGGTCCAGAGTGGTTGTGGCTTGCCCTAAAGGCGTGACTGAGAGAGCCCCTCCATTGAAAATCTTTGTCGGTCAATGCTACATTTCCTAAGTGAATTTAGTTGCTGCTTAATATTTGTCTTGGAAGGTGTGGAGACACTAAACAATTAATGGTGATGTACCCATGCACAGAGAGAAAAGAGACTGGCATGAAGATCAGAAAGGAAATGTTGGCAGTTAGAAATATGTAGTAGATTATTTACTTGAACCAAAGGGTCTGTCTCTGAGATGTAACCAAATCAGGTGGGTAGTTTGTGAGAATCCAGCTGCTGCATGTCTCTCTACATTCACATCCCTCACAACCACACTGACAAATAGCCAAGAACTCAGTTTGTGACAGAGATGCATCCAGAAACAGAGATGAAAATGGCTGTGATATAGTCACATTTCATATGAGGGCAGTGACCTGATGGCACATCAAGCAAAAGGTTGCCAGCAATAGGATAAAATTCTGAAAATGGTTTACATTTTATGTGCTTGGAGTCTTGAGGTTTGATCCTTTGAATAGTGCTTTATTACTGAATTGTGCCTGCTTAGATCCTAATATGTGGCTTATAGAAAATTTAAGAAATGAATTATTAATGATGTGAATGTGAAAGGTATTTTAAAGAAAAACACGTTCAGACCAGAGCTCAGTAAAGATTCACATGCCTGAAACAGGGCATTTAATTGCCATCATCTTCCCATGTGTGTGACACATCATGTAGCTTTGATGTCATTTTTTCACATTTGTAATCTGCCAGTTGTTCAAACTAGCCCATCCACATTATTCTGTGCATAATAATTGTGTTCAATTCTAACACGCTTCAATTTTTTTAGGTAGAAATGGCCAGTCTCCATCAAAAGATGAGCAAGCAGAGTCTGGAACAGCCTCTCATAAGAATTCAGACATTTCTAGAGGATCTCAGAATCTCTCTAGGGTACGTGCTTAAATCCAAGAAATTTAATTGTTAGCAGTAATCTATAAAACAGATTACACTCGTTTCTATGTGTTGCACATTGAAATATGAAGACAACCAGATAATGCTTATCTTCTAGCTGTGAGCTGCCCAGGAATCCTCCATTTGTTTGGTTTTGTAAAACCATCTAGGCAATCTGAGCAGTGGGAGGTTGGCTGAAATATAGAGCAATCAAATGAAAAATACCCAGTGATGAGGAGCTAAAGAAACCAAGAGCAGTAGAACAAAAGCTATTGCCAAATCTGAATTGATTCATGTTTTTAAAAGCGATTTTCACAGAATGATGGCACAGCACACACATGCCTGTGGAGTAGAAAAATTTGGTAGGAGAATGCACAAAACATACCTAGGAGAAATGTTTTTTTGCCTGTAACTCCCATGAAGAAAAGAGATTTATCTGTACATTGACAGTATATGGGTTTGTTATATCAGCACTTCAAACAATGTAGGATGCACATTTTATATTGCAAAAATGTTTATTTGTGAAAAGTCAGGATCTGCTTGGTAGAACATAAAAATAGTTTATAGACAATTTTAACATTTTAAGTGCTTCCAGTGCCAGGCAGCTAAGTACATGTACTGTGCTTTTCAAAATCATCAGTCTAGGTTAGGTAACTCACACTGATTGCAATGGGAATTAGGTACCTAAATACTTTTTGAAATCTGGTTTCCATTGATTAAACAGTCCAGGTAATAGCAAGCCTCACTATTAACCCACTATACTCCCCCTCCAGCCTACCACCTCCCAAATGATTTGAGAAAAAGAGATGTGTCTTGTGGTTGAGAAGGTAATGGGTCCATTTTATAGCACACCTGGGATTTTTAATAGCACTTTAGAACAGTTTAGTGCAGGAAGTGAAGACTTCAGTATCCAATTAAAACTCCAGGCAATTTAGGTGCTGTAGACAGAATGTAATGATCCAGATTGGGCTCTTGCCAGGGTTTACACTCTTTTTACAGAACAACGCCACCGGCTATTTTAATGACTGAAAGAGGTCAGGACTGGAAGCACAGCTCTGTTTTCTCTGCTCTCTGATGCCCTTCTCTGGGCACATGACAGAATCAGACAGAGGAAAGCAACATATTGAATTGCTGCTATGACTTCTAACAGTACTGGCAAAGCTCTGGCTCCACTTCATTTAGGCTGTGATGGCCCACAACATAAGGTAGTATTGTGGCTGCAGGCTCAAATGTTCCCATTTGAAAGTGAAAGAGGCATGCAGAGAAATAATGTAAAAGTCATAGGTACCCCAATGAACATGTGAGAAGAGTAAAAGTCTGATTTCAACTTGACATGTTACTATTTAATGTTGTTTAAGAAGTATATTATGCCATATGGAGACGTGAAAGCATCTTCAATTAATATTTTCTAACATTTTTCACAGGGGCATTCGAGGGTGTTAGATCATTCCTCTGATTCTTCTCCTGACCTATCTGATGAATTTTTCACTCCTGACCCTGATGAATTTTTCCCTCCTGTTACTCAAGACAGCTCAGAGGTAGAGGTAAAATCAAAGTCTACACGGGAGTAAAATATATACCAAGGCTTTGTTTATGTTTGTCTCTGATTTGGAAAAGAGCTATTGAAAACTGCTAAACTTGTTGTCATGGCATCTTTATTTTACAGCAGTCCTTCCTCGTCTTGAGAATCATCTCTCAGATCATGTTTTACAGGGAAATTAAGGCTTTTAGATAACCTTAAAATGATAAATCCTGCTGTAAGCTAAGAAAAAATTGAGGCCAGCCTTCAAGTAAGACATCCCTTCCAGCACTATTCATTATACCCTTCCATGTTTGGAAGACAATTTTTATTCATTTCTTAGAGACGATGAAACTATTTGTGAAGAACGTCAAAGGCAACAAACACTTTTCATTATTGCTCTTGACACTGAAGTTCCTGAGAGAGTTACTGCTTTCCACACTGATTAGGGTGTACATCGCATGGGGGCAAGAGTTCTCCCTTTGCAGTATGACTGCAAGAATTTTTAATTTGTTGCATTCTTTCTCTTCAGACCTCAAGTTCTGAAGGTGAATTAGAAATAACCCCAAAAGCCTGCGTACCAAACCAGATTGGTGCGGATGCAGAGTCAGGTAATGCTATTAAATATATGCCAGTTATTTTCATGCTGTCCTTGCAGCAGACAGAAACTTGCCAATTCCTGGCATGCCATTTATCTACTTGGGAATTTTCCTATCAGCCAGAGCTGAAGTCTTGCTGGCCTGCTTCTTCTCCATTTGTAGTGACTTCAGTGGGAGTTGAGGGCATACAACAGGATTTGTACAGTCAGACCTGAACAAAGAATGAATAGTTTGAGCTGAGGGAAGTTTTGATCGTGCACTTGTTGCATTGCAATCAGAAAGTCTATTGTTATAGCTAGTTTCTATTATACCTGTTGCTCATTTAGTAGCTTCAGGTAATTTGTGAGGGAAAGAGATGGAAATCAAATTAGTTTCCTGCATACACTAATAACCAGATTGCCACATACACTAATATTCTGATTACCAGACATCCCTGGTTTTTGAGAACCAGAAGACCTATAATAATACATCTGGAATGGAAATGTTGGCATTGCACGTCTATTCTTTTTTGTCAGTTCTTTTTCAGATGGAGTTTTAAAACATTTCAATATACCCAATCCCCCAACGGTAGAATGTCTGGCAGCTGGGATATGTTTATGAAAATGTATTTTTAAAAACACATTTGTCTTTTGAGAATAACCAAGACAGAGGTCACAAGAACTGAAAAATATAATAAAGTTGTAATTTCCTGTTCAATAAGTTATGTCATTTTTTTTATTTGCAAAACCCAATAATGGTGAACATTTCCTATTTGTATTCAGGAAGAAAAAAATTTCTCTGCAACACAGCAAAAGAAAACCTTAGCAATAACACAGTGGGAGTAAATCAACTCAGCCATATGCCTGTAGCCAGGTAGAAAGACTTATTATTTTCATTGCCACTTCAAGCATAAATTAGGTTATATGGATTGTGCTTTTTCTTTATTAATCCTACTGAAATACCTAATGCTGAAATAAGCTGCCAGTGGTATTTTTAATGGTGATGTATGTATTGTATTTCCTGGCCAAGAAACATTAGCAGGACTCACGGATCTGATGAGGCTTTGCCTTTTATTGTGTTACCATCCTTCTTTTTGCTTAATGAGCTAGTTAGGATGTAAATAAGAAAAGTAATTTGTATATATTAGATATACATATTACATGGACCTGCCAAAATTTTAGAGCAAAGCTATTCAATCCCAGGCATTCATCCTGTGTTTTATAGCTTGTCAGACCTTAGTACTGCAGCTCAGGTGGCATACAAAACCATATCTTTTCCCTTTTGGGAGGTAGCAGAGTTCGAAGCATAGTCTGTGACCCCTTTCAGCACTTACTCTGAGCCAGTATTTGGAGACTTGCTGCTGCAGTTAACTGCCAGATACAGTGCTTCTGTTCCATTATTATTTTTTATTTGTGTTACAGAGAGGCCAGCCAGAATCACTGCCCCAGTGGGCTAGGTGCTGTACATTCGCTTAATCGGCAATAGTATCTGCTCTCTGGAGTGGCTACAACATAAACAAGGCAGAAAAAGGGTGGGAAAAGGGAGTAACAACAAGTCTTAGAAATAGTGACAAGTCTTACAAGTCTTAATTTTTCAGTGGTTTTATATGGAACCCCTAGCATGAATTTTGCACGTATTTGTTGTGGTAGGTACACTACAGATTCCTATCCAGTTTATGCAACGCCTTTTTTCCTGCCTCTCTCTTCCTTTTCTCAAGGCCTGATTTTGATTTTGATTTTTGATGAGTTCTGATTTTGGATGCGTCTTACTCAAGCCCCAGGGACGTTGTCTTTTAAGTTTCTTTACTTTCCTTTGTTCTCTTTTTTAAAAGTTTATTTTCACTTTTTTCCAAGAGAATCAATGAATATGAGCTTTTAATTTTTTCTCTTTACAGCGTTGAAGCAGCACAAGAAATGATACCTGGAGAGGCACTGGAAGAGTTCAAAGAAAACTATATGTAAGGCTACACACTATCTCATAGTGAACCTGCAGCAGATTAGTCATTACCATTCTAAAGTTTTCTGTTGCTATAAAATGAGTTGATGTGCCAGAACAGACCTTCAGAAGCACGATGCTAGTGCGGAGTAGACAGATAGTATTTCATCATGATAAGCAGGGGAGTAGGTACAAAAAAGCAAACAAACACAGTCATCCTTAGCTTACGTCAAAGTATTTGCATATCCAGGCGTAATTAAATTAGGTAAACAGAAAGTCATTTGGGCACTATGCAGGCAAGTTAAGGTACTTGGGAATCTTCATTTCCTCTGAACATGTTAAGTAGGATGAACACAGAATAGTTGTCCTTTCTCTAGAGAGAAAATGATTAATTCACAGTTAAATACCATTTATTTGCAAATAAATATGGACTCTGAATAATATGATGGAGGTTTTTAAATTCTTATTTTGGTAGGACAGAACCACATGGCAGAATAATTCGTTACCTTAATTTGGAAATCAAGCTTTTTTTTTAATGTAGGGAAAGATTACATATAAACTTCTGATTAAGACAACATTCAGTGGCTGAGAGAAAATATTTCCTTCAGATCAACAAAGCCTCCTAAATATGTTTTGAGGGAATACTTACTGTAAAAGCATGTAAGTTGTGTTACTCGGTATGGCCACAGTTCTGCAAGGGCTTCAAACTATAAGTAATCTTTAGTGGACAACAAAGGTTCTTCTGAGGATATTTGTGTAGTTGTTTCACTGAGTGTAAGTCGTTCACATGGAGGACATCTAAGGTTGCAAGTATCCAAGAGCTTTGAGCTGCTCTGTATCCCAGCTGAAGGTTCTTTTATTCTTGAGATCAGTTCTCAACTCTTTTTGAAAAAGATTGGTAGCTAAGATACCTTCTCTGTCTTTTAAGCCCTGCTGGAAGTTTGGCATAGGTGTTCTTGAGTCTTTTGAGAACTCCACATGCCATTGTCATAAAGACTCCCTCACTTACCTTTGGAAGACCAAGCAGATTGACCTAAATTTAAACTGTTATAGAACCTGCAAATTGCACAATGAAGTAATATGAAATTTGTAAGAAAGTGATATTTAAAAATAGATCTTGTAACCTATGAGTCTCTTTCATTGTTAATCCTTTAGATCATTGACAGATATTCAGGATTTGTCCAGTATTTCTTATGAGCGAGAGAATTCTAGTAAGGATTCAACTTGTAAAACACCCAGAGTGGGTCATGCGCCAACTAGTGTCAGCACTCCACTCAGCCCAGGTAAACTGGATGGGAAAGGGAAACTTCAGAGACTTGCTTAACTCTTTGGCATTTGAAGTCAATCTTTCCTATTTGCACTTGCTAATGTAGTATCGGTTGATATGAGTGGTAGAAGCCTTTCAGCTGGTACTAGTGAAATTAAATCTGGGTTAGACCAGGGAATTATAAAAGATGTTTAATGTTGTGCTTTGAAGTGTTATGTCTTTGGTTTAAATAATTATACATAATAGGTGTGTCTACGTGTGCATTTAAGCACGCCTAAATTTAATGCATATTAGCTTAGGTAGGTGTCTACACATACAGGTGTTAAAGTGTGTGGACTGATTTGGGACTAAAGTTAATCTTAAATCAGTCCCCACGCACAATGTTAATATGCTTTAACTATCCATGTCTAAATTTGATACCTGCATTTGCAGGTATCAAATGTAGGCACGATTAGCCTAAAATCACCATTTTTAAACTGCATTAAGGATGTGAATGTGTAGACATGTGCCCTAATGCGCCTTAAATTTAGGCTAATGCACCTAACAGTGTCTCTTGTAGATGCACCTAATGAAAGTCCACTTAGTGAGGAGGAGAATTTCTGCAAGCACAGCTGAAAAAGCCAAGTTTTGAAAGGTTCCAGAAAATAAATTATGGCTAAAAGTAATTTTCACAACTTGGGCGGAGAAAGGTCTTGGAAATGTAAGCAATTGAGATTTTAAATAAGGTCTGAGGCTCACATTTTTCCTTAATATTTCCAGGATCCAAGTCAGTTAGTTAGCTAGGTATCTCATTGCTGCTAGTACATTTGTTATGTCATGAGATTGTAGTATTGTGGCTTTGTACTTCCAAAATATTGTTTGGAAAACAGCCAGGTTTTTTATGTAGCTTAGTCTCCATATTCCTTAACTCAGCATCCTTATCAATACAGTAGTGAAGGTTGCGTAATGGGTATCCTCTTTGTCATGATTAAAAGGAAATCCCAGTCACAAACAATAATGATACCACTGAATTTCTGTTTAGGGATTAATTTGGGCAAAGTTTTTGTCAAAGGCTGATATGTAGTTGTGTGTGCAAATGACATGTGCAACTGGCTCTGTATGTGTTGAATAAGCAGCTTAGTTATAGCCATATAACAAAAAACAAAATTCACTTGCCTGCTCTTCTGTCACCTACTCTGTTCCAGAGAAAAAAGTGTCATCATCCGCTAAAAAATACAGAAACACCCATGAAATACCTCTGGATACCTCTTGTTGGTCTACTCAAGAGACTGCCTTAACAGCATCCAGCACTTTTACTACGGCCTGTGAGAAGCAAAGGAGCGCTGAACTGCCCTTCGTCCCTTTGGAAAGCTCCTCACTTGGATTGACTGAGCCTGTATGTGTAGGCAGTTACGCTTCTTTATACCAGCTACATTTCTATATTCTGTCCTGTTTCATAGTTGGTCAAAATACCTTCATATAATTGCAAGAGGCTGTAATGTCATTTCAAATTCCCTTAATATAATTGGAGCTAGAACTCATATGAATATTGTGTGTGAAATCAAGTGCTCTCTTGACTTCCGCATGGTCAGGATGACCCTGTTTTCTCTAAGAGCTTGCTTTGCTTATATTTGTATGTATGATATTATTTTTAAAAAAGTCTTGCTGTGCTGTGAAGGCCACAGTATGGTTGAGAAGTGATTTGTGTTATTTAACTTATTGTTCAGTATCTTACTAGTAGATTCAAAGCATCCTTACATGTGCACAAGTTAGTGTCCCAGAAGGTATCAAGACATAAGTTTACAGCCGATTTCTAGACCATATCATGGTCTTGATTTGCTAGGAGTGAGAATTAAGCGTGACTGTAAAGAAGTGCATATTCAGATCTGTGCATTTTAGTTGAAAGTGAAGGAAAGATTCTCGGCGTGGTGCTGGGGAAGGCACATGCAAGCAAAGAAGAATGGTTCCTTAGGAAACAGTTTACAAATGGAAGCATCCTGGTCCTGTGAATAATTACACTGCACAAGTCATCAGAAAGCCAGTGTATTAAGGGGCATAATTTGTCCTTTTTCTGCATGCATAGACTTGGTGCAACATTATCAATTCTCTTGTGTCAAAAAGCCCTCTTTATAACCACCAAATTTCCAAGGAAACCTTACCCATTTGTACTATTCCTTTTGGAGGTGAAAATATCTCAGTGCCAGAACATTATCTTAACTTCTGTTCCAGAGAATTACATATAAATAGTTGCTTTCATACTTTTCTTATTGTTATTCTCCGGTGGGGTTGTCATTTAAAGATTAAATTAGAATTTGTTCAGCCAGAACAGTGGCAGTCCTTGGGTCTGTTCTGCCTCTTTGGATTTGCAAGGCAGACAGTTGGAGTTCATTAAACACATTAACAGCCCAACTCTGTCATGACTTGCACTGTAGAGACATTTTACATTAGTGTCACTCACTCTCCTCAAAAATCTTTCTGAAATGAAGTCTTGTACCAAGTCCCTACTTCCAATTTGAGAACTATGGGGGCTTATCACACACTTCTGCTTATATGTATCTCTGGGACACTTTTGTATAGAGCTTTGACTGGATTGAATAATTTGAGGTTTACAGATACTCAAGTCTGTGTCTACAATCGATGGATTCAACTCCATCTCCTCTCAGGGAGTGACAAAACTGGTCTCCCAGGGGAAGTCCTGTCTTTTTGTCCTTGTCTGGAAGGATGGTGATCATGGTGCAATGAAGTGTTAACATTGATGAAAACAAGGAAACCTTGTAGTACCATTAAGACGGAAAGCCCTAAGATTAAAAAAAAACACAGCATTCATTGGAGAGGGTTGTGCTCAGACAGGTGCTGCTTTTCTTCATGTCTCTATGTTTTTGCTTAAGGGTTTAACATGAAGATCAGAAGCAATTAACTTTATGCAAGGTGTTTGCAGGATCTTCTCATCTTGTATTTAGTAGACTAAAGAAGAACGTAGAACAGTGGTTTCCATTATAATGCTTATAATAAGTATATTTTTTTTTTACAGAGTGGTTTGTCAGGCCTTGGGGCAGCCTCATCTTTAATAAAGGCCAGGAAAGAATTTGGTAAACCCATTTCTACCACTGAGCAGATTGACCTGGAGAAAGGTAAATCATGTTATTAAAGTAGTCTTACAGCTGCCTTACTGTAAGAGGCACATTTTCAGTCAGACCTTAACTATGCCTCTAGTTTTATAGGGACAAATAGCAGTGAATACAATTTTACACAATCAGTGATTATTAGGTTACTTGGATGCTAGACTTCCAAGCTGCGCTTTCAGACTCAGAAATTGAATGCCTACTATAAATGAACTAAGCTGTAAATGTAATATTGTTGCCTCAGAACTTGCACCCACAAAATTGAGGCCTGTGGCTGAAAGTCCAGCTCGAAATCTGTTTTGAATCCAAGATCTACTTAAAGGCATTTAATAGTATGTGGGTAAGCCCAGTTTAGGGAAATTCATGAGCCTAATATGTTTCATAAGCATCAAAACTGGAGCTTGTAGTACATTCAGGAGAGTTTCATCACTCTTAATTGGTTAGACATTTTTTTCAGCTGACTTAATCCCAGCGTTCTCTCAGGCATCAGACCACTTTATGGACGAGCTGCCTCCACCAGCCCAGGAGCTACTTGATGAAATTGGTAAGAGGCATTAAAACCCAAATGCCGTGCATCTTGTCAGTTATATTTTATGTCCTCAGTTCCATGTCGGTGGGTGATCAGGATTTCCCAAAATGATGCGCTAATAAAATGCATATGCATGCTTTCAACCCTTTTTTGGCCAGGGGAAGAACAGTAAATTAGATATCAATAACTTAAATAACTGGCTCTGAGCTCCATAATGAATTAAGCTTTGGGGCTTCTGATTTTACAAATTTATAAACATCACAAAACCATAGCTCACAATAATCCTGCCTGGTGACGGCAGTCAAATTGCTGAGCATAGATGTAATTTAACATTGAAACAAGCTCTGTGTATACAGTCAGACTGAAATCTTCAAAGATGCCTTGGGGATTTGCATGTTTCCCATTAAAATTAATGTGAGTTGGACATCCATCTCCCTCAGGTGATTTTTGAAGAGATCAGTCTCAATGATTTACATTTCTTCGTGTAATCGCATACAGCTTCAGACAGAGAATACTCGCAGAGCTCTCCATTATTTCCCTGTCCTATATTACATCAGATATTCCCTCGATTATATACAATTACTTACTGGTCTTCAGCACTTTATGTACATTGTATTCCATTATGTTTCTGCAGGTTATCATTTAAAATTCATGCATTTGGAAACAAACGACATACTCAAAATGATCTCTTATTTCTTAAGGCGTAGGAATTGGCAAAAATGGTCATGCCGGGTTTTCTTCATCATTTACAATTAGTTACCAAATTTATAATGTGTTTGCAGAAAATGTACTAAATTGCGATACCGTGGAGATATCACTGCGTTTGTATGTGAAAATGAAGGTAACAGATTCAAAGTGACATACTTCTGGTCTTGTCTCCTGTCTAACTTTCCTAGTGAAAGGAGACAGATCAAGCTGTATTAGTACTTCCTTCTGAAACCCTGAAGAGTATTCATTTTGGAATTACATGTATTGACATATCTAGTCCATTTGTTTCCACATACACCAGACCAAGATGACAGGAAGCTGGCATAGGATGGGTAGTTTGTGATCAACGCCAATTTATAAGATTTAAATTATGAATCAATTGCAATTCCATGTTGTTTGGCTGGAGCAAGTAACACATTGCCCAGTGTGTCATGGAATGGATTTAGAACGAGCATCTGAATCAATAAAGAAATATGTGCTGTTTTTTAACAGAATATTTGAAGCAGCAGACTGCTGCCTCTCAGGAGAAGGGATCATGTAGCAGCAGAGTGCCAGTGAAAGGTTAGTTGTTGAAAATTGACAATTTTGAGAAGATTATAAATGCAAACAACCTTTGTGTTGCTGCAGATCAGTTCTTGTTCTGAAATAAATGACTGGGGTAATAGCTGCAGGTATGCATCTAAGCTTTTATTTACTGGCTTTTAAGGGATTTGTACGCTCTCCTAGCATAGATATTCGGAAGAATTCGTCTTTTCCACAAAAGGCTGTGAGCAAAAGCGTACTTACCAGGGTCTGCGTCCTGGATGGCAGCAGCCGCAAGGGGTGGTGGCAGAGGCCGGGCTGGTTGCAGCAGCAGTGGTGGCTGGGTTGGCAGCTGCTGCCATTCTTGCGTCCCCTTGAAGTGGGTGCCCAGGGCTGGCATTTCCACTTCAAAAGCAAATCAGTCAAGAAGAGTGCTCAGTACAGCCTCTGTTGCTGTAGCAATATAACTTTGTATGTAGATTAGTCTCTTCTATTTCTCAGTCACTGTAATGAATTAACCCCTTTGGTCACAAATATACTGCAAGAAAATTCCAGCTACCTGGAACATGCTAATGGAACCAGTATTGTGTTCCATGTTCTGGTTTAGCAGACCAAAGGGAAGAAAAATGAATCTCCCAAGCCCTTGAACTTCAGAATGGTGACAGATGGGAACCATTTTGAGATACCAGGTCAAACTGTCAGGTGTACAGAAAATCTTGATGGTCTCTTTGCTCACTATTAATGAGGCAGAAAGGAAAGTGGAAAAGCAGGTGAAAAAGAAACATCAGCTATCCTATATGCGGACTGAATAGGCATTTGAGGATGATACTGACACTTGTCTGTGTTATGCTACAAGTTGTTTTAGATCTTTACCCATTTAAATTTTTTACCCAAGGTAAAGAAGCCACTGTGACTCTTTATTCAGAGGGTATCTTGTTTTTAGGTGGTCAGGAATGCAGCATCCTGTATTGCTTGCTGTTCAATCAGTGTGCCTTTGTTGTATTTGCATAAAGTACAGCTATTTCAGACTCCATGCTTGTGACAGCCTGCTGCTTCCTTCTTATCATAGCTTAGCAGAAGGTGACTACATAAACTCACATGCCACAGGGAACAGAATTTACTGAGATAAGTCTAAATATTGTTGGACTTGGCTAACTAGGGCAACAAAGCTAACATCCACAGGTCCTTGATTTTTCCCCATGTTGGTTAGTGTAAAGGGAAAAGATTAGATGTATTTCCCCTTATATTTTCCATTTTAGTGTTAATTTCTGTGACTATAAAAATATGGTCGAGTTCTCTACTTACCTGAATCGTGCTATCGACAGTTTCTAAAAATAGATTAATTGTGAACTTATTTAATTGTCAGAAAACCAGATGATGGGGTTGGGATGCTAAAGAAATAGATGATTGAAAGTTTCCCAAGTACAATAAGATATACAAGCAGTTTAATTTCTTTAGCCACTTCATTTGTATCCATTGACATTAAAGTTTCTCTGTTTATGTGAATAGCTCCCAGTCAGTGTCAACTGGCAGACAAAGAGGAAGCAGAGGAAATTGAAAATCAGGGAGAAGTAGATCATACTGTCTGGACTAAAGAGACATTGAATCAAACAGAGGAAACAGAGAGGTACTGAAAGGGAAGAATAAGGATGTTCCTTCTAAAGAACTTTATATATCAGTTTGGAAAGAATAAACATAGAGTTAATTCAATAGCAGGTAGGTGATTCTGTGCAGGTAGTGAGTGAGTTGTCCACTTCCATTATCCTGCTCATCATTACTGGGTGCTGCTTACTTCTGTTCTGCACGCCTCAATTAAATGATGATACTTGATTCACATGTGCTTTCACAGTATAACAAGCATTCAGGATATGATTCTCACTTACATTCAGATCCTATTACACAGGGCTTTAAAGTGGCAGCTTTATGTTGGCTCATAAGAATCTGCAAGAAAAAGTGACAAAAATGGGTGTGAAACCGATAGGCCTGTTTTCCAAGCTGTAGGAAGCACAAAATGAAACTGTATAAATGTTGACAAATAAGTTTGGGGGTTTTTTTTTCAAAAAAGCTTTCAGTTTTATTCATCTTGGGTAATTCAGGAAATGGAAATGGTTGTTCAAAATGTACAATATCTAACTTGACAGTGTCACTCCCTTCAACAGGGCTCATTCTACTCTTGATGATGCTTTAGAAAGACTGCTCCACCCGATTGCTGAGGCTGACAAGGTCCAAGGAGGACCTGAGGGACTTCCTCTCAGGTTAGAGGATAACTGATTTTCATACATTAAGTTATCAAGTTTACTGTGGTTTCATTTTGTGTATAAACCTGTGCTGGGAGCTCTAGAAATTCAGCTTTCAGTCAGCTGGCAGCAGTGCATTACAGAGCTCAGCAGGAGGTATCAATCTGAGAGGGGATACAGGACACCCACTGCTAGACAAAGAGAAAGGAAAATGTTGTTAAGATGGTCTCAAGGCAGAAATTCAAATTGTCCATCGCACTGAGAGCTGGAAACGAGCTGCTTCAGCACTGACTTTTGAAGCATATGGGAAAGAAGAATGCGCATTAAAAAAGAAAGAAAGGACACATGCAAGATTTTTTTTTATTTGAAGGGATCTTATGGACAGAGTTATGATTAAGGCCTTGCTTTTTGGCATGACAGCGTGGGAAGTGGAAATAATGAAAATGAGAAAACTTGCTGGAATGTAGCTTAATAGGAGCCTGTGTGTTGCAGATAGCTTCCTCTGCCTTCTTACAACCAGTAGCCACAGACTAATATATTCTTTGGAAACTAGGGGCAGTTCTCAATAGACTGCTCCTGTTTGCGAGCTGCCAACAGTTACTTATACATCTCCTCCTAAAGGGCAGCATGTCATCCCACATTAATTTGTTTGGCATCAGCATTTCTTTGCTCACCCACTGCTACTATCCTGAGGACTAAAAAGGACTGGACAGAAAGCAGGCAGGATCCCTTCAGTACAAATGCAGGCGTGTTCATGGTGGGCCTGATATAAAACTCCTGGGCCTAGTGGGCTTTGGATGGGGCCCAGAGAACATCTGAAGTTGCAGGGATCTGCTGAGAGAAAGAAGTGAAAAGCTGTGCAGTGGCTTTCCCCCTCCATTATCCTGAGCATTTCTGTCTGACTTATTTGATAATTCCTGATCCACAAAGGAGGGTGCTGGGGGATCGCTGGAGTCTGACTGTAAATGTAATGCATATCTCCAAACTGATCTCCTGGCTCTGCGCACCAGAAGGCCAGAGCAAAACTCAGGCACTTAGCTCTTTCAGAGGCTTATATTTTAATAGTTTCTATTTCAGCTTCCCTGAGAGAGAATATAAAATTGTGATCTGACACATAAATCTCTGTCATTGAAGGGCAACAAGCCTTAAAGATCAAGGAGAGGAAGGAATGAAGAGTGGAATAGAGGAAAGCAGTACCAGGGCAGAAAGCCGAGAGACAGAAAGCCGTGCAGGGAATACTGAAGGTCTTTTTTTATCCGTAAAGATGCTATATACTGTGCATGGCAATATCTTGTTTACTAGTCTGGCAGCCCTGACTTTATTTGTAATAAATAGCTTGCACTGAGCAGGTCTGTTAATAGATATTGTTCTTCGACTGCTTCCCTTGCCCTTAGGAGCACAGAAATATTGCTTTTGCCCTAAGCTTTCACAACAGAGGAAGCTGCTTTGGAATTAAATTCTCTTATATATTTTTTTATCTTTGATTTTTATTATTGTTGATGAAAAGTGTTAGACTGAGCTTGGAGGACTCTCCCGCAAGTTACAAAGCTGCCTTTCACAAGTGGAGTGAGTGCAGCTTCCCACACTGGTCCTTTGGCATGCTTTAGTGGGACCACTTGTTCTACAATCTTGCCTCCTTGGCTAAGACGTGCTAAAGCTTTGACTGTTAACCTGGATTAGATTTGAACCTGTGACATGGGTACTAGTATTAAGGAGTCCCTCAACAATCAGACTTCTAGCCTGTTCTTTCCCCTTCTTCTACCTCCTAGAAACAAGAAGCAGAAGATGGGTTCCTTTCTTCTTTAGAGGAAGGAGTCTTAATTAGCTGCCTCTGTTCTTTAAGCATCTTAAAGGTGAAGTGGCTTTCCACTGATAGCTCCTGCTCATACAATCAAAACCAATTTATATGGGCTCTTTGAATTGGGCAGAAGCAGCTCTCCTGTACCATATGGCAGCATAGCATCAGAGACGCTGACACCTTGTTGGTGCTGGTTCTTCAGGCAGGAAATATGGCAAGAGTGAACTAAAATTCAAGATCCAAAAATTGAAGAAAAAATGGAGGTTTTAGTGCAGATGAGCTCCTTCTAATTATACATTAGCAACACCCTTTGCCCAGTCAGGGATAGCATATGGGATGAGTAGTGCCAGACAACCACATAATAATGAAGCAAGCTGACCTAATTAGGTCAGGATACAAACAACTGCCAAAATGACAGAATCAGATAGGGATGCTAGCAACTTGAGTCTTCTTGTGCTCTGACTGGCCGTGTTGATTGTACATTAGTGTCTAAATCCTTCTGAACTCTAGACCTTTACTAGAAGAGTTAAAATAGATGCCCTGATGGACACTGTGTGAACAGGAGAATGCAATCATAAGGTTGTACGCCTTGATTTTTGAAAGTGACCTTTGATTTTCAGGGCTTAACAAGAAAGGACTTAGAAGAACCTGACGTTCAGAGGTAGATGTTAGCTTGCAAGTGAGATGCCCCAAATCTGAAGTTCTCCAGATCACTCCTCCTTTCTGAAAACGTTGACAGTTACTGTCTAAACACACCCATTGGAAATGGAAGGCTCTTGTCTGCCACACGTATTAACAGTCTTGGGCCATATTTAGTGGAGTAGTTCAGGTGGCAGACTCAGCCCATAACTACTACATGCAGGGAATCCTTCCCACCGCTAGTGATTCTGCAAAGAACCTGCAGCACAGTCTGCCTTTTCAAAGAGTGTCTAATTGCTGCTCGTTTCTGATTAAGCTGTAGTGGACCCAATAAGGGATCTGCAGCAGCAATCTCAGCAGGTTTATTACATGCTGACAACAAAACTCCAGAAGTATTGGGGCGCTCAGATATACATGTTCTTATCACTTCTGTACTGGATTTATTTCCTTTCCAGCTACATATCTCGAAGATCAGAAACCCAAGTTGCGGCAGCGGCTACCTTGGACTTCTCCAGTCAGGTGAACATCTTTTAGATCTTTGTACATGTGAAAGTTTGTTCTGGTGGTACTGCCGATGAGTACTCCAAAATTCAGGCTAAGTAAAAAGGAGGACAGAGACCTAGCTCAGTGTGGCATTTAGTTTAAAAGTAAATGGCACTGAAAAGGCCTACCACGATTTGGGGGTTCTTGTATTCTCCTTAACTTCTGTCCCAAGTTAAACTCTGTAGAAACTGGGCCTTTTGCAGAAATGAGAGAGCCTGTGCGTTCTCTTGCTCTGACAACTTTGGTTCAGGAGCCAGAGACAGTGAAACCTCATTTGCTGTGACTCCCAATGTGCTTTGTGTGTCTGTGTGCGCGCGCGTGTGTGTGTTAAACGCATTTTTTTAACCTTATTTTTTCTTTTCCAGGGTAATTGTCTTGGATCAGAGCAGCCCTCCTAAGTGATTGAAGTAAATAGCTAAATAAAAGCCAGCATGTTTTTTGTTATCTTCCCCATTATACAGTACCTACCTCTGTGATTTGCAACCCTCTCCAGCACATAAGCAATATTACAGTGCTTAGTCTTCCCTAAACTATAACAATAGATAAAAATGGACCAAATGCTTTGCTCTCCAAACACATCTGGTACATTAATTTTTGGTTCATTTTTATGTAGCCACTGCTTATTAATGAGAGGCAGTGCTCCAAATAGTATTGCAGAATGGAGTTGTTTTCTGGATACAGCCTTCCTGTCAAGCCTGCTTCGGCTTTCGTTTTTTCTCTAGCGCTCATGCTCACCCTCATAGGCAAAAGTATGCCTTGCTCTGTTGCATTATACGGTTTCCAGTATTATTGACAAAAATGATTGTAATTCTTTAAATTGATGCAGTGGCTGCTCTTTCTCAATGCTGAGGAGAGGAGCGCTCCTGTTACAGCCCATGTGATGTGTGGTTTTCTCTGTTCATTAGATGTGACAGGATAATTTCTTGTTTTCTCTTTTCCTGGTGCTCCTGTAATCGAAATTGAACCGATTTAAATGATTAAGGGGATTGATCTTTGTGCAAAAAGTGAATAACTGAGAAAAAGCCAGTGCCCTGCCAGGCAGTGTAAAGGCAGCATAACATATCTGCTAGCTTCAGGCAGGAATGAATGGGAGAATAACCAGTTAAAAGCAGTAAGGCCTCCCTTATTTACTCAGGCCATGGGCTGGATGAGTCTGGGTCCCATTGATTTAACTGCACTTTGGCCCATAGGAGTCTTTGTGACATAGCTCACTTCTGCCTCAGGAGTGCTTTTAAGTGTGAATTTACCCCTTGCTGCTTCAGCACAAACATCTTCTTGCTTTTTGTTAGGTTTCAGTTGCACATTCAGGTATTTGGCACCCTGCATGTTTCTCTCTTCCCTGTTGGCAGTGGGCAACTGCATGCCTGACACTGTTACCTGGGTTCATTTATCTTAATGTTAACAATACTAATAAAAGACTTCTGACTTCAGTATCCTGGCATGTGGTATTTCTTCCCACTTTGTTGCTTCTGTCTTTGACTAACTTTTTCATTGGAGCCAATGCAAAGTGTGATCTGAGCCAGGCATTTTTGTGCCCCTGCTGAGTCCCCGAGGAGTGCCTCTCATACTTCAGCAAGACTTGTATAACTTGCCGTACTGATAAAGTTTCTTTGAACTGATGTAAAAAGGGAAAAAAATCATTACATTAACCAGAAGCAGTCCTGAGGTCTGTGAGCAGCATAAATCCACTTGGTACAACTACTGTGGGGTAGCAGCTTGTCCATTGCCCCGACCAGAAACAGCAGTAGCCTTGCAAGTCTAACTGTACAGAGCCCATGTCCCAGGGTACTGTATTGAAGTGAGGACTCCGTTCTAATGCTCCGTGATATTTTACTCTGTTTTTCCATTCTCCCAGGTTTTTTATTCAGATGTTGTGCCCTTTCTGAAGAGTTGGCTCTTGAAGTATAGAGATGAATATTATCGGTGCTAGCCTTGCAAATCCAGGATAATCTTACCTTTTGAAGGGCAGGTATTATAAATTCTGTATCGGTGTATTAAATTAGGTATTAAATACACTGATCCAGAATTTGTAGTACCTGCCTTTCAGAAGTATGCCAGTATGCCTTAAGTACCGGATTGCCTTACTTTTTCCATGTTTTCATTAGTGGGAATCCTATACCCACCCAAAAGTGAATAATAGCTGGTGACTTAACTATTTGGAAATGGTTCTGGTTGTGACCACAGTGTACTTGTTTCTCTTTGGGTAAGTTTTAAGAGAAATGCAGCCCTATTGCTTCTACTGACCCTCTGGCTGCGAACCAAGAGAGGGACCTGTATCAGCACACTTAAGTATTTGGACCAAAATGTACTGTTAACATGACAGCAGCTCCCTCATTTCTCTCAGTTAGTTACGGTGTTGGGAAAGCAAAGGGGGAAAGTTGTTGTTTAATACCAGAAAGGGGAGAAGTGGTCAGTACAACAGTTTTAACTGTAAGTTGCAATGAAAATTCACCTTACAGAAGTCCTCAAGTCCAGACTTTGTGTTGTTTTAAGAGAACTACTCAAAAACCAGAGTTAAAGTTATGGCCTTGGTGCAAAATTCTTCAGTAGTTTTTCTGTATTGTATATGTGGAAGAATGGTAGCTAGTCAGCTGCCCTTTCTGTTTTTACCATATGTAAGAATATGAACCCCATGACCTGAAAAACACTAATGTGTTGCTGAATGGACATCAGGTCCTTGACTACCCGTAGGTTGGTACTGACCCATAGCTGTGTAAGTTCGGTGCTACAGGTGGGAGATCAGCATTTCTGAAAATTAAATCCAGGGTGGCTAACGCATTTCCAAACAGATGGAACCTCTTTGAGATGCAGCTAATGATGACCTTTTTATGGAGCTACCAAGAAGAATGACAAGCTTGTGCTGAGAGACCCTGGAACTGAGCAAGTGGCTGCATGTGGACCCAGACAAGCAAGAGCAATACAGAAAGTTAAACAAACAAGAAACAGAGGTGTGCGGTTGTCTTTCTACCAGATCAAGGAGCTGAAACATCTGTCATGGGGCCAGGACCTTGACAACTAGTTTCCCCAAGGTAGGACATTTGTTAAGTATTGCAACTTCTGGTGCGATGTTATATGGGAAAGAGATAGTAGGTCATGGAGGAAGGAGACTATTCTGTTGACTCCATTCAGTGTGCCTGTTCTGTTCTCCGAAGATGAGGGTAGAATATAGAAAAGGCAAACAAAAGGCAACACACAAGATCCACAGACTAGTCTAATCCTGCTTTTTGCCTCACCAGGAGTAACAGAACAAGTTAATGACATTAAAGTGGGACTGATGATGTCTTCTAACCTGTTGCTGAGGTCAAAAGCATTAACTCCCACTGTGCAGAGGCAGAGAGAGTGGAAATGAGGTCACACAGTAAGTCAGTGACAGCAGTGGGGAGATGTTTCTTGACCCATCACCTGATTCTCTGTCCACCTGCCAGAGCTGCCTTCCTTAGTTAGTTTGCCACTGAAATCTGTATAAAAAGTGATGATAAGAGACATGGCTATTAATGAGCTTCATCTGTGATGAGGTGTGGGTGGGAGGAGTGTTGGGAAGATGGCTGGCTGCCTCCGGCTCCGGACATAGGATCTCATTTGACTCGTGCAAATTCCAAGAAAAGGACTCCGGCAAAAAATTGCCAAATTGTCATGACGACTGGAACTGTGGGGATAATTAGGTTGTGATTCAAACTATTTTCACTCTTGGCAGTTCTCATTTAGTTTCTCCTCTGCCGCGTTTGTACAACTCACTGGACAGCTTATATATTTGCCAGGCCTTCTATAAGCTTATCAAAACACGCAAAAAGCTATCTCAAAAAAGAAGATAATGACAGGTTCTGATCTGCAGTAGTTCTTTGCATCCATGTGGAATGGCTCAGAATAGGAGATAAGCAGAAGGTATGGTTGTCTCTCGTTTGGTTCTTTGAGTTGGTAAATAATGAAGCGATATGCAGGAATTGCATTGCTCTGCAACTGGGAGCTCAATTAAGGGTAAACATGGCTCACAGAGTGTGTTAGGGCTTCGCGGCTTTGACAGTGTAAATGTTGCAGGGTTGGGTCCCTACTTACATGGGTGCTCTTTGCCCAGTAGGGTTTGATCAAAGACCCTTTCAAGTTAGTGGAAAAAGACTTCTGACTTCAAGGAACCTGGTCACATCTGTGGTAGTGACCTCTAGATTTTGGAACCATTATCTGAAAACACTTTGGATCAAGGTCTAGTCTGCATCATGTAGAACTCCACTGAACTCAGCTGGGCTTTTGGGACTGCTGCAGTAATTACTGTGTGTTTCTAGGTACTTTGGGACTCCATGGGTCTTGCAGCCAGTTTTCCAAGCCACAGTGTCAGGCAGGGTGCTTTGGAAGAGCACATCCAAACAGTGAGGCCCAGTCATGATCCCAAACCCTATCTTGCTAGGCTCTATGTAGACACAGAACAAAACAAGTCCTTGCTTCAAAGAGCTTGCAGGCTAAATGCATGCTGTCCAGGCAGTGTTGCGCCTAGATCAGTTATCGCAACAGACAGCAGCCGAGGCTGTTCACGTGGAAGCTAATAAAACAGGCCATTGATCTTGCAGCTAGAATGTGTCATGCTGATGGGGAGATGTGGCTTTAAGTTACTTTTACTTCCATCCTTTCATTTAACTTAAAATGCGGTTCCAAAGTTTGCAGTTTTTGGCAGCAGCTCTTACTTGACTTAAAGACTTTTGCCTTTTCCATCCTCTAATTTTAAATCTTTCTCAATTAGCAATAATGCATTTTAATTAAAGTTCAATAGTTGTAAATAAAAGCAGACAAAATGCATTTGTGGGAGAAAAAGTGGCTGGTGGCATTTCAGGATGGTGGAGCTGCTTAGAATGAAAGCTGTATCACACCGTAATTAATTGATTCTAGATTACTCCTGTTGCATAATCATGTTCAGCCTGGGCTTGTCAATGCTGTGCGCTCTCTTGTCAGTTATTATCAAGCAACAGGGAGTCCAGGTGCACATGTAAACCGACTGGAGTGGGAAATGCTAGCTCCTTCCCTATCTCTGCTATTGCCTAAAACAAGACGTTGTTATTACAGTGGCATCTGCAGATCCCTGCTGAGACTGAATGCATACCGACAGACAGTCCTCGCCCCAGAGTGCTCACAGCCCTTATAACTGTTTGGTTCCAGCAGTTTAATAGGAAATAATTCTTATTTCCTGCATTTTAAGGAGCGTGGCAGGCTTTGCTTTCCAGCTTCCCAGCAGCACTGCAGCTTCCACTTGCGGTGGTCCAAAGTACCAGACCGGAGCGAGTCAGAGGGTAGGTTCCTGCACTTACCTGATCAGAGAGCATTCTGCAGCCGGGTGATTTCCCTGATGGGGGGGAAAAAGTGTTTCCTTCTGAAAATGTCACTTCTTTGATTCATTCTCCTTTGACCTGGGTGGGGGGTTTTGACACTAAGGCAGGCCCCCCCACTTTCCCTCCATAGAGGCTGCTTTTAAGACACTCCACTGCTGGGTCATGTCCTTGTCAGTCCTGAAGGAACAAGCCCATGGTGTGACAGATACAGTTCTCTACTGACCTGTGCCATTTGTTTTCCAGTGTTGCCTACATGAAGAGGGAAACTTGGCATGGCAGGGATGTGCTTCCTTGTGTTACAGGAAACCTTTAATGAAACGAGGCCTGGGGCAGTTGGAGACACCTATAAGGGAACCAGGCAAGAAAAAGCAAATGGTTCGTGAAGTGGCCCTAACAAGGCTCTGCGTACTCAAATGCTGCCACGCTCAGCTCACTGCTGCTTGGCTGTGCATGCCCCAAGGGCATTCCTTACGGATAACCTCCTGCATGGTCAGCATTCGTTATCAGATGTCACGCCAGGGAAATATGCTTTTGTGCTTGGGGCAAGGAAGAAAACAACCCCCAACTCTTAATAGCTGCACCTCCAGGGACACTCAGCAATCCCCACGGTAGCCACTTAATGACAGCAGATTGTGGAAGGTGGGAATGGGTAGAAGCCATGTGTTGAGGTGAGTACTTTTGAAATAGTGCTTCCTCCCTGCTCCTTTACAGGCATCCTGACATCCAAGGGAAGGCCAGTGGAAACATTTTGTGATCAGGCAAAATGGGGAAAAGCACAGCATACAGAGAACACTGCTCATGCCCGTGGGGAGGAGGAAGCTCTATCTCGTTTTCCGTGGCAACTAACTCATGTGGGCTGGATTTTCAAAGGTAACACGATGCTTAAAAATGCAGATAAGCTCTAAGGGGATTCCCAGATGATGGGAGTTAGAGCCTAGGTGCTTTGGGAACCCCCATAGGCACCTACATGCACCTTCAGTCTGGCATTTAAAAATGTCTTGTAGTCAAAGGGATTTACTGAGAGAATGTCAACACTGCAAATCAGAGGTGTGACTGCAGCTTACTTAGCTGCACCTGGGCTATTTTAGGCTGGTCTAGGTTCCAAGAGCTGCATAGCTGTAGTGGCACCGGAGGGTTTCCTTAGGGGCATTCTGCATCTTCTACTTCCTGATAATGCCTCTGCTTTTATGATCCCAGAGGCTTTAGTGTATTTTTTTGTTATGTGCCACAGGACCCTTTGCAGCCTTTGTTTCACCTTTATTGGAGAATCACTGCATGCACAGCCTTTCCTTATTGCCTTGGCTATAAATAAAATATAAATCTGCTGGTCTGGAGGATTCTTGTTTTTCTGTATTGATCCTGCTCATCTCTGTGAGCGCAGGCTTTTTTTCCTAAGACAAGAAACCTCAGTTTTTCTCACAGGTCAGACCTTGCTGCCTGAAAGGGAGTAGCGCAGATTTGATAATAGACTGCTTGTGACAAGGAGACACCTGTGTTTCAGTGCTTAGATGTTTATTAGCCTGGGCTGTAGTTGAACTCACCTCTTTAATTTTTCATCGCTTTTACTGCCTGCTGTAAAATTACACAAGAGCCTTGAGCAGCCTAAGTACTGGTTCATCTACACAGCCAGAACAAATGCCTCCTATTCAGCTCTTTGCCACTGAAATAAGCATTCAGAGTAAGTTAAGTCTAGACCTAATACTGGTACAGTTAGTTCCTGGTCCCAACAAAGCAGGGTGAGCAGGTGGAGAGGAGGGGGCTGCTTCCATTAGGAAATCAAACTTTCCCCTCCCTGATATTTTCCTCTCTGTAGTTGCTTTTCTGCCCCTGGAGGGGACAGTGTGTTATTTTTCTGTCTACATTTTCAGAGATAGGACAGGAAACAGAGAATATTGCTGAAAGCCTTAAAAGGAAATTGCTTTCTAATATCTGGTTATGCATGGGCCCTGGATACAGGCTATCAAGAACCAGCCAGCAACTTCACTCCTCATGCCTGCATCACATGCAACTGGGACTGGATGTGTGGAGCCTGCAGCTGTTTTTCTATGCAGGAGTTGGAGCGTGTAGGCTAGTTACGAAGGTGCCACCTTATTTCCACACCCCTCTGAGGCTGAAATGACTCTGACACGAGGGCTTGGCAGAGCTGGAGGGTTGTCTTCCACCCCTGCTGGGATGCAACCGCAGCACATCATTTTCAGCAGGCAGCTCTGGAACTAATTGGGGAAAGCACGTGTTATCAGAGAACTGAGCACATCAGAGAACAGCCTGGGTGTGAGAGTCCTTTATGCCAATCTACTGCACCAGGTGAGCTTTACACTCTGGGCTGCTGGTGCTTTTACAAGAGAAACACCCTGCTTGGTCACTTGTGGCACAGATGTTCACTGTGATTTAAGTATTCAGCTTTCCAGGGCAGGAGCCTGTACAGACAATACTTTATCCATTGGGGAAGACAAATAGTTTTCAGGGCAGACTGATCTTGTTAATGGCTAGTCCTGTTCTTTGCAGGCGTTAGCTATCTTTGTTGTACAGCTGGGCTCTATTTCACAGGCTCAATCAAGCAGGCTTTGGTCTAAAATTAAGTCCCTTGCCCCTCTCCCCCTTCTTCCTCAGCATTGCGCTTGCAGGTGGTTAAAACCCGGCAGAAAATCGGGCTCCCTCTGTCTCTCTCTGTGGTCCTGCTAGTTCTTAACAGAAGCTAAGTGGGCTCCAGCCCCTGATATTGGATAACCCCAGGAGTGCTATTCCACTTCATTTCCATAAGCCTCTACTTCAAGGAAGCTTGTTTTCCATCCCGTGGATAACTTCAGTCTCTCACCTGCTTGTTCATGAAGAAATAGATGACTGGATTGTAAACTCTGGCTGTTTTGGAGAAGTAGGAAGGGAGTGATGCTGAAGCTGGGTGGATGGGGATGTCTTTGTGGCAACCACCATAGCAAAGGTGGCATAGGGCAGCCAGCTGGTGAGAAAGGCCAGCACCGTAGCAATCACCATCTGTGTCATCTCCCGCTATGCTTGCTGAGTTGTCGTAGATCCTTTCTGTCATGCTGCAACCTACAGGCAACGTAAGGGAAAGAATCTATTCAGCAGGTCACTGTGCAGCACCGATATTTTAATGCAGTCTGAGAAAGTGGCCTGCAATGAGGGAAGAGCTTGCTGGATGAGCCAGGAGTGTGCAGCTACACCATTTGCTGGCTGCCTTGCCCTCCCTTCCTGGTCAGGGGCCTGGCTGACACCGTGTGATCACTCTATGCTCTTGTCACACCAAGTGCCATGAACATGGACACCCTTGTGGGCAACCTTAGCCAAGAGGTTTAGGACTGCATTGCCACGGAGATGCAAACAGTCCCGCGGCTTTGTGAGTGACAAGAACTGCAGGAGCAGGCAACGGCACTGAGAGGTGTCAACACACTTGGCAGCTTCTGCAGATCCAGCCTGTGCATCCTTAAAGGAATGAGGCTGCAGCCACAAATCACAGGGTGCAAATGTGGAAGCCAGCCTGTGCAAATCAGACATTAGCCTGCATCATATGATCACAGATTCAAATGCAGCCTTGTGGAGTGAATTTAGTTGCAAACTCCATGATGGAGAACAGTTGTAGCCTGACATGAGAGAGAATCTAACTGGAGATGTCTCAGGAGTGCTGTCTTCTCTGCATGCTTGTCTGGCATTTCAAACTGGAGCTGCTCTGGGTGAGCTGACTGGCACTGCTGAAATCTCTTTTTACTTACGGCCCGTAGCATCACCAGCAGATTGGTGTAGGAGAAGAGGATTATACTGAGAGGCAGCACAAAGCAGGTAACAAACAAGGCCGTGATGTAGTTATTGTTGTTGCTGCCGCCAGCGTACCAGTTGGGACTGCAGGAGGTTCTCAGACCTGGAAAAGCACATTTTGAAGCAATGCTGGGATAATTCTGCCGTGGCAGAGTCAAGAACAGAAATACCGTGTGCTGTTCCTACTGACCTGGGCCAGTGTACATAAGGAGCACTCCAGAGTCCAGCCAGATGACAAGAACAACGATGGTGGTATCATCCATTATGGATTCTGCCTGGCAGAATCATTCCTAATCTATACCATGAGGAAGCATATTGATAAAGTTACATGAAATTTCTAAATGAACAGGTTTTGGATAGGTTTGCTTTGGGTTTCAACCAGGATAGGAGGCCAATGAAGACATAGTGGGCGTGTCTACACATTCATTAATGCACCATAGGTACTGCGCATTCAGTGTTGGGTTAACCAAGTATTAATTCAATGTGCAGTAACTTGTGCTACTGCGCAGTAGCGTTAGTGCATGTTTTTTTATTTTGACATTTAGGATTAACCTAATAACACTGTGCAGTAGAGTGTTAGCACAGTTTCTGCCCAGCATGTGCCTGCGCGGTGTTATTAGGCCACTGTGCAGTAAGCATCTTGTGTAGACGCGCCCAGTGACTGCATTCAGGAGAGCGTTCTGCTGCTCCATAACTCACGTTGGCTATTAAGCCTGCGCACAAGAAAATGGATTCACTGTGAAGCAGCAAACTTATAGAGCGTTATCTCTGAATGAGACATTAATGAGCAAAGACCTAACGCTGCCTCATGTGCAAAGCCAATCTTGAAATCTTGCATCCCAGCACAAGGAAGCTGCAGGCGTGAATGCTGCTAAGGGTGCGTCTCCCATACCTTCAGGTACATAGCTGCTCCAGGCAAGGCTTGGTGGGACTGTCCGGAGAAGTGACCAAATCCAAGTGAAGGCACAGCCCATCAGTGCATGTTTTTGCTGAAATCTCCACTGGGTTTGCAAATCACGCTGTATCTTTCAAAGGCCAGGATTGCCGGGGACCAGAGCCCCATGATTCCTGTGAGAGACCACTGAGACTTATATCTTGGGGGTGGCATTTTGAATGGCTGTACTGTTGAATGCGGAAGCAGACTCCTTGCCCTAGCTAGGACCTAAAACACCAGACTTTCCTAAGCTAGGCTACTCTGTCTGCCTAATGAGAGTTGTATCGAGTGAATCATTCTGCAAGCAGCTGTTTTGCAGATGTTGTAACAGAAATTTCAAGCAAATAGGCAAAACCACCAAGGTGAAAAGCATCCATGATGTCACGGTCTAAGTCTACTTGTACTGTGACTGTTCCTATGAGCCCCAAGTATTTCTGGTTTATTAAACTTTCCATGCATTAATTTAGACTTGGCCAAATAGCTACCACGTAGTTCTCAGGACAATTTCCATTTAATAGGACAATTTTCAGGTTTCTAATTGGAGTTTAACAGTCCTGTGTCATGATATCATATGAACATTATTGATTCAGAAAACGCAGGAAGAGGATCCAAATTGCATTTTCCTCTCCTTGGAGCATTGCCTAATGTCATTAGGCTTTGTGCACTGTTACCCACACTCACAGAAATATTTTTTAATGGCATAAAACCAGACAGTGGAATGGCAGCTGAGCACCCTGCCCTCCCGCCCCCACTGCCTGTGTTTCAGTGCTCCCTGCTCCTGTACCAACACCATTGCTGACCTGAAAAACCCTCTCTGCTGATCACAGCTGCCACACATGGGAGCTCATCTAGCCGTTTTTGTACTGATACGATCACCAAAACCTGGATTTCTGACTGCTCCAGCATCTCCGCCGGGAAGTGTCCACTGTTAGCAATTGTAAACAGCAAGACACATGGGGTTGTAATAAATGACTCTGCCATTCCTGTTCAAGTGCAGCTCAAGGCTGGGAACGTTCTCAGATGTCCCTTCTCGCTATCCTCTGCTGTAAGGAAAGGACTTATAATTTCACACTGTGAATAAAAGCCTTGGCTTTACTCTGTGGCTTGGGAAGACTCAAGGAGCCATTTGGTAGCCCAGGCCATAGATGTGCCATGGTTCTAGCTATCGACTGTGGTCTTAAAGCCTGCGGCTATGGACTGTGGTGTTAGAGGAGGCACATTACAGAAGGCAGTGTGTGGTCTCTGAGACCAGCCAGCTGAGCTCTGCAGGGAAACATTCTTACCTGTTACGGAGACCATGAAGCCTTCGAACTCGCACAACTTTTTGCCAAGCATGAAGAAGCCACTGATGTTGTTGGAGAAGCTGACAGTGCTTCCAAACAGTGTCACTAGGAGGTCAGCCACCGCCAGGTTCACTAGGATGTAGTTCAGAGGAGACCTGAGCTTCTTGTACCTTATGGAAACTATTATGACCAGCCCATTCACAAAGGAGGCAGAAATCACCATCATGCCCATAAACACAGCAACCGACATGTAGATGCTTCTGGGGGCCGGGTGGGGCCACTGGGGACCATCAAAGGGGCCTGGGGTACCACATCTTGGCAGCCCCGGAGATGTTAAAGATGTACATGCCCTGCCCAGGGATGGAAACCAGACACCCACAACAACACAAGCTGAGCTGAAAGGACAGTGAACCCTCTTTATAATGCAGAGGGGCTTAAGCTTTCCCCCCCTAACACCCAGCCCTGCTCCCCCCACAAGTGGATCTTTGTATTTAAACATCTCTAAGCTCTTTTTTAATCTAGAAGTGGGTTTTTGCATTTTTTTTAAATCTGCTTTTACTCAGAAGAGGATAGAGCGTTACTTGCACTCTGATGGGCAAAACCAAACCATTTAATTGAATAGCTTTTTATTCTAGATGCTGGAAGGAGGGTGTTTGGGGGTGTGGGGAGGGTTGGGGTTTTTTGGTCTTTCCCCAGTGCTGTAGCACAAAGGCTGCCAACACAGTGCACCTTGAGCCAAGGCATCATCACTGTTGTGTTTTGAGGTGTCCGGCTTGTAACTGCTGCCCTGCCCGGGTATGTGCACGGTGACTTGGACATAACATGCATGTTAAGCAGTGGTTTGGCTCTGAGTGCAGCACTGGCGAAGCATAATGTTAGCAATTATTTTACATCCACTAGCACCCAGCGGCCTGGAGCCCATGTACATGATACTAACGCAAGGTCCCGGCACCAACAGACAAGAGCAAGGCAAACCTAGTGACAGTGGGTGGATAAGCTCAGGAGTAGTTTGGGGTGGGAGGGCAGCGTGCAGGGACAGTGGCCAAGGATATGATACAGGGTTTTGTGTGCTCACAGCCGTAGAGCCCTGGCTCTTTGCACACCTGTGACACACTATGGTCAAGTGAGAGGGTAGCTGCCAAAACTTCTTGGACAGACCAGGGACAGGGACTAGGGGTTGGGCCGGGCTGTTTATTAATGAAACTTCGGGGAGGTTTTCAGGGGCTGCTAGGGGACGGAACAGCAACCCCGTTGCCAGCGAGTGCCACTGGGGGCTCAGGGCCCTACCCTGCATTTGAAACTCTTCACCTTTATCATCTTGTAAAAGAGCATGACATGCCCTGGGCAGGCCCTGGGAACAGTCTTGAGCACGCCAGGAAGGCAGGCATGCCCCTGGTTTCATACCCTCCCCCAGTATTACACGGCTGTGGCAATGCACCTTTGGCGCCTGCTACTTTAAAGGGGGGGAAGCAGGCAGTCGGCAGGTGCTTGATTACGGTGGTGATATTAGAGTCCAGCGCTCAGGGCTGGGGCAGCAGTTTGCTGGCAGCTGCTGAGGGAGTAACATCACCCGGCTGAGCTACTGCTCCTGAAACATCTTGGAGGTAAGGCTGGGGCTGTGGGAATGGAGAAGGCCCCATGGTCCTGGGCATGACTGAAAACTGCACACCGCCAGGAAAGGGTGGCCTGGTGGGGCTGAACAGCCTTCAGAAATGCCAGGCCAGTGACCTACCTGGTGTAAGGCGGGTAGGGGCACCTTAACCCTAAGCCCCACCAACTGGTGGGTAGTGTAGAGAGTTGTAGTAGGGGCCAGGCATGCTTATAGGGAAGCACCTGAGCCCAGCAGGGGTGTGAGACCTCGGAGACCCCAAAGGAGGTAGAGTTATGTGAGTAGTGTGAGGGCCCGCACAGAGTAGGGTGCAACTTGGGCACCTGAAGGACTGTGCTAGTGGGGCGCAAAGTAGGGCTCTGAGGGCGGCTCGAAGGGCAGTACATGGGCCACCCCCAAGAATGAGAGTGTGAAGCTAGTTGCCTGGTGAGGGGCTAGGGACAGAAGCAGCCCAGCGTTTGACACAAGGTTACGCCAGGTTGCTGCGTGTATAGTGCCAGTGTGAGTAGCAAAGCCTGAAGGCCTGAGAGGGCCAAGGTCGCTCGAGAGGAGCAAGGCCAGTGGCGTATGGCTCAGTGATGGTATAATGCTAGAGGTCTCTGTGAGAGGGAGGCAGCGTGAGCGAGCATGTGTGAAAGAGGCCAGCAAAGGACTGAGTTTGCTCCGGCCTCAGACCGGGGAGCAATACCAATCCGGATGCCGTCTGCAAGGCGAGTGTGGAGGGAAGGTTAGGAGCCCGTTCAGGTGCCTTGTATCAAAGCAGCCTGTGGGATCCCTTGACGAGTACACATCAAACTCAGTGCAGAAGCTGCTTGTAATTTTTATTATTTCTTTTTAAAAAGACAAAAATCAAACCTGGTACATGAATACAATACATGCTCTCCCCAGCTGCTTAAATTAACTCCAAAAATAATATTAACCTTTGACATTACAATGGAGTATCACTACAAACAGACGATTGCCATTAAAACCCCAGCCAGCCAGCCAGCCCCTGCAGCATCAGCCAGTTTTACTATACGAGTCGTGAGCTAAGTATCATCCCTGTGCTCAGAAGGACCATGGGGATCGCGGGTCAGAATAAGCAGGGGTCACACACAAGAAAATTACTAAAAAAAACCCCACCCTCGAGTGTATCCTAGGCACAGCTAGATTTATTCCAAGGTCCTCGCTGGTGAACTGTAGTAGTATCTGAAGCTGCTCTTAGACCAAGACAGGCTTTGGATTAAAAGCTGAGAGGCAGACACTTGGGGAAAGGTTTGGCGCAGTATTAGTGCCCGTGTAGTCTGTCAGTTGTTTAAAAACAACAACAGGCTTGCTGCAAAAATCCAGTAGCCATTGGTTTTATTGAGCTGACTGCAGCCTCGCTGAGAGTAAGCTGTGGCAGTTTGGAAAAGAAAAGGCCCATCTGTTAGAAACCGCAGTGCATTTGGGTCAGTCATGTAAACATAAGACACCCGCATCTTTCATTGCAGCTTATCGTATTCTAAGCGCCATCGAGATGCACCCGACGCAGTGTTATTTCCAGGTGCGCAGCTCACCAGGGCAGTGTGGCATCGTGTACGTGCAGCTCTGCAACCCGGATCGCTCCCCCTTGCAAGGAAAGGTGGCTGAGCACCATGCTGAGAGGTAAGTGCCGCTGCCGGCTTACTGTTGGGCCTCTGTAAGCAGCTGGGAAGATGCATGCTGGGTTATGCTCATTACCATGGAAGGGCTCGCTGAGGAAAGAGGCTTTCTTTAGAGAACGCCAGGGGATATTCAGCAGGTCTCACATGCAGAGCAACTGCTTCCTGTTGCTAAAAAAAGAAGAGCGAGTGCTTGCACTCCCCTCCCTAAGTGGCACCTCTGAAAGCAGGATGGTCATTCCTGGGGTGGGTCGAGCTGCTCAGCTTGTTCTGATCTCAGCCCCTTGGAACTGCCACTTTCAACCTTCCCATTCCATTAAAGGTGGCTTTAATCTCAGCGCTCACTCCCCAAACAACTGTGCAGAAATGAGTCCTTGGTCATTGTGTAGCCTTGAGCTGACCAGGGAATTAGTAAAGGTGTCACTGCTCCTCTGAGTATCCTGGCAAGCCTAGCGCTCAGTCACCAGAAGGACTGGAAAGAGTGTTTTAGCATGTCAGGGGTGTTCTCCCTATGCCTGAAGAAGGGTGTTTGTGCCCAAAAGCTTGCAAAGAAACAATTTTCCCAACTATTTACTTGGTCTAATGAAAGATACCGCATTGACCCAAAGAACCTTGTCTGCCTTTTAGCATGTTAGAAATAAAGCCACCCTGCAACACCACCAGCAGAGCACTCTTGCCTCGCACCGTGCGCCTGGTACTGGTGCTGTAGAAACCCCTGGAAATGACTACGGCCTTGCAGGAGCTCCAAGCACCCAGGGCTCTTCCCGTCTGTTAGCCAGAGCCCTGCCTGTGCAGCGCTTTGAATTTCCAGAGTTTGCAGCACCCTGGTGAGGTAGATCACTGTCCCCTTTCTACAGCTGGGGAGGCCGGTGGAGGCCAAGGAGTTGCATGGTTCTGCCCAGGGCCACACAGCGAGAGCTGAGATTAAACTGGAGACATTCCTCACTCCCAATTCTAAGTGCTGTCTGCTAATGACTGCTACCTCTTGGCTTGAATTTCACACCTTATTGTCTGCCACTGTGGGAGCTTCTTGGTTGCTTAATTCATCTTCTCCTGCCATTCATTTCCCACATGGGTTCATAAGCCTCTGTGACCTCATTCCTTGCACCAGCTGCTAATTGCAACATAACAAAGGAGCCCGACTTTAGCGCTCTACCGGGGGCCAGCGCGCCTTGGAAAACAACCCAAAGGAAGCAACTGAATAATGTTCCTTAGTGATACACCTGGGACATCCCCTCCTTGTCCTGTTACAAGCCAGGAGCCAGAGCCTGCCCTCTTCTCACCTGGGTTGCCCCGCTGACCCCCAGGGAATCACTCATCCGTAGACAAGCAGGCAGGTTTTGGCTCTCAGCTCTGCAACTGGCAAAGGAAACATTTTCTAGTTAAAACGGTAGGCTGCTGTTGCTGTGACCAGAAAGAAAACACCGATCAATCTGATAGCCTCAAAGGAGGCAAAAGTCTGTGTCCTGTTCATTTGGTCATCCAAACATTGGAGCGGGCAGGACGTGGCGTAGTGGACTGAGTTTGTGTAATCACTGTGCAGAGAGGGTGAGACTGGAGAGCTGAGCCTTTACACATGACCTTTTTTTCCCTTTTTATTGTGGATTCTATTTAGAAATATTAACAAATCTGACAAAAGTACACAGGTAGGTAATACTGCAATACAAAAGTCTGGTAGGATGCAGGTTCAGGACAATTTCTGCAGCCTTCACATGGTAGCAAAACATTGGTATCAAACATTTAACAAGTCCTTGCATGACAACCACCACCGTGCATGCAGCGTGTGTATACATATATATACAGTCCAGTTAAAAAAGACGTCAATACAAAAAAAGAAAGACTCCACGCGTTCGGTCCTGCTCCGCTGTAGGCATAAACCAGCATTATGGCACATAGGTGCTGAAACAAAGGGCACATTTAAAACAGCCTGGTGGGAAAGGGAGGTTTGCCAATTATTCTGGGCCACTCATAGAGCCTTTTTTATTAGAGGCACTAAGTACGCAGTGTCTGTGCCCTCAAATGGGATCTACAGGGGAGTGGTGGGGAAAGCGGGCCCTGACTACCCTGCTGGGACTATAGGGTGGGGGAAGAGAGCAAAGTTTTAAGATAATCTAATTCGACACACTGTTGGCATGCCAATCCAGTTCATGCATATCTGTATAATGAACTACACATAATTTATTGTTACAATGACCTTTTGAATGGTTGCCCCTCATTAAACAAGGTTTAGCCTCATTATAATGGGAAAAAATAACACTCAGTCTAAAGAACACCTGAACTGCAGACTGGGATGTTCAGCACACAAGGCCATGTTTGGGACCTAATGGAAAGGGGAGAGCGAATGTAAGGATGGACATTTCCAAGGATTCTGACAACAGGCGACACATTGAGCTCATCTGGGACTTTGTGCTTGCTTGGAAGACCTGTGCCGGGGTCAGGAAGCAGAACCAGCTAGAGTTAATGAACAGCAGAGTCAGTGCACAGCACGGGGGCCAGCAGAGGGGTTTGGGTCAGAACCGCTGCTGGATGCAGTCTCAGACCAGCTCTGCGATGGGAGATCCTGACACTAAATGGATGGTCGGGGCTGCAGTGGGGATTTGATCTGGCTCCTACAAAGATCCCATTTATTTCTACAGTGCCGAATCCGGGGCCTAGTTCTTTTGATGCTGACTGAAGCTAGCATGGAGGCAAAGAAGAGCACTGCAGAGCGGAGCAGGTGGGTGCCCTATGTGCTGTTTGCCCTGGTAAAGACTGAATAAAAGGAAAAGACCAAGCTGCATTTTCTGCCTTCTGGGACTGCGCAATTCTCCCTGGTCTCAGCCATGTACAAAGACAGGATTGGGCCCAGGGACTCTTCAGCCTACAAGCCTAACCCCCCTCACACACCTAGCCGGTGGCAAGGCTTCTGTCCTGTCTTCACTGTCTCCATGCCGAAAGGAATACACAAACTAATACTAACGTTGGACAGGAAACTTCAGAGAAGCACAGTCTTGTTCAACCCCAGCTGTTTAGCTCCCAGGAGAAAAGGAAGAGCCATGGTTTCTCTGACATAGCAGCTGTGTGGAAGCGCAGTGTGGAGTTCAACTGTCTGTAGAGGAGCAGCCGTCAGTGCTAGAACAGACCGGGCTGTCATGTTTGGAAATTTAAAAGGATCAAAAATAGTAAATGCAAAACCGTGTATTATTTCTGAGGAGGCTGCAAGGGCCTCTGCCGTTCCTAGGTGGACACTGCCCAGCCTCACTGCACAGCCCTTTCAGCCTGCTGGCGTGCTGGGTGCAGGTTGTCAGCCAGGACAAGCGTCCCGTTTCCAAGAGAAAAGCAGAGAGGCCTCTTGAGCGCAGAGAACATGAGCACCCCGGAAGGAGAGGTTTAAATGCATAAAGACTCGTTAGGCCCAAACCACAGAAAGTGACAAACAACCAGAAACGTGGCACAAATCGCCTTAGTAAAATAGTTCCATGTTTAATAAATAATGCCTTTTGCTCATATTAGCTACACACACAAAGTGATGCATTCATTTTGCCACTGAATTGCAAGGCAGCAAGAAGATAATCCAGTATATCAAATAGTTAGAAACAAGTCAGGATTCTAGTGCATGCAGGCTTTGTGTCGTCTCACACCGTGGGTGTGTGTCAGGTGTGTGTTGGAGAGCGTAGGTGCTTAGAGGCATCCTGAAGAAAACCCTAGGGACAGAACCCACTGAACAGAGAAAATCAATGTTGTCTCGTTCACTGGTCTTTCCCTGCAGTCTGGCCATCGATGGGATTTGCCAAGCCGCTCCTTGCTGGCTTGGTATCGCCATCCCTTTTAGCAGAGTAAGTAAACTCTAAGTCCGAAGGCATGAATTGTTCCTGGTTCAGGTTGCGAGAGCTCTGCTATTCTCCGCGAGGTCTCTGGCCTGTGCTCGGGGTCAGTCGCTGAGGACGGCCCCTGGCAGCTCGTTCGTTAGCGTGTGCCAGCGCTCTATTTTCTTGTCCTTGTTTTTCAGGCAGTCGAACCAGTGCTTCAGCCTCTCGCCTTTGGCGTTAATTCCTAACACAACTCCACCTTAACAGAAAGGGACACGCGACGTCAGCTCGGCTGGTGAAGTAAGCCAAGTGGTGCCAGCAGAGAGGCAGACAAGTCTAACACTGCTGTGCTACCAACTGCCTCCAGCCAGCGCTACGCGGCCGGATGCTGCAAACCTGCTCCAGCTAGCAGGATGCGTTTGGAAACAGCCGGCTCGGACGGGTGAGTGTGAGGGGGGCTGTGCTGCTCTATCCCACACACAGCAGGGGAGACACGCAGCCCTGCAGGATGCCCAGCTCCTCCTAAGGCTGACCTGTGGGCAGCCCAGAGAGGGAGAGCTTGGAGATGGCTGCTGGCCTAGTCAGGAGCAGTGTCTAGCCTGGACCTTTGCTGCTCTGGGGTAGAAATTTCTGTGCTGGGCAGGGGGCAGGGGCTCGGCTCCAGAAGGCACCGGAGGGGGCTCCTGGAGCCTGGTGGTTGCAGCACTGTGCGAGGAGGATGGTGAGATGCCAGGTCAAAGCCCCGGGGGGTGGGGAGAACCTGCATCTCCAGCTCCCGGTGCCAAACACAAGGGCTGCACCCCCGTTCCCCTGCCAGTGACTGGCTCCATCGTCCATCCCTCCCATGCTCCTTTTGTTTCCTCTTCTGCACACTTGCACACTGGATTTCCTCAGCAGCATCCAGTGACAAGTGGTTTGTTTGTTCAGCTAGAAACCCTCTTGGTTTTTGCAGGTCCCTTGGGCGGCGGGGGGAACAGGAGGAGGCTGAGAAAAGGAAGGTCGAGTACATCGCGGGGCCAGTTCCACACACTCTGAGGAGCAGAGGTGGAGACAGAGCAGGGCTGGAAATGACCCTCCACCCAGAGGGTGCTGGGAGGTAACAAGCTCGCCCTGGCAGCAGATCACTAGGGGCACGAGCAAGAGGACACCAGCTGCATGGGCCTCAAACCAAAGACAAACCAGACCCCCACTTCCATGCTCCCTTGGCTTTGATGAAGGGGTAGAACAGAGATACAAGTCCCTTTACCTGTGCTCCTGCTTGCTGCACAGCTGGTTTTGAAGCTGAAGGTCGGGTTGAGGTGGAGGAGAACAGAAGGAGAGGAGGAGAGCAAGTAGGAGAAGATGGAGAGCAGGAAGCAGAGCAAGTGACAGGAACAGCAGCAGCAGCGCGAAGGAAGGAGCAGAAAAGAGGCAGAGGAAAGAGTGGCGGGGAGAGGAAAACAAGAGAAAATGCTAAGGGGAAAAGGGAGAAGCAGAAAGCAGAAGACATGAAGGAGCCAAAGAAGAAAAGAGCAAAGCAGAAGGGAAATGCGAGGGGAAGAGGCAACAGGATGGCAGAGCTGGAGGAGAGCGCAGGAAGGTGGAGACGGACAGGACCGGAGAAGCACAAGAACAGCATGGGGGGCGGGCGCCGCAGGCAAGGGTCTGAGAAATCCAGGAGAAAAGTTGTCAGGAAAGTGGGAGGCTGGAGGGGAGAGGAGAGACGGGGGGGAAGAAAAGGAGCAGAAATGAGGGTGCGGGGGAGAGCGGGAGGGAAGAGCTGAGGACCAGGGGCAGAGCAAGGGACAGAGCAAGAGCAGGGCAGCAGCACCAGGCAGGTGGCACCTGGAAAGGAGAGGGAAGGGGCAGAGGCAGAAGGAAGGACACGGGAGCAGAAGGAGGGAAGAGCAGGACAGCAGCTGGAGAAAAGCCAGTCATGACAATGCAGGGGCCCAGAGAGCTGCAGAGTGACTGGCCTCGGCAGGGTCCTGCTTACCAATGAAGTCATTTGATTTTCCAATATCGTAATCCCACACTGTGACTTCTAAGGTCTTTTTTGCCAGGTCCCCGTGCTTTATCTCATAGCAGAACTCCTGTTGGGCGAAGAGACAGAGGTGAGGAGGCAGCACCCTCCCCAGCAACGCTGGCAGAGCACAGCCTGGCAATGTGCATCACATCTGACCAGCGGGGGAGCTTTCAAGGCAGTGCTGACCAGGGACCGAGCCAGCAGCTGGCAGGGACATCCAGGTGCTGGGGCAAGCCCTACAGGTCACCAAAAGGTGCCAAGGGTGGACGTAAATGGCCTCGGGTGCGAGAGCAGCCCATGGGAGCCACCCAGCCACCTGTATCTGCTCATGGGACATGCCCTAGATGCTCCAGAGCAGGCTCCTTTGCTGATCCTGGGAAACACTTGTCTTGCCCCCACAGCCTGTGTGAGCGGCTCGGTGCCCCATGGCAGGCTTTGCTCTGCGACAGGCAACTCTGGAGAAGAGGCTTTCCCCAAGTGTGATGCCCGCCATCGACCAGGCCAGGCGGGGCAGCTGCCCAGAGAAGTGCACGTGGGTTCCTGAGCAGCATGGGAGACCCCAGGGCTCCATTCCCAGGGCACTCAGCTGCATCGGACACGGAGCCATGTAAGCCCTTAAGGCAGACAGAAGCGAATCTTCTACCCAAACCCCCGAGCAGGAGGAAAGCTGCAGAACCAGCCTCAGCCTCGCAGTGAAGAAGTTGCACTGACCAGACTGGGTGGCAGGGTCCCGGGCAGCCTTGTTAGAGCACGGGCACTTATCCATTGCTGACTGGCAGGCACGCAGAGGCCGGCTGGGGCTGGAGGCCCCCTGGCACGGAGCACTGACGTGATTTATGGGCTCGTCATCTTGATGAACAAGGCTTTTTGGAGCCTCGTCAGAGACCCCCATGTCTCAGCCACCACTGTGGAGGGAGCGAACATACCTCATTGAATTCGGGGTTCAGGGTTTTCTTTTTCACGGCTGTTTTGTGCTTTGACTTCTTGTCCTCATCTGGCTTCAAGTAGCTGTAATCACATCAGAGCCCTGGTCACGACAGAGCCAGCTCCGCCAGGCAGGCGCCTTGTACCTCTGGTTCACGTCAGCATTCCCCAGACTCGCTAGAGCTGCGTGTCCAGCGCTGCCACCAACTTGGAGGGCAGGTTGTGGCACTGCCGGGCAGCGCGGCCTCCGCCTCTGCAAAACGTGGTGGCTCTTACCTGCCTCCTGCTTTGAGACCCCCCAGTGAAAGTTATCACGTAGACGCCACCTCACCTCGGCTGAGCTCCAGCAAGCTCTGCCCTCCCAAAATGCTGGCTGCAGACCCAGTTGTCTGCCAGGATCACTCAGCGGCTGGACACAGGCCGCACTGCCAGCCCGCCCACAATGGAGGAGCCTCGCCGACAAAAGGTACCATCAGAGCCAGAGCCCAGGCACTCAAGCAGCAGCCATGCAGTGCGGTAGCACCCATCCCACTGTCCTGCATGAACACCTGTTTCCAAAGCCCAACACTCTTCTGCTTGCAGCATTTTACCCACTGATGCACTCACACACTGCTGGAGGGGCGAGCGGGAACAAACGTAGAGGCCGGCATGGAGCCGATTCCCCCACCACAGAGTCTGCCAGAGTGCCCCAAGGTGGGAATTCAGGCTCCATCCCCGGGGAGTGCCTGCTGCAGCTCAGAGCATGGCACTTTCCAACAGACACTGCCATTTGTGCCCAGGCCCTCCTCTCCCAGCACTGCCCAGACGTGGCCTGAATAGAGCGCCCATATCTGCCCCTGCTCTGCAGTCACATCCTGAGTCCCGTGCAACAGGCAGGTGCCAGGACAACCGTGTAGCACAAAGGGCTCGTGTCTCTGGAGTCAGTCTGCAGCACCTGTGAGCAAGGGAGACACCATGGACAGCCCCCTTCGTGAACTGCAGTGAAGTGAAGACCCTGCACAAGCACACCTGTCTGTCTGGCGCACCCAAAGGCTGGCCTGCTGACCTGAGTTTAGTCTCTGAGAGCCAAAGGGCTGGGCCAGGCTCGTGCTGCTATGGCTCCTGGGCAGGCAGAGGAAGGGCCCTCTCTGCTGTGCCCCTATGTGCAGGGCAGCGTGCGCCTCTCCTGCACCTGCCACGTTCATCCCTTGGCAGGAGTTCAGCACCTGAACGCTGCACCAGGCACGGGGTCAGCCAGGAGAGACAGGCACAATGTGAGCAGCCCTAGCAGGGCGGCAGAGCAGCTGGGCACTAACTGGTTGGAGGCAGAGAGGGCAGGGAAGGACGCACGGGCCCTGGGCTGCCCAGGCAGAGGTCAGCGCGCTTCCCCAGCCCAGCAGCTACACCCTGGCGCAGAGTGCCCTGGCCACCTCCCAGAGGCCTGCGAATACATCTCAGACACGCGCAGGCCACAGGCACAGAAGCAAGCCCAGCACCAGCTGGAGCCTCAGCGCCAAGCATCACAGCTCTCGCCAGCTGGTACGACGCCTGTCTGAGGTAACGGGCTGCTGGGGAAGATACCGGCCAAGCCCGGGACGCGCCACACAGCAGCTGCCGAGCCAGACGGAGCTTCCAGGCAGCTCTCAGGAGAGGGATTGCGAGGGGAGCCGCATTTCCTTGGTTATTCTTAGCCTCTAATTGCCTCCTCGCAGATCATGCACACGTGCTAAGCTACAAGCATCTGCACAGCCGCTGCTGGCGTCTCCCCAGCCCAGCTCAGCACCGTGTTGTGGGAATTGAAGACCCCCATTCCCACCTACAGCAAAATGGCTCCAAGCTAAGGAGGGGGAATTTGCACCGCATCTGGGAAGGCTGAGCCCCTGGCACCCCCGAGACCTGCAACACCCTTCTTTGAGGGACAGCACCTGGCACCCGCAGATCAGGGAGAAGCTAAAGGCTCTGAGCTGGCCCCTTGCAAAGGCCGGGTGGCCCTGGCCCTGGCCCTAGACCTGCAATGCACCAGTGCCCCCTTTATGCCCCTGAAGGCAGGCACAGCTGTTGATGGGGCACCTGCTGTGTGGCTCCGTGACACTTGCTGACTCGCTCCACAGTGGCCTGGGCTGCCAATGCCTGCCCTGTCTGCTGCTGAGAGACCTGACCCGAGCTGTTGAGCAGTTGGCACCTTCGCCCTTCCCTTGCACAAGGAGATGAGCTCCCATTATGCAAAGCACCAGGCTGAATTAATCAGGCTCTAATCAGGATCAAACACCTCAATTATCCCATCCAGCTCCCCTGTCCCTGTCAGAGTGGAGCAGGATGATGGAAACCCCTCTCCTCCCATGTGTACAGGCTGCAACCCCACAGCCCTGGCCCCCCATGCCTGCCCCAGCCCATCACTGCATCCAGCAGCAGGAAGGTCACTCGATCGTGCACTGCAGAGCTGCCCCCTCATGCCAGCCGCTCAGTACACAAAAGCCCCCAGCAGCTCCAGGGCCCAAACCCATGTGCCTGAGGATAGGCAGGCGGGGGCTCCCAAAGCGTCAGCCTGCTGCAAGCCCCAGCCCTGGTCCTGGCCCCAGCCCGGCAGCCACCTGCTCCCTGAGCCATGTCACTCACGTTTTCACGTAGGGATCGGAGTAGCCGTTGGCATCCATTGCGGCCAGGTGGGCGCAGCGGACGATGCCCACCAGGAGGCCCTGCTTCTGTGAGCTGTACTTGAGGGAGATGAGGATGCGGCCCCGCTCCTCCAAGGACTTGTCCTCTGTTTTATCTATCTGGGGGGACGGGGAGAAGAAACAGGCGCTGCTCAGTATGGGCCCATTGCAGGACTCCTGGGTTTCGCTCCTACCTCTGCTGCTGACTTGGTGGAGCCCAGGGAACACGTCAAGTGTCAGCTCAGATTCACGGGGCCAGTCCCAGTGGTCCCAGTGACAAAGCCACCAGAGGCTGATAGGGGCTGCTCTGCAGGACACACAGGGCAGGGGGAGGAAAGGAATGGGGGTCTCCCACCACTACCACCCACGTGACATGGGGCCAGCGCCTGCCCAGCCCCTGGCTCCCTGCCCCGCTCACCGGCAGCTGCTTCTCCAGGCAGATGTTGAAGTTCTTGGTCTGGTTGGGCTTCAGCTTCTTGAGTGGGATCCGCGTCTCCCCAATGAACTCATTGTGGCGGAACTTGTCTTCATCGCAGACGGAGATCCTGAAATGCAGCAGGACTGAGTCAGTCCTTGCTGTGGGGTGGGGATGGCACCAGACCAAAGCCCTGCTCCCTTGGACTGGCTCTGGCCTGGGCAGGAGCAGAGCAATGAGCACCCGCTCCCCAGGCCCAGCTGGCCACTGCCAACACCGGGACCTCGTTTGTGCTTCACAGGGACCCTCAGCCAAGGAGGCACGGGCAGACCCTGGCTCTGCTGCCTCTGCACCTGCTCTAATGTTTTGTGGGCACACGAGCCCACAGGGCTTGACCAGCAACTGAGCTGACCCCTGTGGAGCCCAAAGGGCTTGGATGGGGCCGGGCTGGAGCGTGTTGGTGTCACATTAACCATTGTGCAGCGTGCTGCAGGGCAGCTCTCCCCTCATCACAAAGTCTGACCCTGGTGCTGAGCCAGCTGGCTGCAGCCCAGTAGAAGAGGGCACAAAGCTGCTCTTGGCCTGAGAAGTGCCCTTGACTGGGAAGCTGAAGCAGGCTGACTTGAGGGCCTGCATGCTCTTCTGCTCCAGCCCTGCTTTTACGCAGCTAATGAGAACCCAGATGCCGCTGGAAGCAAGGAGGTGAGGCAGGCAGCGGAAGTACCATTACAGATGTCGCTCCGGTCCTGGGGCTTCCAGCACACCCATGCTTGTCCCCTGGTGGAGCGCGGTGGCTGCACGCCTGCTTCCTGCAAGGGACAGCGCCTGCCTCAGCAGCAAAGGAGCGAGCCCACTGGCCTGGATCAATCTCTGCCGGCGGAGGCAAGTCCGTGAGCAGAGCGGCGCGGGACCAGGCCTGCTCTGGTGTCTGTCACATTGCATCTGAGCAAGGATGGGCAGCCGGCTCCCCCAGGGTCTCGGCATCCCCGGCAAGCAGGGAACACACGCAAGCGGAAGTCCTCCCTGCCAAGGGCCCCCAGCCGGCTTGCAGACCCACAGCCCTGCCCAGCCTGGCCAGGTTCATTCGCCCTGTTTTGTTTCTGGGCAGATGCAGTGCACTAACAGCTCATCACAGCAGGCATGGGCTGCATGCTGCCTTCGCTGTGACACGCATTACTGATTTCATCTGTGGGGCCGTGCAGGACACAGCTATGTGTGGTTTATAATAGCAGGACATCCTCACTGGAGATACCCACACACCCAAAATCTCCAGAGCAAGCCCCACGTGCCCTGGGGAGGCAGCGACACATGGAGCAAAGGGGCAGCCCTGGAGACAGACCCTCCCAGGCCCCTGCCTGTTTTAGTGGGCTCTTGAGTCCTGTGGCTTTGCCCCCGCCTGCTTCTGTGGCCCATCTGAACCTTGCTGGAGACTGTTTGCTCTCTTCCAGCTCCTAGATGTTACCGTGAGCGAGCCAGGAGTGTGCAGCTGCAGGATGTGCATTAGCTGCTGTTAGTGAGCATTCACAGCGCAGGGGGCCTGGAGAGCTTCTGGGCTGACAGGCCGGGAACTCGGGACTGAGGGACTCCAGCTGTTCTTGGAAAACAAACGGGACTACATAGGAAAGATGAACCTGGATCCCTCGCAGTCTCCTCCTACCTGCCAGGGGGAAAGGGGGCATCCCCCTCAGCACAACCTACCTGGTTATTCCCCACATGCTAGGGCTGGGTTATTATGACTCCCTGCCCTGGGCTGCACTTGTGTGAGCAGGGGTGTCCCCAGGGCCACTGAGGGAGAGATGAACCCTACCAGGCGCAGGAACCCAGCCCCGCAGCCCCTACACCTTTGCCCTGGCTGCTGGCCAGCCCCAGTGCTGTTCCTGGCAGGCAGAGGCATCTGCTGTCCTCCATGCACAGTGCATCTGCAGGCAGCTCCTGGCGGCTTCAAACCGCATGGGTGCTCCTCCCTCAAGGGCACCCCCAGCAAGGTGGTGGGGCCACTTCGGACATGTTTCTGTGCTGTGATCTCACGGCTCCTTCCAATTCCTGCAGCCGCGGCTGCCAAGGACAGCGGAAGATCAACGAGGAGCCCCCTTCCCTTCCACCTCAGCACGCTGCCGGTAGCACTGCCAAGCGTGGCTGCTTGCCGTGGGGACGTGCTCACTGGACCTGTAGCCTGAGCTGCCACTCAGAGCACCTGGTCCCGGTGAAGGTTTCTCCTTCCTGCCACTCCCGGCTCCCCAGCTGGCCAGGGACAGACTTGGCCACGCCAGATGGAGGTATGTGCAACACACACAGCCATCCTGCCTCGGGGAAACAGGCTTCGGCAAATGTGAAGCCCTGTTCCCACTGTGGGCAGTGCCGACCGAGGGCCAGTGGGCCATCACGTCATGGCTCGCTTGTCTTGCTAGATACAGCAGACAGGAGCCAGGTGCTGCCGCCCCAGAGATGGGTGATAGAGCACGGCCTGGACCAAATCAGGGCTCCATGGAGTCCAGTGTCCGGCCCGGCTGGGGCCAGCTCTCAGCACCTCGAGGACCTCCCCAGCCCCAGCCCCAGCCCCAGGGAGGTGTGGGGTATACCCACCAGACTAGGCCTTGCCTACTGTGTCAGACAGGCTGCAACCCCTGGCCATGGTTTAAGACCACCATTCAAACAACAACCGAGCCGTCTCGGTCCGTGCCCTGTGTTCCCAGATGCTGCAGTACCGACCAGTACACCACCACGTGAGACCAGGAATGCAGCACAGACACCCCTGAGCCACAGCCTCTGCCCACAGGCCGCTTTCCCCTACTGCAGACATCTCCTGCCACCTGGAAGACTTGCTCCCGCACTGCACCCCACAGAGAGGCAGGGCCCAGCCCAGGCTGCCCCCTTGGCCCCTGGGACCGAGAGAAAATGATCCAAGCGCCTCCCTCACACAGGCCTTGCTTGCGCTGGTGCGCAGCCAGGCTCAGCACACGTGATGTCGGCAAGGCTGGGCCATGCCACGGGCTCCCCTCTAGCTCGCAGCAGGAGAGGCTGACAGGCACGTCTTTGCCTGGCCAGGCAGGGCCGGAGCCAGGGCGTTAGCAACTGCCTCATTTCAAACTGCAGATGCAGAAGCAACAGGCCGCCCACACACAGCGTGCGGCCTGCGCTCACCACCCCACAACAGGGTGGGAGGGAGAGAGCGGGGGTGGAGAGAGGACTTTGCTCCGGGAGGACCACAGCACAATCCCAGCGTCTGCTACGGCTCCTTCAGCAGTAGGAAGAGCAGGGCCAGTGTCCCCAGGGCTCCTGGCGGGGGGGCAGGACGCTGCTCCCTGGGGAGCTGGGGCTGGCGCTGCCTCGCTCCCAGGCTGGGGAGGCGCCTGTTCCCTTGCTGCTGGCTCCGCTGTCTGGCCAGGGACCTGCTGGGAGAAGACCCTGTGACTGGGGCCTGATCTATCCTCCAGCTCCTGTTCCCAGCTCCCAGGGTGGGGAGAGGGGAGATTTTCTCCTTGGCAAGGTACAGGCCGAGAGAGACGGCTGCCCTGGCTGTGGCTCTGGACATTGCATGTCCAACCACCCCAATGACTAGACAACGTGCCTCTGGCTCTTAGGAGCAAGCTGGTGGCCAAGAGAAGTGCTGATGACTCCTGGCTTCCCCTCCGGTTGAGGCCAGGGCAGCTGCACCAGATCAGCAAGCACCGGAGCAGAGAGCGGGCACTGGCGGGACCAGCCCATCCATCCGAACTGGCCTAACGAGGAGCTGTGTCCCGGCAGGAGGATGGAGTGGAAGGAGGGGACCAGGGGACTAGGTGAGAGCAGGCAGCGGCTCCAGGAAGAGGGGGCTACCATGGTGACGCCCACGAAGTGTAACAACAGTCTCACAGCAAAGCCCTACAGGGAATCCAAGGCACAGACACAGCCGTCCCGTCCCCCACACTTGGAGTTTTAACCCCCTAAGCTGCTGCGACGGGGATAGCAGGTGGGCACACACCTGACTCACCGAGGAGCAGCGGGTGGAAGGCAATGGCACTGTGGCCGTCCATCGCAACGTGTTTCTGTCTGGTTGTGCTGCACTGACAGCCCAAAGCCAAGGCAGCAGAGAAGGCAACCACGACGGTCTCGGGTGCACCCAAGGTGTCCGAATGCCTCGTAGCCAGCCGGTGGTCCTGGCAGTCATAGGACACCCTGGCAGTAGTTTGGAAGGGCACCCAGAGCACCCTGGTGTCTTGGATGTCACAGTATCACCACACAGGTCATCCTGGCCTGCACCTAACCCCCCACCCTCCTGGGCTCAGCCTGCCCCAGCCCCCACCGTAATTGCTTTGGTACAACACGGTGGCTCTTCCCCATGGTGAGGGCCGAGGAGCGCAGGCACTGGCAGAGGGAGAGCAAGACCAACCCTGGCAGAGAAGAGAAACTCCCCGGACCCTGAAAATCCACAACCCAGGTGTTGAACTCCACATCACCAGGAAAGGGAAAAGCTGGACGCACGTATTTGGTTTCTCTGCTAAGCTGAGCTCAGGGCAGGCGACCAGTCCTACCTTTCGCTCATCCTCTCTACAGCAGCAGAGGCAAGATTGCATTTGCCACCAGGGTCAGCACTTCAATCTGTGCCTGACAGGCAGGTGCTGGCACTGCCAGAGAAACAGCCATGTGGAGTGAAGGCAGCCGATGCAAGCTACCTGGCATCCCTCTGCGAGGGACGGACAGCAGAGCTGGGCAGAGTCAGTGCTGCGGACTGCTGGGGGATTAGCCCGCACTACACTACAGTACACAGTCTAGCTGGCACGGCAGTGTGCAGAGATCCCAGGGCCTGGCTGGCATCTCTCTTCCAGCCGCGGCCCTGCTCTGGACGTAGCTGTGCTGATGGAAGAGGCCTTTTGCCAGCTTAGCTTCTGCCATCAGGGGAGGTGGCTGAACACCTGCTCTGACAGCAGCCCTGTAGTGTAGAGAAGCCCTGGGGGAAAGGCACAAACCTCAGATAACCTGTGCAAGAAAAGACGGGGAAACCACCCGTTTTCCAAAGCCCCCCGGGGCTTCCCTGAGAAAGGGAAGGTTTCAGTCGTGTGCGGCAGAAACAGTGCCCTCCAAGGAGGCTGTCATTAGCACCTCTGAAGGAATCGGGCTAATAAGAGAGCAGAGGCCACTACAGAGCTGGGCATGGCTGTGACAGAACAGGGCCCGTCTCTCTTCTCCTCTGGGCCTGTCCATGGGCAGGGACCCAGCAGACCCCTGCCTCCAGCACAGGCAGAGGGGGCAAGCTCAGGTCCCAGGAGCGTGACTTGGCCAGTGGGAGCAGGACCCTTCACAACAAGCATCTGGGATCTGTCGGACCTGCCCTCCACATTAGCAGTGGCTGGGCGTGGCGTTCTCCATCCACCCGGTCTTTGTAACCCTGATGCTGAGGCTGTGGGCCTGGCAGCTCCATGTGACAAGTGCCAGGCGGCTGTGGTGCCTGATCCGGTACCGGAGGAAATGCAGTCACCTGCGTCTGAGCTGCACCGCGCAGCCTTAGGGCAGTGGAGGTTTTATGTTGTGGGTTAGGGAAACCAGGTAGGCACCACGTCTGCTGGGCACTTTCCACTGTGCTCTGAGTCCTCCATGGAAAAGATTGTCCCCTTCCTTCTCTCTGTATTAAATGCGTTCCCTTGAGGCCCCCTTCCAGCTTGATGGCTTTCAAAAGCGACTAGCTCCTTCCTTCAGCTCCTCTGACGCGTGAGAGCGAAGCAGCGAGTGAACAGCCGTTCCTCATCAAAACTTTACTTTCCATCCCACTCGCTCAGGACTCCTGCGTTCGTTCTATTTCCGACTCTCCCGCTGAGTCGCTATGTCTGTGGGCAGATCGTCACCTCTGACTCAGCACGCTCCCACGGCCGAGGGACGCAACAACCGGCTCCCCAGGGGCCGGGAGAGGCAGGCAGCTGGTGTGCAATTCGGGGGCTCTCCGGCTCTCTAGGCCGTGGCAGCACGGAGGAGCCGGCTCAGAGCATCTCCGGGGCAGGAAGATTCCCAAGGGTGAGTGGAAGGGGGCTCCAGGTCAGACAGAGCAGAGCTGGGGTCTGGACTCTTGCTTTCACTCCATCCCCCAGCCTGTGTGACCCCAGGCCCCCTACTCCCCCTCTCCTTCCCCTCCGTGGTGAAGACACGGAGATGGTCACCACGACAGCACTGCCAACACTCGATACTGGGTACCAAAATGTCAAATGGAGGGTGGGCAAAGGGTTTCTTGTACGGGCCAGTAAACATCTGCGCGTGCTTCCTTTGTTAGTAACAAATATCCACTCATCCACAAGCCCAAGCTGCAGGGACCAGTTTGGGGTGCCTGGAGAGAATGGCTCTGTGCCACAGCCAGGTGAGCACCCACAACCCACGTTGCGTGGCTGCCTGTGTTTGTGGGGGGCAAGGGGAGGGAGAAACCTGACTTGACTTCCAGCCCAACTGCAAAGCAGCTCTGGGTACATCATGAAGGTTGCGCTCGCCATGCAGCCGGGGTGCACGGGTGGGCAGCTGCCTCGCTGCATACCCCCGTGCCTCTGTCTCCCGTCGTTTCCTCATCTCGTCTGCATGGTTGCAGCCCCTTGGGGAGAGGAAGCAATGGTCCTCTACAATGGGGTCTACAATGGGAGTTTGCGATTCTTGCTCTCTCCTAATGGGGTGCTCTTTGGGTCCCTTCCAGTCCAGCTGTAAGACCGTGCGCGGCACAGCCGGAGAGCTGTGGCTGTGGGGCTGGGGGGCTTGCACGCTGGAAGCCCCTAGCGCAGGTTCCTGGGCAGGCTTCTCTGCAGGTGCCCGCCAAGGTGGACACCAGGCAGGAATGATGAAGGAGCAAAGACCTGCTCTCCCACTTCCAACCATGTTGGAGAAGAATCGCACAAAGAAAAGTTCCTTCTAAGCCCTGAGCCAGGCAGAGCGCCGACACTGCAGCATCTTCTCTTTGAATGTCACTCAGGGCGGGGACACGCGGGAAACAGGGTTAATGAACTGAATCCAACCTTATTTGCTTTCCCTTTTTTAGGACCGTCTCTGTGTGAGCTCTGGTGGATGGGGAACTGCAGGATTAATGGAGATGTGAGGAAAGGTGCCAGCCCTGCTTCTACGTGTGCACGTGTGTGCGGGAGCTAGATCCGAGTAGCCGTGCAGACGGCGTGGCCATAGGGGTCTTGATCGTGGTGTTCCCAGGTGCCTGTGTCGCTGGCAGGGTGGGCGAGGGGGTTTCTTCTCTCCGTTGCATTTCCCTGCGTGTGACGCTTTTCTCTCCTTGTGTTTTGCAGTGCAACCACCCCCTGGCAGGCACGGCGCACACTTGCCCTCGCCCCTGACGGTGCATGTTGGAAGTGGCCAGTCTCAAAGACTTCCAATGAAAAGCCCTGGCACCTCTCCCCAACAGCAGGGTCTACTGCTTCTTGGTGAAGTGGGAGGGCAGGTCTTTGCCATCAGGGGCTGAGATGACAACAGCATCCCCATGCACTGCTTTGAGGTGTGCTCCCCAAAGGTGACCAGTGGGACTCCCTCCTTCCCATGCCTGCAGCCCAGGCCACCCTGGGCAAGTGGATCATGGTGATCGGAGGGGTTGGAGTGAATCTGATGCCCCTGAAGAGCGTAGAGATGTACAACATCCACGAGGGCAAGTGGCAGAAGAGGAACTCCCCGAGAGAAGCAGCGATCGGCATCTTGGTGACCGCGAAAGGCAAGGAGAATTTGTTTGCTACGGCAGGCCTGTGGCTGGCATGGAGGCCCCCCCGGTGCGGGGAGCACGGCAGGGAGAAGAGGGCTGCGCAGGGCTCCAGGGGCAAGGGGGGACTTTGAGCTGGGATGGGAGAAGGATCCCCTTTCCCTGGGAACTTGAACTGGGCCTTGTCTGAGGCTGGAGGAGTTGATCAGTGGGTTGCCTTCCCTTCTGCAACATCCCTTGTGCAGGGAGGAGGGACCATTACCCTCACAGCCCTGACCCTGAAGGAGATCCCCGACTGAAGCCACTGGGCACAGCTAAATCCTGTGGCTCTCCCACTCTGCAGCTGTCTTGGCGGACAGCGACCTCTGTTTCCCCCAGGATTATTTTTTATTTTGCCAGGCTCAAGCTTCACACAGGAGTCCAGACTTCCCCAAGGTTTGGGGTCAGGCCCATTTCTACTTCCAGCTTCCTGTAACTCAGGGAAGGAAGCTAAGAGGGGTTCAGGGGCCAGTTCTGCTTTTGAGTACAACAGGGTCAATCTGGAGTGACTTCACTTGGTTTGCCCAGGGCAGGATTGGCTCCCTGTGTTGGTTCTGGTCACATTTATTTCCAAGGCCCAGTCACCGGGTTTGCAGAGGCACTGACTGCTCGAGACTCCATGGATATCTGTGGGAGCGAGGAGCTCCTAGTGCCTCTGCAAATCAGGCTGTCAAGATCCCTGCACTGGTTTAACCTTCCTGGTGGTGTGAGGCCTGGGCTGCAGCTGTTGGAACATCCCTGGGGCGGGCACGGGGCACGCACCCCCAAGCCTGTGGCACCCCTGGGGCTGCTGCACCACCCAGGCAAGGGGAGAGGGCACGGGGCCCAGAGCTGAGCCCAGGCTGCACCTGCACTGGTCCAGGCTGGCTCTGCACCCCATGCTGGCCTTGGGGGCATGTGCACAGGGTGGAGGGGCCGGAGGTGCCGTGTGCCGGGGCAGCTGGCAGGGGTGTGGGGGATTGGGGCCTGGTGTGCTCCCGGGGCAGGCAGGCACTGCCTGCTGCTGCATGGGGCTGAGCCTCTGCCTTCCAGCGCCCTGCACCGGGCTGGCCCTGCAGCAGCACCACGGGCTCCAGCCAGGCCTCAGTGTAGCCCAGAGGCCCAAGTGCTTGGGGCTTGCCCTGCCCCTGCCCCGCTCTGTCAGCGCTTCGTGCTGTGCTGGGACAGGGAGCCAAGGCCGGGCCAGTGTAACATATGCACTGTGAAATGTGATGCATTGTGTGAGCTGAAAATGTGACATGAGTGTGTGACAGAAGGACAGCAATTTGCAGAGGGCTGCTGACTGCCCTTGCACTACACATCCCAGAGGCACCTGGAAGTGGGAAGAGGAAGTGATGAGGACCCTGCAGAGTCCTGCTGCTGCACTGCAAATCCCCCAAACCCAGCGGGACAGGAGGAGGAAGAGGAGGTGGTGACCTGGGATCCCTGGCTGGCGACGTGCCAGCAAAGCTGCAAGCCGTGGTGCCCGCTGGAGATGGACTGAAGCAGAGCAGACGCTGCACGGCACCGGTCTCTGGAGGAAAGGCTGGTTCTTGGGGACATCCCTCCGCACAGGAGGGCAGGGGACCGTATGTGCTGATGTGGGACCCAGCGGGACTGACCACTACCTGTCCCCTGCCCTCTAAGTGCACGTGCTTACACTTGGCATGCCTGTGTCCTGGGTGTCTGTCCCTTCCCTTGGCCTGTGACCCAGCGCCCAAGACACTGCCTGTAAAGTCCATCCCTCCTGGGCTGCAGTGCCTGTGCCTGGCCCCGCCGGGCTCTCTTCCACCAGGCTCACACCGCCACGAGCCGCCGGCACCCTGGCCCAGGGCTCGGGGCAGACAGACCCTCGCCCGCCCGGCCGGGCGGCGCTGCCCGGGGCCGCCGCAGGGGGGAGGCGCTGGGCGCGGAGCAGGAGCGGCCCGGGCCCGGCTCCGCCCCGCCTTGAGCCCCGCGCTCCGATTCGTGCTGCCGAGCCCGGCCCCGCTCCGGGATGCACGGCGAGGGGCAGGGCCGGCCCGGGCCGCGGGGAGGGAGGCCGGGAGGAGCCGCCGGCCCCCCCCGCCGCGCCGCAGCTCGGCCCAGCGCGGAGCGGGGTGCTGCCGCCCCGGGGTGCGGGCCGGGCCGGGCCGGGCAGGGAAGGGAGCTCCCCCCGCCGAGCCCTGCCTGTGCCCGGGGCAAGCGCCCCCGGAGCCGGCGGGGTGCAGCGCGCCAGGGGCCCGGGGGTCCCCGTCCCCCCCAACCCGAGAAGGAGGGCCCGGCTGCCGGCAGGAGTCCCGGGCTGTCGGGGCGAGGGGGGCAGGGCTCCTGGGGGCGGAGGGGCCAGGCCCAGGACAGCAGGCTCCTGCCTCGGGCGGGGCTGGAGGCGCCCGGGGGGGGTCGTAGTCCAGCACCGCGCTGGGCCTGCCAGGAGGGCCGAGGAGCTCGTGGCCAGCCCCGGGCTCTGCCCCAGCGCAGGGCGCAGGAGGGTGTCCCACAGCGGGGGCCGCTGGCCGGCCCCTCGCGCCGCTCCTGCGCCTTCGCCCGGCACAAGCTCCTCGGGGCGGTGAGCGGGCTCGCAGGCGCGGCACTGGCACCCCTCTCCCAGGACAGCGGGCGCTGGGGTGCTGGTGCGGCTTTGGCCCAGCAGCCGCCCGGCTCCTGGCCCTTTGCCCTTCGGGGCCCCGGAGGCAGCTCGGCAGCTGGGCCTCGGTCTGAGCCAGGCCCCGGGGAGGGTGTTTGGGCAGGCGCCCGGCCCTGGGGCCCCACGTCGCCACGCTCTGCAGGACACGGCTGTCCAGCCCCCCGAGCGCAGCCCCAGGCCGCTGCTGCCCCCAGCCCCAGGTCTCGCCCAGAGCCGGGGGGCCAGGGCACGGTGCCGCGAAGCAGGTGCTGGGGGGCCGGACTCCCTTGTGGCTGGAGGCTGCCGAGCCCCCCTTCTCTGCACCCCCTCGGCGGGGCTGGCCCGGGAGCTGGGACCCGCAGTGGTCCCTACTGAGCAGCCGGAGAAGACGGGTCCCTCCAGCCCAGGGGGACGCGCTGCGCCACGCCGCGCGGCCTCGCTTTGTCCAGGCAGCTCCCGTGGCCGCAAACAAAGGCAGACCTCCCGGCCAACGGCCCCACGTCTCCGGACTCGAGCTGGAACAAGTCCTCTCCGGCGTGGCAAATATGATGGCCCTCGGCTCGCAGCGGCTGGGGGAAGCAAGAGTGAGAGCCGGGACCAGAGGATGCCGGCCCTGTGCAGCATCAAACCCACGGGCCTTGCCTGAAAGGACAGGGCCTTGGCCACCAGGCCACGAGCCGGGCCGGGCCCGCCGCCTTTCCGGGGCTCCCTTTGTAGTGGGGCCAGCGCGTGTCCGCAGCGAAAGAGTCAAGGGGCCCGGAAGTGAGGGGCTCTTTAGCTTGGTCCTGTGGTGCACAGTGCTGGGCCTCTCAGTGTGGGTGCTGAGGTCCTGGGTTCAGGTCCCGGCCTCTCCTTGTTTTGCAGGGAGGCGCCTTCCTCTTCCAGTGGCGGGGCCCGGGCGCTGCGCCTCAAGGGGCCCACGGCTGGAGTAGCTCTCAGCCTTCTCCAGTAGTCTGGTGGTAAGGGTGCCACCCTAGGTGGCAAAGGTGCTGGGTTCAATCCCTGCCCTGGCTGGAGCCCTCAGGCCCCTTTCCTCTCAGTGAGTCCCTGTGGCCAGGTGCCCCCAAGGAGGCTGCACTGGGTTGTGGGGAGGTCTGTGGGGGAAGGCTGGGGTGGGGAGGGGGCCTGGCAGAGAAGCTGAAATGAACCCCCAGTTGAGCAGAGGGGTTTTTTTTTTTCCACTTTGAAGCCCAGGGTTCCTGGGTTCTGGCCCTGCGCCCCAAAACCAAGGCAAAAAAAAACCCGGCAAGCCACCGGGTGGTTCAGGACATTTTCCAACTGAGCTGCGAATTCAAGTCCCCTCCAACTGGCAACCGCGATCACCCCTGAGCTCCAGCTAGTAGGCAAGCGCCGGAGGGGGAAACGGTTGCATAGTAGATGGCGGCCAGGGGACTCAAGCCTTCAGGGACTTGAACCCGCAGCCCCTGCCACCGCTGACAGTGTCCCGAACCACCCTGCCAAAGGGCCAACCTGACAGCACCCCTTCCCGCTGGTCTCTTCACTCGCCTCGCCGCCTGCCCCGCAAGCAAATAGGCACCAGGCGGCCGCCCCGGGCCTTAAAAGCAATATGCTGCTGGCACCAGGACTCGAACCCACAACCCCAGGGGAGCGCTCCACCACCATGCGCCACCATCCTGTTGAGTCTGAACCGGCCCTCCCGGCCCCTTGACCCGCTGCCTGCACCCTGCACTGGGCCCCCACCCAGGGCCCGGGGGCAGTGGCACAGGCTGTGGGGGCTGCACAGCGCTGCTTTGACCCCGCTGGGCCACGGCCTCTACACGGCCCGGTCGGATGCTGCGGTGGGCTCCCACCGCACAGGTGGGCTCCCCTCCCCTTTCTACCTGGGCAGGGCCCTTTTTTTCTGCCACTTGGAACCAGGCGGCTCCTGCTGCTAAAACCTGCAGCAACGGCCAGCGCAAACCGTGTGCACCTAAGTGCCCGGGCCCGGCTGGGGGCAACAAGGGCTACTGGGGCAGGCAGCCGCCCCACGCTCACCGGCTCCGCTGTGTCCTGGGGGAGACAGTTGTGTGCAGGGCACACCAGCCCCTCTGCACACTCGCCGCAAACAAGGGTTTGCTTTCTCCAGCCTCTGCACCCTCCTGCCTGGCTCGGGGCCTCCCCGGTCCGGGCTCCTCTCCCCCGGCAGGGCCGGCAGCCCGACAGCCAGGCTTGGGGCACACGAGCCCCCCCCAGGCACGGGGCACCGCTCGCCTCCCGCCTGCCCCGGCTCTGCTCCCGGCCCCGGCCCCGACCGGCGGCGCCGCCCCGCGCTGCCCCTGCCCCCCCGCGCCACGTGCAGCCCCCCCGCGGGCAGGACGCCCCGGCTCCAGGCTGGGCCGAGCTCCGGCCCCGCGGGGCAGGCGGCTCCTCGCCCGGCGCTGAGCGCAGCCCCCGGGGCAGCCCGCGGCTCGCCGGGGGACGGGGGAAGCCGCTCCCGTCAATCACGGTTGCTCGGGCGGGGCCTCGTTAGCACTAATTGGAGCCCGGGTTCAAGCCTGGGGCGGGGTGGGGTTCTACTGCGCATGCTCCGGCTGCTGCTGTGATTGACGGGAGGAGCCCCCCCGGCGAGGGCCGGCTGCCCCCGCGGGGGCTGCATTTAGCTGCGCTTGTCCCAGCCTGGAGTCGGGGCGCCCTGCGATGGCCCCGTGCCCGCCCCGCGACCAGTGTGGAGGGAGCCGCCTGACCCGCGGGGCCGGAGCTCGTCCCAGGCCGGAGCCGGGGTGCCCTGCCCGCGGGGGTCTGCACTTAGCGCCGGGCGGGCAGGCGCAGCTCGGGGCGGCCCCGCCGGTCGGTGCCCGCGGGCTGGGAGCAGAGCCGGGGGGGCTCGTGTGCCCGAAGTGCGGCTTTCAGACTGCGTGCCAGGGAGGCCCCGAGCGAGGCAAGAGGGTGCCCAGACAGGAGAAGGAAACCCTTGTCTTGCCCTTGCAGCCCCGCGGCTGCTGCTGGGGCGGTGAGCGTGCGGAGGGGCTGGTGTGCCCCGGGACACGTGGGACAGTGAGCACGGGGTGGCCGCCTGCCCTGGTAGCCCCCCTTGTTGCGAGGCGAGGAGAGGAGAGGTGAGCCCACCCATGCACCCACAGCAGCTGACCCGGGATATGTAGAGGCCTTGCCTGGCGGGGTCAAACTAGCGCCGTGCAGCTCCCCAGCCTGTGCCGCTGCCCCGGGCCCCGAGGCAAGGTGGGGCAGCAATTGCCCGGGGATTCCCATGTTGTGGGCTAGGGTGCAGGCAGCGGGTCAAGGGGCCAGGAGGGCCGATTCAGACTCAACAGGCTGGTGGCGCATGGTGGTGGAGCGCTCCCCTGGGGTTGTGGGTTTGAGTCCTGGTGCCAGCAGCATATTGCTTTTAAGGCCCGGGGTGGCCGCCTGGTGCCTATTTGCTTGCGGGGCAGGCGGCGAGGCCAGTGAAGAGACCAGCGGGAAGGGGTGCTGTCAGGTTGGCCCTTTGGCAGGGTGGTTCGGGACACTGTCAGCGGTGGCAGGGGCTGCGGGTTCAAGTCCCTGAAGGCTTGAGTCCCCTGGCCGCCATCTACTACGCAACCGTTTCCCCCTCCGGCGCTTGCCTACTAGCTGGAGCTCAGGGGTGATCGCGGTTGCCAGTCGGAGGGGACTTGAATTCGCAGCTCAGTTGGAAAATGTCCTGAACCACCCGGTGGCTCGCCGGGTTTTTTTTTGCCTTGGTTTTGGGGCGCAGGGCCAGAACCCAGGAACCCTGGGCTTCAAAGTGCAAAAAAAAAAAACCCCTCTGCTCAACTGGGGGTTCATTTCAGCTTCTCTGCCAGGCCCCCTCCCCACCCCAGCCTTCCCCCACAGACCTCCCCACAACCCAGCACAGCCTCCTTGGGGGCACCTGGCCACAGGGACTCACTGAGAGGCGAGGGGCCCGAGGGCTCCAGCCAGGGCAGGGATTGAACCCAGCACCTTTGCCACCTAGGGTAGCACCCTTACCACCAGACTACTGGGGAAGGCTGAGAGCTACTCCAGCCGTGGGCCCCTTGAGGCGCAGCGCCTGGGCCCCGCCACTGGAAGAGGAAGGCGCCTCCCTGCAAAACAAGGAGAGGCCAGGACCTGAACCCAGGACCTCAGCACCCACACTAAGAGGCCCAGTGCTGTGCACCACAGGACCAGGCTGGGGAGCCCCTCACTTCCGGGCCCCTTGACTCTTTCCCTGCGGACACGTGCTGGCCCCACTACAAAGGGAGCCCCAGAAAGGCGGCGGGCCCGGCCCAGCTCGTGGCCTGGTGGCCAAGGCCCTGTCCTTTCAGTCAAGGCCCGTGGGTTTGATGCTGCACAGGGCCGGCATCCTCTGGTCCCGGCTCTCACTCTTGCTTCCCCCAGCCGCTGCGAGCCGAGGGCCATCATATTTGCCACGCCGGAGAGGACTTGTTCCAGCTCGAGTCCGGAGACGTGGGGCCGTTGGCCGGGAGGTCTGCCTTTGTTTGCGGCCACGGGAGCTGCCTGGACAAAGCGAGGCCGCGCGGCGTGGCGCAGCGCGTCCCCCTGGGCTGGAGGGACCCGTCTTCTCCGGCTGCTCAGCAGGGACCACTGCGGGTCCCAGCTCCCGGGCCAGCCCCGCCGAGGGGGTGCAGAGAAGGGGGGCTCGGCAGCCTCCAGCCACAAGGGAGTCCGGCCCCCCAGCACCTGCTTCGCGGCACCGTGCCCTGGCCCCCCGGCTCTGGGCGAGACCTGGGGCTGGGGGCAGCAGCGGCCTGGGGCTGCGCTCGGGGGGCTGGACAGCCGTGTCCTGCAGAGCGTGGCGACGTGGGGCCCCAGGGCCGGGCGCCTGCCCAAACACCCTCCCCGGGGCCTGGCTCAGACCGAGGCCCAGCTGCCGAGCTGCCTCCGGGGCCCCGAAGGGCAAAGGGCCAGGAGCCGGGCGGCTGCTGGGCCAAAGCCGCACCAGCACCCCAGCGCCCGCTGTCCTGGGAGAGGGGTGCCAGTGCCGCGCCTGCGAGCCCGCTCACCGCCCCGAGGAGCTTGTGCCGGGCGAAGGCGCAGGAGCGGCGCGAGGGGCCGGCCAGCGGCCCCCGCTGTGGGACACCCTCCTGCGCCCTGCGCTGGGGCAGAGCCCGGGGGTGGCCACGAGCTCCTCGGCCCTCCTGGCAGGCCCAGCGCGGTGCTGGACTACGACCCCCCCCGGGCGCCTCCAGCCCCGCCCGAGGCAGGAGCCTGCTGTCCTGGGCCTGGCCCCTCCGCCCCCAGGAGCCCTGCCCCCCTCGCCCCGACAGCCCGGGACTCCTGCCGGCAGCCGGGCCCTCCTTCTCGGGTTGGGGGGGACGGGGACCCCCGGGCCCCTGGCGCGCTGCACCCCGCCGGCTCCGGGGGCGCTTGCCCCGGGCACAGGCAGGGCTCGGCGGGGGGAGCTCCCTTCCCTGCCCGGCCCGGCCCGGCCCGCACCCCGGGGCGGCAGCACCCCGCTCCGCGCTGGGCCGAGCTGCGGCGCGGCGGGGGGGGGCCGGCGGCTCCTCCCGGCCTCCCTCCCCGCGGCCCGGGCCGGCCCTGCCCCTCGCCGTGCATCCCGGAGCGGGGCCGGGCTCGGCAGCACGAATCGGAGCGCGGGGCTCAAGGCGGGGCGGAGCCGGGCCCGGGCCGCTCCTGCTCCGCGCCCAGCGCCTCCCCCCTGCGGCGGCCCCGGGCAGCGCCGCCCGGCCGGGCGGGCGAGGGTCTGTCTGCCCCGAGCCCTGGGCCAGGGTGCCGGCGGCTCGTGGCGGTGTGAGCCTGGTGGAAGAGAGCCCGGCGGGGCCAGGCACAGGCACTGCAGCCCAGGAGGGATGGACTTTACAGGCAGTGTCTTGGGCGCTGGGTCACAGGCCAAGGGAAGGGACAGACACCCAGGACACAGGCATGCCAAGTGTAAGCACGTGCACTTAGAGGGCAGGGGACAGGTAGTGGTCAGTCCCGCTGGGTCCCACATCAGCACATACGGTCCCCTGCCCTCCTGTGCGGAGGGATGTCCCCAAGAACCAGCCTTTCCTCCAGAGACCGGTGCCGTGCAGCGTCTGCTCTGCTTCAGTCCATCTCCAGCGGGCACCACGGCTTGCAGCTTTGCTGCCATGTCGCCAGCCAGGGATCCCAGGTCACCACCTCCTCCTCCTCCTCCTGTCCCGCTGGGTTTGGGGGATTTGCAGTGCAGCAGCAGGACTCTGCAGGGTCCTCATCACTTCCTCTTCCCACTTCCAGGTGCCTCTGGGATGTGTAGTGCAAGGGCAGTCAGCAGCCCTCTGCAAATTGCTGTCCTTCTGTCACACACGAATCGGAGCGCGGGGCTCAAGGCGGGGCGGAGCCGGGTCCCGGGTCGCTCCTGCCCCGCCTGCTCCGCGCCCAGCGCCTCCCCCCTGCGGCGGCCCCGGGCAGCGCCGGCCGGAGAGTCCGGGCGGGGCGATGTCCCGGGCCCTGGGGTCGTGCTGCTGCCGCGGGCAGCCCGGGCCGGGCGGGGGAAGCGGAGGCTTACCCCGCGCAGCAGCGAGCAGGGTCCGGGCCAGGTGCTGCTGCCCCGCGCTCCGGGCAGTGCCGGGCGGGAGGGCCCAGCTCATGCGAGCCGACTTCCCCCCGGCACTTGCCCGACAGCTGCCGCTCGGGGGATCGCAGCGGAAGCCCGAGGGGATTTGGAGCTGTCCCAAACCGCCTGGCACCACCCGGGTTTTTTTTCGTTTGGCTTGGTTTTGGTGTCCAGCAGCAGCAAACAGTAAAGACCCTGACGTTCAAAGTACAAAAAACCCCTGGTGCTCAAGCCCGGGTTCATATGCCCAGACCTTGTCTCCCTGGCCTCCACCCCAGCTGTCCCCCGACCTCCACGCACCCCAGCGCAGCCTCCTTGTGTGCACCTAGTCACGGGCACCTGGGCCTCGCTGAGGAGCGAGGGGCCAGGCCCCTCCAGTGGAAAAGGAAGAAGCCTCCCTGCAGAACAGGGAGAGGCCAGGACCTGAACCCAGCACCGGCACTGAGAGGCCCACCGCTGTGCACCACAGGACCCGGCTGGAGCAGCCCCTCACTTCTGGGCCCCTTGACTCTTTCCATGCAGACACGCACAGGCTCCGCTACAAGGGGAGCCCTGGGAAGGCGGCCTGGTGGCCAAGAGCTTGTTCCAGCTGCCTGTGCTCGAGTCCAGAGGCGGGAGGTCTGCCTTTGTTTGCAGCCATGGGAGCTGCCTGGAGAAAGCAAAACCGCTCAGCCTGTCCCCCTGGGCTGCAGGCACCGGTCTTCTCTGGCTGCAGGAACCACTGCTGGCTGGACTTGTTCCAGCTGCCCACGCTCAAGTCCGGGGACTGGGCCTTTGTTTGCTGCCTTGCTCTTGCTGTGGGGGGACTTCTGAGCCCACCCAGGGGCTGCACACAAGCTCCCTACCAGGTCCTTGTGCTGGATCATGGCCACGTGCTGAAGGCCAACCTGCCTGCAGCTCCACCTCTGCCAGGCCCAACAGCATCACCGTGAGTGTTGCATAGACACCTCCCCTTTCATGCATGGTACCACGCTGTCCCCATAGCAACTCCAGCAAGCATGTATGCAGAGAAGTGTGTGTACACATTGTCTCTGGCCATCTGAGGAAGCAGAACATCTGGAATCAAAGTGAAGGAGGAGCCAGCAGGGTCCTGTGACCAGCCATGTCCCTGCTCCAGCACAATGGAAAGAGCCACCCCGACCTCTGCATCGCGCTCAGAGGAATGGAAAGGGCTCTAGTAGTTGGCGTAATTACAACCACTCTAATAGGTGGGCGTAATTACAACCACTCCACTGCTGACAATAGTGCAGGAGCCACCCCGTTGATGGCTGAAAAGTTCCCTGGGAAGTGAAATGCACCCCAGAAATGCAGCCCGCTCTGCAGTCCTTGTAAGCGCTGGTCAAGTCCTATTCTGAACCCGCCGCTGGCTGCGTAATACTATTTGTTGAAGACATTATCAAGCAGAGAACTTCCGGCACTAGTGGGACCGCTCTGTGGCTGGCTGACTATGAAATGAATAATGCATTGCTTCCTCAACAGGCACTGCGGAGGAATAATTCTGTCCAATATCAGACAGCTCCGTGTTTATGCATTGCATCTATTTATTGTGGATCGTGTGCATTATTTAATTTAGGCAGTTGTGCTCTGCTGATCTAGTTATGCGGCAGTGTCAGAGGGACAGGGCATTCTTTTTCCTGGCCAGGCCTCCAGGCCACCCAGCACTGCTGCAGGCAACTGTGGCAGCAAAGAGCTAAGCATTGCACCCCCGAGGGGCTGTACTTTAAGACAGGGGAATGGTACAAGGGTGCCCAGTGCACCCTGTCTCTAAAGCATGCTAGTCCCGATCCTGCCCAGGCCAACATACATGTGATGGCTCACTGGCTGCAATGGGACTTGCCCCACTGCACAGAACTAAGTGTGTGCTCAGTTCCAGGCCTTGGGGCTGAAAGCTGCCCTAGAAGCACAGTTAAGACAGAGCTCACAACAAAAGAGGTGACTTTGTCTTATTAGGGCAGCCGGTTCAAGGCACCGTCCTGGAGGAGACGAAGCATGGCTGGTTGTGTCCCCAAGCAGCCAAAGGAGGGGTGTGCAGGAGGGACTGACCAGGGCTGACTTCCCTGAGGGCACAAACCCCCTGGCCTTCTCCCCTTGAGGACTTTGCATGCAGGCAGCTCCCTTGACTGGAGGGTGTCCCCTCTGGCTGCAGATCTGGTTGGTGGGCCCCAAGCCACTGGCTGTTTGCAAGCAGGCAGCGTGATGCTAAGAGCCCGGGTTTGCAGAGTCTGCACTGGGAAACCACAGTTAATGCCCTCCCCACCACTGCCCATCATCGGTTGCTTTGCAAAGTGGGCTACAATCCAAAGGCCCAAGGGCACTGGAGACCAAGCAAGAGCCTGAAGCCAGGCATGAATCCGTGCTCTCTCTAAGACTCCCTTACAGCGCTGAAGTGGTATAAAGCAGCCTTAAGGCGAAGAAGAAAGCAGCTGCTAGGTTTTAAGGCCAGAAAGGACCATTTGTGGACACGCGGTCTGGCCTCCTGCCTTGCGCAGCTTGGGAGCCCTGCTGAGGGACTCGTGCCACAAGCCTGCAGCTTGCAGCTGGAGAGGAGCATATCTTCTGACCACGCTTTCAAGATGGACGCTCCAGCCCATGCCTTAGGAATGTGGTCGAGCAATTGCTTCATCAGCCTGAGATTAAAAGCCTGCACCCAGTCCAGTGTGAACGCATCTCATTTTAGCCTCTAGGCACGAGATCTCCCTGTGCTGTTGTCTGTCAACGCGTAAGGCATCGGACCCCCAAGGTGACCATTGCCAGCATGAAAATATTGGTGCTTGCTGTTTCTAAGACACTGGAAATGAAAGCAGACGAGTCTTGTGTCTCAGCTCCATCACAGGTGTTCAGGAAGATGCCAGCCGCCACTGCTGCTAGCTAAAACATCCCTCCCCAAATGCTTCCTGAGGCTGGATGGTGGAGTGGGGGTGCAGATCTGCTGTGAATGTTTCTGAAGTCTCCGATAACACACACTTCACCAAGAGACCTTCTCCCGCACGCCCCCTGACACCAGCACAGATAAATTGAAGGGCAGGCGTTTAAATTAAACTTCATGATTCACAACCTCTAAGCAGCTTGTTGAAGACGCGCTGACTCTTCAGTGGCAGCTCTGCAGAGCCAAGGCGGAAATGCTAGAGCCTCCCCCCCACCCCAGGCACACACAACAGCCACCCCAAAGCCTTGGGGCGTTTTCAATTAATTCCTTCAAAAGCCAAACTGCGGCAGGAGTGGTCCGCGGGCTTTGTTAGGAAATTAGTTTGCAGCAGGGCTAATCTCCGGGACCCGCAACGATTAGTTCAGAGAAGCAATCCTTCAGTGCAGGACTTGTTACAGCGATGGAGAGGGCTGCTGCCACCAGGAAGATGCTGAACACCGATGCCAGGCTCTGCTGCTTGCGCCTCAGTGCTCCAGGCTGGATGCTGGTGTCTGATCATCTTGTGCGCCTGCTCCTAAACCAGAGGTTGCTGCTGGCTGCTTCGGATTCAGGCACTCCCCAGAGGTAAGGCTCCCCGTCCCACACCATCCCCTTGCAAAGGGAGACAGGGAGCATGGGGAGTAACTGCACTTTCCCTGGGCCGCTTCCTTCTGGGTGCAGAGCCCAGGCTTTGCTGCGGGCCAAATCCTGGCAGACGCTTGTCCCTCTCCACACAAGTGCCACATGGACATGGGTCAGCCTCTGCTCTGCAGCAGCCTGGGAAGTGGAAGAGCAGATGGCATCGCAACTGGGGCTGCGATGGTGGAGCGAGGCGCCCAGCAGACAGAACCCCCTGCTCAGGACTGGGGATGGCAGGTGCAGATATGCTGGAGAGGAGCATATCTTCTGACCACGCTTTCAAGATGGAGGCTCCAGCCCATGCCTTAGGGATGTGGTCGAGAGTGGTCTGGGGCCTGGTGCTGCCTTGCAGGTGTGAGAAGTGCTGCACGGGCACAGGCGGCCCTGGGGGCCTTGCAGCTGCAGTGACCACTGACTGCCGCCTCCTTTGCCGAGAGCTAAGCTCATTTGCACCACGAGCGTGAAGCAGGCTGGTCTGGGGCCCCACCCGGCCCCCTCCCCTCACACCAAGGGATTCTGCTGCTCCAGGAGGTGCCCAGGGGCTGTATAACACCCCCACCCTGCCTGCTGGGCATAAGCCCTCCACGTGGGAGTTGCTATTCACGTGCCAGCGCCCTGTGCAAGGAGGTGGCAAAGAAGAGGCAACTCCGGGATGACTCACAGAGAGGGCCAAGAGCCATTTCCCTGCCCTCACGCTGCCGCCTACAGCTCTCTGCTCACGGGCAGAAATCCTGGGCCGAGTAACACAGCCCTCTCTTCCCCGGGCCTTTGGTGAGGACCCAGGCAGTGCTAGCACTTCAGGCCCCAGACGCCGAGACGGACTGTGCAGGGCGGAGGCTCCTGGCCCCCATCTCTCCGTGCCCAGGCAAGCTCTGAGGTAGCAGGGGCTGGGGGCTGCTTTGATTTCGCTGGTGGATTTTGCATTAAACAGGAGCCCAGATGAGTTTCCCAGGTGCACCATGAGTTCAGCGCCAGGGACGCAGGCAGTGCTCCATCCTCCCCACCATGGTGGGCATCGTGTGGGCTCCTTCACAAAGCCGGGCTGCTGACAGCGAGCAACCCAGAGCCCCTGGCTTTTCCCAGGCAGGAGGGAAAACGCTGGCCAGTGCCACCTCCCTGCTGCCTGCTGCTACCTCACGTCCAGGACGGTGCATGCAGGACTGTATGCAGCCGTAGCAGCTTGCACACCACGGCGTTCCCTCACCTGCGGGTTGTACCAGAGGCCCCAACTGGGCTCCGAGTCTCCCTGTGCTCGGTGCTGCACGGCCCTTCCCCACAGCTCTCCAAGGCAGACAAGCAACTTGGCTAAGAAGGTGCAGGCAGTGAGTGGCGGGGTCCAAAGTGGAGTCCAGGCCTCTGGAGATCCCTGCTTCACCTTTCAGGCGAGAGGGGAACGTTAGGTTTGAGGAGGGAACTGAGAACCCAGGAGGCGCCGGACTTCAGGGGCTGGCATCTGCCCGACTGCCCCAAGGGAAAGCTAGAACATGTGGGCTCTGAATTAAAAGAAAAAATACAAGCCATTTTCCACCTTGTGGCCAATTTGTGAGAGCTGACATCAATCTCGCCTGCAGCCCGACACCACGGGAACTGGTGGACCCCGTGATGGGCGCAGGGGAGAGGGCCAGGGGCTGGGTCAGGCCAGCGAAGCACAAAGCCCTGCTCAGCCCAGGCCTAGTGGCTGTCCCTGCCCCACAGTCCCTCTCCCCCCTGCCATTTCCCACCCCCCAAGCAAAGCTTTGCTGCACCAGCTCTCCCGGGCTCTCCAGCTGGGGCCTCCCCAGGCTCCAAGCCCGCCTGAGCCGCCCAACAGGCGCCGGCTTCCAGGTTATCGGTGCAGCTCCGGTCGCCATAGTAACGTGGGAGGATGCGAGTTCCCCCTTCCACCGCACGCCATATGCTAATCCACCAGCCAACGCCTACTGGGCCCGAGCCCGGAGAGGCCCCTGCCGGTGCCACTTGGGCTGGAGATACATTGGCAGAGACTCCAGCCGGGGGCACAGAGGGCGTTCCCGCCGAGCCCAGCGCAGGGCCGCGAGAGGCAGCGACATGGCCCAGCTCTGCCCCCTGCAGCAGTGAGGTCCACAGGTTTCTGGGCATGCAGGATGGGCCATGGCAGGAGGCTTTGCCCTTCCTGATACCACAGCACCAAAAAAACAGCCCAGGGGAGAGGGAGGGGCAGACAGCTGCCGCTGGTCAGAATCCAAGTGCTCTGCACGCGAGCCGCAAGGGGCTCCTGGCTTGTTTCACTGACGCTTTAATGCCTGTTTCATGGGAGCCAGTCCCAGGAAATGGAGCATGAAACTGGAGGCGAAGAACTTGCCTTTCAGTGCTTCCCTCCACAGGCAAAGTCTGATGCTTCTCCCTCCCTCTCACGTCTTCGGCAGGAGCGAGACGCATCCGTCCCACGAGCTTGTGACCGCTCGTGACTGTCCGTGCTGGGGCAGCGAGCAGGCCCAGGGACACGGCACCACTGCCCCCAAGAAACGCCTCAGCAGCCGCCATGGACGATCCTGCAGCAGGGTTGTGCCAGGAATTACAATTCCTCCACAGGAGAATGAAGACATTAAATGTGAGTCCGGCAAACACAGGGCCTCGTTCTCCACTGCACCCTTCTGCTTCTGGGAGCCCACGGCTCCCTCCTCATGAGGATGAAGTGGAAACCGTTTTCACAGCAGGAAACAATTACGCGAGCTAACGGGGAGGTGAGGGCCGAGGCCAAACACTCCTTCTCCCTGGCGCATTTCAACACAACAGTTCAGCCGAGCGATTCTCTATAAACCAATTTCCACGCTTGAGGTAGCTGAAAACTTCAAAGGCACAGAGGAGAATGAAAATAATACTAAGGAAACCCAGGCTCGCAGCCTGCTGCGCTGGCAGCACTGTCAGCGGCACTGATGTTCCCATGGGAAGGACTCGTCTCTGGAGAGAGCTATCCCCGCGCTTGGTGCTCTGACAGAGGTGGCTCCGGGTCTGCCTGCCCTTGCCAGCTCTGCTGTGCCGCAGCATCCTGGTTCCAGCACTTCCTGCAGCTCTGGGCCTCTGCAAGGCGCAGCTCTTAGCCCTCCAACCACACAGCTGGGATGGCAAACCCCTTCATTCTTTCACAGCGTCTTACCTGACCTCCACTGCAGGGCACTGGAGCAAGGAGATTTGCGGACAACTTAAGGACAGAACACAGCAGCCTTTGCAAGGGCCGGTGCCAAAAGTTGGGATGCTTTCCTTTCATTTCCACAGGCTTTGATTCAGGAACTAATAGCAGGGGCAGGGCTTACACGTGGATTCCAGTTTAACCAAGGCTGATGCCCCTGGCCAGCAGAAGTGCGGGACCTTGTGGGGAGGATGGCTGCTACCCCAAAGCGGATGCTGCCCAAGTCTTCGCTTTGCTACAGGGCTCAGTGTTAGACCCTGTCTGAAAGGAAGCATTTCTGACACACTGTGCGAGGACGAATGGCACCTACCTACCCACTGCCATGCTGCCAGCAGCACAGGGCCAGCTTCCCACCCCCATGTGCACTAGTGGAACAGGACTTTGCTCCCAAGAGACTGGCTTCCATGTTGCTTGGATGGGTTAAACCAGGCTGAGAAAACATGGCACCATTTAGCTTTGTGGCAACTGGAAAATGCACGCAGCACCCACCTCCAACACAACAGAAACCAGGCCCCAAAATGCACCCCGAAGCCACGAACAAACCAAGTGAGCAGCTGACTATGGCACAGTGACCAGGTTTGGAAACAAAAAGGTTAAACCCCCAAGGCCCTTCCCCCTGCACATCAGAGCCCAGGGCGCTGAGCGAGGAGTGCAGGACTCCTCACCCGCGCTTCAGTCTCAGCACTGAGTATCTGCTGCGAAGGGTGCGACAGATGCCTCCCGTCAGGGCATGCAAGCGATGGGCCCAGCAACATCATAACCCTCTGATCTGCCTGAGAGCAGGAGCTTTGCTTCTGCCCCCAGCATGCCAGGCAGAGGGGGCTGCTGGGATGCAGGGCACCGTGAGAGGTCCACGTGGTCATCTGAATTCTGGGCCAGAATTCAGATCCTCTGCACCTTGGTGACCACATACATCCTTCTCCTTCCCCCAGAGGTAAAGCAAGTGGAAGGATTTCTCTCCAAACAAGGAGGCAGGAAGTCTTCCCCAGCCCACACCCAGATCCGCCGAGACACCTACCGGAGCGTCTTGCGGATCATGTCCTCATCTGTGATCCCGTAGTAGGTGAGGGTCTCGTTCCAGGTGGGGTTCAGGGTGTTCCGCAAAGTTTTCGTTCTCAGCTTGTTGGCCTGGAAGAACAAATCACGCCCCCGGTTACTGCGGCTGCAGTGGGGAGCAGTCGTGACCAATGTGCAAGCACTTGAGAAAGGAAAGAGCCCAAGAAATGAGCTGCCCCCAGGCCCTGGCACCCGGGAGGCAGCGAATGGTGCTGCCCCACCCATACAAACTGGGCACCTCGGCTGAGAGCAACAGAGCACAGGGACTTTGGGCTCAGGGACTCATTTATATGGCAGGGGAGAGAAAAGAAAAAAAAAATCAACCTGAGTTCATTAGAAGCTCCACAGGGGGCTGTGCGGGCTGGCTGCCCGCAGGCCTGGCTCTCAGTATTATTTCCCTGATACACGTTTCATTAGCCTTGGCAGTGCTCAGCATTCCCTGGCTCTCACCACAGCCTCTTAACACTGAGCGATGCAGTGCCCAGGGACAAGAACAACCCTAGCACAATGCCGGAGCACGAGCCTGCAGCCCTCCTGCCGAGGCACAATGGAGCAAGACGGATTCTCCCAGGTCCCTCCCACTGTCCCGGGCTCTGCTACAGCCCCCAGCAGCTGGACCTTGCTGCTAGAGGGAGCAGGAGCAACTGCTGTACGTCCTCTGCCGACACAGGCCTGGCACATGCTACAGAGCCGTGCTGGCCTCACAGCGTGGACCAACTTTCCCTTGCCAACAGGGCAGTGTCGACAGCCCCCCTGCTGTGGACACAGCTCTGCCAGTGGGGGAGAGGGCTTCCACCAGCTTCAGCTTCTGCCGTTTGGGCATGATGCCAGCAGACAGCCCCTCCTGTTGCCATCTGTCACGTCTAAACAAGGGGACTCTGCCGACGTAGCTCTGGAGCCTGGACCAGGCCTTGGACAGCTCTGTGTTCATCCCCACGGAGGAAGCTGCTCTTTGCAAGCAGAAGACTGACTGTGCCCCTTCCGTGGCAGTCCTTCTGAAAGGGCCTGCTCCATAAAAGACTGGTATGGCAGTTTAGTGCCCCTATAAAACAAGCTGCTGCAGCCATATATAAGGCCCGGTTCTGGAAAACAAGTAACTGCCCTGACAAGTGCATTTTTTAATAAAGCATGAGCGAGACACTTCCAAGAATCAATTATTGGTTCATTGTATTGTCATTTTTTTGCTGTTCTCTCAGCTTTTTTTATTAAATCATTAATCATTCCATGCAAAGTCTCATGGGAAGCTTCATTTTGAATTCTGGACACGTGCTGGAGCAAGAAAGTGCCAAAGAAACACACAAGTGTCAGTCAGGAGCAGGCATGGGGGAACGATGTGGGCATGTACTCTGCTCCCAGTGGAGCTCATCAGAGCATCCTGGTTGCCTCCCGCCTCTGAGCTGGGTCAAGCCGTTGCTTCGTTCCAGGGCCTCTCGTTAGCATACTAAGTCCGGAGGAGTTTTGCCAGGAAACCATTTCAGGAGGAGCTCATTTGCACGTGGCTCATTGGGAAGGCCGAGCACGTCCCATTGCAAAGGTTGTCCCATCATTCAGTCTAGCACCAGACTTGGAGGAAGCTGCTAATTGAGAGGTCGAACTGAGGCAGCCCAGTCCGCAGCCCGCCGTGCACTTGGGGGGGACAATCTAGAGCAGATGCCAAAGCCTCTCCCCACTGCCATCAGCCTGGAAGAGGACATCTTTCTCCTGCCCTGGCAGAGGGGCACTGAAAGGCTCCCTGCCATCCTGTGCCCAGCAGGATGCTTTCAGGTCATGGGAATGGGAAAGGGCCTTGGCCTGCGGGGACAACATCCTCAGCTCGTTCCATCCGGCTGCTTTATCAGCGCTCAGCAGAAAGGCACTGGGGGCTGGAGAGAGCTCTGATCCAGCACCCTCTGGGGCCTGGCAACGGGAGTCCTTCTGCTGACTTTGCTGGGCTATCAGCAAGCTGAAGCCTCAGCAGCCCGGGCTCCACCTGATTGAGTCTGTCATCCGGCACTCTGCTCACGCACTTCCCCAGCTTCATCCCCAGTGACTTGAACAGGGCAGATCCACACACATAGGTATCTGACTGGCCAGGGGCAGCCCGCTTTGAACATTCATGCCCAAGGGCTGGGGCTTTGACGAACTGGGACCAGAGAGAGAAATCCAGACACGTGGGCTGCCCTCTTTATACCTCCCCGCAGCGCCCCCACCCTTCGATATCTCCTCAAAGCTGGGGTTTTCTAGCGGCTCCCCTGTGACTGTGTTCTTCAGGGCAGCAGGGCTGTGTGATTTCACCGCAGGTCTGATGAGACTTGGTGCTGTGCTGGTGGCTTGGAATCAGGGAAATACAGTGTGTTTTTGGAGTAACTCTCCAGCCTGTGTGGTTGCAGCAGAAACTCTCTTCCATCTTTTCTCCTCTTCCAAAGCCTCAGTATTTCTGGGGACAGAATGTAGTCAATCCATGTTTGCAGGCTAGGCACGCACCGATAATACTGGGGCAACCAGAAGAAAATCCAGACCCTGCCAGTGCACCGCTACAGGGAAGAGCAGATGGGAAAGGTAGGAGGGAAGTCCAACAGAACTGCTATGGAACGGCCCGGAAGCTGGAAAGCATTCAGAAAATGAACGTGCAAAGCATGGAACTGCAAAACCTGACTGCGGCAGCAGTACTTTGGGGTGCAGATCGTCCCCAGACCAGGCCTGCTGCCAGGACACCCCACCGCAAGCCCCCCAGTTAATGCGGCTGCTCTATTTTCGGAGGCATCACGTCACGCTACTGGCGAAGGCTTGGCACGGACAATGGGGTGATGCTGGAGCAGCGTGACGTGATGCTGCTGAAAATAAAAGCAGCGGACCAGGCACGTTGAGGTTTTAGCGAGCAGCGGGAGGGTGTGAATTGAGCTGCTTGTTTCTTAAGCTTTCAAAGTAACAGGAGCAAAGGAGCAGAGATGCAAGCTGTGAGTGAGCCCCAGAACTGACAAATGCCACCAGGAGCTGCATGCTGGCCTGAGTTCATCTGCCCAGGGCTTCTGCCTGGAGATGAAAACATCCTCCTTGGAGTTGAAGGAGATGAGCACTGTTAGGGAGGCAGGCAGGTGGAAAGAAAGAAAGAGCAGGAGAAGGAGGTGAAAAAGCCTCATCTGCGTCCTCTCCTTGGCTCCCAGGTCCTGCTGGAAAGCCATCTGCTGCTTGCTAAGTCAGGGGAAAGGCTGCCGGGAAGATTTCTTCCCAACAACAGCATCTCCCAACCTAAGATCCTGAAGCCTAGATTACCCAACGCATCTCAGTCTGCTGCAGAGGCAAAAACTTCATGCTGAGGGGCAGGAAGGGGAAGAAAATCAGCAGTCGACTGAGCTACTTTGCCCAACAGGATCTCTGGAAGGAGAGTGGGGGTTCATGCCCCCAAGCCATCACCTCTCTCCAGGCTGCCTTAGCATGATGCGAACGGCTGCTCTCAGCGGCCTCCTAACAGTGTCACTCAATCACAGCGCTGCACCTTGGAGCAGAGGCACCTTCCGGGTGTTAAGAGGAGAGCACAGTCCCAGGTTGAGGGATGATCGATCTCAAGCCAGTCTGTGCTCCCCTTCCCTACCTGCCCTCCCGTGATGGATCGAGCTCAACAGAACTCGCACTCCTTCCCTGCCAGCCCCAGCACTGCCGCTCCCTGGCAGGGAGGGCAGTGACAAGGGGCTCAGGAGAGCAGGCCTACATGAGGGCTCTTCCATCAATCCCCCGCCCAGCGGGAAATGGCTCTGGCCATTTCTCAGCCTAATGAGCTCTGATGAAAGCAATAGATAAAGGCTGTCAGCAAACAGTCCCACAGGGCCATTGCATCCATCACCCCACCTGGGAGGTGAGCAGGGTGCTCCGTGCATTAGCACCCACAGGCTCCCTCTCTCCAGTCGTCGTCTTGCTGTAGTGCCTGCTCCTTTACACACAGGGGTCAGGTTCCCTGGCAGGTGTCCCTCCCCTCTGAAGGAGGTCAGGACAAGGCTCCTGGTGCCACAAGAGTTTCAAACAAGCCAGTTCATCGTGAGAGCTCTGGGCAGGCACCAACAGCGTTCTTGCTCCCTAGCAGGGCTCAGCGCTCTTCTCTGTTTTCTCCATTCTTCAGCAATCCTGTCCTGGGCACTGCCGCCAACGCCTGCCCGTCAGAGCCGAAACCCTGGGAAGGGCTGGGGTGGGCAATTGCAGGCTTAAGGGGCACATGATATGTTATGCATTAGCACTCATTATCAGTGTACTTTGAAATCAGCCAGATCCAGCAACTCAGCTGCATCGGGGCCAGATAGACAGGAGGGTACGGAAACCAGGAGTGCATAGAGCAACTGCCACCCACCACTCAGTCTGCGCAACGCCCCTTACAGGATACGGATCAAGGAGTTCTGCTTTCCCCCAGGGGCTCACAGCATGCATCTGCTGGGACCTTGGCATGGTGACAGACCTCGAGGCGCTCCAGGAGCGCTCGGCAGTTCGGAGACAGCAGACGCAATATCCCCAGCAATGCGATAAGCCACACGTGACTGCAGGAAAGGTCTGGGTAGGCCTGGGAATGTGCACCAAACTCAGAGTCCAGCAAGCCTGAGGAGGGGAGTGAAATACAGCACTGGGGGCAGGCTCTGCTCCCAAATTCAGAAGGAGCAAGTCTAGCAGACCCTCAGACCTTAGAGAGGACTCAGAAGGCAGATATAAGCCCTGGAGAGCGTGTGTATCCCTGCACAGACTGTCTCCTCTTCCAGTCATGAGCCCTTGGCACTCCTGTGGCAGCCCCAGGCGCTGCTCGTATGGAAGTGTCCATAAGAGAGGTCCCCTATGTATGCTTAAAGGTTCACTTAATGCAACTGAGCAAGCATAAGCAAAGAGAAGCAATGCCATTAAAGCGGTGCAAAAGGGTAAATAAGCCACTTGAAAGGCCAATTTTGTTGCGTGTACAAAGGCCCCTGACTGACAGCTACACTGGCAACACTCTACCTGGTCAACGCCCTTTTCTAGGCACCCAATACATCTCCTCTATCACACCCTGCCTCTTCTTTCCACTGCCTGCACCCCAGCACACTTGCAAAGGAGAAGGGGTCATTAGAATTTGGGGACAGAACAAATGCCCTCCAGGATCACATTCCACTGCCCACCCAAGTACCTCCTAGGACTTCCTGATCTCATCCAGAGCTTCCAGGGCTGGGCTGGGTGTCAGGACTTCAGGGTCCATCCCAGGTTCTTGGCCCCTGGCTTCTAGTGTGACCTTGACCTCATCGTGAAGAGTGGGGTTTCTACAAGCACTTTAAGGAATCAGGTGCGATATCACCCAAAGCTGGCAGGTTTCTGAGGTCCTGTTCTTGGGAGGTTGTGAAGGATCCCGCGGTACAAGCTCAATTCCCCTCCACTCCTCAGGCTGTAAAACAGGCATCGTGGCAAAGCCACGAGGCTCCACAGCTGGAAAGCAGGAGGCCTTCCCAGGGCAGCACAGAATCACTGCATCCCACGAGACCTAGACATCAACGGCTCATGGCATATGGGGGCTAGACAGTGCAAGTTAGTCTGTAAGGTGGTGGCACGGGCTGTTCCCAGGACCTCACCTTCCTCCTCCCCACTTTTTATTCCTATACTGAAGAGCACAAGATGTGCCCGGGACATGCAGGGGCTTCCATTTGCTCTTCACTCCCTACAGCAGATCACCATCGATGGTTTGGCATGAGCAGAAGTGACAGTGTCTGCTGACAAATGCGCTCATGGCCCTTCCGAACTGCAGTGAAAACCAAGATGTGCCAAGGTGAAATGCCTCAACCACTGTGAATTTATGCTGCTGAACTGTAACAAATAAAAGGGCCTTTTATTTTGGTATAAAATGAGAGCCAGATTAATATTCATAGCATATGCATTTTGTATTTAAATTCATCTACCCCAGCAGTTACTGTGAGTTCTCGCTACACATCAACATCTTTAATTATACCGTTCCCCAGCACATTCGAAACAGAAGGGGCTGGAAATATTTCCCTTGCAGTTTATACTAGGTGTCATTATGGGCTGCGAGGTTTTTAAAGCAAAAAAGGAAGAGAAAGGAGCTGTTCTTCTAGCAGTGCCATTCTGTCTGGCTCATGCAGACTTTAAAGCCATGTCATGCACAACTGCTTTCTGAGGAGCTCTGGAGTTCAGTCTGCTGAGAGCCAGGACAGATGTCCAGGCATGGCCTTCTGGCCAAGATCAACCTGGCAGGGGAGACCACGGGGTCACGAATGTGATTTCCCGGGGTGAGGCCGGCCCTGTGCACTCCGGGCAGGCTGACCCCTGTGAGTTTCCCCACATCCGGGAAATGACTGCACAGTTTTGTGGCAATGGGGAGCTGTGTTCTTGCTTTCCCCCTAGCTTTCTCCTTGGCCTTTTGGCTAGGACCAAGTGAGACTATGGGGCATCTGAGCCCCAAGGCCTCTGGGCTTGGGGCTTGCACATAGGATGCCTGCCATGGATTTGGGGAGTATCCGAAGCCCCAGACAGATGGGTTTGGGAGAGGGGATATTTGCCTGGCAGTAGAGCCACACAGACTTGAATGACTGAGCTGTGCTCAGTCAAAATTTGAGACTTGACTCTTGGGATTTGCCCAAGTGTATTTGGTACTGATTTGGGCCTTGACATGAAATATTGTCATGCCAGACCCCCAGCACTTTGCCCAGCTTGCCCTGAGCTCACTGCACTATTCCAGGATGCACCAGCCTGCAATACGCTAGCTATAGCGGTGAGGCCACAATCAGCAGTCTCTTCTGCAGGTGTCACAGGGGAAACACCTGGACTAGCATTATACAATAAGGGATTATACCAGCCCCTTCTACTCCTAGGCTGCCTCAGCCCCTCCATCTGCATGCACCACTCCCAACATGCATCTCCAGCCTGCTCAGCCACGGGCTGGCTGGCATGGGTGAACGGGAGCGGGTGCACAGGGCATGCTCTGCCCCTCCCGCCCCAGGCACTTCAGAACTTGGCCAACGAGACCCAGACCCACGTGAGCTGCAAATCTCCAAAGCCAAGCTGCTCTGACTTGGTGATTAAGGAGGTTGCTGGTGGTGCTGCCACAGCCAAGAGGAAATGGCCAGTGAGCCTCTCTTCCCAGAGGTGAGGCTTTCAACAGAGGCACTGTCTCATCTGAAGGCCTCCTTCTCCTTCTGGAAGCACCATCAGCCCCAGGCTGCGTGTGAACTCCAGGTCACGCTACATTTTCATGCCATCAAACTCCTGGCCCAGCTGTATCTCTTTGCTCCAGTTGGGGTGAAAGAAGGAGGGGAGAAAAAATTCTGGCAAGAACTGGACTTCAGGGGGTTGTTTCAGCCCAGCACAGGTATAGGCTAAACTAAGAGTCAGCCTTTGTGGGTAGAAAAGGCTGGCTAGGGTTGTACATGGGGTAGAGACAACAAAGGGATCTGTATGTTCTCGCTTTTCTTTTTCCGGGAAAGTACAGGATGTCTAACACGATACGTGTAATATGTGTTCGATAGACACTACTCAGGGAAGTTTTGTATATACTGTGTAAAAAAAATGAGATGACGTGCAATATGATACCAATTCCGATGTCTTTTTAGTAGTTTATTTGGAATGTTGAATTATCCTTTTGTGAGGCCTCTCTTGGAGGTCGTTTTGAGCCTTTTGTTACGGTCTGGTTTTCTAATAAATTGTTTTTAAGAAAAAAAAAAAAGGCAGCACGGGAAATACCCTGACCAAAGTAATGTAATTAAAATGGCACTGTGTAGCGGAGGGTGCACCCTTGTCTGCTTGCAGACAGGACTTCCTACAAGAGGACTTCCTACGAGAGCCTTGTAGTTAGCTTCCCACTGGCCAGCTTGCAGTGTACGGCTAAGGGCGAGTGAAACTTGGGGGCATCTGACCCCAAGCCTCCAGGCTTGGGCCTGCAGGTAGGGTGCCTGCCAAAAAATCTGGAAGTATCTGAAGCCCCCTGAAATTTCTAAGTTGGAGGATACTTGCTAGTAGTAGGGCTATTACGGTTCTCAAATGATTCAAAGGATTTGGAGCTGATCTGGCTGATCTGGCTAATTTGACCTGGAACATGAAAACATTTCCTTCAAAAATTCTTGGTTTCCTTGAAGAGTTTCCCCAGGAGGTATTTTTATAAAAGAAGGAACATTTGCAACTTAATCCCAGTTTTGACAGAAACTAGTAAGTGCTTAGGTGAGAACGCCGGCACCACGGGCACTTCTAAGCGAGGGGCTCCCAAAGAGAGCAAACAGAACGGGTCCTTCCCCCTGGTGCAGCCCACTGCCTGTCTCTTTAGGTTCATCTCTGTGTTGCTCATCAGCCTAATATCTGACCCCCTCCGTGCCTCCTTCAAAAGAGGCGCTCTCTGGGGACTGTCTCTTTTTCTGTACCGTACAGCTCCAAGCACGCTGGTGGTGCTAACAGATCAGGGATGCCTGTGCAACTTGTGTGTGTTAAGAGGAGGCTGGCTGAGCACCTGAGCCTTCAAGACAACACACGTTTATTTCACACAGTGGCTTTTACAGAGAACCCACAGACACAATGTTGTACGTCACAGGACACAAAGCAGGGTAACCTCCACAAAGCATGTACCAGGATAAGCTCCGCTGAGCACGAAACAGAAGCCATGTAAAGGGACTCAGATGGCTCAAAACCCAACTCACCTTACTAGCGCCCGGGAGTAAGTGCAATTTGACATAGGGGTCCGCCAAACCATTGTGGTCCATTGGCTTGAGGCCCTGAGGAGGAGAAAGGGAAAGGAGGAGAGGTTACAATGCCAGCACACTACAGATCTTTGCTGTTCAGACCAAGGGTGAGGACTGTGACCTGGGGGCCCAGCTCAGATGCTTCCTCCAGGCTGAAGGGCAATGCCCTGTGCCGAGAGTGATGGGGGGAGCCTCGGGCCTGGGACCAAAACCTGCCTCGCCCCCAGCCTCCTCCTGCCAGGCTTGGCGCGGACCTGAAAATCAAGCAGTGAACAAGCAGCCGCCCCATGCCCAGGGTTGGAGGAAGCCAGGCCACCGCGCAATCTGCCCATCGATTCGTTCCAATTCAATTACCTTTGAAGAGGGCCATTAAAGGCTTTTTAACCAGACGCGAGATGGCAAAGGGAGCGGCAGTGGCTGGGGAGCAGTCAGGAGCCTCGCGTCTGCTCTCCCCCCCCCTTCCCCCTCAAATTGCTTGATCTGATTTAGGCGCATGGCTAATTTTAGAATGAAACAGATGTGACCTTGCCACGGCCGAGCAGCTGCAGCTCAGGCCAGCCACGTGCCCGGCCCAGCAGGTTCCCCTATGCTGCCGCGCACCCCATGCTAGGCCTGGGCAACAAGCAAGGCCCCAGCACTGGCCTTGTTCGGGACTATGCCCTGGCAGCCTCAATGCCGAGGACAGGAGAGGTGCACAGCACAGAGGGCCCCTGCACCTGCCATGGAGGCTGGCTTGGATCTCATGGACGAGACCAGAGAGCTGCCAGACTTTGCACCAAGCCGTGTCCCCTGGGCATATCCTTTGGCCCAGGTGCCCCTAGCCCTTAGCACGAGGCAGCCCCCTTAGTGCGTCTTCCACGGGAAAGCGAGGAGGACACGGGGGCTACAGTGCTGGAAGTTTGTCTGGTGCAGCGACAAGCCTAAAGCCTCCTTCAGTCCGGAGGATACTGACTGCCCTCAGCAGGGACCTGGGGGGAGCAGACCAGGGGCCCGTTTTGCTCCTGGGAACGGGCATGCACTGGCTTCGGACATCAATGAGGGAGCCCACGCTCGCCTGCACCCCAGGCCCCTTTGTCACTCGCTGCAGGATCATTGCACTAATGCGATACGACTGCCACAGCAGCTTGGGGACGAGGTCGGGGACAGGAATAGCAGGGGGCAGGCAGCAGCAGAGCTGTGTGCAGGGAGCCCGGGACCGCAGCAGCAAGGAGCTCATGCTGGTCCAGGCTGAGATACGCTGGCTGAGCTGGGCATGAGAGAAGCCCGGGACTGGAACAGTAGGGCTGGGAGGGTTGCCATGGCCCATCCAGTCCAACCCTTGCACAAGTGCAGGACCCGCTGTTTCCAGACAGACCTCCCCCAGCCTTGTCCCAAATACCTCCGAAGGACATGCCCAGGCTGCTTGCTCCATCGCCCTATTTTTCTCACAGCTGAGGACCTCAAGGACCTCAGTATAAGCTACTCAAACCATCTCCTGCTGTTGCTTTGCTCTCTCAGCTATAAAGACCACAGGTCATGTGGGGAAGCCGGTGCCCAAGATAATGCTCTGGCAGCGCACTGAGCATCCAGTAATCCTACAGGAGCCAAAGGCTGTTGTGGGCTCAGAGAGATCTTCACTTAGAAAACACTGATGTTTGGAAGAGCGGGGATGGTAGCACCAAAGACGGAGAAGAAGAGAGCTGAGCTGCACGGGCCAGGCCACCTGGCATTGCAAAGCCCCCCCAGGGGCATCAGGGCAAAATCACCCGTTGTTTCCACACTGAAGCTGGCCCACAGCCCCTCCCCTTCCCACAGGCACTCAGACCTGCTCACACCAAACTGACTTATGTGCTCCCATCTGAGCCACGAAGCACTAACACAGAGCTGGTCCCTAGCCCCATGCATGGACCTCCACAAGATGCAACCCGCTGAGATCCACCCCCAAAGGCAGAACAACGGCCCCAACCATGTCCCTCAGAAAGCAGCGGCCCTGCCGCCTCCCAGCCACTCCGTGCGCTAACCGCGTTTAGCTGAAGGCAGATCAATAGGATTTAATTATGAGCGGTGCTAATCAGGCTGCTTATTAAGTCCATGCTAGAACGGCACAGAAATCACAGGAGACACAGATCAATTCCATCATCACTTACACATGCAGAGGTGGATCTCCTGCCTAGTACTCTCTGTGCCGCTCAGAGCCAGCCCGGGGAGTTCATGCTGGAGCCCAGGGGTCCCACAGCTCATCAGGCTGTGCCAATATTTGCCAGAAACACCCGAGAGCCCCTATCAGATGCTCCTTGCCCCTCTCTGCTGGGGATCTCACAGCAGTGGAATAGTCCTGTGTTTCGAAACACTAAAATCAGAGACACGGGGGAGAAAGGGGCTTTTCACAGAAGCTCTGGCTGCCCACGGCAGGCTGGGGCAGCTGGGAAAACGAAGCCAGCAGCGACACAGCCAAGGTCACATCGTGGTTAGGGATGGGCTGCCCTGCTGCCTTAGCTCGCAGGTACGTGGGCCCTCCTGGATGCCCTCCTCACTGGGCAGCACGGGCCCTGCTGGGAGGGAAAGCCCTGTGGGGTCCAGCTGAGGAACAGAGCAGAGGACACGCTCAGAGCAAAGCAGGAGACTTCCAGCAGCCTGGCTGCCAGTCACGCTAACCTAGCCCCTGCCTGGCTCCACTACAGGTGTGCAGGCTGCACGGCAGCCCTTCCCTTCCCAAATGCTGCCTGGAAGCCAGTGAAGTTACTGGCTGTGGATTTGGGACAGCTTGCACTGGAGTGGTGTCAGAGGACAGCAGGGGAGAACTGGCAGTGCAGAGAGACCTGGATAAATGGAAAGTCCTTTGTCCACAAAAGTGCCAGCGCCTGTTTGAGGGCCTGCACTGGCCCGGTTACACCAGCGTGGCATTTCTGAGCCTGGCCTGGCTGGCCCCCTCCCGCCTCCTCTGCACAGCCATGAGGAAGGACCTGCCCTGTCTGCGCATTTGAGCTAGCAAAAATGATCCTTCTCCATGACCCTGATCCCCTGCTGGAGCTGCACAGGGACCCAGCCACTACCACTAGCATTGCTCTGTCTTGCAGTCATCCCACAGCGGCGCCGCACAGACAGACAGGGGGTGGTGGGTCCATTTAGAAGTGACCGATACTGTGCTCAGCAACTGTTGCATCTCCCGAGCGTCTCACATGCACGCACCACCCAGGCTCTCTGCAGCTCGAGTCAGAGGAACGGGTTCTGTCCCCAGCCGGACTATGCTGGCTTAGCCACAAATCATTTGTTAGCCCTTCTCTGCTGCCTGCAAACCACCCTGAACATGGAGCATAGCCTGTCCAGGCAACAGCTCGTTCGTTCTGGCGGCGTTTCCATCCATCGCAGCCCATCCCCACACCGAGAAACCCAACCGACCCCAACCCCGCTGATGACACAGCGACAACTGCACTGGATGCTGTGCAGTCAGGCTCGCCTTGGGCAAGTGCTCAAGGGACTGCCCCCCTTTGGGCACCCAGTGTTCCCTGCCAGGGGCCCTCGAGCCCAGGATTGCCCTGTTCTGCATGCCAGGGAAGCCCTGGCATTTTGTAGGCCCTACTGCAAACAAACACTAAACAAGCAAGCACCTCCAAAGGCAACGGATGAGCTAGCATCAGGTGGGGCCCACTGGCTGTCCAGCCTGCCCAGATCTCCCAAAGGACTGCCAGAGAAAGGGTTAAACCCATTGTGAGATATCTGCCACAATATGCCCCAGAACCAGCTCAGCCCTCTCCTACCCTGCACAGAAGATAAAAGGGCTCAGGAGAGACACTTGAGCAGATAGACAACGGCTGAAGATTAGACTACATAGAGAGAAGCAGGGATGGGTCAAAGGGAAGGGAAAGAGAAGGAGGTTTTATTTATGGGGAAAACTGGGGCTGCTAAAATCCTGAGAAGTTTGAAATGCCAGCTGCAAGGGTGGGGGGAGCTGCCAGCAGCTGTTGTAGTGCAAGAGTCCAGACTGTGCCAAAGCCGACACTGCGGCTGTGCCCGGGAGCCCTGGTTGAGGGCTCGGACCGTACAAAAACAACACCGGCTGCTTCTCTCTTTCCCTCCCTCTCCCCCCACCCTTCCTCTAATTTACTGCAGTTTTGAGGACGACATGGGCTAATCAGAAAGCCCTGCCCGGCGACTTCAGCAGCAGGAGGGGAGAATTGCTTCCCAAAGCAGCGAGTGGGAGTCAGCCGGCCAAGCCATGGAGAAGGCGGTCATGGACACATGGGAGATCACTGTCCGGTCTGGCACCGTACTGTGCACCCCATGCAGGCAGGGGCTGGAGAGCTCCTGGAGAGACAGAGGGGACGGCGGTGAGGGCTTCACAGAGCCCTGGTGCCTCTGGTGCTTACAGGAGGTTTCCCCACTTTGAAAGTCAAGAGGATGCCCCTTTCTCTCAGCCTCAGCCCCGACGGGCTGCAATATGAGGGCTCTGCAGAGGGCCGGGGCAGCCCAGCCTCTGTGGTGCTCGAAGAGCAAGGCTCCCTCACATCCATCGCCAGCTAATCTAGGGCTCTACGGCTATGCCAAGCTTTGCCTCTGTCAGCTATCTATCAGCTTTGCCTGGCAGGGAACGGTTGTGAGGATGGGGAGGAGACCTCTTACCTTTCGGTGTGCGAGCTTGGGCAGCTTTCCCCAGACAAGAGGTGGAATGAGAGCAAGCAGATGATGAGAGAAACAAAACAGAAGAGCGAGAGAATGAGAGCGGGAAGGAAATGGATAGTGGTGACAGGGAGAGGAAGTCTGAAGCTAAGACCGTGCAGGGGCTGCTTCTGCCCCTGGCCCAGGCAGCGGTTCTCTTTGGAGAAGCTCTGGGGCCAGCTCCATCACCATGTGGACCTCGGTGCCTGCACTCCCTGGGCCGGCAGGGGAGGAATATCATTCCTGCTTGGCCCCAGGGATTCCCAGGGAGGGACCCAGGCTTTCCCAGGGAGGGACCCTGGAGCCAGACAGCCTGAGGGACACACGGAGGCTGTGGCCGTGTTCAGCGTTTGCTGCCCCAGGGCTGCAGAGCCAGCCCTTTTCCACCTCCTCTTCCAGGATGTGGGGAGCTGGACATGCCGACTCCTGCCAATCCCGGGGCCGGGTGGGAAGGCAGCTGACGGACAGCCCTCTGCTCCACCATGCTCCGTGCAGGTGGGGAAATGCCAGCCTTGGCATTTGACGGCAAGCCAAGGAAATGCCTTGTGTCTGCCAGCTGTTTGCAGAGGCCACCTCTGGAGCAAGCAGCTGATCCAACATGCTGACGCTGTGCTGCCTGACGGCGAATGGCCAGCCTCCTCCCAGCTGGGATGACACGGGGCCCACGCCTGGCTCCAGGAATTACGTGGGAGGAGAGGGGGAGGGCAGGCGCTTAGCTCAGCAAACCCCAGCTCCAGCCCCTTTGCTGTGCCCTTCACAGCTCTACCCTGGGCTCAGGCCCCGTGGTCCTGTTCCGACCCCCTCTGCCAGCCGCTCCCCACCTCCAGAGCAAAGTAACCACCACTCTCCCAATGGGATCTGCTATTTCCAGCAGACACCCCCAGCCCCCAGCCCATCTCAGGTCCCCGCTCCTTCCCTGGCCTGTGTCGTTTCTGGCATGGTGGGGCCAAGGTGCTACCCAGTGCAGAGGACTGCGACCGAGGAGCACAGACCAGGGAGATGAAGAGGGAAAACAAAGGAAGGGGAAAAAAGCACAAACCAATGAGAGGAAGGAAAGAGGGAGAAGGGAAAAGCCAAAAGGAGAAAAAAGGGAACCAGAGCAGGGAGAGGGGGATCTGCCAGGTCCAGGCAAGTGATTGCTTGTGCCCCTCCTCACTCCCCCTCCCAGCCACCCCATGCCCACGCTCCCACAAGTGCCGCAGTGGGCTCAGCCCAGCACCACGTCCACATCTCCATTTAATTTTAGCAAATACTTCAAGAAAGGGAGCGATGGGAAGGCACAGAGCTGGGAATGGCAGCACTGGAGCCCGTGGCTCAGCCCAGGTGGGCGAGCGGCCATGGGAGGCCGGGTGGAGGTCGGACAATGTGTGTATATGGTGGCTTGCTGGCAGAGACGTACCTTGGCTCTGTTGATTGTGCAGTGGAGCGCGTTGTTCTCCTGATCGTACAGCAGGCTGAAATCCAACGTCCCCAGCGTGGCTGTAAAAGAAAAGAGGCTGCGATCAGCCTGTCACCCCGGAAGGGATTGTTGCCAGGGTATGGACTTGTGGGGGCGTGAGGAGCTCCCAGCAACAGCCCCCTCCCCGGTCAGCCTGCTGCAAACAAGCCAGCGAGCCTGGCGCTGCACTGCCATGAGGGTCCTGGCACCTCCGGCCATGCACACGCAGCTCCATGGCCCCAACCCTGTGGGTACAGGAAGGCTCCTATGGCTCTGGTGGGAGCAGGATGGACTCTCAGGCCTGCAGGGAAGAAAACACCTTGGCTCTGGAGAGGCACTAACATGTGCAGCTGACACCACGCAGATGCCAGTCCACTCCACATGAACCCACAGCCGTGCCCAGGCAGCAAGGCACGTGGGGCTGGACACCTCTGGGGAGAGCCGCTGCTGCCCCGGCAGAAGCTGGGAACTTCTGCTGGAGTGAAAGCCACGCCTGGCCCTTCCCTTCCCTTCCCTTCCCTTCCCTTCCCTTCCCTTCCCTTCCCTTCCCTGGTGATGGCACAGAGTCCACCTGGCCACAGCCCCGTGGGCTGACAGGCACTGCAGCTGGGGCAGCCACCACCCACCCCCTAGGAAACCACCTCCCTTGCTCCTCCTCGCAGGCCCTACTGTCCCGTCGCAGGCTGGGGGAGGCTGGGTACCCCCAGCCCAGAGACCCCTGCACTCCCTGCTGCCACGGCTGCTGCCCGCTCTACAAGTGGCCCGGCGGCCTCTAGCGGCCACGGTGGGAATGTCGGACCAAACCTGTGTGGAGGCCCCATGCCCGCAGCCGCCCCAAGCCTGCTCTGCTCCCAGGAGCTGGGCTGGCATGAGGGGCCATGTGTGTGGGGAGCTGTGTGGTGCACAGGCTGCTGTGAGCTCCCCGCAGGGTGTGCACAGCAGCCAGCACAGCAAAGAGCTGCAGGCCTAAAGAACAAACCTGGGAGCTGCCAGGCCAGGGACCACCAAGGGCCGGGAAGGATCTGCACTGGGAAGGTGAGGGGCTGCTGTCCTGCGGCTTCTCCGGGAGCAGGGGCTCTCCGTGGCTTGCTCTGCCCCTACAGAGGGGCAGGCTAGCTCAGGGAGCCTCATCGGCATTGAGGGCTGTTTTCTTGGCCACTAGCCCCCATCTGATCAACTACGAGGAGCATTAGGAAGCAGCAAGTTCCAGAGCACTCAAAGAAGCCTCCCTCCCTCCCGGTTCTCAGCTGCGTGCTCAGAGCCTCCTCTGCCCCTCGGATCTGCGAACCCAAGCAGATAGCGAGAGAGGTCCCCGTCTGTCTCCGGCAGCAGGGATCTCAATGATTGTGTCGACACTGCAGCACCGATATCGGCAGTGAATACACCACCTCCTACTGCTGTAATGGCCCGAGCTCCACTGACTTCACTTTGCTCACAGAGAATCCCCCTGACCTGCACTCATCCCCCTCCGGTGCTCTGGAGCCAGAACATTTCTGTGCGCTTCACGTTCAGTGTGGAGCTCCCACGCACCGGCATTTTGGGCCTGAGCTGCCACTAAGTTTCACATGCATCATCCCTGAATGCTGGATCGTTCCTGGTCCCTGCATCACGTACATCATCCCTGATCCTGCACCGGCCTGGTGGCAGCAGAGTGACAAAGAACAGTGAGAGCAATTAACAGCCCAGCCATTCAGCATGGGCGTTGCACAGCATGCCCTCGACAGGAGACCGCTGCAGCATTGGAGTGTGACCTCCAGCCAGTGTCAGACTTCCCTCAACGTGCTCGGCAGCTGCAGGCAACAGGTGCTGCATCAACCGTGCACTCCCCTCGGGAGCCAAGATGAGGACGCAGCTTCCTCCGCTCCACGCGCCGTGGGGAGAAGAGGAGATCTCCAAGGACATGGATGCAGAGAAGCAGGAGGCTGGCAGGGCCCTCAGGAGACCTGGGGGTCCAGCCACTCTCTGAACCAGCACACGCAGCTCTTTGGCTCACCAGCCCGGCAGGGTTTCCGCAGCTTTCTCAGCCACCTGCTCCAGTGCCTAATCACCCTGACCCAGTTTAAGCCCCTGACTTCTTGCCCAGCCCTCTGAGAACTACTGATGGACCACCCTCCTTTGTATAACAGCCCTCTGTATCCAAGGACTGCCATCAGACCCCACCCTGCATTTCCTCTTCCCTGTGCTGTATCAGTCCAGCTCTTCCAACCTTCCCTCCTGTCATCTACACTTACCTCCTAGACCCCCCCATCCCTGCAAGGCTGTCACCCAGTGAAGAGCATCTCCCACACAGAAGTCCTGGTTCCCCTGCTTTGTGTCCCTTCTCCGGGCTGCCGGCCCACGCTGCAGCCAGAGGCACTGTCCGTCTGGCCAACCAGCACTGCGCCGGGCTCCCTGGGAGGGACTCGCTGCCACGTGCTGCAACACAGCTGAGAGACACTGAGCGAGGGACAGACGCAGCTGGGCCTGGAGAGGCAGGAGCTGGGAAATGCATTCAGCTACTGCTCTTGGGATCCTGTTTGCCTGAAGGCAGCCAGCAGTGCCTGGCCCTGCTGGAGAGCCCTGCAGTTTAACAGCCCCACACACAGAGGGCTTAGGGCTGCCTGCAAGTATCACTGTGCCATGGGAGTCTCTAAACCCAGGAGGCTGGGGGGGCCTTGAGCAGCACGGTCCATCCCCTCTGGCTGAGACAGGCAAACACTGCGAGATGCCTGTCGTGGGCAGGTGACAGGTCCCCACACTCAAGAGGGCAGGTGGCACTCCCTGCAGCAGGAGATGAGCAGCCTCCAAATCCCACCCAACTGCTCTGCTCAGATACGTGAACGACCAACTGACTCCCGTGTTCGCAGGTGTCCCGGGAGACTCTGCGCAGGCCGTGTGTCAGTCCTGCATGCACAGAGCCAGACCTGCTCCCACGTGCTGTGTTCAGAGCCACCGTGCAGCACGCTGAAATACCGGCATCACACCTGGGCTCGCTGCCATCCTGCCTGGTATGAACAGAGTGAGCAAGTGTGGAAAGCTTTCGCACCTCCCACCGAGCAGGGGCACCGGGGCTCTGCTCACAGGGCCAGTTTGGCCCCAAATTTTAAACTGCACCTGAGAAGGTCATAAACCCACTCGCAGTTCAGCAAATAACATCGTTCTCTTTCAATCACCCATCCCCGGTGAGACCTGCAACCAAGACGCTGCGGTGAATGGACAGAATTGGCTGGACCCAGAAGGCCCTGGAGCAAGCAGAGAGCTAGCATTCACACAGGGAAAAGCTCTCTTTAAAACCATACAAGCATCCAGCATCCCTTCCACAATGCACCCAGCCCTCCTCAGTGCACGCAGCGTGATTTTCCCCCCATTCAGCCTATGACTTGTTCCCTATCAAGATGCCCCAAGGTTTCTTTCAGGTCCCAGCACCCACATGAGCTATTCCACAAGCGCTGGATGCTTCAATTGCTATTCTGGCCAGTTCCCTTTGCAGCCACGTCCTCAGCCAGATGCGACTTGCACATGACGGGCCTTGAAGAAGCGGGCAGTGACAGCAAGAGGTTCTGGTCCTGGCCTGCCAAGCGCTTGGCCTTTTCTAGTGGGATTTGCGTCAGATCCTCTCCAAGAGCGAGGAAAGCAGTGCCATGCTCCAAACCAGGAGGCAGCATTCAGTGCCCAGGAGTTTGTCAAGTGCCTTTGGTCCATGGGCTGAGAAATTATATCAGCATAAGATCATTAGCATTACTCAGATGGCAGAGAGGAGTGGGCTCCATCCAAGCCTTGCACAGCCATCCAAGCTGCAGCTATAATTAGCTGAATGCTCCCTGGTAAACAGGCAAACGGACGCATGGATCTCATTCCCGTTGCAAACTACCAACCAGTGGCTAGCATGGGCCAGCAGAACTTGGCGCTCCTTGCTGATGTCCCTGCCCAGAGCCGGGGCCTGCCAGGGAACAGACGCATCTTCTGCTGAGATCCCCAAGTCCGACCGTCCTGAGCTCGGCTACAGGGTCCCTCGTTTCATCCCAACAAGAGCAGCGTCTGCGCTTGATGGATTTGGTGATTCAGAATTTAAATCACAGGCTTGGCTCAAAAGTGAACTTGGGCCAGGGGATGGTGACAGCCCCGAGCACCTCTCTGCCCTCGCAGAGACGTACCGTTTGCAGCAGGGCAGACAAAATAGGGAGGCACCGCATGCTTGCCTGCTTCTACACTGCCTCTCAAAAAAGCACAGTGTGCCTGGAGCAGCCGTCTGTCTCCTTGGCAGATGGATCAGGCCTCTTCTCTGTCCTGAGGCTTTCTGTGGTCTGGGGAGCAGAAGGGTAACTTGCATCCATCCTGCTCCGTGGTGTTACGGAGGCTGCTGGCAGGCGAGCTCCAAGCTGGCAGTGCGCAGCCCAGCTGCACCCTAAGGGCAGGGCAAGAAGAAGCAGCGACGCTGGGTCAGAGCAGCAGATGGGATGCAGGAGGCACGGGTCCTGCTCTGCTGTGTCTGGCATACTTAACCCAGACCCTATCACCAGGGGCATCTCCCCACCTCTAATGGATCTGTCTTCATGTCCCTTAGGCCTCAGGGCAATGCCATCATCTATTTCCAAGAGCCCAGACCCTCAGAGGAATGTCGGTGCCCAGCTCTCACTGAAAGCAACATACCCAACCCAAGAGCATCGCCCAGCTGCCACCTGGATAACGGCACCCCTTTCACCTTGCACACAGACTTCTGGTAATGGGGAGGATCACTTGAAGCTGGGCTCCCATGGGCCTTGGAGGATCTGGATCTAAGTGACCTGCCCAAGGTCACACAGCCAGGCTGTGGTGGAGCTGGGTCTTGGACCCAGATGTCCTGAGTCCTAAGCCATGTCTCTACCCACCAGATCATTCTCCTCCCAGAGGCAGGGAGGAATAATACTGACCTCCATGAGTGGGGGGGCCTGGGCCCATCCTCCGATGGCAGCGTCCCCTAACACTGTTCCCAAAGACAGGGGTTTGGTGCAGCCCGCAGGGCCAGCATCATATGCTCTGCGCACACACTGTCCTCAGGGCTGGGGGAAAAGGACTCCACTAAACCAGCCCCAGGAAGGCTGAGGAGTTACCCTATTTTACCAGCCACCCTGCAGACCTGCACAGTAGAGGCAGAAACTGCATGGTGCCAAGTGGCAGAGAGCTGGGCCGCACTTTCTTCTTTGGATGCCAACTTCTCCACCGCACACGGGATATGGCAGGAGTCAGAGGAACGCCATGAATTTAGAGCCAGTAAAAGTCAGGACAGCAACATCACTAGGTTCCTTTGTAAGCAGTGAGACGAGAAGATGCCCTCAAACTCGGATCGGACTGAGGTGGCCTGAAAGCCGAGAGCCCAGGGGAAGCACTCAAGGGAATCACAAGTGTAACTATTTGGCAATGGAGCCGATGGGAGGCATGTTCATAGCTGAGCATACCGGCGTCACAGAAAAGCAGCAGGCAAAGCCAAGAACAAGCTGCGCACTCGGACCCTTTTCCCGTGTCACCTACGTGCCATTCACCCCGGTATGCCAGGATCCACAGGAGCATTTCTCTGTTTCCAGAGAAGAGGGTTACAGGCCAACTGTAGAGACTCTTGATTCCACTACAAAACTCCCCAGGACGTCTGCAAGCTCTGGACGAGCCTCTTCACCCAGCTACAGGATCTCTGCTTGTTCTGATACTTTCCCCCCATTTTTATCCATCTTTGCATATGAGAGGGAAATTAAGACAGTCCTTTTAATTAGAGAAGTGAGCATCTAAATGACAAAAGGGCAGCAATTAGATCAGGAAAACATTCAACCTCTTCAAGGCCTTTCTGACACTAACCTTTCATCAGACAGGCTGCAAATAATAATAAAAGAAGAGTCTCTGTAAGGAATTGTAGAGGCGACACTTCACAGTCTCTGGGCAGCACCCAGGACATATTGTTATTAGTCTGCTCCAATGATAAACTAACCATTAGGCGGCCTGCCTCGTTAGCAGGTTTTGATCCTTTACCCGTGTGCGCTGTCTGAGAGAGCGATGGAGAGCGGTAGGCCAGGGTTCAGCACTGAATGCCGGACTTTGAAGAATAACTCTCCCATTCTATGGGAATGCGGTCTCTTTTACTGCCGACCCGAGGGCGCTTTGATTAATTCAATGGGCCCCAGCTTTATTATTGGGTGGAATAAGATGCAGAAGCGTTTCCAAACACAGCCTTGAGACACATCTTGTTTGTCTGGAGCCCACCAGCCGATGAAGTGGTAGGATGCAGCAGTTGACATGGCTATTATTGGCCAGGTCTGCAGAAATTGTTTATTGCTGACATTTCCCATCAGTGCCCAGGGTGACTGGGAGGCTGAGGGAGCTTCTATTTATACCCTCAGGATGAAAGGGAAAAAGCAACAATAAATCTCTATTTGTCTCCTCCACTATTGGGGCCCGCTTAGGCAGGGATGATAGAAAGCCATGGCTCTTTCCAGCACAGCGCAGTGACCAGCAGGCCATAAGGATGCTGAGGCATTAAGGTATCACTCCAATTGGTTAAATCCAGTGCAAAATTAGGATCTGAATCTGGGACATTCCCCTGCTAAGAGAGAGGGGAAAGACTCAGATCCTCCTTGGTCGACAGGCATATTGAACTTGGGGTTATGGTGCCTCCCGAAGAAGTGAGGTGGAGGAAACCCCCTTGTTTGTGCCACTGGAGCAAAGCAAAGCAATTGTGGGGAAAAGCCCAGTCCTGGCTAAAGGAGGAGGAGTGGGGAGGTTCCCTCTTTCTCCCACTGCTCCTGTTTCTGCAAAGCATCACGTATCAGGGACTGTCTACAGAAACACTGGGCGAGGCCGTGTGGCGGAGGGGCTGGAGGTGTGTACTAGAAAAACGCCCCAGAACTAATTAAAAAGGCGTCCGCATGCTTTAAGTCCCTGCGCTTATCAGCATTACTGCTCCCAAGATAATCTGCTCATGGATTTTGTGCCAGGCAGATCAGAGCGGCGCGGTGAAAAGGCTGCTGGGGGATTGACTGGATTAGCTCACCCTTACAGAAAGCGCAGGTTCAGTCACCTTCAGACGGGGTTTTTCAATGCTCCATAAAAGACGGGCCCCTATTCTTCCGCCGCTTTAATTCTTCCTTGCAATGGAGCTAATTTTAAAGGGCCTGAAAGGCAGTGAGTAATGCTGTGCACTTACAGCCCCCTGTAAAATGTCAGTGAACGACTCAGAGAAGAGTGAATTTCCTGCTGTCTCCAAGATGTGTGACTAGCGCCTCCCTGGCAGCATCCTTGCTTCTGTCTAATCCGGCCGCCCTGGGTCCCAGCTTTGGGGAACAATGACAGCACAGCCTGGAGCCCTGCACACCATGTTGGGCTGGCAGAGACAAAGAGGAGGACACTGAGCTCCCACCAAGGGTTTAAAGGTGTAGCAACTGCCTCTGCTTTGCTGCTGTAAGCCAGAAGAAAGTCCACGGAGGGTACCGGGGAGCGGAATGGTGCCAGGAGAGACCCCCGCTGGTGTTTCACCAGGACGTGACTTGAGCCAGCACTGTGGGGAGGCTGGATGGACCGTGCCCATGATGTGTAGCTAACACAGGGGAAAGAGGCAGGCCTCTTCTTCCAATTACAGACATGTCTGTCTTCAGGGGAAAGGAGAGAGCCCAGTTCAGCGTGCAAGGCAGGAGTCTGCAGACTGGGAGCAAGAAGGCAACACTCTGCTTCTTGCGGCTGTCGCTTTCCCTGGGCACGTGAGTTTTCCAAAACCCTTCACACCTGCCAGGAACGAGGGCCACAAAGCCCCAGCAAGCTCCAGAATGGGAGCACATTCCTCGTGGAGTGAGCTGGTGGGATGCTCTGCGGGTCGGTCACCCGTCTCCTCCACCAAAGAGTGTTCAGCGCAAGACTTATCTGCCCAGAGCAGTTTGGAGACACAATTAGGTTTTACAGCAGTAAATGGTCCCCGATGTCATGAGCAATTAGACATTCAGCAATTTCAATTTAGAAGTGGCCTTCAAATCCCTCTCTCTCTCTCGCTAATGAAATACCATGCTGCAATTAACAGCAACCAGAGCCTGCCACTGTTATCAACGTAAGGAGGAAAGAGTGGGGAGCAGGGGGGCCATGGCCCGCACCATGCCGAGCAGGGATGACCTGATGGTTTATGGACAGGCTGGGAAGAGGAGGCGCATCCACACCTGTCGGGCGGCTGAGGCACTGAGTGCTACAGTACAGGGCCAGGATGAGGCCCACTAGCTGGTGGCCCAGCCAGCTGTGCCAGGAGGGGAAGCGTCTGTCTACCACAGTGTGTGACTGGCCCCAGGGAAACACCTGCCAAAGAGGGAGAGTGATGCTGAAGACAAACCCTGGAAGTACCTGCAGGCTGAGACACAGCAGTCCTCTGCCAGCTGCCCTGCAGATTTGACCTCCACAAGCCAACCAGTGTCCCGGGCAGCTGAGAGCATGAGCCCCTTGGGCTGCTTCCCAGCTGGATGCTCCTCTTCAGCACTGCACCCGGGCGTTGTTCTGCCCAAGCACAGCCAGGGCAGGTACCTGCTGGCAGGGCAGTCACAGTCCCACGTGAACAGATGCAATTCCAGCGCTAGTTTCCCTGGGCCGACGAAACACAGCACTGCAGGGCGGGAGGACGCTTAGCAAAAGTGCAGCACCTGGGAGGCGCCATTCACATCAGCGGAGGCAGGAAGGGGGAAAGGAACCCGATGGGAAGGTTGCTGGTGTCTGGGGAGACTTGTCCTGGGCTCCAGCTGACTGACTGGTGCCCAACGGGAGCAAACCCTCTGACTGGGATCTGGGCTATGCACAGGCACTGAGTTTGTTTTTCTCATCCCTTCCAGACCCATCACAGCACATGATGCTGCTAGCAGCTGCCTTTGCAAGGAGCCTGCCCGGTGCTCTGGCCTCCTGCAGAGCTGGCAAAGGAGAGGATGGATTAAAAGGTCAATAAATGGTAGGCTGCTGGGGGCGTGCAGAGTAGGCCTGTAAAGCGAGCGGCCATGAGGAGAGCTCAGAAGCCCGGGACTCCTGCGCCTGTCTGGGCCCTTCCTGCAGCAAGTGAGGGACAGACACGGCCTGTAGAGACAAGGCACGAGCTGGCCGTCTGCCCTGACTCCCAGGCTTTGTCACACAGCTAATGCCCAGCCAGGCTTCCCCCACATGCTATCCTCTGCTTGGTGCAGGAGCAAACTTAGCTGTGGTGCAAGTGGGTGCAGGTCCCCTTGCCTCAGGCAGCAAAGGCACCTGCCCTGAATTTGACCCACGGAGCGTAAGCCAAAAGGGGGGCAGCAGGCCCCCAGCCTAGGACTGCAGAGCCCTGCCCCAGACTTCCTGTGTGACCTTTGGCAAGGTCTTTAGCCTCTCTAGCCCTCAGGTCCCAGTCAGGAAGGTGCCCCTTCCCCCTCCTTCACAAAGCTGCTGGGAGGACAGATCCATTTGGGACGGCGATGTGCTCAGGGACTCAGGGCTGCCCGAGTACCCAAGAGAGGAGCATTCTGCTCGGGTCTGACAATACCAGCCAGCTGTGCTGCCTCGGGAAGACAAAGTCATCCCCCCTCACGGAGGGGCCCAAAAGTTGCCAGAGTGCTCGAGGGACTTGTTATTAGCCAGCTGCATCCCCCATCACTGCCATGCAGCCACCTCTTGGCATGGGCCAGGGCAGCTCCCTGAAAGCATGCAGCAGCACGGCACAACTTCATGGGACAGGGAGTACAGGGGAAACAGTCTCTCCTCCATAAATCCCTTTCAAGCACGTGAATATACCTCCAGGGGGAAGGCACGGGCTGACTGGCAGTGGCTCAAGCTGCACTTCGGCCCAGTGGCCAGCTCTTCCCCCCTCTCCACTTGCAAAGTGTGCCTGGCCCTTCCATGCAGTCAGACCTCACGTGCGATGCCTCGCTCACGCACGCAAAGGTGGCCACTGGCTAGCAGGCTGGGCCAAGCCTGCACACGGCCCACAAAGCCCCTAGAATCTCGTCTGGGCTCCAGAGGAAACCCACAGCAGTTTGTTTAGTACAAATACTCTTTCTGCATAATCTGGATTGAAAAGACGAACCAGCTGTTATAAATAGCAGGGGCGGCATACGCTGAGGAGCTGCTTTTCAGATGTAAATACCCCAAGCTCTTCACAACAGTCTCCCCCCTATGCTTCTTCCCTCCAGCACCTTTGCTAGCACCTCCTTTGTCATGTGCGGGTGCTGGCGTATCATCCGCAGTCTCTGCATCCCTCAGCACTGAGGTTCTTATCCCTCCTTGAAACAGCTGGCAAGTGATATCTTTATTATGACTTTGGCTCCTTCAAGATTCTCTTTGCCCAAAATAAGTGTCTCTCTAAGCAGCCTCGCTCACTGAATCACTTCTAGCAGATGTCAGTAGGTGCAATACATCAGGGCAGGCCTCTGATCCAGAGCCTGAACCAGCATTTCTTCCAGCTGATGATGCCAAGGCTCCTGCCCCTGTGCTGAGCAGCACAATCTGGGGGCCTAGGCTGGTTTCCCAGGGGAGATGGCTGGGGGCACTAAGTGTAATCTGATTTCTTTCCATGTACGTGCCAGCCCAGAGGAACAGAGGCAGCTGCAAGGAGCATGCAGGCTACTGTGTTTTCCAGGTATCTTAACCCACAAACCAATGCCGGCATTCCCAGCAAGCCACCCCATCTCAAGAACTACCTCTGCAAAGAAAGAAGCTGAGAGAAGGTGGTCCTTCTCTCCACAGACAGCTGCAGGGCAAACCAACACTGACAAAGCATTTCTTCCAAGGCTACCATCTGGCTCACACGCTAATAGGGAAACCATGACTGGCCTGCGTGTAAGAGCACCCTCTGGTGACTCCTGAACATTTCTCTCAGCCCACAATACTTACTCATGGCTTTCATCAGGATCCCAAAGCACTTCACCAAGCCACATGGGCAGGAGCCCACTGGTGCTACAGGTGCCAATTCATGCTCCCGGCAGGGAAGTGACTTCGCTCAAAGTCAGGAAGTGATGGCATCATGAAGAGTGTCCCTGATCAATGCCTCCCCTGCCACAGAGCTGCCACTTGCTTAGATTATTTTGCCTGCGAGTCAAATTATGGCCCTAGCCTGGCAGCCCATCTGCAAGCAACCGATACTCTGGACAGCAACCTGCGTTTGCAACCGAAAGGGAGGCTGGAGAACAGCTGTAGCGAGTTTACTGCCTCCCTGAAGGACTGCTCGGCCACTTTCCCCGGACAGCAGCAAATAATACAGGAATAATTAATATCCCAACAGCAGACCCAGGCATCCTTATGCTCCTGGTGTGGTTACAAGGCAAGGGCCTGGAACACCAAATTTGTGCTCTGTGTGATTATGCTGGTGACCAACTATGGAGGGGATGGGTGCAACGTGTAGACCGGAGGTGGGCAAAATGCAGCCTGTGGACCACATGCGGCCCACCAAACCATTCTATCCAGCCCATGGGGCCCCTAAAAATTTAGAAAAGTAATATTTATCTGCCTCTGGCTGCCTGTCATGCGGCCCTCGATGGCTTGCCAAAACTCAGTAAGCGGCCCTCCGCCTGAAATAATTGCCTGCCCCTGGTATAGACCCCTCTCAGGGCAACTGGAGGGCACAGGCTCCCAGGGATAGAAGGCAGGGCTGTGATGTCCTTGGGCAGACACAGCAAGCTCCTTCCCCAAAGCCACGAGGCAAACGCAGCTGCTACTCCAGTGCGATGCGCCAGCCTAAGATTTGGCGGGGGCTTGTCTTCTCTTCCCTCCAGCCCCAACACGCCCCTCACTGCTTCTTCTCCCTAATTTGCATAAGTGTTTTGACACCTCATTAGCAGCTCAATTAAGAACAATGAAAACCAACTGATGCAAACACACGGAGGAACAAAGGGTTCAACTTCAGGAAGTCTCAGCCATATGACGAATTGGCCGGGCAAGCAGCCTCATCCTTAGAGGCGGCAAAGCGCAAGGCACGGCGAGGCACCCTCCCACGTTGCTGGGTCCCACGGGCCCACCCATCCCCAGGGCACCCAAACACACTTGTCTTCACCCCCTGCTCCAGGAAGGCGGGAAGCACCAGCCTTGTCATTGCAAAGCGGGCGACTGGGTGCAGACAGGAGTTGGCTTGTCTAAAGGCCTGGGCTGGTCGTAGCTGGGCCCTGACCACAAGCACTCAGCCGCCCTGAGGCTCAGGGACTTGCCCCTGTAGCTTGCGGCCCTTGGCTGGCCTCGCTGCTGACGTTGGCCTCCCTTGGCAGGCGTCGCAAGCCACCAATAGCCCCCCACGGGGAGCACCCACCGTCACCACTCTCGGCTCTGATGGGGGCAGTCTGGCAGATCCCACCTTGCGGTCTCCACTGGCTCCCAGCTGCCACCCCACAGGCTGCTTAGCATGGGTCCACGGGGATGTGAGCTGTTTTCCTCTGCTCCTCTGGATCCTCCCTGCCTCCCCACAGACCTGCTGTAACCAAGTGGCTGGGCCTGCCCCCCCGGCACTGCGGCATCCTTGCTGCTGCTCCAGCCGCACCTCCCACCTGCCTCCCCCTTCCTGGTGCTTGCTCCCGGGGTCACTTGGTCTTCCTCTCCCAGGCCAGGGGAGGGCCAACCTGAGCCTTGACCCCTGTCTCGTCGTGCAATGGCAGGGCCTGCCTGACATGCCTCTTCCCTGCAGACGGGAACTGCCACTGCTAGGTTTCTGCCCTGCTCCGCTCCTCAGAAGGATCCTGGTCTGTACACCTCCATCTTGCTAAGCGCCAGCCTGAAACGCACCGCTCACCTCAGGAGCAGGGCCGGGGTCTCCTCCCTGTGATGGCCAGGCTCGGGGGAGTTGGCAGGACCTCTGAGAAGGTCAAGGGGGAAAGATGCTCAGCCTCTGAAAGCTGCTGTCCCTGGAGCTGAAACCCAGGAGTCCTCACCTAGTCTGTCCTGAGCCTCAGCCCCTCTCCCTTCCCCGCACACCAGGGGCAGGGACAGCCAGCCTGGAAAGGGAGGGCTGAAGGGGGTGCAGAGGAGCCGGAGGGTTAGAGTATCCACAACTGCTGCAGGGAGCAAACCCATGCTGTGCAGGGGGCGGTGGAGGCTGGACCCCTCTAACACCTGTTGCTAGCAAAGGCAGGGGCGTCTGCCTGGAAGGAGCGAGGCGTGTTGGGGGCGCTGTACTTGGGGGGGATCCTGGGAGCATGAGCAAGCACAGCGCTGAGGCCACAGCTGAGATGGGGCTGGCCAGCCTCTATTCGTCGTCCTACTCACATGGCCCCTCAGGCTGTGAGGACCCGGCAGTGCAGGGAGGTGACTGATGCTGGGGTGCCCGGGGCCACTCCTAGCACCCCTGCCCAAGTGGAGGGAGCACACACGGCATGGCTCCACGGTAGCAGGTAGGGGAGACTAAAAGCAGCTGGGGAGAGAGGCTGTTCTGGCCTGCGCCCCTCGAAGGTACCTGCCCTGTCTGCTGCAGTGCTCTGCTACTCCCCCGCCCCAGTGGACATCCTGGTGACAGGAGTGATGGGGGCTTGTGCATGCTAAAGCACAGGGCCTGGGCTCAGGGCACCAGCCCCACCTCCGACCACCCTCCTGCAGGCCACCCAGCAAGCCCCACGCCCCTCTGTGCCCCTGTCTACCAGGGACAGTGACCCCTGGTCTAGCTTCTCCCGGGAGCATGGGGGTCAGGCGGGAGGGACAGGGTTACCCTCCCGCCACATGGGCTCTGCCTTCAGCAGGAAGAGCTTCATTGCTGCATCGCTACCAGTGGAAAAACCCCACATCTGGCAGCGCAGCCTCAGCAGTTTGGCTGCCACCTGTTATGCTGCAGGAGCCACGCTTTTCAGCTCGGGCTGTAAAGAGACAAACACCAGCTGCCCACTGGAAACCAGTTTAATTGATTCCACTGGTGTCAATTAAGGCTGGCACGGAGGCAGCAGCCACCAGAGCCCTTCCAGACACCTGCCCGCCTGGAGCCAGCTTCTGCAGCACTGGCTCTGACCTCCGGCGCCCGGCCAGGCAACCCCCGCGGGCCTGGGAGCGCGTGGCTGGCCCCGGCACCTTGCTCGCTAGCACTCACTGCTCTGCTTTTTACCATGAGAATGAGCCAAGACAATCGAATAACTAGACCAGCAAATAACCCCAGTCTGGACAAAGTCACTATTCACTGCATGGCTGGGAGAAGCATGGCTTCCTGCGTGCCCTCCTTCATCATACAGCGAGACAGCCCAGGGGGCTCACCCCGGACCCCCGCAACGAGGGCGTGGGCGATGAAGCCCAGCGCCGGGGCCTGCACCTGCTCAAGTCCCCACAGTCCAAGCATCCCCTGCGGAGAGGGGCGCTTTGGCAGCACTTTAAGCAGTGCCTCCATGGCAAAATCCTGCTCTGGCCACAGCCGTGTTGAGCTAGAGTAACTGTGGGGGTGTCGGGAGCCTGCTGGGGGGATCGGGATCAAGATCTGTCTGGCAAGCCCACAGGCCAATTTAACCAGCTTCTGGCACAGAGCGGGGATACAGGAGCAGCAACACAGGCTGGGGGCATTTCTCAGAAGACAGCACAGCCTCCCCACAGCCAGCCCTGCCCAGGGTCTGTCAGCTCCTGGGAGCCTTCCCCTCCCTGCCAGCCCTACATGGGTCAGCTCCAAACTGCTCCCAGCCCCTCCTCTCATCAAACTTTGGGCCAGATCCTGCCAGAGGGCAAAGCCTCCTCTGCTCTCCTGGGGCTTCTTCCCCCAGCAGGATCTGGCCCGTTGTGATTAATCACACTCACAGACAGCCCAGCCACCGTGCCTTCAAGCAGCAGGCGCCCAGGGACTGGCGGGGGGCTCTTTGTGGGGTTGTAAAGGTATTTTGGGTGGGGAGGGGTTACAGTCTGCAAGGGCAGCACCTGGGATGCTCCTGGCCCCAGGAGCAGAGCAGGAGAACAACTTCCGCCTGCCCAGGAGTTCACGAGGGGGACTGGCCGGAGCCTGGGAGCTGGGCGATGCTGATGGCTACTGTCACAGAATCAGCAGGACACGGCTCCCACCCAGGGCTGCACCAGCCTCAGGGCAAGGGGCCGGATAAACACTTGCAGTGCAGCTCCTTGATGCTACGACCAGGCACAGCAACTGGTGGCTCTTTGGAGACTCCCTGGTTCAGGCTCCAACCTCCCAGCCCTGTCACAGCATGGACCCCACCAGGCACAGCAGCTTGTCCCCTCAATCCCAAGCCCTGGGACTCTGTGAGAGGAGGATTTTAGCTGTAGTGATGCACCAAAAAGATCAGAGCCCATCCCTGAGAAGTGAGGTGCTGGGCCAGCAGCTGGGAGACCTCACAGCATGGGAAGGGGAGCCCAGGGGACATGGTAGCTGCCCCCCACTATCCAACCTGTCACAAGAGCCTGACAAACTCGCCCGGAAACTTGGGAACTTACTGCAGTCATCAGACTCGTAGCCCTCGGCGTCCACCACCTCCTCCTCGGGCTCGCGCCGGGCTGGCGGCTCAGTGGGTGTTGTGCCGTACGCCCCAAAGAGCTGGTCCACATCCTCATCCTCTTCCCGGGGCGTCTCGGAGGGGCTGACAGATGACTGGCTGACGGCAGAGCGCAGGGTGTTGCTGCGGCTAACGGTGGCGGGGAGGCCGCGGGGGAAACGGGGGAAGTAGTCCGAGATCTGCTTGATGGGCTTGATGGGGCCGGGGCAGACGTCAATGGCCATGTGCTCCTGGATGCTGATGGTCATTTTCTCTCCTTTTCGGAGTGTCATGCATGCGGCTCTCGGCGGGAAGCACCCCCGGAGAATAGTGTGGCGAGGGGGAGGCAGCCCCAAAGTTGGCACTGGCGGGGCGGGGAGCAGCGGCTGTGGTTAGGGAGAGGGGGGCTCCGGCGGGCACCTTACGCTGCTCTCGCGCGCCGAGCTCCAGAGCCCTCACACATGCTGTTGCCTCCAGTCCCTGGTCCTGCCTGTGAAGAAGTGAGAGAGACAGCGAGACGGCTCAGAGGCAGGGGGTGGGCACTCGGGTGATGTCACCAGTTAGCAACAAAGCAACGCGCAGGAAGCAAAGGAATGAAGGCTGGGGCAGGTATGCAGCCCCGGCTCCGCTGCCACCCGCCTGCCCACCCACCCGGCCAGCTCGCCACGTGCCCTGCAGGCATGGGGGCTCTGGGGGCTGGCCCACGGCCCCCTCTGATCCCTGGGGGAGCAGCCTCAGTGGGGAAGGGCAGGAAGGGCACCTGGGAGCAAGGTGCAAGTGACAGGCAGGAGCCCCTGGTTCTCCCCTAATCGGCCCCCCTCAGCTGATGGGGTTGGGGGGAGCTGCTACCGATCCCTTGGCTTCCCCCTCTTTGTGATGCACAAAGGCAGCCGAGGCTCCAGCAAACGGCAGGGATATTCTCCAGCCCCTCTGCCTCCTTCCCCATGCTGAGCAGAGCCCTCATCTCAGGGCTGCCAGCAGAGGATGCTCCCCTGCATACTGATCAGGGGCACGCAGAAAGTCCGCCGCACACGGAGGTGAGCCGACAGGCAGCAGAGGTGCAGTGCCAAGCATGTGGCCCCTCTATTTCAGATGCAGTCCGAGCCATCTGGCTCATCAGCTGCCATTGCTGATGCCCGGGCTGCCGCGGTTGGTCCTGCCTCTCAGTCCTGGGAGCCAGGCTGGGCGAGATGAGCCATGGCAGGAAGGGGGGCTGCCGGGAGCCGTGTCTGCAGCGTGCCTGGGCTGGGCTTCCACAGGGGATTGCAGCCCCGTTCTGAAGCGACACATGGCACACAATTAGCAGCCAGGCTCCTGGACCGTGTGTGTCCTACACGGCTGATGGCTGCAAGCGTGTACGGACACAGCCAAGGGGGGCCGAGAGGAAGCATATCCGTGGGCTGGGCATCACACAGCCTCACACTGCAATAACACTTAGCTCCTCTCTAGCAACCTCCCTGTGCCCAAGCGGCTACCGCAGCACCTGTGCAAGGGGAGGAGGCATCACTGCCGGCTGGAAAGGAAACAGGGGGTCCAGACAGTGCAGCCACAAGCCACCTCTCTCAGGCCCCAGGAAGGGAAACTGAGGCAGAGAGACCGCAGCTTTCCCCAAGCCCGCTGAGGGAAGTGTTAGAGGCAGGCTGCTGCTCAGACCCCAGTCGCTGCAGCTTTCACAACCTGCCTTTGCACAAACCCCAGCAGGCAACACCACCTTTCTGCCTAACGAACAAGGCAATTCTTCATTATGAAGTTGGTAAATGTTAATGAATTTCCTCAACACATATTGCGAACCCCAGGCTAATGATCCCAATTTGCCTGTCCCTGGGTAGAGAACGGCTCTCTGCTGAAACCTCCTAACTTGTCATTGCTCCTTATCTACAGCTGATACCCGGGGATGATATCAGGGCTTGGAGACAGCTCAGCCTCTCCTCACTTTATCTCTCTCTCTCATGCTGTTCCCTCTTCAAGGCTGTTCTCCTTTCTTGCGCAGGAACAGTTTGCGGCTTCATTGCAAGACAATGACCGATCCCCCTTCGAGTGTGGGCCCAGCCCTGCCCTGCCAGCTTGGACTGCCATCGTTTCATGCTGCCTCGTCATACATCTCCATTCCCTGCTATCCAGAAGCAATCACGCGCACTTCACGTTCCAGCAACCGGGCCTGAAAGCCCTGATGACGGCTGCCTCACGGGTGGGCATGAGACACAAAACAGGGAGGGGGGTTGCTGGTAAGTTCGAAGCTCATTTTCTGCCTTGGTGAACGCAGAGGCTGTCTCTGGGGGCAGCACCCAAGACATATTATGGTCTCAGACAGATTTAGGTACAACTGGGCCGGCTGTTCAGAAAAAAACCAACAATCCCCCTCAAAAGGGCCTGAAGTCTGGCGTGAGAAGCCCCAGCTGAGATCAGAGTCCCTGTGCTTCCTCATGGCGCCGAAGATCTCAACCGGCAAAGGAAAGGATCTGTCTCCCCATCATAAAGGAGGGAACGAAGGTGCGACCCGGCTCCCCAGCACATCTGGCCGCTGGGCCCAGCTCTCTGCCCAAGCCAGACCCCACCCTGCATCTCCTCGGCCCCTCACAGGACTCCGGGGGGCTGCCAGGTGGCTGAGCACCCCGATGTGACACTGTGGGAGCAGGGAGGCAGTCAGAGATGCTTGAGGGGCCTGGAAGGTGACAGGATGCTGGAAGACTGTGAACATGGATGAGAAAAGGGAAAGGGCTGGCTGGGCTTCTGCCCAGGAGATTATCCGGGGGGGCGGTCAGCCTGTTACTGGCTGTGAATGTCTCCCGAAGGAGGGCAAGCCTGCTCGGGAGGGCATTTAGCCTCTCTTGTACACAGGCCTGATCCAGAGCCGATGGGGACTCTTTCCACAGATTGTGCTGGGCTCTGGATCGGCCAGCACAACTTGCAAACCAAGTGCAGTTATTTGCAACGCCTGACTGCTCCCAGCCCCTTCTTCCTCCGCACGTCAGCCCCTCACCCACGGGAACTCAGGCTACGCTGCCCAGGCCGCAGCATCCAGGCTTGCCAGAGAGCTGGACTTGGCCTGAAGCAGCTGAGATAGGTCTGAGGCACCCGGGACATGCACACATGCATGAGCGCACATGAGAAGCAGACAGTACAGCAGGTGAAGGGACAAAAATAGGGAGCACTATTAATTGGGCCAGGAGACAAAGGCAGGGCTGGGAATGACCGAGCCATTTCCAGGTAAAGCTTTTAATTCTCTCCGTCTGTCTAATGCCCTAGAAAGTAACATGATTTGACCCCTGGCTCTGGCAGTGTGATTCAAGGGCACAGCAATGCACAGACCCTGCTCCTGTGCTCCATGCAAAGGGGTGAGAGTTCCCTCCCTACCGAACAGGAGGGGACTACGTGATCATTAAGATATCAGGGAGATGCTGTCAGTCCAGAGCACGATGAACAGAGCCTGCTCCTGAGCCTGATGGGAGATCCCATCGGGGTGGGGGCAGGGACGTTCATCCCTTCCAGAAAGTGAAATTAAATTGACCGAAGCAAAACTGACATCCAAGCTGTAAGTGGGTGATGGAGAAGCTGGTGCATCCACCCTCGAGAGCTGCTTCTCCCCAGCCCCGGGTGCTGCTTGCAGTTACCACCCCAGGTCAGCTCTGCAGCTCGGGTCACTTCTCCGAGGGACACAGAGCAAAGCCACAGGCTCGGCAATTACATTTCAGACCAAAGCACTGATGGATGGACGGGGATCCCGAGCCAGAAGGTCCCAGAATCAGAGCAGGGGACTGGAGCTGCCTGGTAGCTCCCCGCCATGAGCATCCTGAGGCAGGTCTTTCCAGCAAACCCCTCCCCCCAGTCCTGGCCTTCCTTCTGCCTGCCTGGCTTTAGCCTGGCATCTCTCCATTCAGGCCTGCGCCCAGGCCTACATCCATCACCTGCATCCTAGTGCCAGACATCCCCCGCTGGCACCCTTCCTTTATACCCTGTAAGGACAGGACCTGCCAGTCTGTGGTGTCCCCATGGGGACCCAAGGCTCCCAACCCACCTTGGCTTCATGGGAGGAGCCTCATCTCCATTGTTTTAGCTGGGGAAACTGCTGCATATACAGGTGAAGTGACTTGCCTAAAGCTATGCAATGACTCAGTAGCAGAGCTGGGAATGACCCAAACCAAGCCTTATCTTCTGCCCCTTTCTGAGCGCTGCCAAAGCTGAATCAGGGCATAAGCGAGAGACTCATCTTACATCACACAACAACAGAAGCCAGAGAGCTGCTAGCCCCTGGCACTGCACACACATGTTGAAGCATGCCCCAGGGTTAGTTAGCCATGTTAGTCTGAAGTCCGGCAGAAGCCAAGTTAAATATGCACCTTACAGACTAACCAAAGTATGCACAGATATAGCACAAGCTTTCATGAGCTGAAGCTCACTTCATCAGATGCTGTGGCCCATACCTGCAAGGAGTCTGCAACTGCAGCTCTTGCATGCATTTCCACAGGACACCAGCTCCCTTGCTCCAGGGCACTCACCATGGCACAGAGGAGTGGCCTGGCTCACCTGCTTCATGCCATCCAGCCTTCCTGTTGCAACAGGAACAATCAGGGCCTCCTGGCACTGTCCTGCCCACTTCCATAGCCAGTGCTGCTATGGATGAGAGGGTCCCTTGCTACTCTGCGGTGTGCCCAGTGGACCCGGCTGCCTTGATCCAGACCTGCTGGTACACAGGGGCCTGCATACTTTTCCTTCAAAGGAGCTTCGCTGAAGTGTGTGTGTGTGGGGGAGTTAATTGAAAGCAGCATGTGCCTGGCAGTGTGACTCACTACCACCGCGCATTGTCTCCTCCTCGATGCACAGCTACTGGGAATGAACCGGCTCCCACGGAAGTCAACGGGAGCATTGCCATCGGCTGCGAAGGCAGCTGGGCCGGGCCTCTTCCGAGCACCGCACAGACCCTACCTAGTTAAAGGCTCCCTGCATTCGCTAAACAAAGCAATAGCAATGAGGGGTGATACCCTGCAAAGGCCCGCTGTGCTGATTCACATGCCCAGGCCAGGCTGAGCTCTGGGTACACCCTGACCCCCCCGCTCTACTGCACAGGTGAGATTTAGATATAAGGTCACCCATACTCAAAGGGGCGGTCACAAACTCCTCCATGACCATTTCAGGCTGGATATAAGGAAGAACTTCTTTACTGTCCGAGCCCCCAAGGTCTGGAATAGGCTGCCGCCAGAGGTGGTTCAAGCACCTACTTTGAACGCCTTCAAGAGACATTTGGCTGTTTATCTTGCTGGGATCCTATGATCCCTGCTGAGTGTATGCTTAGGGGCAACCAGCATGGGTTCATTAGGGGCAGGTCCTGTCAAACCAACCTGGTGGCCTTCTATGACTGGGTCACAAAATCCTCGGATGCAGGTGTCGCAGTGGACATAGTCTTTCTGGACTTTAGGAAGGCCTTCGACACTGTCTCTCACCCCATTCTCATTAAAAAATTAGGAGATTGTGGTGTCAATGCCTACACAGTCAGATGGGTTATCAATTGGCTGGAGGGCCGCACCCGAAGAGTGGTGGTGGACGGGTCATTTTTGACTTGGAGGGATGTGGGCAGTGGGGCCCCCCAGGGCTCGGTCCTCAGACCCGCACTGTTCAGCATCTTCATCAGCGACTTGGACAAGAGGGTGAAAAGCACCTTGTTCAAAGTCACAGACAACACTAAGATGTGGGGAGAAGTGGGCATGCTAGAAGGGAGGGACAGGCTGCAATCAGACCTGGACAGGTTACAGGGGTGGGCGGATGAGAATAGGATGGGATTCAATACTGACAAGTGCAAGGTGCTGCACCTAGGGAGGAAGAACCAGCAGCATCCCTACAGGCTGGGGAACTCCCTTCTCGTCAGCAGAGAGGCAGAAAAGGATCTTGGAGTCATTATTGACACCCAAATGAACATGGGCCACCAACGTGGGGACTCAGTCAGGAAGGCTAACCACACTTTGCCATATATCCACAGATGCATCACGAGCAGGTCCAAGGAGGTGATCCTCCCCCTCTATGCCACACTGGTCAGGCCACAGTTGGAGTACTGCGTCCAGGTCTGAGAAGGGATGTGGACAGCATTGAGAGGGTCCAGAGGAGGCCACCTGTATGATGAGGGGGCAGCAGGGCAGGCCCTACGAGGGGAGGCTAAGGGACCTGAACCTGTTCAGACCCCACAAGAGAAGGCTAAGAGGGGATCTGGTGGCCGTCTATAAACTGGCCAAAGGCGACCAGTGAGGAACGGGAGAGTCCCTGTTCCCCCGAGCACTACCAGGGGTAACAAGAAATAACAGTCACAAGCTGGCAGAGTAGATTCAGGCTAGATATCAGGAGGCGACACTTCACAGTCAGGGTGGCTAGGATGTGGAACCAACTTCCAAGGGAAGTGGTGCTCGCTCCTACCTTGGGGGTCTTCAAAAGGAGGCTAGATAGACACTTTGCTGGGGTCGTTTGACCCCAGTACTCTTGGCAGGGGGTCAGACTTCATGATCTGCTCAGGTCCTTTCCGACCCTACCAACTATGAAACTATGAAACTATGACTTCCTGCCCCTGGGGCAGGGGCTGGACTTGATGATCTTCCAAGGTCCCTTCCAGCTCTAGTGTCTATGAATCTACGACTCATTCGGCGAGGTTCACCCAGCGATTACTGGCCAGAAGTGAAACCACTGTGGTAAGATACTGCCCACAATCCCCTACAAAACAGATGCAAACATGGAAGCTGGCATCAGGTCTGCTGTTGCCAGAGAGCCCTCTCTGCACTGCACAGCCTTGCTTCTCATTCCCGGGCAGCTGAGCACGGCGCTGTGTGAACAGGAGCAGGGATGGACGGCTCTCTCACCTGCCCATATGTCTGCCTGCGAGTGCCTTACCAGCAAGAGCGCCTGTAGGCACGTGGGATAGTGCAGGAGGGAGGCTGGACTCCAGCGCTCCTCCAGATGACAGGAGGTGGGTCAGTGACCCCCCGGGGGTCAAACCCTGACTGCCCTGAGTTGCCAATGCCCACCATGTGGTCCCCAATCTTGTGGGATTTGGTGCTTTCCTTAAAGCGCCAGCATCTGGAATCCCATGACCGTGCCAGGATCTCTCCCTTCAGTTTACACAAGGGGTTTCTAACTATCCTCACCACAGAGAAAAAACATGAGCTGGCTCCACCCTTGAGGCCCAGGAATAGAGAGACTGCCAATGAGCACCCAAATGTGTGACATCTCCTGGCTTGCGGGCACGACTGGTGAGGTTTGAATGCTGGCACCCAGCATCACCGAATATGTGCCAGGCCGGCAGTTCAACATGCTCTTCCTTTCTGGTGAAATCCCTCTGCAGTGAAGCCTGGAGCCTGGAGTTGTGATCATCATGATCCTTATAAACTGACCAGGATTAGGCTTAGAGTGTGAAGGAGGACCTCTTATGGCCTGGCTGCTGTGGCTATAACCTCCCTGGATAGATACCACCTCTGTTCCTTTCCTGAAAGCCAGCAGACAGCCTCATCTCGCTGCTTCTCGCTGGGGTCATGCAGCCAAAGGGCTGGATGTTCTGCATGTGTATTTGCCAACAGCCGTACAGCGTCTCCAGTTGCCTCTACACTGGGCCAGGAGAAGGAAGGAAAGTTTCCACCGAAAAAGTTCCAGCGCATGGCAGAAGCCATTGCAGCACCTGCACGCTGGGGCCTGCCAACCGGCCAGAGGGGCCCAGTCCTGTGTGCCTGTTACACAATTTGGGAGCTTTGCTGGAATTAAGGGGCCCAAGGGTGCTTAAGGAAGCAGCTTCCCCCTTCACCCGCTGGCAGCTCAGTCCTTTCAATCGGGAGCATGACACACAGGTTATCAGCGCTGAGTGGCGCAGGAGGAACAGTGAGGGAGAAGGTCTTAATTGAATGCAGCCTGGGCGATTTGCAGGGAAGCGGAGGGGAGGGAGCGGGCTGGCCCTGGAGTCTCACTGGCAGCTCTCGTGCCAGCAGCAATCTACTATGAGGGCAGGTAGTAGGGAGTCCACATCCAACACAACACTGCCAGTAACAGCAGCCTCCTGTCACAGGAAGTCTTCCCAGATCTGCTCGCTCTTCGCACAAACCACCCCTGTCCCCAACACCGAGTAAACGCACTGCCCAGCTTGGCCACATCCTCACTGCTGGTATCTGGGGGCTTCCAACAACAGAGCTGGCAAGGGCCCCTACAGGGCTTGTGGACATCCCCGTCCAGCACAGCGCATGTCAAGGCCTGGGGCCAACTCGGCTTGCTGGTGGAGCAGGGATACTGTTCCCTACACCCCCTGCTATCACTGCTTGTCTTCTGGTAACATGCAGATGCCCCACTGAGCGAGACCCTGTACCCACACCCAGCGAGAGGCAGCCTTGGCCCCATGGCTCACGGTCTAGGTGGACAAGGCAGATAAAAACCCAGGCAGAGAGACAGGGAGTCCGGAGGCCCAGCTGGGAGAAGAGCACAGGCACGTGGTTCCCAGGCCAACAGCCCATCACAGGAGCACAGCACCTCATCCGAGGCGCAGGATGGCCCTTTCACTCCTGCTGCTCCATCTCCCAGGCAGAGCAGGCTGCGTGCCCTTGTCCCACCTGGTTCTGAATGTCCTGCAAGCCCCCAACTGGACACTTGCATCACCACGAGGGTCAATGTCTTGGCATCCTGCTTGCGCTCCTGTTCCTTCATTGCACTGTAGGGCTACCCTAACCCCAGAGCCTGGGCAGTGGCTCTGCTGGCCTGAGTGCCTGTCACAGTCAGGCCTTCCCATTGCCCCCTCCCTTGTTTGCACCATGAACTGAACTGTGCTCAAGGAAGCGGTGAGAACAGCACTGTGTAGCATCAGCTCCTATTAAGCTAATTTCATCTGCTCTTTGTGCATCACCCGGCTGGAGTCAGCGCTCCCTGAGATTATCCAGCTGGCTCGTCTGCAGCGCTCTCCCCTGCCCCTCGCTCCCTGCCCTCCCGCTGCAGGACAACAACATCATTTTTAAGTTGTTTGCCAAGCAGGCAGGAGCCAAAGCCCTGCGTGTACTCTGGAATCAAGATCTCTCACACAGTGCTAGCCCAATAAAAAGCAGAGCTAGAAGGAGCAGGCCCAGTGGTGCACTGGGAAGTGCGGGTCCGGAAGGATTTACAGTGCCAGGTGCTGCCCAAACACGCAGAATTTCTGAAAATTCAGTACACGAGGGGTTAAACACTGCCCTCTGCGCCTGCACCCGGTCCACACTTGAGGCTTGAGCTAACACACTGCACTGAATATGGACGGGACGACGACTCTTCCCCCAAGATCAGGCGTTTCTGGATGCGGCCAGCCCTGGCTCAGGTTCGCATGGTTTTCATCACCTTGTGATTAGAAGGGGAAAGCCAAGAGGTGGTGGGATGGCCTCTGCATTCAGGGACCTCACTTCGAGGGAAAACCAATCTCCCAATGCCCCTGCACTCAGCAGTGCTCCTGTTTAGCTCTGGGCACCCCTGTGGCATTCATGCCTTTTCTCCAATGCGTGGCTGCACCAAGGCCTGGAAGAGGTGACTGGGTTTGGGACCACTCAGTACAGCCAGCGCAAGCCAGGAGATGAGCACCTCGAGCATCCAGCTCCAATGATGACCACTGAGTATTGGAAAGCCTGGTTTCCAAGAGCCTGATTTTCAGAGGTGCTGAACCTCCACGGCCCCTGGGGATATCCATGGGTCGTGCAGGACCTCAGCCCTCCCTAGAGCCCACATCCTGGATACCTCCAGCTGGATTAGCTGTGGCGCAGCCATGCCAGACCATGTGAGCGCCTCTTTGTGGGCTGGATGCAGAGTCCACCGCAGTCCAGGCGAGTCTTTACCACTGACATCAGCAGGCGGGGTGGGGTGGACCCCTCTCGGGCCCTGCGGTACCCAGCATGAGGCTGCGTGCATGTGCTAGGACGGAGCTGAACCCTGCGTGCTCCTGGCTGAGCTTTCGGGGCCTCAGCACAGGCTACGAGAAGAAGCTGTCAATGCCCCTGTCGCATCAAACCACCGCATGCCGTGCTCGCCGGAGACACAAAAATAACGTATCGGTTTCACAGAATTAAAGAGCAATTTGGCTGCATTAAGAGAGTATTACAGTGCCTCCTCGCCCACATACGTGTCAGGCTAACGACATCCTGTCAGGAGCCATCCAGCCAAGCCTGGGTAGGTGCGAGTTGACACTGACTGCTGTGAACGCGCCTGCCAGTGCCTTGAAATATGCTGCCCGGCTCCAGCCCTGGCGCCTCCTCTCCTACTTCTCCCCTTGCCCTGCCAGGCACAGCGGTGTCACTGCATTCCTCACGTGGAAGCTGCGAACAAACAGGGCCTCTGGTATCCAGTGTTGGCTGTGCTTGAGTTAGCCTTTCTCATATGGAAGATGCTGGCCTTATGATGCCCCTAGCGCCTTCCTTGCCTGCAGAAGAGCAGCGGCTGCCTCAGCTGTTACACCAGGTGAGAACAAGCTGCACCAGCAGGTTAGGACCACCGGGCCCTGGCAAAAACCCTACGGCTATGTCAGACCTGCTGCTGTCACAGCAGTGCGAGGCCAGTTTCTGTGGCTCAGCAAAAGACATACGTTCATCTGCGCCGTGTTTGCCGGCTCCTTGTATTCACAGCATGAAGAAGGGAACCAGAAGCGGGCAAAGCCACTCTCCAACCTGCAGGCTGGGACCGCCGGGTGCTAGACTAAAGGTAGCGAGCCATGTGGGACCAGCCAGCTCTGCTCACCGTGACTCTAGAACCTGAGGCAAGAGCATTTAAAGCCGATGGTGAGAAATCCCCTCACCAGCCCTGCTCAAGCTGCAGCTCTCCTGCCTCCGGGTACCTGAGTCACATCCAGCAGTGGCAACTGGCCTGGGAGCTGCCTGTCAGACCAACGGTATATTTAGATGTGCTCTTTTCTGTCACCCACAGCAAGGTGATGCTGGCCAAGCAGGGGCCACAACTCATCCCAGGGATGGCTGTGGGGCAGCACTGGCTGCAGGAAGGATGCTGCGCTCCTGCAGGTGCAGGTGAGGGGTCAGGCTGCGCCTGCCACTCAGAAAGGTACTCCACACAAACCGGGGGACAATCTGGAGTGACAGCTCTGCAGAGCAGGGGTGACTCCAGATTCACACCAGATGAAGGAGGTTCTGATCCATTCCCCAGTCTCAGCAGCAGGATGGCTGAGGAGGTGGCAGAGAGTGATGGGAGGAAGCCCTTAGGCTACAGTCCACCCCAAAAGCAGGGTGATGAGACACAGAGGGCAAGGGGCTGGTGCTCAACCACTGCTGGCTGCATGGTGGCACTGCCTTGCTCGCACTGCGATCGGGCCCCTGAGCTGAGCTGATGTCCCGGCTGGCCCCTCTCAACACCGGCTATAGCTGGATGCTGTGGGTCCCAAGGCACCTGGCCGTCCTCCCCCTCAGTACGGTGTCAGCAGAGGCTGGCTTTTCTCATGCCGGGAAACAGTGGATCCTGGCCTCAGCATCCTCTTGGGTGCTTCCAGGCCTCCACAGCGGCATCTATTTGTGTGGGAACTCGCTCCTGCCATTCTCGATCTGAGAACAGGAGCTCGAGGCCCGGACCAGGCCCCTGGGATGCTTCTGTGAACCCGAAGCATCTTTGGTGCTTCACTCGCAATGAGATCTGGCTCCTTTGAAACCCCACCCAGGACACAGGCCCACTCCAGCCTCAATTGCTGCACAGACAGAGACTCCCCGCCACGACTCCCTGCAGCTCCCAGGAGGCAGAGCGAGGTGATCCCTGGTCTACTGACACGCAGGCAGAGGGAAACTCATTGCTGGCCTGGGAAGGTGGGTAGAGCCAAGGATGGGAATTCGGGTCTCTGGCTCTGGGTCCTCTGTCCCCCCACTATGCCCCACAGCTCCTTCAGTACTTTTAAACACTGACAGAAGCCTGCTCAAATCCGTAGCTCGGATGCTGCCATCACGTTCCCAAGAGCCACTGATGCTGAGTGGTTTGGCTTTGGAAGGCCAGATGCTTGTCACCGTTTATCTGTGTAATGATGAGGGGAAGCACAGGGACTGGTTTGTCCTTGGGGAACCTGGGCCAAATCACATCTTAAAGTAAATGTCTCTCTGCCAGCCCCGCAGCCTGCTTTGTGGATGAACCCCTTCCAGCTATCGCCACCATATCAACGTCATGCGACGCAGACAGGTTCTGCTTGGAGCTGCTCCACACCCCTTTTCTCTCATTAGGAAGCCACACAGATGCTGGCAGCATGCAGGATGTGCTCATTTTTCTCGTGTCTTTGTGCCTTGGGCTCTGCTGGTCAGGGGGACAATGGTTTTTCACAAAGCCAAAGGCTTCACTGCACACAGCAGAGGCCAGACAGGCCTGTAGCGCTCCTCAGGACCCTGCTGTTTCAGATGATCTGAACACATCGGGGAGGGATCTTGAAGAAACGCTCCACAGTTAGCAGGGACACAGTCCATGGTGGGACACTGAGGGCAGGTGCTGCCTTAGGGTTATGTGCACACCAGGGAGCCCAGCTCAGCCCCCAAGCCTGGCAAGGTCTGGAACTCAGGGCCAGCAGGACTTGAGCCCCACCAAGATAGGTATGATCTGCATAGTGGGGCCTGGGAAGTGCAGGGCCTCACTTGCATGGGGTGCCTGGCTGTCTGGAGACAGAGCCTCTGTGTGGGACCTGCACTGGAAGTCAAGGTGCATCTGCCCTGGCCTGTCCTGCTGGCACTACACGTGCACCTGGGGGGCTGCCCCAGCTTCCTGCTGCCCTCACTGGAGCAAGGTGCTGCAACCATGCGTGTCCCCGCTTCAGCGATAATCAGGTTGACAGTGATTGGTGTAGGAACCAAGGAACCATAGTAATGAACATCGTGCTGCTGGATAATCATGACATTAGCATTATTGGATTAGAACATTTGCATAATTTGGGCAAGAGTAACTACCTGTGCGGAAGACATATGTTTACATGAATTTACATCCATCTGCATCCTGATGAAGCCTGTTTGACTGCCTTCTCAGCAGCTTTCTCGTGACCGGTCATGGCCATTGGCAGCTCTGCCCCCGGGGACGTCCCGGGCTGACAGCAGCAGTGACTAGTGCAGCTTGCAGGCAGCCCAAGGAGGGCCTGTAAAACTGGCAGCCAGTTCCATCCTTCCTTCATCCCATCTTGCTCATAGAGGAACAAGCGAGTTTGAGTCCTGGCTCCTTTTTGCCTGCAGCAGGAGCTGCTCCTGCCTAGCCTTCAAGTGGGAACGGAGGTACTTGCTGAAAGCCCCAGATCCTGGAGTCCAATGATTATGGAAGAACTTCAGCTTCCATTGAACAAGAAACATCTGGCTATCCTGGGTCAGACTAGATGATCTCTGGAGGCACCTGTCTCTCTCTCTCCATGCAAAAGGATTCATCCATGCAAATACGGCATGGCTCCCACCAGAACCCACAAAGGTCTCTCCAGCCAAACCAAACTTAATGCATTTGATTTCTCCCCCCAACTTGTGCCCCTCACTTTAAGGCATGTTTAAGAAAGAAAGACAAAGCTCTGAAAAGTTTGCTGCTAGGAACTAGTCTGCTAGGCAAGAGGCAGAACAGGAGCCAGGAGTGCATTTCCTGTGTCCGAGATCTAGGAAAAGCCTGAGGCTTTGTAACTGCCACGTGGAGGACCTGCACCTTCACCCTCTCTCAGGCCAAACCAATGCATGTGTGCAAGCAGCTGCAAGCTTGGATGTGCAAGCTCCATGTCCCCACTAAAATCACAGTATTATCATGGGGGGTAGGAGCACAGACTCATAATGAAGCACAAAAATAACTCAGCCCCCGTCTCTGCCACTGACTCCCTGCATACGCTTAGAGCAATTCACTTCACTTGTCAGTGCCTAGGCTGTTAAACAGGGATAGTTTCTACTTGCCTCACAAGGGCTAGGATGTTAATGAGTGGAAAGCATGTAGGTCTCTGGCTGGAGAGCAACTGAGAAGCACAGAGTATCCTGAGCGAATTACGGCTTTGTATATTATAATCATTTAGACGCATTTGCTTGCACATGGCACAAAACCTTTGTTTCGTGAACACGAGCTGCCTTTGAGACCCCCCAGTCGAGGGAATGGACAAGGAAAAGGAATCCTGGCCGAGGGCCAGTCAAAGCCACGCAGCCCTGATGGGAAGCCCTGCCTGCAACAGCATCCAGCTCACAGCACAACTGCCCATAGTGGTGGTGCTAGGCACTGATGCCGACTGTTACTGCCTAATGACTCTGTCACAAGGGATGAAGCTGTGAGCCTAACAGCATAGCAACAGGAGGGAGGAAGCGCGCGCTTGTAGCGCTGAGGATGTATGGGTTCAGACAGGGGCAGGGGGTTTCAATTATTTATGGCCACCTAGATGGGAATCTGAATCAGAACAGCTTGGGTGTTTGATCAGCCTCACGTTGCCATAATGGCTCACAGCTGGAGGAGCCTGCACGCAGAATAGAATTAAACCCTGTCACTCCCCCAGCCTCTCCTCCAAATGCAGCTTCTTAAACAAAGGGAAACAAATGAGGTGTGCCGCTTTACCACCGCGTGCTTATCGGCCTGACTCCGCCGTCACTGGAGGGGCTGAACTGCAACATGCCTTGCCTTGCCTGTCTCCAAGCGCCTGCCTGTGTACCGGGAACGGGATGGCCAGGCTCTAGGACCCGGCATGGGAATGAAAAGTCCTCTACTGAGGCTTTGGAGCCAAACCTCAGGGCTGAGTCATGCTGAGAGCAGGGGTCAACTGAATAAATCAAGTGCTTGTAGGAGGTGAGAGCAGCAGGAAGCTTGGGGTACCAATAAACCCAGAGTCCAGGAGGGGGAAGCCTGGAGGCTGCCTGGGCCAGAGCCTTTTTGCAAAGCATTTCCCACCACTAATTCAAACACAAGCCCAGCACTGGAAGCAGCACAGTAGATGGTTACTGGGTGCAATCAACTGGCAACAGGAGAAAGAGTGTCCTGTTATATGCAGGAGGCCAGGCTAGACGTACAGGCCCAAGGCACAGACGAGACCATCTCCAGCGCTCCAGCCAGGAGAGGCAGTGTCCACACCACTCTTCATGCTCAGACAAGTACGAGGGGCAGGAGGCTGCTCGATTGATGGTTTCTAGGGAGGAAATGTTTAGCACGCAGTGACTAAGCGAAATGCTTGGGCGAGCTGCTCGGGGTGCGTTCACACTGCACCCTGATCCCTGAGCTAAGCTGGGTGCTGGCAGCACCTGGCTGTGATAGCATGGAGGGCCACAGGCTGGGAAGCAGGGTGAGTTAGCCTGCATGGAGCAGCACGGGGCTGTGGTAGCCATGCTCAGGCTACCTCGAGCCTCTGGGATCCAGGCTGGCTGGTCCCTACCCGGCCACTCTGCCATAAGACAAAGCCAATGTGATGCTGCATCAGGCCGGCACGTACAGGCCTCATTGGGTGAGGTGGGGGCCAGATACACCGTGCGATTGCCCTGCACTCTCGGGGGGACAAAAGCCGCGGCTCCAATTTTGCTGCATTGTTTTCCAAACAGCGGAAGGGTAATTAAAGTGCTGACAGAACGCATTTGCGTGGCTTGAAGTGTGCAGCCTGGCTGGCGTGTTACAAGCCACTCTGTCAAAGTAATTAACCCCACGCAGACTCCACCAGAGAGCCTTTGCGACGGGCCAACGCCACTGGAGCCAGTCTCATCTCAGCCAGGAGGTTTCCTGCAACATCTCCCCAAAGGCTCTCCCCTCCCCAGGGCATACACAGGCCGTGTCACCTCAGGTGCCAGCAGGATTTGAACTCGGGGCCCTGGCATTCAGCCCCCTACTAGCGCGGCAACAGAACCCAGACATGCGCTGCCATCTTCCCCTCCAGCCTTTCCTACCTCGAGGGGCAAGAGCATGGCTGCTGGTCTCCCTCTGCAAGGCAGTCGCAGGGCAGTTAAGACAGCATTTGGCCCTTTGGTGCTGGGCTCCAGGTCCACCAAACCTCAGGCTACTGGGAGCAGTCGGGCGATTTGCATTGGAACAAATTCACCAGTAGCAGGATGCAGCGCCTCTCGGGGAATGACCCCCACGGGCGAGTTTCGCCTGCTGCATGCTGGGTTGGATGAGCTGGTCTGTGCCCGAGAGGGGTCTGTGCATCATCCCAGGCCATGCAGGACTCTGCTTTTCCCACTCCAGCCTCTCACAATCCCACCGGTGCCGCTCTCAGAGCTGATCCTCCTCTTCTCCCAAGGGTAGCACTAATGCCCTGGGCTCCGCTTTTCCTTTTCAAAGTGCAGAAGGCGCCCGTATCAACCCCAGGCCTCGCCAACGCAGCAGCCTCCCTCTGCACTCAGAAGTACTGATTAATAACAGCGCTCGTGTGAGCCCCGTGGCCATGCCGATACCAGGGCTGATCCTGGCCTTGTGCCACCCAGGGAGCGCAGAGCACTGAACCAGCCAGTTGGAGCCTTGTTATATTGTTAAACAAACATATAATTAAGCCCTAACAATCCCAGCCCAGGGCATTTTCTGGGGTTTAATGACCAGCAGGAAGTAAAGCTGAAAGTTATTAACCCCAGTAGCTATTAATACCCCAGGACAGGCTGAGGGCTGAGGTCAATAATGCAATTAGAAAGGGATATAAAGCAGCGAGGGACGGGAGGGTTTCCAGCAATGCACACTCCAGTGACACAGTGCAGACAGGCTCAGGGTGGGAGCAAAGAAGCCGTGACGGGGGTTGAGGAGGGACCTGGAAATTCAGTCAGCGGCCTGTGTGATCTCAGGTGAGCTGAGGCAAAGAGGGGCCGGGGCGCTACACAGACTTAGCTCCCCCTGGGAGGTGGGTAGGTTTTATGAGATGCATTTCTCCTGTGGGGAAGTGACTTGCCCTGTCCATGCAGGGAAGCAAGAAGAGGTTCCTGCAGTCCTGAGTCCAACCACCCCAGCTCATCTAGGAAGTAGTGTCCCACTCTCTTCTGTGCCTGCTAGTACAAGATCTGTAACAGCTGGAGCCACATGGACCAGGAAACTTAGCCAGAGCAACTGGGGAAAATCCCATTCCTTCCATCCCCCCCTCTCTCCGTGCAGATTGCATCCCACTTCCTTCTTCTGTCCTGTCCTTTCACACTTGCTCCTTATCTCAGCCACACAGGCACACCCGCTGATATGCAGAGGGGAGACAGTCCCCGACTGCTCTGCAGCTGGGAAGCCAGAGGAAGGCAGGCCACGATGTCCGTGAACACACAGATTATTTGCCCTGATCTTATTATACCCAAGAGCAGACTAACAGAGGAGGCACCACTTGGGCTGCACCAAAGCAGCGTCTCTACTGTTTGTCTTGACAAAACATCCTGTTGTTCTGACCCTGCGGCCTCACGTGGTGACAGATCCGCATTAGCAATCTGCTGAAGGGCGCCATGCAAATGCCTGTAGAATAACAAGAGCCTGTAGCCTACGACGCGCCGATGACTGGAGGGTGCAGTCCGGAGTCTCGAGCGTACTGGTTCAAGGCCCACAAGTGGCGTTTGTTACCAACAATATTTATGCCCATTAGAGGAGCGCCTAGAAGCCTTATTCCGGTTAGGTCCCAGTGTGCAAGGCACTTAGAGATGCACATAACCAGCGACAGCCCTTGCCCCAAACACCCAATGATGTGGGCTGCTCTCAGTCCAGGTAGCTAATGAAAGACAGTTCTCACGCCCCAAAATAAGCCCATGAACCCTGCAACCCAACAGGTGTCCAAGAGAAAGACAAGAGAAACGAAGGAATCGTTTCTGAATGGGGCTGAGGCATTTTGTTGTGAGGCTATACAGGGCATTGCAATACCTCGGGATGGTGGCCTCTAAAAGAGCTGCGGCACATGGCAAACTCAGAGGAGACATGGGCAGGCCTGCGGTTCCCACAGAAAGCCGTGGCATCTAACTAGCCCAGGCGACAGCAGGTAATTTTTGCCAGCCTGAGTAATAGGTCAACTCCTGACAGTGAGGAACAGAGGAAAGGAACCAGGAGGGGGAGGTTCAGTGAAGCAGAAGGGTCATCTGGCTTCCAAAGAGATGCCTTGTGCAAGTATGAGCCAAGTTTCCTATACAGCACCTACTCCATCAAGGCTACCAACGGTGCGAATTAAGCGGGTGCCTCCCAGGCAACCTTAGAAAGATTTATACTCCTCATTTTGCATTTTCCAGCTTATTCTTCTCCCCTCCAAGGTGGCACCACAATGGCTGCGTCATGCTTGCGCAGGGGTGTGCAATTCCAAGTGTGACTGGTGGTCTGGAAGCTGTTTGCGGGTGAGGCTCTGTGCCATCGCTGCCATGAGAACCGTTGCAATCAGGACCCAAATGTCCCAGATGTCCTACGAGAAGGGCCAGTGCCATGAATGAGAGAGAGAAAAGGAAAAGGGAAGATGCAGCGAGGGCCCATGGGCTTGCAGTCTGTGGGGTATGAATGCACCTGTGGGCTCTGCTGGCTGCCCTGGGCTCCCCTCCCCATCCACGGGTTCCCAGTGTGCCAAAAACCTCTGCAAAGCGCCCTCTCCCCTTCTCTTGGGCACAAACACTCCCTGAGAAATGCAGTTTCAACTCCCCCACAGTTCATCCTGGGGGCCCCGCACAATGCTGCCAAGTTCCTCCACGTCGGCTCCTTCCCGTGCAGGGAAACAATGGAAAGATGGTGAATGCCACCGGCCCTCCCACGGTCCGATGGCAGCCTTCACAGGAAGCCAGCTGTAGATCAGCGTACGGACTGGGAAAGGTAAAGACAGCTGCCTTCAGAGACACCCCACTGCACTGAACAAAACAAGGCTGGCCAAGGGGGCCCGGGTTCCCTCGGGCACAGACAGCCCCTCCAGCTCGCTTGTCAGAGATGCAGGTGCTGCTCTTACTGGGAGTATCTTTGAGCGTGGAGCAAATTCTTTTGGCTCTCCAGCGCAGATGTCAGATCCAAGAGTAGCCTTTGCTGGAAGAAGAGGCTGCTCCCCCAGACATGGGCAAAGCCGTTCGGGATGCCAGGGGGCTTTGTCCACGCTAATTACTCAGAACTAGCCTGGTAAGGAGCAGCTGAACGCCTGAGATTTTCTCTTTCAACCCCCGCTTTGCTAACACAGCCCTGGGGAGCACCTGTCTCTGACTCAACAGAATAGCGGTTTTCAGTGATCAATCTTCATGAAGACAGGAGCCGTGATGGAGGAGACCCCAGCAGCTTTGTATAACTGCAAAACACATCAGTCTTTCACTTCTAGGCTGACAGCTCACCCGGTGCCCAGGCTGGACTGCCCAAATCACACTGGACTCTGCAGGGCGCTGGGGTCTACAGGACAGGAGCCGATGTCTCAGTTCTAAGGGAAAATGTGTCCATGTCCCGAGCCCACTGCCTCAAGTGGCAGCAGCTGGAAGAGTCCGCTGGAAGTCTCAGAACAGGCCATAGAGGCTGAACCCACCCCAGGGCCTTGGCCTCAGCAGCGACTCCCCAGCAGGAGCAGATGAGGTGCTTTGGCAGGAACCTGGGCAGCTTGTGCCCGTGTTGGCTGGGCCGCTCTGGGAGAAGAGTCAGATCCTTCTCTCGCCTGGGAGTCGAGTGAGTAGCATCAAACCAGGTGGTGGGGCAGAGAACCAGCCCTTCATCTAAGGTTTCTTTCTGCAGGGCCCTCGGTCAGCACCTCTCGTTAGCAGCAGTGAGCACTGAGCTGTCAAAGGAGGGGATGATGGGCAAAGCAAGGAAGCCAGCTTGCCAGTCTGCTTGCACGCAGCTTCAGAGACCTGATTAGGGTGGACATGACACTTCAAAGCACAGTTCTTAAAGGCTCTCCCGCCCAGCCTGATGAAAACTGATGGCTCTCCTAATTGACCCTTCAAGACACACAGCTTTCCATTTTTAAACCATGTGGCCAATATTAAGCCAACATGCAGGGAACATTATGGCCATAAGGCTTTTAGCATTCGAATGTTTACAACACATTCCTCCCCTGTGGCATCCAGACAATTAGTGGCAATTAAACTCCAGCAAAAAATGACTGAGCTGGAGAGACCAGGGCATTTGACTGTCAAGGGCAGCAGGTGCTAAAAGCAGAGAACAGCTCTCAGTGCATGCACGGACCACTGGGGAATACACCAAGCTTCACCAGGGCTAGGAGGCCTCTTTGCACCCGAGACCTGCAGCCACAAACTCGTTTCCACTGTAGCCTAAGTACATATTTTTTCCAAGCTAGACATTCAAGCCACTTAACACGTCTGAAACAGAAAAGAGAATCTCATCTCTCTGCGCTCCATCTCCCTGGAGGATCCTGCCTGGTTCTGGGTGGGCTGTTGCTATTTAATATGCAAGCTCAACATACAGGCTGTGCTGTATTTTTCCAAGGGGGAGTAGGACAAGCTCCACCCACACGGACTCCCCTCGCCATGGCCGGGGCAAAGCCGCTTGCAGCTTGGTACAGCCTGTTTCAGCACGTGCAGTCATTAGCTCCAGGGGCTGCAGACACACGTGGATTTGGTAACACGTGGATTTGGTAAGCTGGCTGCCTGGATACTCATCATATGCCTGGAGCTGGCCGATCAGATGCATTAGGGGAACACCCACAACTCTCTAGGGTTTGTGGCCACTGCAAGGAAGCTAACAGCCCACTGAGTTACTTGCCTTACTGCTCCTTGGGCACTGCACATGGACAGCTGAGAGCAGCAGCTGAGAGCCCTAGGTCCTGAAGCTAGGAAAAGGTCACGTACTCCAGTCCCGCGGCACTGGCGTAGCTTATTAATACCAGGCATCGTCCGATGAGCTTCCTGCTCTTCACAAACACTAATTACATCTCCAGCGCCCTGGGTATCAACATTTCACAGATGATGAACTGAGGCACAGAGAAACGCACTGACTTTGCCCCAGGTCACACAGTGAGTCTGGGGCAGCACCAGGACCCAGAGCGAGGCCAGCGCTCCCTGCTTTACGCTCGATGCTCCCAGGGGAGTGTGGGCATTCCCCATCTGAGAGATCCTACTTGGATTTCCTGCTGATCCCTAGAGAGGGGCTCCCCTCCCTTGGGGTCTGCAGCGACGGGGTCCTCTTCACTGGCAAGTACGTGGGAGGCTGCTGGGGGTCCAGCTTCTGGCATCTCCATTAAAGCATTTTTGGTAGCACTTGTAGTGACCCCGAGAATGAAGAGGGTGGGTGGAGAGGGGCCAGGACACAGCCAGCCAGCCCCTCCAATCTCCCTGAGGCTGTGCCTGTGTGTGCAGAAAGGGCCGGCGGCTTTCTGAAGGGACACAGAATAATGTGTGTCTCTCTCTCTGTAGCAGAGGAACAGGAATGGGAACGGAGCCCTGGCTGTCATGCAGCATACAGGGAATCAATCACTGATCAGAGGTTCAGACTGGCGCCCTGGGAAATCCATGGTTGTACATCTCCAGCACAAGCCTTTGAAGAGTGAGCAATTTATTGGCACCTTGCAAAAGCTGCACCGTGCTTTGCTAGGAAGGAAAGCAATCAGCAACCATCGCTATGCTGATCGATCGTGGTCTGGAGCCTAGGAGCTTGCCGGCCTGAGCCCTGACCCCCTGTGCCCATAGGTGACGTCAACCCGGATGCGGTGGGGACAAGCTAGGCCGGGATGGACCCCACTGGGCACTGCCAGGATTGGGTTCCTGCAGGCCTAGCTAAGATACTTGCCTGCAGCACCAGAGCTCTTGAACGGATTTCTGCTCATGGCAGGGTCATGCTATGACTCCCCACTAGGCAGAACCCGGACACGGAGCAGACTCGTCCTCGCTGCACCCTCGCCCCACGCTCCGCCTCGGTTCTCCCCAGGCGCAGCACAGAGCATGGGATGGTTTGTATCCCAAGTTGCTCTGATGAAGTCAATGCAGGCCAGTAAAGTGGAAGCTGCCTGTGCTGTGATTGTGATGTGGGAGAGTCTGAAACCCCAGGGTGTTTCCCTACCCTGTAAGATTCGCTTCAGCTTCCATGTTGAGATGGGTGGAGAATCGTCAGGCTCTGCCTCCCCCTGTTCCCCACTTATGCGGTCCCAAATGGCAGACAAGTGGAGGGAAACAACCAAAATCAGCACTCTAGAGGCTGAATGCTGTAGGCTTTGGTTTTTTAATATGCTTCAATAAAAAAGGCATCTTCAGCAATTAATTCATTTCAGAAAAGGGCTTGTGGTCACATCAGAGCAAAACATGAACTGACAGAGTCAGGCTCCAAGGCACTTCTACCCAAACACCTTTGCATTATGCACCTGGCCCCAGAGTTGCAGCAGGTTTTCTGTCCGGTCCTAGACACTCCTAACATGCTTTCCATGTATTCAACAGTCAGAGATCTCCAAGCTCCCACTGCCTGGGCAAGCCTCCCTCCCTGCTGTTGTAACTTGCAATCTCTGGCCAGCAGCTCAGCAGCGCATCTATCCCAAGATGCAGAAAGACTGCTCTGACGTAAATGGAGGGTGCCTGGTGCCAGGAACGACTGGTCTTTCTTCCATTCTAGCAGCATCTGAAGCAGCATAGCCTCTGGTAAGGCTGCATCTGTGTGAAAAGCAGCCCCAGTGCTGCCCTGCCTTCCCCAAAGACTTCTCCCCATTGCTGGAATGCAGAATAAACTCACTGCTTCTCCTGAGATAAGCCTTGAGAGAAACTCCTCATAAGTGGGTGTGTGGTTGCAGAATGGAAAAGCCAAGGGAATAGCATTCTTTAAAGGTAAAAATCATTGCTCTTCACTTGCGGTCCTGTGGACTGAGAACAAAACTGGAGGGACTCAATGTGTGCTGCCACCATCTAAATCAGCAGGTCTCAGCCTGGCGGTGAGGAAGAGCAGGACCCCTGCCCGCAGCACCTATCAGCACAGCATGACCCCAGCTGACTTACTGCCAGGATATATCCTGTCCCAGCTGAGCCCATGTTCTCCCACACACAAAGCTGCTTCCTCAGCACACGGGGGGAGGGTAGAGATGCCACAAGGCCATGACAAACCATGGAGTGAAAGCCCAGAGAGCTCTCCTGCTGGTCCCACACAGTGCCAGTGCAGATGTGAGTGACTTGCCTGCTGCCTCCCATGATCCCGATACTGTGTTGGGAAGGCTGGCGACTAAGGGGCTTGCCCAGAGTCTCAGAGGAAGTGTGCAGCACAGCAGGACCTGAATCCAGGCCTCCCACATCCCAGACTTGGGCTGCATCAGTAGCTCAGCCTCTGCCTGCCATATCTGTATCAAAAGGCTCGTTGAGAAAATTGTAAAGCCCCTGGAGGGGTGGTCCAGGGCAACCTGTCTCCATGCAGGTTTGCCTGGTTGAATGCAGCAGCTTATCAGCCAACACCACATTTCACAGATACTCTTTGCTTCTGCTAAGTTGTAAGGCCATAGCCTGAACCACTCAAATGCTCTGTAATCATGCTCAGCTCTCCTACAAAATGCATCTGTAGCTGAACTACCATGACTGTGTCCTAAGCACAAAGCAGACTTGATCCATGTTCCTGTGTGGTATGAAGTCTGTACCAGGCGACGGGCAGGGCAAACATCTCTGTGCCCTGCCAGGGCTCAAAAAGCATACCAAACAGACTGCACGACAGCTTGAGGGCAGGTAATAAAAACATCAGTGCAAACAGAAACAAGAAAGGAAGCAAATTTAACCTCACTGTTGAAAACAAGCTAACGATGCAGCAAACTGGTCATTACCTCCTCCCCTCATTCCCATTTTCCCTTAATCAACTGGCTAGTTACCGGTGGTCATCCAGGGGCATACACTCACTATCGCATCCTGATAAGCAGCCTCTGCTCAGGATCTGCATCAGCGGCTGGTGTCAAACCCACCATTATTTTCCACCTTAAAAGCCTAGCAACTGGAAAACCGGTCCATACCCTCCCTCCCCCCTTGGGTTGGATTCTGCTTTCTGTTACACCAGCACCTCCACCCTTGGCTTCATACTGGCGTTACCAAGAGCACTGAATCCAGCCCCCTTCCCATTTTGTGTTGTCATTGGCAACTACCTCGCGCCTTTCCTGCTACCTGCTGCCACAGCTTGTCCCCACGTGTCATTCGCCCTGGAACCTCAGCCTCATAGCCAGCGGCTCGCTGCCTGCGTGGTTTAGGCCGCAGGTGCTTGCTGGAGGCACGCTGAGCTCCTGTAATGTGCTGCACTCAATGGGGCTGTAGCTAAGCTGCAGGAGGATGGAAGGGGGAGCCCTGGAAGGGAAAGGGAGAAGCTACACAAAGGCTAGATGGGAAAGAGAAACACTGCAGGGAAAGCAACAGAACTGCAAGCAGCTGTTGCTAAAAGCAAGTGAGTTTAAGTCTGTCCCCACGCCCTTTATTCCAGGCCAGAAGAACAGGGTCGCTGCCAAGGATCTCTTAGCACCAAAAACATTAGTTAGACCAGGAGTTTTCCGGCACCAAGCCCTCCTGTTCAATGCCCATCCGCACCCTAGATCTAAGCTGCATGTGGAGTGATCCTACTATGGAGACGGGGAGGAAGCACTGAGCACACACACTGCCGTTTAAACCTACGACGCTGGTACTGGTAAAGTAACGGACTGACATACTAATGACAGGTGATGTGCACTCCATGGGTCAAAGCAGCCCCCTCCTTCAAAACAGCTTCAAATGTTGTCGGAGCACACACGTACAGAGGTGGTGGCATGGCCCACTGGAGCAGCAGGAAGCTGCAGCAGGTACGCGAGTGCCTCAGAGGCTGGCTCAGACTCAGAGCAGTTCTTTAATACTATTTATATTGCGCTTATTGATTTCCAAAGCAAAGCTGCAAACCTGCTGAAAAGGGTTTGCACAGAGGGGGGCTGCCTGCTTCTCCCTGTCATGCTGTCCAAAAGCTTTACTGTCTGTTTACTCCAAGGGAAGCGAGACCACAATCCGGGCCCTGGGTATTTGCTTGGCACACGTAATCAAAAAGCCGCCATGCACCTTGCTTTCAAGGCCCTTTTAATTTACTTTGTCCTCCTCCCCTGCCAATAATACAGAGATCAATGTTGCCACTTTGCCATTCCAAGCTCCTGGAGAGGAGCGATTTGCCGCTGTTCGGCCTGGCTGGCTCAGGGTAAGACCAGCCCTGCAGGACAGTGGCAGTTCTCTGCTTTTTAAAGCATGGGCATTTCCAGCAAACTACCAGCGTGTCAGATCACCATCCTGGCTTTATTGGAGCATCTCCATTGCCTCTGGGTGAGGAACTCCAGATTCACACAGCTGTTATGTCCAGAGGGGGATGTCTCTGTGGCAGTGACCAGGTCCAGCTGGGACACTTCTAGCAGTGCGGCTGACACTGGACGGACTTCCTTGGACTAGATGCCCAAGTGCGCAGCCAGCTTCTTGGGCAGGGGTTGCGGCATTAACTCAGCTCCATGCCACAGCTACTCTGGTAGCAGCCCACCCTGGGTGGGTCGGCGTGAGCTGTAGTGTAGACTTGCCCAGAGCAGGATGCATCTACTCCTACCTGGTTGTGTGTCCCGTGTGTTCACTCCTCTCACTATGCGGCAGGGACTCCATCACGTAAGGTGCTACGCACTCCTGGTCCTGATCCGGCAGAGCACACAGTCCTGTGCTTTATACACGAGTATTGTCATTGTGGTCGGTGCCCAAGTTAAGCATGTGCTCAGGTGCTTTGGTGGCCTGGAGTCAGAGCACTCGGTGCCTGGCAGGACTGAGCCACCAAGGCAGGAGTGCAATGATCTTAGCCTTGCTATTTCTAATCACAATGGGATTGCACTCCAGCAGTTAAAGTGGGGCAGAGAGCATGAAGGGATATGGGTGGCAGCGGCAGAGAGAGAGGAAGGCAGTGGATTTAATGGTCACTCTTCTTGGCTAGCAGGAAAACTGACTTCAAAACATGATTCACTTTTTCCCCTTCCCCACAACAAAGCAACCCCTTCCCTCCCTGACAAGGCCCCGTACACACTCTGCATAGTATCCAACCCCAACAGGAACAGCAGGCATCAGCAACTGCCCAGGATTATCTGAACAGCTTCGCGTGTCGCCTTGAAAATGGTACGAGGAAAAAAACCTCTGCTACTGAAGCCTTCAAATAACTCCACAGAACTTCTGCAGGGCTCTGGAGTACAGACACATAACCCCCTTTTCAAAGGGATTTGAATTCATTTGCTCCCAAGAACACTGGAGCGAAAAGCCACATTCTCGTGCTGCCTTCTATTCTCCAGGGGGTATGTGGGAAGTGGCTCAGAAGATGGAGATGCTCGGGAAGCTGCACCACAGTACATTAGTTCTGGATTTTTACCAGGAAGATAATGAGGAGAAGTATTCTGCTGCAAAAGAGGCACCGAGTGCCTCAGTACACGTGCGAGAGCTACTAAGCTGCCCCAGCAGCCCCACATCATGACGTCCTATGCTTTAAACTGAAGCAAAGCTACAAAGGAATTGCATTTTCTGGCTTGTGCAACTGCACTGCTCATGGCTGTCTTCTGAGGTCACCCTCCTGGAAATTTCCCCTGAGGAAGTGGCACTGAGCATGCGAGTACCGGACAGGGATGGGAACAGGCACTGCTCTGTCATGTGTGACATGCCCATCGTGGTGAATCATACACAGAGCCCCCACTTCAGCTCAAGTTACGGGGGTCTGTGCTTTGGGAACAGAAGGAGCGGTTCTCGTACTGCTCCGTGACTTCCTAGTGGTTCTTCAGTGTAATAAAAAGGGGGCTGAACATCAGGAACTTCTTTGGTTTTTAACCCAGAGGGAAGACTGAGGCAAGGACAGCAAGCCCCAAAACTCATCCTCAAAATGGCCTGGTCAAGAGTGATCAGAAACTCGGGTGGGGCTGACTGCTATGGCAATTAGCAACTATCTTCGTGCTAGGCTTGAGACCTGATCCCCTCTGGATAGATAAACTAGCTCCTGCCTACAGAGAGGCCAATGTGGTCTAAAGACATTTGTACTACATCTCTTATTTTAACAGAGCTGACCCTACCCCTAACCACCTCCAGCAAAGCTGACATTAACCACTCTTCCACTGAAATATATCTCCAACCAGCTTCTGGCACCCATTTCACAAAACTGCTTCAAATGCACACTTCCTATTATGCTAGTACAATTTTTGAGTGCGTTAAAAGAAACCACTATAATGGTGTGACATGCCACAAAACACTTGGGACAGAACACGGTGGTGGAGGGGAACGTACAAAATCCTCAGGCAGGAGCCTATATTCTAGTCTTCGACAACATCAGGAACATTTCAAGCACTACCTAAACATTAAATGCTGCTAATTAGTGGGGCAATGGTGATGAAGGTAGGACCTGAACCGGACAGGACAGGAAGTTTTGCATACCATACCTAATGCTCCATGTCATCTGATAGGCACTGTAACTTTTCCTGTATTTAACTGCAATGCAATCCAAACTCCTCAGTAGTCTGTCATTCATCTTTACGCCCTTGCAGCCTCTTTATTGCACGCTCCTGCGGGGATGAGGTGTCATCGTCAGAAGAAGAAGGTCTTCTGCAACAGCAGGGAATAAACGGATGGAAGTGTTGGAGGGAAGCCAACAGTCAAGACTGCAAAGAAAGAAAGATAACAACCACCCTAGAAGAAATGCGGGGATGGGATGGTGACAGCCATTGAATGCCACTCCTCTGTGCTTGGAAAATAATCTTGTTTGGGGGCTGAGTAGAGTAGGCTTCATTTTTACAAATGAATTTCAAAGATCCCCTGAGAATATCTGCCATTTTAAGGCAATGTTAGAGAGGAATAAAAACACTCCAGTTGTCAGCCTGATGTCTTCAGCACCTGATTTATTAATGATCGCTCAAGAAAACATGTTCTTGAAACTTGTGTTGGCAGCCTATTTGCTTCAGCATATTAAGTAACTATACATCTGCATGTGGGATCTTTCTCCTTTCTTCCCCTCGACCAAATTAGATCCTTTAAGCTGTAAAATGAACCAAGAGGGAAACATTGAAATTGGGCAGCTCACGGCCTGCATTTTCCACCTTTAAGAGCGGAGAGTTGACTACTTGTAGACTTGGTCTCAGCTTGGGAAGAGAGAAGGATAGGGGGAGGAAGAGAAAACTGTAGAAGGTGACTTGTCCTTGGCAGGCTGCATTTTCAAACTAACGATAGCTCCCAAGCAAAACAATCCAAGTAGCAATTAGTGTGGCGAGATTAAAACAGGAAAGCAAAATGGATATTAAAAAAGCCATTTGAAACCTTGAAACTGAATGCAGAATGATGCAAAACATACAAAGACACACACACACATGCACACAAATAGCTCTCTATATATATCTTTAGTGAAAAATACCTAGACGTTTCTTGGTAGACAATAAAAAACAGACGCTGATTGTCTAAAAAGAACAGATGACGAACTTGGGAAGGCCAAGAATGATGACTTCTTGCAGAAAGGCAATTAGAGCTATATTATGTTTAGTGATTTTAAGAGAGAAAGAAACTCCTTCTATAGAAATGCTAAAGGTATGTCTGTGAATCAACTGCTCCTGCCAGTATTAGGTACCCAAGAGGTGGGAACACAGAAAAAGATGACCTTGATGTTCAGAGCACATGTTAATCACAGCTCCGCCTCGTGATTCACTAACCCAGTGGTGGCATTATTCTATGTACAGGCTGGAGCCAGCCCAAGGATGTGACGAATATTTGTAACCTGGGAATGGAGAAACTTTTTATTGTTTCAAGAATGCCAGGCAGTTGGTGCAGAGTCAAAGCTTTATTGTTTCCAGGTTTAAAATATTACAGAACATGAATGGGGAGGGGGGGAAAAAAAAGATCTGCGCAACATCCTAGCAAGGTACGAACAGTTCACACTCCCATCCCCATCTCCTCCCAAAGCCAACTGAAAGCAAGGCAGTTCACTGTTACAGATTAAGGGAAGTACATGCTTTCACACAGAGCTTCATAACACACGAGTGCAAGCTACATCCTTGGTGGACGAGGCATTGTTCACAGAAAATATGCACGTGCAGCTTTGCAAGTTGCCGTACTGTACGTGGCTGTCCGTCTACATAGACTGGGCCTGATCCTTTACCCACATGGGACAGTGGGACTCTTTTCACTGCCATGTCCTGGATCAGACAGTCCACCAGAGATGACTCTGCTGAAGTCAGAATTCCAGAAGTAGGAGGGAGGCGAATGGGTTTGTTGGGACTGACAAGGACCACCGCAGCCACAAATCTGTGTTTGCTTTACCCAAAAGTATCTGACAAAACGTAAGGGGAAGAGAAACATTTCCATGACATAAAACAACCAAACAAAGCAATAAAGATTGTGTAAGGAGCAAAACATTCCCCTGCAACATTGCCCGCATTGTGCTGGGGAGCGAGACCTAGGAGTGAAAGCAACCGTGAAACATGGTAAAAAACTGGCCGGCCTGTTTCCATTGTCCAAGCTGAGTGAAGTGTAACAAGGAAACAAGCAGCACGAAGAGTGACACATTTAAAATGTACTTCGGTCTTAATGCAAAATGCTGGTAGTAATGCAGAGAAAGAATCAATTAAAAATGGGGTAACCTGTTCAAAAGTGCTTTAGGCCTATTTTCAGAAGCAACTTATGCACGGAGGGTCAAATTTACAGAGGTTCAGTTAAAAAATGAAGACACGTCTGAGTGAGATTTTCCAAAGACCCTGGGCATCTCTGCATCTTGGTGTGCCAGAATAACTTCAGACATCTGTCCCTTTGGAGTTTCACTGAAAGCCCATGAGATTTAGGTTCCTAAATCATCCAAGTAGTTTTGAAAATGTTAACCTTTGGCCTTATATTTTTCTGGACTAGCTACCAATTTAAGGCACCTGCATTTTGGGATGTCTAACTCGCTACATTTTAAAGAGGCCTATTTTTCAGAAAGTCCACCCTCTGAAAACAAAGCTCCATTACGATGTCTCAAGAAGGAGACTTGACACGGATGTCCCTGGAATTGCTAGTTGGTCTCTAGTTAAGTCACAGCCCCCCACCCAACACGCACAGAAGAGGGAGGTTCTCTGAGCCCAGCTGTGGAGCACCCCGACTGATGGCGGGGGCTTCGGCTAACACAGTGGGCTGGCCGAATTTTCAAACATCACTTAGGGTACACAGGTGCCGACTGACAGGTACTTATACCAGCCGTGATGCTGAGAATCGCAACCTCTCCCGTCCATTCATATCTACCATGGGGAGGGGCTCAGCTCATCCCAGTTAAAGGGACTCAGGCTTCAGAGAGAACCTAGACTGAAAGTTAAAACCAAGGACCTTAATAGTAGTTCCCATGCAGAACAGCAGCAAGAAAAGCAGCCATGGCAGGGTGCTCTCTGCAAATCCAAAGGGTGATCTGACTGAGTCCTGATATCTGATCACATTTATCTTTGTGCTGGGGCCACTTGGAAAAGTGTGCAGGTGGGAGGGAGTAAGCTGGGAAGGGGATGAAGAATTTATTTAGGGACGAAAGCGGAGTGTTGAGATTCCAAAAGGTAAGGTGACTTGCTCGTGGTAGTGAACTGCTTCTGAAACTATTACCGTTTCCTGGGCAGAACTCTCGACATCTCTTGCATCTTTAGCAGAATTATGAGACTGGTTCAAAGCCTTTCAGAAGCAATCAAAAGACTCCCACTGAGCTCCAGTTGCTGACTCACGTTACAGGAGTTGTGTTTGGCTTCATGATGTGGGCCAAACACTGGAGAAAGAGCTGAGTCCCTAGAAAGGATGGGAAGGGAGGGAACTCCCAGCCTTCCCCAACATTAAATAGTGAATACAAGTGCAACCAGCCAGATGCCACCTAAGACAGCACTGGAAAAGGGCAGAATGGGCACCTGGGTCACACAGGATTGCAGGACAGCAAGAACACACACACTTTGACAAGGGAAAACATTTAGCCAAGTCACCTATCAGCTGGCAACCAAACGGACTGGTCAGGGCATGGTTTGGACTTCCCATTGAATGGTCTGAAACATGCAGCAGTTGACACGTACAAAGAACTCACGATATCAATGTCTACACAGCGCCCTTGGAACAAAAGCCAGAAAGTAGAGCAGGAGACGGCAGAAGAGGTGGGGGGGCTGCCTCATGCCAGTGTTGCTCTCCTGAGTAAATCAATCACCATCCCAATGAGACAGCCATGTCCAGTGGGAGGAAAGAGGAGCACAGCTGCACCTGCTTAAAGGGAGGCCCAGATTAAAAACAAGAAATCCAGTAATAATAGTGCTATTAATAAATACTTGGGGTGAAACCCTGGCTAAGTAGGAACCAAGGGTAAACTTTCATTGACTTCCTGAAGGCCACAGTTTCACCCTGAGTGCTTTACTGGGTGAAGCCCACCCCAGGCCAGAGAACCAGAACAAGGGCTCTGCACACTTATGCTCTCACTCAAGAGCATTGCTGGGATGTAAAGGGATGAGCAGACCTTTGCCCTGGGTGGATGCTACTCAGGCAGTGCCTTTCATTTGAGGCTCCCGAAGCACTTTCCCACAGCGGACAATCCTCTTGCCCCCTCCAGTTTGCAAACAGGGAAACCCCAGCCAGGACACAAGGGGGATGGCTCAAGGCTGCTTTATGAGGCAAGAGTACCACACAGGTGTGCTGACTCCCAGTCCAGTGCTCCTGAGGCCTCCCTGCCATGATGTGCTGAGATAGCCTGTAGGGAGGCAGGCTAAGTGTGGGGCTCTTCATTTTGGAGAGCAGAGGGAAGGAAGTCTCAGCAGACATCTTCACACACAGTTGCCTGGGTACTATGGTGTCACCTGCTCCAGTCCTCTCTAAGAGCATCCCTCTGAGCCAAACATCTCCCATTCTTCGTGAGCTGGCAGGAGGCAAAGCAAATGACTATGGCAAGAGGACAGCAACACCCAGTGCCAGGCAGCATAGTGTAACTAAGGCCTATAGGAATCCTGGCATCCCAGGGGCCACAGAGGGCCAGGGCCACATAATCCATGATGAGAATACGGGACTGGATGGGCGAGACAAGATCCAGGTCCAGCTGCAAGATTCTGACTCCCATCAGCGGCGGGGGCTTGTGTGGAGGCGCCGTTTGCCTTGAAAACAAATGGAGAGACAGGTTTGTGTGCTGGTGGGAGGGGGCAGATGCTCCAGACAGTTACTTCCCATTGCCTGCTTTTCCTTGGTGGCACTTTAGAAGCTCACTAAAAATAATAATGCATAGAAGGGCCGTGGATCATAACGCCGCATGCTGTCAGCAGTCAGGGCCCATTAAACTTTATTAAAGTCAAAAGAGATAGGAGACGAGGGAAAGGAAATGGAGGATGGCGGAGAAAGCAGATTTCTTACTTGCATGTGAAAACTGGCCCTGAGCTTCCTCCTTCACTAGAAGGGCCAACCTTACATAGCACAGGGAGGGTGGGTGCTTAACCCCACTCAGGATCAGGCCCCGCTGCTGCCAGTGTTCCTGCTGATTTTCAACTGCCAAGCTAAATCCCACGGGGAGAGGGTAGCCAACCTGTGACATGCATGCCACGAGTGGCACAAGGCAGCCTGTGTGTGGGGCAGGCAGCAGACTGAGAAGGCAGGCAGCATGGCTGCAGCTAGGGAAGGGAGCAGAAAGCAGAGCAGCAGATCAGGTGGGGAGCACAGGGCAGGAAGCAGATCAGGCAGGGAGAGGGTGTGGGGATTAATTTGTGATGTCCCTGGAGGAAAGGTTGGCCCCCACTGCCATAGGGAGAGGGAGGCAGATAGGCCATCTCGGGACCTGTGTTTTATGCTAAGGGGCATCAAGGTAAAGCGCAGTTCCTCTTCTCCCTCACTTGGGAGAGCCAAGTTACCCCCTAGCTGCTCCCCCACAGCTCTGCTCCGGAGGCACCAGGACACCTGTGCGTTTGCCTGAAAGCTGGTGCAACGGATCCTCGCTGCCTGGTCATGACTGGTGGCCTCCCCCAGGGCACCAAGGGCAAGGGAACCGCCTCTCCAGCTAATCGAGCAGGACTTTCTCTTCCAGAGAAGCTCTGGCAATGCTGACCGTCTTGCTGAGGCATCTGACAAGGCCATGATCGCAGGGTAATAACTGCTAGTGGAGCCTGGCGCTTATTCTGTCTCATGTCAACTAAGCGAGCCTGTCTGAACCAATCACTTCAAAAGACAGTCGCAAAAAGCCAGTCTGTTTACTCGGGCTCTAAGAAACCCTTTGGGAGTGGAGGCTGGCTCCGGGCAGCCGGCAAGGTTTCGAGAGCCCTTCCTGCTGGACTGGCATCCACCTCCTCCAGTCCCAGCGGCTCTTCCTCCTGGCTCTCAGCAGAACAAGCAGGCACTGGGCACGCATGGGAGACCCAACTCCTCTCTGCCCCGGGAGCGGCCCGGTTGAGAGCATCAGGCTGCACAAGAAAGCTTGCTGCAGGAGCTGGACCTAATGGCGATGCACGAGGCGCTACCAATGTCACAATCATTTATTCTGACAGTGTCTGGTCACTGGGAACTTGCCGGCACCGCTACTGAATGGGAGAGACTGTCATTTTCATATGGGATGAGGAGAAAAACTATGAAGAGACCCCCGCCGCTGGGCTCGGCACATTTACACAGACTCGGAAATACAGATATACACCTTTGGGACAGCTCTCTCTTTATGCCATCTTTCGTCACACGTTATTCTGAAAGATTTATAAGCCCCAGATCTGGCACTCTGGGCTTGGTATAAAAATATTTCACAGAAGGTTTCTCAAGTGCAAACTATGGACATAAAAAACCAGCAGTCTTGCTCTCTAAGCACAGTTGGGCAACACCCTCCATTTTCAGGGGAACAGCCTTCATCTTAAAACAAAGATGTACTGAACATGCTCTGTTTTAGAGGCTTTGCAAGTCTTTTATTCTTGTCACTTTAAGAAAAACATGTATGGGTGGGGAAAGCTTTGGTTCTGGCTAATTTCTGCTCCCTCTTGAAGGGGAAAACCTTCTAATTCCTTAAATACACAAAGGGACCAACACCTTAGGAGATGCACATTTACAAGTATTCAGCATCTACATGAAGCCTCTTGTAGTAATCTCCTAGTGCCATTATTTTGTGACTGGGTGTTTGTATGTACACATACAGCAAGACTGCTTGATGCTACAGCTGGTTACTGATATAACTTGTTACGCAGAATATTTATGTCAATTGGGAATGAATTAATGAACCAACAACGCTGAAGCAACTTCCTTACCCAACTCAATGAGTCAGAAGTCACCTCCAAAGACTGTCAAGGAATCAGTCATTAAAGAAGTTATTGTCTTATTCAAATAGTTAATTAAGTTTAAAGGGACTATTTTGAGATCCAAAAGACCTTTTTTCCATGCTATTAGGGTGTTTAGATCCAACTGAAGCAGGATTTAAATTCCTATTAAGCCCTGATGTCACTGAAGGGAAATCTCAGAAAAGGGAGTGAATAGGAGAAAAAGCAAAAATGCTAACTTCAAAAAATGCCCTGAGAATTTCCTGCCATGAGAAAAAGGTGGTAGAAGTTTACAGGATAGGTATTAACAGCCTGAACATCTATGAGATGAAGGTGCTACTTAAACCAACCCCCAAAGGGGGTGACCAGGAAAAGAAAGACAGCCCTGATTTCCTAAGCCAGACAAGCCCTGAAAGAGGGGACCACGCCTGAGCTGTGAAAGCTGAGAAACAGTGCTCGGCTCACATCCCTCCACTCCACACAGCGCTGCCATCACCATAGCCCTCATCAGAAGCTTCTCATTACTGTTTGTCCCCTCCGCTAGCAAGAACAGCCGGGAGGAAAGCAGCCAGAGAGCAGTGTCAAGAAGCAACCCCCCTTCCAACTCAGCACAGTTACTTCAGCATCATGGCATGGGGAGGTTCGCAAGAGCACAGCCCAGGAAGTGGATTTCAATTTTTCTTACGCCAGTTTGAATGGGAGATTGAAATGCTACGGCTTCTCCTCTTCTGCCCCTCACTGTTTAGACCCTCCATCCATGGGGACGAAACATAAGCTAACCTTGGGAAACACAAAGAAGTTGGGTTTCACTTGGAATTAAGATTCATGATACCCAATAAGACAGCTCCCTAAATGCCGTTGTTAAAGTAACTGAGTTTAAAACTTCAGTTTCATAGGATTTAATTGTATGATTCACCTTTGTCCAAATGTAAACTGTTTAGGTTATCCACAACAGACCAAACGGGCTTCACCAGTCTCTCAGATGCAGCTTATCTGTCCACCTATGAAGTATTTTAGTCCTTTAAATTCAGTTAGATTGATTTCATTACCTAAAGCATACTTATAATGATATAAGTTCTCTCTCTTCAAATTAGAGTACGATTTGAAGCACATCACGTGTACATCTGTCCACAGGATGCAACTGAAATAGGACCCGCTACTGATCTAGGAAGTAATACACTTCAGTCTTGTTGAAAAGAGAGCCCCCGGACGCAAGGGGCAGACCCCCTCTGGAAGGGGAAACCTGTTCAAAACTGTCCAGCAAGTGACATACAGGAGAGCCGGTGCCTGAAGGAACCATTATTCACTGTTTGTGTTTGGTTCTGTTTAATATTGCCTTTCTTTAACAGAAAACAGTCAGAGTTAATCGTTGTGATTATTTTGCCTGTTTTTAATTGTGGTGTCTCCTAAGACATGACAAAAAACCCTTTGTGACTGAAACAGTGTGAGTCACATTGCCAAATTGGCACTAAGAGAGACGACTAAGATCTCACCATTCCTTGCATCTCTAGACAATAAATTCTAATATTTTTTTCAGATAAAATTCCTTGGTGCTCAGTAACTAGGAACACCCCTTTCCACCTCACCTTCAAATCGCTGTCCCAACTAGCCCTGCTGTCTTCAGGGATGTCAGTGCAACACCTGGCCACCTGCATTGTATTCACTCTATGCTTTTAAATGAATGAGGAGAGGGAAACATGGCAAACAGGCAGGAATGCCTTAAAGGTCCCAATCTTCAGAAAGCACTGAACCCCTATTCTCTAAAAATAAGGCCTCTTTCAGAGCATCTCAGGCTGGGAGCTCACAGCTGTGGCACTCTAACTGATTAGCTACTTGGGGAAATTTAGACCTGTGCTTTTAGCAATTGGGGGCTGATCTTTACAAAGTTGTTCTGGGATCTGGACTTCCATCTCCTGTGCAGGACCCTTGGGCAGGGCCAGGCTGGCTAATTGTGGGTCCTGTCTCACCACCCCACTCCATCTCGCTCCTAAAATGCTGCTTATTTTAATGGGAATCATGCACACAAAGGATGTGGTTTAGAAATCTCAGCCACAGTTGTTAAAACTACGTTGGAAGTTCATGACCTTTTTCACCTGTCTCCTGTCTTACCCTGTACCCAAACCACTTGATCAAACTGCCATCCTAGCCTCCACCGGGCTGGAGCGGGAGAGCAAGAGGATATTAGAGAGTAGCTGCTTTGGAAGCAGCAGTGACTTGCCAACGTGTCTCTGACCTGGGTTTTGTTCTCAGGATGCCATAGGCCTCTGCAGCATTACCACTTTGGTGCAGAATTAGAGGAGAGGTGAGAATGAGATGTAAAAATAAAACCCAGAACAAAACTTGAGCTGCTAATATGAGAGTGTCAGCAAGTGTCAGAGTCTTTCAGAAAAGCAACAACTACATTCGCCTGCCAGGCACTTGTTCTGCAACAAGGTACAGGCAGCTTGAAAGACATGGGATCTTTCTCCCATGCCTGTTCCCTCTCTCTCATCACACCGCTGACCCCTGCCATGTGAAGGGCAGGGAGAGGAGCTGCAGACTGTGGAGAGGATGGAAGAATTCTTCAGGGTATGACCCCAGCCAAGCACAAATCTGTCCCCAGCACACCCGACTCTACCCCTGCCCCCACATGCTCCCTGGAGGCAACATGGAGCACAGTTACCAACTCTCCTGCCAAAAGTACCAGTGTCTCAATAAGGCTCTTTTCTTCTGAACAGAAAAGCTGTCCTGTGGCTGTTGGGAGTAGTATCTGCTTTGCAGTGCAACCCCAAAGCCCCAGGGAGGGATCAGGACCTCACTGCACTGGGTGCTGTACAGACAGTGCTCAGTCCCAAAGAGCAAACCCTCTAAACCTGCTCTGGAGCACAGGGGAGGAGAAGAGGCAGTTGGGGGGTGTAGACAGACCCCTGGGGGGCTCGAGGCAGTATCATCCACACAAAGGGCAGCAGCTTGGGCACACCAGCTCCCCATGTCTTGCCAAGCCCCTTTGCAGGGATAAACATGAAGCACCAGACTTTGCATTCAAGCAAGATTTGGAGGGGAAGCTGTGGCTCTGAGGCCAGGACCAGCACTTGGAGGAGGGGAGAGAAGAAAGGATGGCCAAGCAATGTCAGGAGAGAGCTGTAGCAGCAACATCCCGGTGCCCCGTAGCAGCCAAGCGGAGACCAACCTGCACAGGCTGCAGCTTCACCACGTGCGTCTGAGCCAGTGCATCACAATGGAGCTGTCAATTGTGAATGTTAATGCTCGCTGCTTTTTTAAGGGGCTTAAAAATAAGCCTCAGTGCCTGTGGGCAGCACTGTAATCAAGAGGATGCCCGGGGGCAGAGGGGAGGGGAAAGAATTTTTATGCTAAGCAGGTGCTAGCACAAGGCAGCTTGGGGAAAGAGGCCCTGGAAGCTGGCAGGGCGGAAGGGGAGGCTGGATTTGAAATGGAGGGTCTTCAGGAGGGGAGGGCCCCCGCTAAGCCAGCCCCCTCCTTGCTGCTCTCACAGCTAATTTACATCTCCACACAGGAGCCATGAAACCAAGTCACACCCATGCAGGGAGAGCAGCAGAAGCACTGGCTCAGGGCAGAGGGGCACAAAGCCGTAACTTAAGGGGTTACTGCATATGCTACTGCAAACTGCAGAGAACAGACACAGGCCCTTCTTCCAGCTGCTCAGAAGCAGCTGTAACGGCAGCCCGTGCAGATCTGCTCTTGGATGCGCCATGCTGGATTCGTGTGTGGGGAGGCTGCACGTCTCCTCCAAGGAGGCACCTGGCACCGGGAATGAGGACTGCAGTGGCCCCAGGGTGGCCGCAAACCCTGAGGCTGTATGGGGGACCACATCCCATTAGGTTCCTGCCCTGAAAGTCACCCTAGCACGTGACTAAGTTGGAGCTGCTGGGCATGCCAAGCTGCAATGCTCCCGCAGCCCTTGCCACAAGCAGCTGGGCAGAGAACAGAGCTTCGGCCCAGAGCTTTATCAGGGGTACCTGTGAGGAGCCAGCATGAGATGGGGAAGGATAGAGAGGAGAGGCAGAACCAAGCATCCCAAAGCACCCCGCTGTTCAGAGCAGGCCTGGCCCTTGCTGCTCTGGCACGGCACTTAGCACAAAGAGGTGCGCCACCAGCATCCATGGAGTCCAGCGCTACTCCCTGGATGACATGGGGAGCCTGGCTCTCCGCCAGAGCTCCTCTCTGCTCAGCATACCGCACTGCCTGGCTTGGCTCAGAGCAAGCCTTTCTCTTCCTGAGGTGGCGCTGCCCGGGGAGTCAAGCTCCCTGCTGCCCCATGCTTACCAGGGATGATTCTGCTGACATCGCTGTCCGACGACTTGGCTGGCAGGTCGCTCTGGCAGCTCTCCGTGGTGCCGAGGCCTCCACCACGCTCACTGCCCAGGATGCTGTGGCTCTCCGAGAGGGCAGGAGAGTGGGTGCTCCCTAGGACCATGCCAGGGGTCCGAAGAGGCTCGCTGCTAGACACTGGGGACATACAGAGGGGGGGGGATGTCATATGGCTGTCTCCATTCCCAGCTCATCACAGGTTGCCAGACCAGCACCCACAGAAAAGATCTACCCAGGGCAACCGTGGGGTCCCATCCCCTGCCCAAGTACCTCCCTCCAGCCTGGGCAGGGCCCCTCTGTCTGGGGTGAGAGAGGAACTTCTTGTCCCTGGTACTAGTTACCAGACTTGGAATTAAAGCTCACACAACTGGGTAGCCCTCAGCAGGGATCACCTTGGCCCATGGCCCCTCGCTACCCTGCACCATGCATGCAGATCCCACCCACAGAGCTCTTTCCCCCTGGATCCTGCACCCATGCAACAGCAGACAATTTGCAGCAGCAGCAGCAGGTCTAGTCCAGAGCACACCCTAGCCATGACCACCCCCACATGCAGGCTGCCTCCCAGCCCGCTTCCTCACCTGACTCTGCTTGGTGCTTGCTGGACTTGCACCCTGGTAACCTTGCAGCTGGGGACTTGTCTTCCAGGCTGGAAGAGCTGAATTCTGAGTCGCTCTCGCTGTCGCTAGAAACCACTGTGGGAGAGAAGGGGGAGGCTGGGGTCAGGATTATTCACAATGTTCCTAGCACTTGGCAAACAGGGTGACAGATGGATCCAAATAAAACAGGCGCTCACACGGACTTGATGATCACGTTCTCTCCCTGAGAAGAGCTTTACCTGCTGCTCCTACTCAGTTGTTCCCACTCACTTCCAAACAGGATGTGCTTCACTTTTTATAGGTGCGTTAAAAAGCAGCGAGTGCTGTGTGTTTACAGCCAAGCCACACCTGAGCAAATCTGCTTGCTGGTCCTTCACCTCCCCAACCTACAGCTCAGCCTCACATGCTGTGATGGGGATGCATTGCTGTACTTTCCTACTGCTGCAGAACAGCACTTGGCAAAAGCAGCCCCGTAGATTTCAAAGGAGCCAAGTACCATTGTTGCATCAATGAGGCCTGTGATTATTTGTCAAGTGCTTCACAACTAGATCAGGGACAGAGGAGCCAGGAAAACAGCAGGGGCAGGCACAGTGACCAGGCCAGTGCTCAGGAGAGCTTGGATCTTTCCCACTGACTTGCCTGCGTTGTGTTGAGCAAGTCCTTTCCCTCTCTCTTTGCACCTCAATTTCCCAACCTATGAAATGGGGGCAAGGATCTGAAGGGCTTGTCTGCAGGGGAAGTTGTTCCCAATTAACTCTGGGTGTGAACACTCATGTTCCCCTCCGGGAGTTGTTCAAGAAGAGCTGTGATGCTTTGCATCCACACCTTACCTTAACCCCTGCCACCTTCCAGGTGCAGGCAAGCCACTGGGAGATATGGCTTTGGGATCCGTGATGAAAAGCACCAGGTAAACAGAGCGCTGCAGCGTTCTTCCCCCAAAGCAGACCGACACTGCAGAGGGGAGGAAGCCAATGAGCCCCCACGATGCTGCCCACGACACACTCTTGGGCACTCAGTCTGTCCTGCTGCTGGACATCCGGAGCAACAGGGCTCTCCTGAGGTCCAGAGGGAGACTACTCCCCCAGCAAACAGTGCCTCTAACCCATAGAGCATTATTCGCATCTCCCCTGCTTGAATCTGATTCCATTACTGCAACTGCTTTCTTTCAGTCTCTACCATTTTTGCAAACTCAGCAGAAAAACCCCTCAATTTCCCAGATAAGAAATCGGAGGGCACCTCTTGAATTGGTAACCTGTTCCTGCTGCACTGCCAGCACAGGCAAGCACTTCTGCTCCTTACATCCCATTTACAAAATCCAATTTGACTGCTGGCTGCTTTATGCGGAGTGAGAAGGGAGTTTCTCCCAACAGCAAAAGCACTTCATGCAGCGGCAGAGATACGGGGAGGAGACAGGGAAATATCTGCTTTTCGGACTGTGCCCCACAGATCCCTCCCATTTGACTGAGGCAGGTAGTGTTTCTGCCCAGTGTTCAGAACATGGTTCTCAGCTCCTAGTGGTAAATTTGAGGTCAAGCAAGGCCCAAGCTACAATTGACTCCTGGGAAAAGCCCTACTGCTCATGTGTGTTTGCTTGTAAGCTTTCCTCTGACCCATCACCACAGTATCGGAGCATCTTCCTCACATTCAAGCCGTCATCCTTTGCACAGTACCGTTATTACCATGCAGAGGTGAGGAGACAATCACGCAGTGTTTAGAAGACTTGCACAAGGTCCAACAGGAAGCTTGTGGCAGAGTTAGGTGATGAATCCAGGCTCTGCCAAGTTCCCCCCTCAGCCCCAGCAAGGGCATTACAGAACCCGTGCAAGGTGCAAAGAACAGGCGCATTTCCCTCACAGGAAGGCTGAACAGGTCCGAGTCCAACCTGGTCCTCCCAGGTCTGGCTGCTCTGCTAAGGGCAACGTCACAAGAGACCGCAAGATGCTCAGACACCTCTGTAGCAACGAGAGCTGTCAGGTCACCCGCTCTCTGTGGTGCTCAAATTCATTGCATGCGTTTTGCAAAAGATACAAGCCTATTAACACTGTGCAGGGCAAAAGGGCTGGTGTATTTTCTCTCCGTGCACATGCAACCTGTTGAACATTTCCGTCCAAGGCCTCTGCAAACACTATTGTGTTGAAGCAGCTCTCCATTTTACACAAACTATTTTTTTTTAAATGTAATAATAAAAATAAAGCATTTCTGGTGTTATTATCTCAGAGTATATTAAAGCTGGCTGTTGGCATTATTGGAAAGCTATTGAGATTGACCTCCCCACCAGCTCCCCTCGCACAGCAATCTTGATCAGAGCAGCTCCGCAGAGCTGGAGAGACAGCGCAGCCCGCCAGCCTATTTTCTCACTCTGATCACCGCATTCCTCAATGGCACCAGCTCCTACTGTGTCTGTGACACTCTCCTGGGCTGGCCCAGCCCCCAGGCACTCTGTCTACCTGCACCATCAGACACCGGGCTTCTGAACTGCTTTCATAAATCCTGCCAAAGGGGCTGTGAGAGCCGCTGACTGGGAACGGACCTCCACTGCCAACAGGGCATATTCTCACTAGGATCTGGGCCTTCCAGATGAGTTGTAAAATCATGAAAGCCCCCTGGCTTTTCCCAGGTATCTAGAGGGAATTTAAAAACACAAAACAAAACCCCTAGCCCCAAATCCCAGGTCTTCTGCTGGAAAGCCTGGACCCTGGTGAACTGGTCATTCTGGCACTTGCCTCTTGCTGGGTTTTCAAAGGACCAACCGCCTGGTTCCCACAGTCCCTGGCTCCCTGGGGAGTCCTGCCCTCCGAGTTGTGACGCATAGTTGATGACCCCTTAGGGTCTATCCATCAAAGCCACATCTGCTCCCGTCTTGGAGAGACGTTTACAAATGAAAGCTGGGCTCGGGAATTCACCTGGGGGACATCGCTTTGTGTCTTGCTCCGCAAAACAGAGACTGCTCGAGGAAGGGCCAGGGACAAGGCAGCAGGAGATGGTTCATCATCTTGCTGCCCTGTTTGCCTCTAAATGCTCCAGAGAGGAATGGCTGTGTGTGAAAGGTATTAACGAGTATGGGGCACCTCTGACTCCTGGGCCAGCCTGTCTGCTCTCTTTCCCTTGGTGGCCATTAGAGCATATTTTACCCACTGTGCTAATGTTTCCCTTTAAAGCAATTTTTCTCCCAAGACTCCCTGACCTTCTGCTGGAGCTGTACGGAGACCAGAAGTCATAAATCTGGCACTCCAGCAGATGCTGATAGATCAACAGGAGCCTTTTGGGTGGCTGCATTTTCAGGGCACGTGATGCACTTGTCCTTCATCATCTCTGCCAGGCTGAGATGTACCGCTGTGTTGTCAGCCAACGCGCTGGCTTCGGCCTCTGCATGAGGGGAACAGAACCCCAGCTCCTCTCTGCTCAGGGTAATTCCAGGTCCCCAGTGATGCCTCCCTGCTCCAGGCAGAGCTGCTGCTCCACCAGCAACAGGTGTGTGCTTTGCTGCTTGAGTCTTGGGTTCAGATGGTGCCTCTGCAAGCAGTAACAAAAGTGTCCCAGCTAACTTCGGGGGTGGGTCACCATCCCTTTCATGTCTTCAGATCCACAGGATTTATTCCTACTGGAGCATTCAAAAGCAGGTAGAAGGGATTAGGGCATGAAGGTGTGCATGTGTGTGCATGTGCACACACACAGAAATCACTCTCCAGCTCACCAAGCGGTAACACTTTGGAGCAGTACTGAGAGCTGAAATTCATCCTTCTTCAGGATCCACCTGCAGCTGGAGGAACCAAAACTGGCTTTGTGCCTCAGTGTGGCAAAGGCAATTCTCCCCTGTTTGATCCATCAAAAGCTGTGCACAGAGTACATGTCACGTCCCCTTTTCCTGAGGTACACGCATGGGGAGTCCAGGACAAACCCCACACAGGGAGGCCGAGGGCTGTGGCCGCATCATTCCTCTCCCCAAGCGCGGGGTAAAGAGCAGGCAGGCGCACAGCAGTTCTGGCTCTTTCCTTTAAATAATTGGCAATGGCTCATGTTGATGAATGAAAAACGTTTGGAGCAGCCTCAGCCTCGCTGCTGCAATTTGACAAAGCGGCAAACACCTGGATGAAGCCTTTGCAGCGTGACAGGAGAGGAGAGACGCTGCTGGCTTCAGAAACGCCACCAGCAACAAATAAATCAGTAGAGGTGACTGCTGGGTGAAAAACTCTGAGGCTGCCTGCAAAAAGGAGCTTGGGGGGTAGCCAGCACGGCAGCGCAGACAGGAGCCACAAGAAGAAGTACTTGGGGTGGGGGAGCCCCGTTACAGCAGAAAGGCAGCACAGACTGGTGGAGAAGGCACCAGGGCTTGGGAGACCTGGGTCTTGTTTCCATTTCTGCTCCTAGCCCGCTGTGCAGCCTTGGGGAGGTGCTTTAACACCCCACGCCTCTTGTCCCATCCCCACTGGCACCTGTCTCATCTACCTAGGCTGCAGGCTCTTTGAGGCAGGACCTGTCCAAGTGGGGCCCACATATCCCCTATGGCCCCTGCGGGTAGAAAACAGCAGCAGCTCCTGTTTTTGTCTGACAAGTCCCACCCACACCGTCCTTCGCCGAGGACGCTGAGGAGGGACCTTGGAGAGGTGGGCAGCCCCTTCTGCGAGATGTACGGGAAGGCGGTACATGTCCCTGTGCCTCAAGAGCCCCAAGAACAAGCAGCTCTCTATCACATCTGACACCTGTCCATCACCTCCCCTCTGAGCATCCTGCAGTGCTTTGGGGCCAACACCCTGCCAACAAGGAAAAAGTATAAAGTCACTGGACTAGGCAGCCAACTCTGCACCAGAACTTAAGAGCCCACAGCAGCAGTTTAGGCCAGGAGAGGGAAAAAGGACATTGCCTCCCAGAAGGATTTGAGGAAGATGGATTGGAATTCAGCTGGAATTGAGATAGGACAGTCGAGCAGATGCTAAGAGAATGGCAAAGGCCACGGAGGCCTGGGTGGCACCTCTGGCAGCACAACACCCTTTGACCCCAGGGCAAGGGAAGATACCGCCTCTCAGCTCAGCAGCACCATTCTCTCTATGCATGTGCCGACCCAGCAAGCCCCCTCTTGGCCTGGAGAGTTCAGGAAGGACAGCACCAGGTTATCTGGCCCCAGAGCGATGAATAGGCAAGTCTCTGATGGCTTCTGCATCCTCTCACCTGGGCATGGGGCCGCATTAATCTTTCCAGCAAGTGCCAGGCATCCAGGCCCACGCATCGGGGCTCTGCTTATGAGCCGAGTACAGCTCTGTGTTCACACCACATCTTTAAAAGCACTTTGAGCGCTCTCTCCCAGAGCAATAATCCCCAGGGACCACGGGGGAGGAGAAGCGTCTTACCACAACAACAAAACCCCTCATGATACCTCATAGAAGAGGCTCAGGAAAAACATCTGCTTGGATTGAACCCACAGGGAAGGGAACATGACATACCCCAAGCAAAGTGGAGAGCTGAGTAGCCAACAAACCCCCCCAGGAGAAAGGGTCCTCCCTTCCTGGGTGCCACAGTTAGAGCCCAGGTTCATTTGCACACAGAGGAATTATCATGCCAGGATTGAGAAGGACAGGACAGATTCTTCTTGAGGGACCAGCAGGGATACAGGCAGGCGGACCTCAGGGCTGAATCTATCTGCACCCCATCGCTGCAGTGCTGGGTGCCTCACAGTCTGCAGTGGATTTAACTCCACAGCACCTATGAGAGGTAGGTTGGTGCTATGCTCCCCACTGCACAGCTGGGGGATGGAGGCACAAACAAGCTAGATGACTTGCCCACAGTCACCAAGGGAATCTGTGGCAGAGGTGAGAGGGAGGTCTCCAGACCACAATTGCTTGGACCCCCTGCAGGAGACCCTGGATCCACTCCCAGATCAGCCACAGACTCACCTCATGGCCTCCAAAAGCCATTCTCTCTCTCTGTGCCACAGAGTCAGTGGCCAACAAGGTCCCCACATAGAAAGGGGAGACACGGACACCAGGGTGGGTGGGGACTGTGTAAGGATGCAGCTGAGGCACTGTCGGCTGAAGAGGGTCCCCATACGTGCAGTCAAAACGGGCTGCATGGCTCCCAGCACAGACAGGGCAGCCTGCCAACACCCCTGGGCTGCTAAGCACTCCCCCGACTCCCCTCCAAGCAGCAAGGTAGGGCACCATCCTTACAGGCAAAGACTTCAGGAAACAAAGCTGTGCTGTCCTGACCTGCGGCTTCTCCCTGTGCCACCTGCGGAGAGATGTGCCGGTGCCTCCCCTGGCCACGAACTTGTACACTTTAATACAAGAGTTGGGAAAGCAGCGGGGAAAAATATGGCAGCGTGCAGCTCTGGCACCACACAGAGCAGCAGTTCAGGGACCGGGTTTTCCCCCAGCTGCTCTGAATTTCTCTCTGCAAGAGAAAAACACTGACCAAAGGAAATCCCTGCTGTTTATTTGCCCCCTGCTTCTAACTGGCCAGTTCCCTCCTGACCCAGTGCAAAACACCGACATGCATGCCATCACGGCTAACCAGGCCATCCTCCAGCCTCAGAAATGTGCTTGCCATTCTCCCAGTGACAATACATGTTTGTGCCTTAAATAAAAATCAAGCATTCCCATGGCAACGGCTTGTTTATTACAGGAAAAACTAAAGGCAAGAGCAAATCCCAGGGTGAGTGAGTGTGCGAGGAAAGAGGGGTGTGTAAGAAAAACAAACCCAACAACCCCCTTTTGCTGGAGAACAAGGGCTCAAGAGCTGGCACTGGGTACCAGCCCAGAGCACCACGTGCAGAGGGGTGGGATGTGAACAGCTGCTGATGTGGTACATGCACGCCCAAAGTTGCCCCTGGCAGCACAACAGTAAGGAAGGGCAGGGCTGCTATTTCCATTATAGGGGTCTCAAGGAAAGGTCTCACCGGCCACCTGTATCAGATCAGAGACTCTCCGGGCTCCCATCAGACCATCCTCCCCTTCCTTAACCCAGATCAGGGCAGGGCACTCGTGACTGACTGATCTAAGCCCTTGCTGACATTGGCAGTAGCCACAGCCACTGCCTTGCATGCTCCGCTGTGCGGGACAACTCTGGGACGCGAACATAAACAGCTGGATTCACCAACATGGGCTGTCACTTTAATTGTGCAAAATATAATGTGACAAATGCTTACCTAAACCTGACAGCCGGAATAATGAGCCCCTTCTGCTTGGCTGCCACAAACAGAGAAGAGATTTCTGCTCCCAGCCCTCTCCAAGCTGGTGGGAAGCAGCTGCCTCAACCTGAGCTGCTAAACTGAGCCACTCAAAGCAACAGGCCAATTATGCTCCCTGTGCCAGGCTGGTTTTCCTTTTAATTCCCCTTAATGCTGAGCCTGGAAGCTTGGCTTGAGCCCTGCAGCAATGAGATGGGACCCAGCATCCATCCAGCATCCCCGTACTCAACAAAAATTGTACAAAAGCCTGGAGACAAAGCCCACCTCCAAGCCTGAGAGAGCTGGAATTTGTCTGTTAAGCCAATCTTCCCCCTTACTATTGCCTAAGGTAACAAAAATCCCATAAGGAGCAGCCCTCATCCGTTCTGTCAGAAGGACAGTAATGCCATGATTCATTCCCAAGGACATCCTGCCTAATAAGGCAGCTCTACATTTTGCAGCCTGCCAGGTCCTGGCCTGCCCAGGGTCTGGCAGGTGCTACGCATGTGTTGTCACTGGGTGGAGGTCTGGCAGGGTGCGGGTAACAGAGGCCATGTCTCATGCTTTCCACTTTGATATGAGCTGAAGGTTCCCAGCCAGGTCCACACTGGCCTGTTAATGTGTTACCGATCACCTTGGCTAACCAACACCACAGACCTCAGGTCCATCTCAGGGGTGTCACTTCACGTCACCTTGGGATCAGTGCCAAGGGGATGCCGGCCACACACGCAGACTGGCAGCAGACTGATCTGTAACCTCTGCCTGGAAGGAGGCAGTGAACAGCTCACATGCAAACAACTGTCACAAGGGAAGCCGAAGGGCGTTCCCTAAATGGCTGAGAGACTTGAACGAGAAGTGATTGAGGTCAGCATCAGAGGCAAGGCTGACTGACACAGGGCACCAGCAGGATGCAAGGGATGCATGAACTGAATTTTATGGACTTTTATGAATAAGGTATGAATTTTGTGGAATTTTATGAATCCTATTTTCTAACGCAGTTGTCCTTCTGTGAAATGGGGATACAAAACTTCCCTTATCCCAGCTGTCATCTCTCCCATCTGTTTGCACTGTAAGCTCCTTGGGGCAGGGATGCATCCTGCTATTCTGTCCAGCACAAGGTGCCCTTATCTCCAGCTAGGATGTGCAAAGCTGTCCTTGTTTATGTGGGGAAGAAAAAATCCACAACTAGAGCCTATCTGCCTCAGAGCAAGGTGGGGGGAGTCTGTACCTGGTCCTCTTGGGTGGCAATTTTGTGGCAGGCAGGGCACTAGCAGGAGAGAGCTGTTTAAAGGGCAAGGATGAAAAGAACTAAATGCTCTTGTATGCAGTTTGCTCATGAGTTATGACTGGGGGCTCCCACGGAAAGCTGTCTAAAGGACAAGAGGCAGGAAGAATAGCAAGGGAAGAAAGCAGGACATAAACCTGGGCAAGGACCGTGATCATATTATTCTGCCTATAAAATGGCAGTGAGCTGTATATCTGCCAGAGCAGGGGAGAAAGGCTCTGCATTGCTTATTCCTATTAAAGGAACACTGTTATCAAGGCAGCTTTTGTGCTCTTTGGCTGGTTCCTGACTCCGCTTGCCACCTGAATGATATTTATGGGGAGCTGCTCACTCAAAACACGCTAGCCCATCTCCTCAGAGAACAGGGTCCAATTTGAACATTTCCCAGCATTGCTATGAGCATTTCAAACAGCAAGGCCCTCTCTGACACCAGCAAGAAAGACACTACTAAACTGAAGCTGTCAGAGACCAGCAGAAGGCAGGAAGCCTGGGCAAGACACTGGCTGCATCTTTTAAACAGCAAGCTCTTTGGGGCAGGGTCTCTATTCTGTATGGAGCCCGGTGTAACAATGGCAGCTGGGCAGAGATCAGCAGCACTTAGAATCACACTCACTAACAGATACCCCGGGACCATCCGCACAGAACAGGTGGGGAAACAGGAAGGGAAAAAGGTGGTCGGAAGTGACTCAAGTCTCATGGCAAGTAAGCTGCAGAACCCAAGAGCTCCCAAATCAATGCAATGACCACTAGGGAATCTTTAACCGCCCTGCCCTATTGCCCAGCCCTAACCATCCAGCCAAGCATGTTCAAGGACAGTTTCCCCCAGCTCAGGCAGTTCCCCCCAACACTTGGGGTGCTGTGAGCCCAGCATAAACAGTCAACGCAAGGAGGCCGCAGGGGACTGACCTCTCCCTCTGGCCCAGGTGTAGAACCGGTTGGTCTCGATGCCCTTCACCCCTTGCGAAGCAGGCTCTGGTTGTTGCGGCCGCAGGAACAGGTCGTTGGCTTTGCTGGAACTTTTCAAGGGCAGGATGTACTTGGGCAGCCCCTTGTAGAACCACGCGCCGGACCGCTTCCAGACCTGCTGAGGCACAGAGACATTTTTACCCATGGGAGTGACTTTACCCATAGACCCACAGGTTCCGACCATGTGTGCAGGGATCTACGTGTACCCTGAGTCAGCCATCCTAGGCTCGCTCAACCGAACCCAAGCAAGAACTGCGGTGACACAGTTCATCATCTTCTAGCTCACCATGTAATCCGAGATGCTGATCAGTTCCTTGGTGCTAGTGTCTGTGAAACCATCAGTGCCCCAGCTGCTCTTCCCCACCCCAAATCTGACTGTCCTAATTCCCAGGGAAATACCACGACCATGATGGTGGCTGGGGAAAAGTTATTTATTTATTTATTAATTATTAAATTTTCCGTAGTCCAAGCCAAATTAGCCCAAACAAATTCCAAATCCGAGAGTCGGTCCAGAATTATAAGTGGCCCTACTACCAGCAAACATCCTCCACCCCCATCTGGGGCTTTGGATGTTTCCAACACCTTTGGCAGGCATCCCACTTGCAGGCCCAAGCCCAGAGGCTTGGGGTTCAGATGCCCTGAGTTTTGCTTGCCCTCAGCCATAAGGCCCCAGGGGCAAGCAAGGGAGGAGTCTCCCATTTCTGTAAAGGGGGCTTAAAGCCAAGACCTTCGCACTCTAGCAGCTAAGTGGGAGGTTTACTACACATTTCCTTGGCAGGTACTATCCCCGTGCCAGGAGAGCAGTCTTCCCCGGTGCAGCTAGGAAGACCGCCTCCCTGACCAAGGTAATGCAATTAAAACGGCGCTGTGTAGCAGAGGGTGCACCCTTGTCTGCTTGTGGACAGGACTCCCTATGAGAGCCTCATAGTTAGCTTCCCACTGGCCAGCTTGCAGTGGGAGGATCTTGGCTACACACCGACTTTATGGAAATGGGAGACTCATCCCTAGCTTGCTCCTGCGGCCATACGGCTGAGGGCAAACGAAACTCGAGGGCATCCGAAACCCAAGCCTCCAGGCCTGGGCCTGCATGTAGGATGCCTGCCAAAGGATTTGGAAGTATCTGAAGTCCCAGGCTGGGGTGGAGGATACTTCCCGGTAGCAGGGCCACGTATGGTTCTTGAATGATTGAAACAAATATGGACCTGATCTGGCTAATTTGACCTGGGACACAAACATTTTTTCCTTAAAATAAATTCCCATGCCTCTACCTAGAAGAGTAGGCAAGGAGAGCTCCCACGATCCACCTAAACTGAGAGGGATCTCGGAGCAGCCTTCCAAACCTCAGGAAGTTCACAGGGTACTGGGCACTGCCAAAGTCTCTACGTGCTTCCCAGGGACGAAAAATCTTGCCTATGTGAGAATAATGAAAGAGTTAAGACCTGCAATAGCTAATGTTCAAACCTGACAAATTCCAGTTAGGAACAAGGCTCAGATTTAAACAGCAAAGGCAATTATGCCCAGAACAGACTACCGAGGCAGGTGGTCAACTCTCCATCTCTTGCGGCTTTCTGATCAAGGCCAAATGCTTTTGCTTTAAACGTTAGCTAAGCTTGCTGTAGGATGAACTGAGAGGCACTCTCTGGCTCGTGGCAGGCCCAGATGTTCCAGCAGGGCCTTCTGGGTTTCAAATCTATGATGAGAAGCTCTTGTGGCAAGCAATGCCACAACCTGCTTAACTTCGAGCAAACAGCCTGCTCCATCAGCTTCCAACACGCTCAAAGTTATGAATGGGCTAAAGCGTGTTCCTGAATCAGGTCATTAATTATGTTTCTCTTTGCTTTTGAGAGAACCAGGGAACCACACTGTTGTCTCCAGAACCAAGGGGGCAGAAGCTACAATATTTCTGCAGCAGTAACAATGGGCTTATGAGATGCTGGCTTGAAATTCATCTTGCAGAGAGATTCAAGCTGAGACAGACAATTTAGCAAGTGCGCTCAGAGCTACAAGAACAAAAAGACATGCAGCAGGAAACCAAACGAGAGCTATAAATTGTAGCACCTCCTGTAAGAATACCCAGCACTCGCTAATTTAGTTTTTAATGCCAACATTGAGATGAAGAAACCCTATTAAATACATTTAATACAACGCTTGGTATGAGGCAGAGGAAGAGGAATGGAGGAGAAAGGATAAGACTGCAGACATTAAAAAATAATATTGAAAAACCCAATTTCATTTGTGCCTTCCAGCAACCTAATAATGAACTAATGAGACACCTTGTTCAAGAGTAAGTTAATACATTAAAACAGATAACATTTCTTAACTATCTCATGCAGTGGGCGCAAGTCCTACAGTCCCGCTCGGAGTCAGGGTGATTGAAAGAGAATCGCCGCTTTGCGATTAGGAACATTTTTTTACCCCGAGCTCTCCAAGCACTTTGGAGATGTGGTTATCAGCATGCACATAAGCACAATTGTAGACATAATTAATTGCGGCAGGGATTTTGCAACTTGCATTTGAACTACAGGGCATCATCAAACACTGCCTGAAATATTGGATGATGATAACATCTGGCTCTAATAAAGGGCTTTTCTGACGTAGAGGCCACAAAGCACAGTGCAGAGGGGAGGAGGCATCATCACCTCCCCCATTATACAGGTGAAGTACCCAGGGACACGGAGAAGGGGTTTACCCCAAACCAGGCAGCAGGGAGAACAGCACCCAGGTCTCCGGGCTCACAGTCCACAGCCCTCTTTGCTGCCTGTCAGGATCAGCACTGTACTAGGTCAGCCCCTGGGGGAGCTGAGACCCCCACTGGCTTTTTATTAAGCCAGTTACTCCAGACTCTAACATGTGCTAATGTGAGAATGCTTCATGGCTGAATAGGAACCATGAGCAGCAACAGCAGCCTCCAGCAACTGCCCCAGAAACCCACTTCTGCAGCCCCATCTCTTGGCTACTTGCAAGGATGATGTTCAGGTGCAAGGGAAACAAGGGCCGTGCAGACACAGCCCCCAGCCGAGGGCAGAGTCTGCCTAATAACAATCTCATCCCATTAATTAGCGCCACACTTAAGGACTTGTGAGCTGAAATGTAACGGGTCACATGCGTGTGTCAGCTGGGGGCAGACGGAGCTCATTGTGCATGCACTGCAATCAGGACTGACTGCAGAGCACCAAGACAAACAAAAGCACACCTACCAGGAGCGGGGGTGAGGGTTTTGCTCTGAGGCATCTCCTGGTTTTTGCCTGTTCCTTTAGACTGGCCCCCACAGATGGCCACGTGACCCCAGCAGAGGCACTGGGACTTTGCGTGGCCTGACTCAAGCTGTGTGAACTTTCAGGCTGGCAGTACACGGTGCTCCCTTGCTGTAATTGAAGGGGATGGATGTGCTCTCTCTCTTTATTCAGCTTCCTCTGAACAGACCTCACAATGTCTGCATTCAAACAGGAAACACCAAAGGACCCAGCGCCTCCAGGCAAGGTACAAGTCCAAGGGCACAGCAACAAAAACACACATGCAAACAGGAGCACAAAACCTGGGTGATACGCAGGTTTTGTCCTGCCAAAACTGGATCTGTTTGCGAACGGATGTGGGATGGCCTGCCTACTGAAGATACAGCTGCGCCACAATAAATGGTCATGTACGTGCAAACACCTTTTACTGGTGCTTATAACTAGGTCGCCATATAACATACTATACAAAAACCTGCATTTAGACCAGCCTTAATCAAGGCAAGAGAATTTGCACAGCATTGAACTCAGCACACTTGCTCCCATGGGATATGCGTCCCATGTCTGAAACGACATGGTTTATATTCTTTTTTAACCTAGGTGCACAAAGTGTAGCTTCAGCGCCCAAGAAGCAAACTGAATCCACTGACATCACTGGCGATCGTGCTCCAGGAGAACAAACAGCACGACTCCTTACTGACTTTAGATTAATAAAGCAGATCTATAAAAGTGCTGTAAAGATAAAACTCTTCTTTAAAAACAGAGATGCGTTCTTTCCAAGCAAAGCTGTGCTTGCCCCTGCTCTGTGCGAACCACTGGCCCCTACGATTTTGTTGTAGAGCTTCTTATCCAGATGGGTGGGTAGCACAACCATTCAACAAGTAGCGCCACCTCACTCTACAGCATTTGTCACCCACTGATGCCCAGTGCATGTATCCCTGCAGGTACAGAGAAGTGCTGGCCCCCCAGAGAGATGCAAAACACTTTCAACCAACAATCAGACGGTCAAAGGACAATATGTGAGGATAGGGTCATTCAGACAGCCCAGATATATTACTATGATGACACGGACCACAGAATACCTGTCTGCTTGTTGGCTCTTGGAGAAGCCGTGCACCAAGAAAGACCTCACCAAGGCTACAGACCAAGCCATCAACCGCAGCCAGCGCTGGAAAGATGTCTACCTGGGGTGGCAGGAAGGAGAAGATCCATTGCTCCCAAAGGACTTTGCAGAGGAAGATCGATACCATAATCCCCATTTTAAAGAGGATGACAGAGGCGCAGGGGAAAGAGGCAGCTTGGCAGAGGAACAGAACCCTGCACAAACAGGAACAGAACCCAGGTCTCCTGACTTCCAGCCCAGCATATTATCAACAAGGACACCCCAGCACAAAGCTCTCAAACGCTGCTTCCCAGACCACCATTGGCACAGGCACTAATGGCAAAGCTAGTGATACTCAGGCTTGGCTTCATTCAGTCTCACGCAGAGCTGCCACACTGGAGATGTTATTCAGCCTAAAGCCAAGGGAAGTCTCTAGGACAGCAGATGCAGCGGTTTGTCACCAAAACCAACTTAACAGCCGTCCGTGTCTGTGACAAGCCCAGAACACTCAGTGTGGTTTACAGTCCTGCTAATATTCCCATTAGGAAAGCGTTCAGCCATCATTGAAGTTACAGCAGGAGATAGTAACCAGACACTTGGGAACAAAACCTCTGTTGTATCCAGCTGAGTCAAGAACTGTTGTTTGGAAACTCAGCTGCAACGCATGTTTGGGAAGGCACGGAGAATCCCCACACCCAGGGAACGCGATCACTCCCCTTCCATGGATGCATGATGAAGTGGCCACCCCAACAGAGAGGCTTGGCTATGAACACCCACTGAAACAATGGGGTGGAGTGGAGCGTGCCCAAGGAGAAGGCTTGGCCACAGACCCTGGGCAGGGCCCTCCCCCAGCAGAGATCCCTGAAGTGGTCCTCACTTAGCTTCTACCTGCAGGCATTGAGAATGACTAACAGCATCAGGACACTATCATGAAGCTGCAAGGCTCCACTTTGCCACACGTGATTTTGTACACAGCAGTTACCCCCAGCCTGCACGCACCCAGCCCACTATTGCCTCCTCCTTCTCTGCCCCGGTTGAGCTAGGGAGGAGGAGAACATCAGTCACTAGCTTCATGTGTGGAAGAAAGGATAAGGAGGCTTCAGGGCTTAGCCAAGCTGCAGCTCCCCAGAGAAAGGACACAGCCACAGTGCCAAGGGCCACAGTGCAAAGCTTTGCAGCTAAGGCTGCAGCAAGGGAAGGTCACTAGTGTAGTGTAGCTGGAAGATGCTCTGCCCACAGCTGTGGGCGCAGGAGTTGGTTGAGAGCAGCTCTGGATGGAAAGCAATGCTTTCTGCTACAGCACGTTGCCTCCTTCAGGTAAATTATACCATATGCACAGAGGGAACCCTCTTAGGACCAGGGTACAAACAAGTACCACTGGACAGGAGCCAGCCACAGCCTGGCTCTATGGTAGTGCTGACATCAACTCCGCCAGACATCTCAGTGCTGGTCACAGATAGGGAAACAGAGGCCACATGTCTCATAGCCAGAGCCACTCTTTGCAGATGAAGGCCCCACACAAACACCAGGCCTTGTCTGAATTATACTGGAATCACATCAATTATTAATGCCTGTTTGCCGAATGTGCTGAACACTCTCCTTCCAATCAAACCCAAGAGCAAGGCCCTGGCACCATCCCCTCCACCAGCAAGGAAGACTAAGCAAGTGCTCCCTTGTCTCATTATTTGCATTCATCTGCTTTTCCATAGCGCGGAGATTTCCAATTACATTATTTACACCAATCTGTCCTCACTCCTACATTCAGCATTCAAGTACGGAGGAAATTAAAAGGCAGTGAAGCTGCTGTGCTGGGCACCGCTTACTGAATAGCAAAATCTATTGCACCGCTGACCCGAACATTTTCTACATCGCAACTACTGCCAGTCTTCAATTACTCGTTGCTGCCTCCCTCAATCAGGCCTCCTTTATATTTGTGGGTCTATTCTGGAGGATGCTATTTTGATCCTATACATTCACCACCAACCCCAAAAATAATATCTTTGCTATTGAGGAGCTCTTTGCAACGCAACCAGGTGCACGGCGTTTGGATGGGTTCCAAGCGCCCAAAAATACCATGGCCCCCTCCAACAGCAGGTGGTTTGCCAACAAAAAAAATGCCCACCCAGGAAGGCACAGCCCTTGGCTCTGCTGGTTTAGACCAAGGAAGGGTGCACAAGGTTGGGGTGAGTGAAAGCCTCCAGTCCCTGAAGGCAGCAATCTGCCCCCCTACGCAGGGGTTACTATAATAAACCATGAAATGCAGCTAGCCTTGAAAATGCCATTTAGTGAAAGGGAAGGGGAAAGAATGGGACAGGGGTGATGAGGGCACAAGGGAGCTTTTGTTTGGTTTGCAATGGCATTTGTTCTCCCTGGGTTTTCTTGTTTTTTTAAAAAAAAAGGAAAAGAGGAACAAAGTTATATCCCCTCCCCCCCATCACTTAAAATGTTTTCATTATCGTTATAAATTTGGATGTGCCAATTCAGATGTAAATGCGCGTGGATGCTTCCAAGAAGGATTTTAATTATGATGATAGCATCACTAATTATGGATATAAAAAATATACAATAAGTGGCGATTCTGGAAGGTGCCTGGCAGAGCCTGGCGGGATCAGTTGAAGCGAGCCAGCACACAATGGTCACACGGGCACTTGTGGAAGTAACAAGGCAGGCCACCTCTCCAGCCAACATATAAGTACGCCCACACGGATATCCCATGCCAGTTGATTAACAGCCCCGGCTCTTTCTGGCGGGCACTTATGAAGCTGCAAGTAGGTGGAACAACAGGATCCAGGGAGCTTGTGCCACACGGTGACAGAGCCTCCAGACTGCCATCAGGTCCATGCTGGGGAAACAGGCCTGCTGCCGTATGTGCCTGCTAGGAGCCCATTAGAGAGATCCCAGGCTTATTCCACTGATTGCCATCACAGGAGACCCCACTTGTTCCACTGCTGGCAGCTCAGATCTGCCAGGTCAACAGCTCTGTTTCTGCAGGGCACCGACACTGATGTGAGCAGCTTATTGCTTTATCAGCCTCCACCAGGTTAGCGACTATCTATGTTACAACGTCCTCCTTCCTCCCCCCGCCACCAATCAGACCAGGCTTGGGGGAGATGGCTGGATTTCCCACTAATGCAGAAAAAGGAGTGGGTTAGGCTGGCTCAGCCCATCAGCCTACCATGCTCAGTCTCCCGCCTGGTGAAGCTCTGGGTGTAAAGCCAGGGAAGGCACCGCACCAGTTCTGCAACGCTGCACAAAGGAGGAGGAGGCAAGATTTGCTTTGGAGCATGAGATTGGATTTGCCTTTATCTTGGTCCGCCTAGCTAGAGCTACCATGCTGGGCTCCAAACATGATCTGCGTTTTTCTTTAAATCCAGCTGTAGCCTTAAACGCTTCTGCTTGGAAAGCCTGCAGGGCACCTAGGAAAAGCGGCAGTGCCACTTACACATGTGGCTAAGCTCCAGTAAACAGCTTAGTGGGGGCAAGGCTGCTTATGCCTCCATGCATGTCACAGAAAGAGACACCAGCACCTTCCTGAGAGTGACGGGTGCAAAGGGGACTTCAGAACAAATCCTTTGCGGGAAGCTGCCTCTGGTTTCCCAGGCTGTGCCATTGCTCAGCACCACCTCCCATGCCCTCACAGTGGCTGGTTCTGCATTGGGATGGGGACTGTCATAGTGCGTGCATGTACATCTGTGCACAACACCCAGTGGCTTCAGCACTGCTAAACAGCATGTTTCACTTCTGGACGGCTGGGGCACCAGCACAAAGCCAGAGGCAGAATCCATTAATCACCTTGACTCTCTAGAAATAATACACTGTCAGAGCAACTTGCTCCTTATTGCTATGCAAAGCAGCCTTCTCACTGGAGGCTTAAGGAAGAAGAAAGCAAGGACTTCTGCATAACAGTGGTCAGGATTTCCAAAGGGGTCTCAACAGGAGTCAGCCGCCAGCTTCCTGTGGAGGTCACTGCAACCACAGCAGCCTCAGTTATTTGGGTCCTGCTTCGTGTCTTGAGGTGTTGGAGATTTAATGGTAGAAGACGCCAGCATAGACAGGTTCTGTCTGTGCAGTACAGCAAAGGTGTGATTGTAGGACATGGCAGCCTGGCTGTGCAAGCTTACTCAGGCTAGGAAAGGTAACGACAGCCCTGGAGAGGCAGCAGCATGGGCTTTGCCTTTTGCTGGAAACCAGAGTGCAGACTCTGCAGGGATGCTCAGCACAAGTTCTAGTGTGTGTGGAAGCCTGGACCGCTGTGTCTTCATGGCGAACATTACCCCTGCTAGCCCCCGGCTACAACCACAAATGGCTGCCAGCACATTAAGGAAGTCGGGGCAATATCAAGCCGGAACAGGAACAGCTACAGAACCAGAAGGCAGCATAAGGTTATTCCACAGGCCCCATCAGTCAGGGCAAGCAGAAATTTATTTGCTCGTCCATACGAGCCAATGGAGTTCGGTTTCTAAGTGCAGCTGACATGAAGTCACCTGTCCACATGCCACAACTCAGATATAAATGACTTGCCCCTTCCAGCCAGATGGTGGAACAGAGCCCAGGAAGCCAGACCCCAGCGGTGTTGCTGGGCTGCCCAGATGTCACCTCCCAGCACACCTGGTGTGTGGGCAATGCCAAGGACTACCAGAATCACCCAGCAGATCAAGGACGGGTATCTGACACAGACACAATAAACCAAATGGCCACAGACGATTAAAGCCAGATCACCTTCCTCACACACTGAAGGAAGAGTGACCGTGCAGAGCCACAGACTCATGCACACCCAGGCACAGCTGCAAGCCAAAATCCTGGGCCCAAGGAACAGGAGGCATGACAAGGAAATTCTCTCTGCATTACCAAGGGGCTTGTAGCACTTGCATGACAGGTTAAAGGGAATGGCTCACCTGTGCTGCTACAATAAAGTGAGCCTCACTGGCTTTCACGATGGGCAATTTAAATACCTGCACTGTATTATCTGGGAAGCAATAAACAGCAGAGAACAAAGCTTGCACTCCCATTAACTTCCTAGTCACAGTTGCTCATTCACACTGAAAAGCTTTGTACAGCCCTCGTCTCTGTGGAACATTCGGTGCTTAGTGAAGAAGCTCATCACCTGCTAACGACTCCGACTGAGCCCACACAGAAGCGGATGGTCTCAGATGCCAATGGGACATGGCATCATCCATCACCCATAAGCCCATGCCCTGCACAACAGACAGACCCTGGGCAGTCAACTGTCAGATGCACAGCATGGAGGGTGACTGGACACAAGCCTTTCCATCCTGTTCCTCTGCTGAGAAGGGAATCAGTTGTTCGTACGTGGAAATGTTAAGAAAGCTTCAGTGCAGGCATGGGCAAAATATGGTCCACAGGTTCCAAACAGGGACAGCGGTTTTGGGTCTCTCCAAAGCCACTTCCTTTTGCTGCTGGCTTGTGACGCAGAAGCAAAACAAAACCTGCTCCTTTCATCAGCCAAGCCATCCTACCACCTGCCAGTCTCAAAGCCAGGCAGAAGACAAAGGCCTCCATGAATCGCTGGAGTACCAGCAGCTTCCACTTTCCCAGGCCTGCTAGTGATCCCCACTGGTGACACGAGCAACCAGCAGAGGAGCAGGTTCCTTCCTTTGCAAAGTGGGAAGCCAGGAGGCTGTGTTAATCAACCTCAGAAATGCGCCGGCAGGAAGAGGTGGTGTAAGACACAAGGGGTCTTCATTTTAAGGATGGAGCTTCTTGCTTAAGCTGCGTGTGGCAGTACATGCTGTGTATCTTAAGCTCTGAGACCGTCTTCAGATAAGGGTACTTAGGTCTTCACCAGTCTGCAGATGCCATTCTCCTGTGCCTACCAGAAGATGCGCGCATGCCACCACAGTGCCCAGCCCCTGAGTACAGATCCACGAGCACCCAGGATACAGATTCTACATCTCAAGTTGTGAAGCACACAAAACCGCCTTGTGAACAGAACACTTCTAAACATCCAGCGATTAAACCAGCCCTCCTCCGCACAAAGAGACTGCACAGAGGAACTGCTTGGCACTCCTAAAGGGGGCAATACTGCAGCAACACCTTATTTTTTCTGCACACACTGAGAGGTCACCATCCTTAGCTGTCCTGGCCTGCTCCGGGGGCAGCGCTGGTGTAGCTACGCTGAGGGCTGACTGCGCACTCTTTCCAAGTGTACCCCAGGACCACCTAAGGGTGCCAGTGGCAGGCCAGGGGGAGGGCCACACATGTACAGGCATGGTCCTGTGAGTCTGGCAGCACGAGGGAAGGAAGGAGGAGATGCAGTGTGCCTGCCAGGGGCAGGGAGTCCACAGAAAAGCAGCCAACTTAGAGCCATGGGGCCTGTGGTACTGGCTCCTCCAGCTTTCTGGTGATGCTGCTGGACTGCAGTTTCCGGTTTGTCCCGCCTCTGCAGGCCGTCTGGATGCTCCCATGGGGGTCAGTGCACATCCAGCCGGGTCTTCACCCAGGCTCTCTTATCCACTTGGCATGTATCTGGGTTCATGAAGGCAGCTTTCCTTAAGCACCCCCGGGGATAACTGTTCTTCTGGTGTGGTTTAGTACCCACCAAGGTGTTGGGGCTTAAAGCTCACTTTATGGAAATGGGAGGCTCCTCCCTAGCTTGCTCCTGCAGCCATATGGCTGAGGGCAGGCAAAACTTGGGGGCATCCGAACCCCAAGCCTCTGGGCTTGGGCCTGCATATAGGATGCCTGAGAAAAGACTTTGGAAATATCTGAAGCCCTTGGTGGGGGTGGAGGAAGTTTGCTGGTTGTAGGGCCACTTATGGTTCTGGACTGGCTCATGGATTTAAACTTGATTTGGCTGGCAACACAGAAGAAAAAAAAAAAAGAAAGAAAGAAAAAGAAGCTTGGCATGCCAGCCTGAACTGGCCCAGCCCAAAGGCTGGTCTGAGGGGGCTGATTCCCAACCGTTTCGCACAAGCGACCTCCAAATCCACCAGGAAAAAAAGAAACCACCGAGCCCAAGAGAAGGCACAGGGCACAGCCCGAACCTGCACAACCTACCAGGGACCCCACTGCACCATGGCCTGAGCACTTCCTGGGTGTCTGCAGGATGGGGCTCCCAGGCTGCCCCTCTCTGCACAGCCAGCACTGGGCAGGGAGCAGGGGCCAGGATCTTTGTGATGGCCAAGCAGAAAAGGACCTCAGCAGTGGGTGTACATGGGTGCTTGGCCAGTTATAGAGACTCACTTGTGCTCTGCATAGGAGCTGCTAATGAGGTAATATTCACCCTGGAGTCTTCTCCTAGTGATACAAGATTAATTTCCTCAGGTCCACACTATTTAGTTTGTAAGGATCTCCAACAGAGGATCCAAATTACCTCCCCCATCGCCTCACATGTCAATATAGCACAAACAAGGAGATGTGCTTCATAAATATCATGCACAAATAGCTGGAGCACTGGCTTAGAAAATTACTGGCTGACACCAGCCTGCTGCTGAGGTGCCTGGAGCCAGCTAGCTCGCTGGAGGCTTCACGTTCGGGTTACAATCTGCTGAGGCCCCTTCTCCTGACACACGGAGGAGTTTAGCCCTGGGGGAAGGTCTGATGGTCTGCAGCATGTTAGTGCTGAAGGAGGCAGAGCATGCAGGAAGCTTGCTCTGACCTCTCTGAAGTTTTCCAGTCCTTTCCACCAGCCCAGAATTCAGAAAGGAGTTTAAGGAGACAGGAGTGAATTAAAAAGAAGTTTTAAAAAAAGAGAGAGAAAAAAGAGAGGAGAGGAGGGAGCTAATGCTGTATTTCTGCAGATCCTGCTGGTTTCCATTCACAGTGCTTGGAGCCGTGGTTTCATTAGGGGAAAGCTCCAAAGGTTACTGTACCCCAGAGCACAATCTGCAGATAAAACTTATTACCAGCCATTTGAATGCTCTTCTTTGTCCAAAGATCACAGCTTTTTATTATTTTTTATATAAAGGAATGAGAAAAAGGGGCAACTGAGCAGAGCTGGAAGAGGAACAAGCAACAAAGAAGACAGAAAGAAGCAAAGGGAAAACCCAATATCCCACCTGCCCTGGCACCGAGCTCTGCAGAAGGCAGAGGGTGCCTTGATCTGTGCCCCTCCCAACCCTGGCTGGAGTCTGGGATAGGCAATATCTGGATGGTTCAACAGGTTGAGCACATTATCCCCCTGAGCCAGTAGTGCATTTGGTGCCCAGCACGGCTCTATCAGCACTGCTTTCCTGCCATGAACCCAAAATTAAACACGGGTATCTGATGATGCCTCAGCTGAATGTCAGCTTTGCAATTACAGCCTGGCAGAAGTTGCTGCTTCAGTTAAATCCTTGGCTCAGTTTTTCCATAGGGACATAACCAGGGAAGGGCTTTCTGTGGCCTAGCTGCTGCTGTCTTTGGCCATGGTGGGGTCTCCTCACTCACTGGTCACAGCACCACATTTCTAATTTGACAACTGCATTCACTGGGGTTGGTGTTTTGCCATTCAGGGCCAATGAAAGCACCAGGCTTGCTCGTTACAGCTGCAAAGCAGGGAAGGGAGCCCTGGTCTCCTGACTGCCAGTGCAGAGCCATGCCGTGCCCACCAGACCCGAGGGCCACAGCCAGAAAGACCTTGGAGTCAGCTGCCAGGACCTGGTCCAAGCTCCGCCAGCAGTGTTCAAGCCTCATTCCTTGGACGCTAAAACCGTCACTTCAGCTGTGCTTCCCCTGCCCCCCAGCTCCCTACCCCACCCGCTCCCCTGGTGATGCCCAGCATGGGCCTCTTTGGCACCAGTGACAGACTGGAACCCTGCCCCTTCGCTGCACTTTACCTCTCTCTGCTCGCTGCAGATTTTGCAGAGCCACAGCGGGCGCTTCTGGGTCCCCAGGGTTTCAATCCCGCACTTGGTGCAGACTTTCTGTAGAGAGGAGAAAGGACACAGGACAACGTCAGAGCCTTCCTTGTTTCTGCTCAGCACAGTGCTGCTTTGTGGGGGCCAGACCAGACCACGTTCATCCCAAATGCTTAAGTTTTTTAACAGGGAATAGGGCTCGCTTCTCCTTCCTGTGGTTATCAATCACAAGGCAGTTATTCTGGGCTCATGTAGGCATGAGAAGCAAGAAAACCAAGCCAGTAACTATAATGGAGTTACCCCTGAGTTGTGCCTGATAGGGGGAAGACCCAGGAACAATATTTCACCCCCCCCCCCCGAGGCTCTGGGAAATGTTTCCAGATCCTGTTTTAAATCCCACTAAACGATGTACAATTTTACAACGCACTCCAAGACACAAGCACTGCTGTGCCAAAGTTGGCAAAGCCAATTTTCATTGCCAGGGACAAAGCTGAACAAACAGAGAAAATGGTGTCAGAGAGTTTTCATTTGATTTACATGCTTTTGAATTTGAGGAGCATGGGAGGAAAAGTCCCCCGCCTCCACCCCAACTGTATTTGGTCCGGGCAGTGGTTGATTCTGAGCTGCCTGGGCAGAGGGAGACTGCAGGCAGGCAGGCAGGCAGGCAGGCAGGCAGGCAGCTTCCCAGAGAAACAGCCCGATGGCGTTTTATGGAATCTATTTCTGCACAAGAAAACGCGCGTGTCTCCGCTGGCATGACGAGCCATTTACAACCTGAATCATCTAATGTTCCATAATGAAGCCAATGCGTATTGGGCTCGGCTTACAGCTGGGATAGGAAATTAGATTGATTCTTTGATCAGCACGCAGGGAAAACTGCACGCACAAGGGCTGCGGTGAGTCAAACCTTGTTAACAGCCATTCAGAATGGAAGCCCCCACTTGTGCTTCTCCATAGTCCCTGGGTAACATGCCTTAACTCAGACCCAAAGGGTCTGTCCACAGGGATAAGTGTCAGTCACATGGCACTTTCACTCCTCAGTCTCTAGGACAAGGGGCAAAGAAATGCAAGTCTGGAGGTGGTTTCACCATGAGGCTGACTCTGTTGGACAGCGTAATCCAAAGGCAGGACTGTCCCAAGCTCTGATCCCAGCTCTACCAACTACCTCATTGCACGCTCTCAGCTAACCTCTGTGTCCGGGGCTGGCCTGTAAACCCCCTTTGAAGCCATGCTGGGGATTACTGCTCATCTGTATCTGCAGCTACCCAGCCCATTAGTCAGTCACAAAACATGCCAAATCTCATTATGGGCTGCACGAGCTTCCCCGTGCATCCCATATTCCACCTGCTGCTGACCAAGTTGTACAACAGCAACTTAGGGCCCAAGAGGCAAAATTTACCCACAAGCCAGGACCTAGAAGCTCAGCTGCACCTCCTGCTCACACCGGGTGCTGAGCTATGCATCTGCCTGGGCTCAGTCCCGGGGAGGATCCCACCTGCCAGCAGGCCCTCCTACACCATGGGCTTGCGTGCGATGTTCCCTGAGGACCCGTGCTGTTCTTTCTGTACAAGCAAGCAGCTCCATGTGGGAAGAAGTAAATGGGCTCTGCAAGAAGGATAAATGCCTAAGCCCTAAATTACATGCCACTGTCACTCAGTACAGAAACACAGCTCATGCAAAGGAAACAGGATTTTTCTTCCCCACAGCCCCCAGCAAAGATGTGGGGGTTATTCTGTGCACTGCACTTCCACAAGATCAAGCAGAGTATGTTGAAGGAAAACTCAACAAGACAGAAGTTCAAAACCATCAGGCTCAAAGTGCACAGGGGCCCAATCCGGAGCGACATGCTGGGAAGCTCTGGATAAGAACGGCCTCTCTCTCCATCCCAGGAAAAACACTTCTGATCTTAAAAGTAACCTCCCCACCCCCAAATACAGATAAAAATGTGAGTGCTTAAAAACCTTGCAGAACTGAATGAACTGAAACATTCCTGTTTGGATCCACTGAGGCATTTTGCCGGGATCATTCCAAATGGTTTATTTGGAATATGAGTGTTTTCTAACTCAAGAGAGTCCCTGACTTTGCTCAAACTGCCAAACAAGAAGGAATCTGGAAGCAGGAAACCAAACTTCATGTTTGCAAGACATCAAAAAGGGAGGTTTTGACAACTCTGAAATTTCTCAAAACATTTCTTTGTCCACAAGATCGGCTGAAGCCAGACCTCCCCCACAAACAGCATCAGTGTCCACAAAGCCACTTTTCAGCAGGAAAAGAAAGACAGCAACTTCCAGGATCAGCCCAGGCAGACTCTAGTCCTGCTCCAGTGCCAGCGATGCCATTAGGAACATTCCCAGTGGTTTCAACAGGCTCTGGCTCTGTTGGCAGACTGCCACATGGTGCACTCCACCCCTGCTTTGTTCTGTGCTTGCAGATGTGGTTTCTCCTGCCACCAAGTGTGTGGGGAAGGAATAAGGTACAAGGCTTTCCCAGCCCAGCTTTGACTGCAAGTGCAGGCTGCGAAATGCTCTCAAGCAGCTGCTGGACCCCAAGGTCCCCGCAGAGAGAGGTGCAAAGTGAACTAGATCTCTCTCTCCAGAACCAGAACAGACCTGAGCAAGCTATTTGCTACTGGTGCCACCTTTGGGTGGGTTTCTGGGAGGGCAAGAGATGTTGCTGTACCTCTGCTTCCCACAGTGAAGGGTCAGGACAGCCCTCGCAGCAGGGGCGGTTTGTGGAGGAGAGTGAGGATGCCAGTGGCTCTTACTCCCCCAGCAACATGAGCTTTCCTGCTGTTGCCTATGCAGCCAGCTTGCTGCCACCAGCTCTTCCTGGGATATGTTCCCCTGAAAGGGCTCCCTCTTTGGTCAGTGCAACCTCAGGAGACAGACTGCATCTCACTGCATGGTGCAGTGCTGGGTAGCGATACCCGTGCTAGCTGGAAGCCAGAAGCAGCACTGCCAATGGGGTCTCTCTCCATAGCGCTGTGCTGTGCAATGCAGACCTCTCCGCAGAGAAACTGCCAAGGTGTAAATTAGCCCTCTGCTACTGCCCCAGCACTTGCACCCCCTGACTCCCATACCAGCCTGCCCATGGGGAAGCTGTCATGCAACAGGACAATTGAACATCCAAGCCTATATCCTACCTAGAGAGCCTAGTGCCTGATGCAGCCCGAGTGATGTTGAACACTTGAGGCTGATGTATGCAGCACGGCAGCACCTCACTGGAGGCTGTCCTTTTCTTCTCCCCCACTCCCTGTGCATTTGAAGCAGGTGACGAGCCAACTGCTACCTGTCAGAAGGGATGGGAGGCTGCAGGGACTGCTGTTCCAGGCAGCAGCGTGAACTGTCTTAATGTGACCCGAGCCCTCAGCCACCCCCTCAAACTGGGACAGAAACTCAAGCCCTTAAACCCTCAGTAGGTTTTAATCCCGTTCAAATGCTCCCTCCAGTGGTGGTCTGCTGAACTTTTTATCCCTCCTGACATCGTAAGAACAAGGCCAAACATCCAGGGGTTGCCCTGCTCCTCACCTCCTCCTCTTGCCCCAGACATGGAGAGTTACAGACACTTCCTACAGAAACCCTGTCCTTTGCTAGCTAGGAGATGAGGGTCCTTCTACCCAGTCTATGTTTCAGAAGCACGGTCAATATTGATGCCCATTTCCTTGGTACAAAGAATATCACTCACTGGGTAACTGCTGTTACTGATCCAGGCACTGTCTGCCTTTCAGTCCTGCACTGCTTCACCCTGCCAGTTTGTATTTATTTCCAAAATAATAAAATCTCTAATAATAAAACTGTTCTTGGCTTTTTGCCATAAGATATTAACACAGAAGAAGGTGCCTAGAAGGCACAGAGGACTCTAAAAGCTGGGAAAACCTCTGTATTTTGTAGGAGCAACTTGACTGAGACAGGCTCAGTGCCCTGTTTCATAAGGATTAAGTTGCATTCATTATAATGATTCCTGTTGGTCAGCTAAATGGGGCTGCAACAAGTTTCCAATGAGATGGTAACAGAGTGGCACTAGCAAGGAAAATATGAACTTTAAAAATCCATAATTCCCTGACAAGGCATTGTTCACTGCTCAGAACACTGCATGAGAAGAGGAAGCAAACTTAAAGCAACCAGCCATCTCCTAGAGTGCTCTGGGGGGTCATGGCCCACTCCACTGCCCCCCCACCCCCTGCCAAGTGCTGTGGACACAGCAGTCAGGAAAGCCCCCAAACAGCTTGTGCCTCCCAGGTGCAACACCAAGGGAGCCTGGGTCATGGAAGGGCCGCTGTGAAACAGGCTAGAAAGTAGGGCTTTCCCTCCACTTTTCCCACTCTGCCCCTGCATCCAGGCTGATGGGGTACAGGCTGGAAGAATCCAATGGACCAACAATGCTGGCCCTAGGCCAGAGCCTTCCAGGACAAGGAGCAGAGGGTAGGTGGGGCTATTACCCTCATGTTTCATAGTAGCTAGGGTCAGGAGGGACCTGAACAGATCATCTAGCCTGACCCCCTGCCACAGGCAGGAACAAATGCTGGGTTCATAAGACCCCAGACAGGTGATCGTCCAACCTCCTCTTGAATTTGCCCAAGGTAGGGGCAAGGGCCACTTCTTTTGGAAGTTGGTTCCAGATTTTGGCCACCCTAACTTTAAAATATTGCCTTCTGATCTCTAACTTAAACCTATCCTCCATCAGCTTATTACCATTGTTCCTCGTCAACCCAGGTGGTGCTGGGGAGAAAAGGGCTCTGCCTATTTGCTGTTGATCCCCCCTGATGAGCTTGTAAGCAGCCACCAGGTCCCCCCTCAGCCTTCTCTTGCTGAGGCTGAACAGGTTCAGGTCCCTCAGCCTCTCCTCGTAGGGCCTGCCCTGCTGCCCTCTCACCAAGCGGGTGGCCCTCCTCTGAACCCTCTCCAGGGTCATAGAGGAAGACACCATGAGATAGTCTTCCATGAGGTAGTCTAAGACCTGGGCTATCAGGAGACTCTCTAGCTCCAGGGGTGGTTCAGTACTGAAACAGATCATCTCGGGAGCATGTGGATCTCCATCATTAGGAGCTTCCAAGTGCAGGTTAGATAAACATTTGAAAGGATGATCCTGCCTTTGGCCAGGGCATGGACTAGATGACTTCTTCAGATCCCTTCCAGGCCTGTCTCTCTCTGATTCCATGCCACCCTTTGCCACCAGCTCAATACATGCAATTTGTTGAAAGTGGCAAGAAAGAAAACACCCTGTTTTCCCGTATTTCTAGACTGGCTACTCTTGGATGTGCTAGAAGCAGGATCTCCAGGGGAAGTGGGTGGGAGCACAGCACTTCCTGTTATTCTTTCTGCTCAAAATACAGGAAATAAATAGCAGGCTCCTGCACTCACCAGCCCTTTGCGCTCCATGCACATCTGAGCACAGGCACAGCCCAAGGATCTACACCTCATTGCTTCAAACACTGCCTTGCCCTCGCTCTCCATCCCATAGCTCCACTCAGGCCAAGTCTGCTGGGCTCAGGGACCCCCTCCCACTGTCATGTCAGGATCCCATCCTGTGAGAGTTACTGAGTTCAGGGTAAAGGGTTTGTTAACAATTATCGGGCCCCATTGGCTCACAGCACCTCCTGTGCCAGGCATCGCTAAACAAGGCACTCTTGTTCCAAATGCAATGCCCTATCCTGCCTCTGGCCTCCTCAGCAGAGTGGATCGAGAGGCAAGATATTCTCCACCCCAAAGCAAGCGCTGGTGCCAGCTGGTGATCCTCCTGGCAGCCGGCAGAGCAGAAGACCAGGATCTCAGCACAGGGCCACAACAAACCACAGCAAAGGGCCAGAGGCAGTGTGCCATGCTCTGGGCAGACCTGAGCAGTTTTGAGCTGCAGGCTCCAGGGGCTGCCTCTGCCTAGGGAAGTGTGGCCTGTGGCGTCTTACTTGGTCCTCAGGCCTTGCTCTGGCTTGAGGGAGAGGGAGTCAGTGGGACAGCACCCCCATCCCCTGCTGCTGTGCCAGGCACTGTACCAACAGCCCCCCCCAGCTTGCCCTTCCCTGGGCGTGTAGCTGAGGTGCAGTTCTTTAGAAATGGAGATTTCTCCCTGGGGAAAAATGGGTTTCAAGTGCATGAAAAACAACCTCCCAGCAGAGCGCTCTCTTAGCAGATGAGGTGGTTGCCTTGGAGATCATCATGGCTGCAGCATTCCAGCTTAACCCCTTGGCTGCTGGAGTCCGGCCCAGCCATGGTCTCCCACTGGGGTGTTGGCATGACAGCAACAGCTTTGCAAAGTCAAGCCCCATTGCAAACAGCACTGGAAACAGACACACAGCAACATCCCCAGAAGAGGCAGCGGATATGCCAGCCAGTGAGGCAGAGAAACCAAACATGCCATCTTTTGGCTGGGGGCCAGTATGGACCTGGAGGCTATCTACCTGTTCCACCACTGTGCCAGCCCGGAGCCTGCCTGAGGGATGTGCTCCATCCCAGAGGTGGCTGCAATGTATTGATGTTCATACAGAGGACTTGGGGAACAAGAACCCAGTGCATGGTGTCAAAGGCAGCCCCAGGTGTTTGCTGGAAAGCCCAGTGCTGTCAACCTCACCTTTTTGCAGTCTTGGCAAAAGACGGCCGTGGAGCCCAGCAGCCCAAGCAGCTCGCCACACAGCAGGCACTGAGACAGCCCATTTCCCATCACGTTCTTCCTCATGTTCTCCAGCCGCTCCACCAGGCGCCTGCAGGGCAGCAAAGGACGCAGGGTTGGAGGAGATGCCTTTGGCATTGAACAGTGGGTTACTGCCATGACCCAGATTCTACAGGGAAGTGAGGTGGCACTAACCAGTGGCATCAAAGGCCAGACCACATCTATTTGCCCAAGAAAAGGTGCAGGCACACTGGGGAGAATGCTATACAAGCTGGACCTGGTCTGGGAATAACTAAAGTCTCCTGTCCCCTCAGTCTGTAGCAAACTCAGCCTTCCCCTGGCTGCTTCCCCTGACTAAGCATGACCAGATCCAAGCCTTGCACTGTGTTCAGCAGGGCCAAAAGCAGAACAAAAACTGTGCAACAGCTAGCATAATGTGGAGAAGGACAATGCCAGCAAATTAAATAACTCAGGCTGATGAACCCAGCCAGGAGTCAGCCAGCCAGAACTCTCCACTCACTCGTTGCTCCCAGCAGACAACTCCCCCGAGGGGAATCCAGCTCAGGAGTCCTGATGGCAGTTCAAAGGCAGGGCAGCTCCAGCACCATTCTAAGATGCTCTATCTGGCTCCCACGGTCTTGTCCAGAGTCCTCAAGCGGCCACACCAGCATCATCCCTAGCATAGGCAGGCTACACTGCTCTCTGCACACAGACCCAGTCACTAGGCACTGCACCAGTGCCTGCAATCACAGCAGATCTTTGATTCAGACCTGGTTCTGGCATAGGGATGAGCAATGTCTCTGCTAGGGATGAGGGAATGTGGCATCCTCCCTGCCTTTCAACCAGCTCAAATCAGAAGGCAAAGGAGGAGTGGGCCTCAGAGGGCCTGCATGGCATCCCAAGTACAAAGGGACAGGACCAGAGCTGCAGCACAGGACCAGACTCTTCCTGAAGGGAGAGAAGGGGCCAACCAAGCCAGGAGGCAGCAACATACCCAATGCGCTGCTGCTCAACGAGGTCCAGCTTCTCTGCCCGGTGGATGACCTCCAGGATGACATCTAGCTCCTTTGGGTTCAGTGCCTGCATTTTCCTCTGCTTGTCAGTCTGGAACGTGTGCACCGACCAGCCTGTCTGGAGCCTGTGGCACAAACAGACCATGTTATGAAGTCTGGAGCATCGCAGAAAGGACACGCCGAATCCCCTGCTGCATGCCCTGCTAACCATGCTGGTGAGCTGAGCAAACCCAGCCACACACCTGCTTGTTCCTAGGTCAGGAATCTATACCAGCCCTGATCAAATCCAAGCACTCTCCCTGCCCCACCTGCCCTCCCCAGCTGGGCTGAGACCCACTCCCCTGACCTGCACCTGACCCACCCTGCCATGTGATGCCCTCCAGGCAGGCCTTGCCTTCCTTCTACCTGCACAGGCTGGCACACACATTTCTGTCTGACTGGCAGAGGCAACGCACAACCCCGTGCTTAGGCAGGAAATTGGTGTCTAAGCCTTCCAAGGCGGCTGGCCATCTCAGATCCCACAGGCTTTGAGTGTTCAACCCAAGATACCCTGAAGGGGCCTGGTTTTAGGAAATACAACCATCTTGCCTTGGAAAAAAAAATTCAAGCCCTTATAAAGGCGCCTCAGTCTGTGCAGCCAAAATCTGCCAGAAATGTAGACCCAGGAACTCCACTGCCAGCTCAGCCATGGACTAACTGGGTGACCATGGGCAAGGCAGTTCCCTCTCCCCCTGCCTCTCGGGCTGGCTAGCAACTGTCATGCCTCCCAACCTCACTTGGGTTTCCTGGCCGAAACAGTCAAGGCAAGAGCAGGTCAGGGTACTGTTGCAGCATTCTGCTCAGTGCCAGGGCATGAGGTTTTAACATGGGCTCCCCGGAAGTGGCTGCAGGCTGCTGTGCTCTGCCTCTTTCACACTCATGGTCCATCTCCCATCAGCCTGGTGAGGAGGAAGAGGAGGAGGGGCAGAACTGTCTCGCATTGGACCACACTGATGCAGACGCTGGGCTGGGAGTGGGGGCAGCAGGACCTGGGCTGCCAGAAAAGGAGAGCAGCTAAAGACAAGTATGGTTCTAGCTGCTGAGTCATTTCTCTCCCTTCCCCTTCTGCGCATTCGCACCTCCACTATTTTGACTTTCGGGAAAGATCAAATGAAACATTGCTCTGAACAAAAGAGTGGGCGCCAGCTGGGGGAGGCCATCAATTATGGATGGGATGCTGACGAGGCTGGCTTCTGCTGCCACTTGCTTCACCTCTCAGAGACGGGGCTGGCGGGATGGACTCAGGAGTGGGACAGCACTTCCCCGAGTCCACCAGAAAGAGAGTGATGAAGCAGGGACTGGAACCCAGGTCTCTCAAGCCTGACTACTGAGAAGTCCCTTTGCCATTCGACAGCTCCGGGATACGGATGGCTCTGCACTGCACTCCTGCATCAGAACCACAGCCCAGGAACGAGGCAGGAGGGCTGCAGAGAGGTACTCACTTGGCTCTCAGTGCCAGTTGCCGGTCATTGGGACACACCCACTGATCCACCCCACTGCCAAAGATCGTGTCCGCCATGGCCACTGACTAGCGCTAAGGCAGGAGCAATCACACCTGTAAGAAAAAGAAACAGGATAAGCTCTGATGGCACTATCCAATGCACCCACAGAGTTCACGCTGCACAACCGCTGGGCATAGGCCTCCAGCCCCAGCCTGCTGCACTGCTCTTGACAGAAGACAAAAGGTTATAGTTGAGCTCCAGGACTCACGCCTGAGAGCAGAGCTTGGCCAGTAGCTTCAGTGCATCAGAGACGACAAGCTCACTGGAGAATGAAGCAATGGTGGTACCCTGCACCTTCCTGCAGGAAAACTCCAGGCACTAGAAAAACAGCAGAGAACCACAGAGATAACTGGGGCTGACTCTGGGGTTTGACACACTGCCCTGCCACGTGGAAGGAGGGGCCCAGGTCTTGTCCTCCAGTCCTTTTACAGCTCTGGGACAGTTCCAGACTAGTGCACACAGGGACAATACCAGGCAAAGCTGCTCCCCACCTGCTGCTCCAGGGGAGGAAACCGTTTATCTTCGACAGCTGGCATATACCCATAGATGGTCCGTGCCAGAACCAGACAGAGGCTCTAAGTTGATCTACATTAGGAATTGTGTTTAATCAAGATGGCAGATTGGCTAATGCTCTCAGTGAAGCATATTTGCCTTTCTCCGTCTACAATTTACTCTCTTACATGTCAGCAGCCATCAGTAACTGGTGCTTCACGGAGGCTAAGGATTATATAAACAGGGGCTTCCTTATCACACTGCCAAGTGTTAGCACTTTGGCACAGGGAAGCACAGAGACAAACCCTGTAGATGAGAGACAATTTAAACTCAAACCAGTTTCTGAAAGCATGGGGAGCACCAAAGCAATCAATGAGGGAAGATGAGATGGGAACAGCTGCTGGTTCTATTTTTCCTCCCAGTCTGATCTCTGCAGATTTGATTCCAGCAGGCACAAGAGAGACAGAAAAGTCTGAAAGGCCCCTGATCCAAGACTGTCTTGCCTATGGTCAATAGGAGCCCTGAGGTCTCTTTCTACGCTCATCTCTCCTACACATGCTCTCAGCAGAACAGGAGGAGGCATTCCCCAAACGCTGACTTGCAAGACGGCTTTGGTTTTCCAGAACAACACAATCCTGAGAACGCTCTGAAGGGCTCTCCCACCTCTGGCTGAAGATGAAACACGTTGCATTTAAAGGCTGCTGCCTTCGTTTATTGTTCTAATGTACAGAATGTGCCTGATCCCAATATCTCAGGGAGCACAGCCATCAGTTAACATAATGGATTTTATAAATTGTTACAGGGAAAAAAAAATCTATCCTCCAGCTCCAACACTTACTCTTTTTCCCCCATAATGAATTATCCACAAGCCTGACCCCTGAAGCAAAGAACTGGGCCACTGGACCACATCCTAAGAGAAACAAGCTCAATGGAAGCTCTCTCAGAAGTCAAAGAGCTTCCCTGCAGACGTCTGCGTCTGGGGACTTATCTTGATCCCAGTTGCTGCAGGGCAAGCGGAGATAGAGGTGGTGGCTCAGATGGTATGCATCTTATATAGGGTAGCATCATCGACCAGGGGATCTCAAAGTTTTGGCAAACATTAAACTGAGCCTGACATGAGCTGGGTAATTCCACCACAGACACAAACCGAGGCAATGTGAGATGAGCTGATGAGTCAGGAATCGTACCCAGGGGTCTTGGCTCACAGCTCTCCGCACCACCATGGAACATGAATGCTGGGAGAAGAGATTTGCAATTAATTTGCAAATTTGCATTGTGAACTACTGTCCCCCGAAGGTTTTTAATGCATCATATAAATCCTGGGGGGAGAGTTTCAGGATGTGGCAGGGGGCTCAGAACACGCCCAGGAACCAAGCATGCTGCACAGCATGGAGGGAAACAGTTCTCCAGGAGTCCAGGTCCTTACTGCTGTTCATCTCCAAAGTCAGAGGATGCAACTTTGCTTCTTACTATGACCCACAGAGGGAAATTCGCCTTTGCATCCCTCCAGGCTCAGGAAAAGGCTGCAACCTGTTCTAGCTCATACACCAACAAACACGACATCCAGCAGCACTGTATACTAGGGGCATACAGGAGCCTTTGCCAGAGACCAAATAGACATTGAGGGAAAACACAATTTCCATCTGAATCAGGCTCAGCAGGCTCATCCTTCCCAAGCTGGACAGGTGCAGTATAGGAGGGATGGAGGAACATCTCTCAGGGAAACCAAAATAGACAGGGGTCCAACTCTGCCAAAGTTAGGCAAGGGATGTCATTACCCTTGGTGCCCATATAAATTCACAGTGGTGTGTGCCAGCAGGGCAGGTACTCTGCAGTCCTCTGGCTGAGGGTTGCTGCTGTAGGTTGAATGCCCTTGGTTCAGTCTCCTGCAAGACGTGTTTTGCACCAGCTCAGAAGCTAGCAGTTCTCCCCTGGACAGCCAGAGTCATTCCATCAGCACTCCAGGGGCATCACACAATTTTCACTATACCACTATGCCACCAACTTGGAAATAAAAGCAGCAACTCAGGCCTTGGAGACTCCAGTCCAACCCCTGTGTGGGTCAGACAGGCTGGCCTATTTCTTCCTCAATTGGATATAAGACACAGTGCAAAGCACCTGACCTGCACTACTGCATGAAAAACAGAGCCACATTGATGCATTACAGGTTGCTTGTCTTTCTGGGAATAGCTGCCTCGCTACACAGTTGTACCCCCAACATGCTGGCTCCATGTAAGCTGGTACGAGATGAGATCCTGGCCTCATTGCCTTCAGCAAAGATCCACCACTGACAAAAAAGAGCCAAAATTACACCCATGATGTGCTAATCTCCCAACTCTCTGAAGAATGAGTCACTGTCAGACTCCCACCCACACCCCAGAGTTTGAATATTACAGTTCTCCATTTAAAAAAAAAAAAAAACTCTTCCAAAGATACCCTGAAGAAGTGCCTAGAAGCTTACATCTTATACAAACCATGGGAAAACACCCCACGCAGACCATTAATGAATATTGCAATGATTTCTTGTTTTAATCCAATGGAAACAGCTTTAAAAAAATTCCTGTTGTGTTGGCTACCCCAGCCTGCAGCCTGGAGAAGCTGACAGCAAAAGTGACAGTAAAGAAAAATGCAAAGGATTTGTTGGCTCCCTGTCCATATTGAGAGAGATGCAGAAGAAAAAACAAAAACAGAAAACCCCCCATACAGTCAATATGAATGGAAACGACTGTGCTCCTTCATAACACCTCCCTCCATGCTAGCAATCTAAGATGATCTTACACTAAAAGGCCAGTGAAATCTGCTGGTTTGCTAACACCTGAGTGGCCCCCATGGCCTTTCTTGCTCAATGACAACCTGATTAGAAGCAGATCGTGATGTGCTCATGCTATGACCAGTAAGGGCCTCCACTTCAGTACATTTTGGCAGGCATCTGTCTCCAGAGAGGCTCCGCAGCCTTGTTCTACATAAGGGGGCAGCTCAGATAGAGGGAAAACACCAAGGAACAACGGCAGAAAAGCCAGCGTGACTGTGAAGCCAGAGCTACTAGGTGGAGCTTTCCACATTTGTAGGTATTAATATTTGCCGTCGCCTGGCAGCGACATAATGCCATACCTGCGGGACAGAGATAACCTGGCTATTTAAAAGTAACAATGGTGGACAGATACAAATTTGACAGGCGCCCATGACAAGCAAGTGACATCACCTGCTAACGGCACAGTCAAAGCAAGAAAACGCATGCTGTAGCATGAGCAGTGCACTTAACCCGACCGACTGCACAGCTCTGTTTGCTGAGCCTCCACTGCCTATCTGCTGTTGACACTGAACTTTTCTGTTTCCATGCAAGGCACAAGCAGCTCCATGGCCTTGGCCCTTTTCTACAGGAAAGCACACAGCTTGCACAAACAGATCTCTCCCTCTGGCTGTCCCACAGCCCCACTTCACCTGGACCCCGAAGGAAAGAGCTACCAGCACCTTTGATAGGGCAGCTGCTTGTTTCCTTCCAAACCCTTGCTGGGCTTCAAGAAACTGAACAGTTTATAACTGTGACATCCACATGTCAGTTCCTGCCCACTGGAGAAGTGGGCTAGCACTGGTTACCCAGGACAAGAAGCACAGAAGGGAAAGCATGGCTTTCTTCTGGTGTCAGAGGAAGAAGGATGCTTTCCCGAAAAGCCCTAGCAGTGAGCCAGCAAGGCGAAAGCTGTGTAAGACAGTGTGACACTCAGCAGCTAAGTCCAGGTCTGGGAGTGGGACCTTGGTGACTGTTCAGCAGACAGGACTCTCCAGTCAGAGGAGAAATGCTACCTACAACTGAGATCTTATTATATTGCTCCAAAAGGTGACCCATGTTCAAAACGTCAAGTGGTACAGTATTTACTGGATGAGATCCCTGGCCTCCGAGATGCCACGTAAAGAGCCACGCAAAGATGAGCACGCTAATCTAAGAGCGTAGATCACCAGGCTCTTTCTACACAGGCAGTACCGTTCTGTACTAGTGGCTCAGCTTATCCTGTTCATTTCGTAACACTTCCCTTTCTTCCCAGGCTATAAATGACCTTGGAGCAACTGGAGAGTGAAATCCCTGCGTTTGCCAACTCAGACAGGGAAAGGCCAAACTTTTCACACCAAGAACCCCAGCCCCCAGGTCCAACATTGTGCACAAACAGAAGGTGACGTTTTCAATTAGGGACGCATAACCGCTGGCTTGGAAGGGCAGAGAGGTTTTCCAAGGTGAGAATGTTTTAAAAGGTTCATAGGTGTACACATACATGCCAGTGTTACACACACATTTTTACAAATGCACACAGATACACATGCACACCTTAAATCTTTCCTGATACACCACTTGCTCTCCACACGTATGTATACACCTGAAGGCTCACACGGGGGTGATTTACATCCATGTCTGTTCAAGCTGGAAAGCACTATTGCATAATACAAATACTTTTAAGCCACCACCAAGAGGCCTGGACTGACTGAAAGATGTTACCTAAATCAGTCCCTCCCAACAGACCCAAGGCACTGCAAAGGCTTAAATCCACTTCTGTTGAGCAAAATATGGCCCGATATGCCAGCATGCAACATCATATGGAGATGTCAGGTGCAAACAGTGGTGCAAGAGTGATCAGAATGAGACCCCAAGCCCCAGCGAGTGTTCCGCTAGCTCCATGGATCCCATACACTGCACTTGCAGGGAAAAGCCTACCAAGCCAGCAGCTAGTCCTAGAGAGCTTGTCTTTCTTTCTTTGGGGTTCTTACAGTCCCTCAGCTGGGGCATAAAGCTGGTACAGTGTAGTGGATAAAGTCACCCAGCTTGTTCAAAGCTCCTGGCATGGTAAAAAAATAGCAGTGAGGAAGAAAACAGGTGACTTGTGCTACACTCCTATCAGGATACGTCCTCCACCTGATGGGTTGCTCCAGAGATCATCCAGAGGCAGCGAGTCACGCAGGGATCAGTTCTCCCAAATAATCCAGTGTCAGGTTTTTCACAGCTGCCTAAGGAATTTAGACACGAGTAGAATGAGATCTCCAAAGCCCCTCAATGGCCTGGAGGGTGGCTCATAAGCTCCAGCGGATGGCTCCTGACTGATCGCAGCGTGTTACTGACATCAGCCCCTCTCCAACAGACCCGACGCACTGCAAAATCAGGCAGAAGTCTGTCGAATAGTCAAGATGACTCGCGTCTCCTCTGTGTGCCCCATGCCAAACAAGTGCATCATGGCTGGAATTCAGTCCAAAAACCAGCTGTTCAAAAGTTCAACCCCTCCCTCCTCTGCTCAGGTGAGAAACTACCTAATGCAAAACAAACAGCTATAGGATCCTAGCTGAATAGGACAAGAAGTGAAGGGAAAAGAACTTGGTAGCAAATCTAAGATCTATTCTTCCATCTCGTGCAGGCCAACTGGTTTCAGACTAGGCTTAAACACCTGAAGAGCTCAGTTGCAACAGATTCATTCCTTAATGACTCCAGGGCTATCCACAGTTAGGGGAATTTTAAAACCAAATGGACTCCCATGGTCTGGATTTGTACAGTCCTGGGGAAATCTCAAGCGTTTGTGCTGCAGGGAAAAAGTGAAAACTACCTCAAGCCTTTCCCCCTACCATTTGCAATCCAAGGTACTTCCCTTTCCCTGTTGGCAGGTATCCTGGCCAGCTCCAGAGACTGGGACAGCATGTCACTGTCGCTGTAACCTGCTGAACTTAACAGCAGTGCACAGCTAGGAATTGCTCGCTTGCTTCTATAAGCCTGGCCACGTCCTCTTGCAGCTCACGTGACCCACTGTTCTCAGCACAAACACCTTTCTTTAGAGCAGACACCGGGGCCTTATCTTATTTTAAAGGCACAAGGTTGGATTTTGGTAGACAAGTGGATTCATGCCAGGCTTCCCCAATGCCAGCTGGTGGGTGAGCAGGGAAGAGGCATACTAAGGATGTAGCCCAAAGTCTGTCAGATCTCACTTCCCACATCTTTTATGTAGTCTCAAAAAGGAAGATCTAAGGTGACACATTTCATTAGCATTAGACCCAGGGAGACATTTTTATCCCTGATGTAATTGCACTGATTCAAGCAGCACCAAGATGCAATGACCGGCTCCTAGCCACCACAGGTGTGACAGCTGAAGAACAGTAGCCAGAGGTCAGCTCAGTGGTGAGGCAGAAGTGTGCTTTACCAGCAGCTGCATTCGCCAAGGGAGGTAGCAGGGCACTTCTGTCCCTTATCTGTGGAACATTAGTTCCCTTGGCATTGCTGCAGACGGGGCAGACTAAGGCAGCCTTCGGTGAACGCTTTCATCAGGACACAGCAGAGCTTGTTGCGTCACACATGAGTAAATAAGGAACCGTCTCCCAACGTGACAGATCAAAACTAGCAGCACTGAGCTTCCCTGCTTCTCCGTGCTCAGAGTGTTGTCCCTGCTCCCGCAGCTACAGAATGGAGGTGCAGACAGCAGGGCTCAGGGGACGCCCCCAAACCAGAACTGGTTTTTAAATGGACTAGTCCATATGCTGTTGGCAAGAGAAGCTTCATTTTTCCAACTTTTCAGCAGCATCACGTATCCCACTAACTTCAACCAGAGCTGCTGAGATGGCAGATGGAGTGAGGAGGATCCCAGCTTGTGGGCCAGGATTCACTGACTGCATTGCAGGAGCAACATTCGCTGCTACAACAAGGGAGCATGGACTTGCCTCGTGGTTGCTATCTTGCATGTCCTGTAGGCTTGGCACATCCAGAAAGCTGCTCTTTACTCTTGGACACTGTGCTACATTGCATCTCAGTCCCGTTCCAGTACAGCTGTGCAGGCATACACCAGAACCTGCTGATCAGGGACTGAGACATGGTGTCAATGTGCTGACAACAAGAGCGAACTTGTGAAATGGCCCCCCCGCAACATGATGAAGTTTCAGTCTACCAACAGTGAACATTCACGCCACTGGTTCCACCTACGGTTCTCGGTAGGGCCATCCTTTTCCAGTCTTCTGCTCTAAGCAAGACAGAGCAGAAAATAAGCAGCCCTTCTCCCATGGCAGAAGAGATCAAGAGGAACCCATGGCTCTTGGAGATGCTGCAGCTTCTCCAAGCGTGAGCAGACGAACTCCTCCATCACCACTCCACTATCTCTGAGTCCTACCTGTTCACAGACGGTTTTCTTCCCTTATTCACATCCACGTTGAGAAGGCAGAATCTTTTCACTCTGGGTCAAGGCTAGTTCGTCTTTACTCCCCGTGGGGACTGCTGCAGAGAGCTCTGCAGAAAACAGCTCCCTCACAAGCCAGGGATGCTTGGGAGGATGCGTGGTCCAAAAACATCTTTGCCTACAGAACCATTATCATGATGCAGTTTCTTTATGAGCGGAACTGGACCACACAGCCAGCAACAAATGCAGGACAAGGTCCCTGGAGAGCATGACTCAGGCTAGCCAAGGGGAGAAATGTTCCAGATGAGTCACACAGACCTGTGAAAGGGATGGCACCAGGGTCACACTGGCTGAGTCACCATTTTTCACCTAGGCTCCCTGCAGACAGAGCTCATCAGAAGCCAAAGCCTCTCTTGAGGGAAGTCCAAACCAAGGAGGCATGGGAAGACCCATCCCAATGACAAAGTGCAACAGTTCACCCAACCCAGCCTGGTTTAGAAGTGTCTGTTACATAAACCCAGGTGCGGCTCTCCAAAGATGAGTCACAGCAGCGTTGGCAGAGAACAGGGGAAGAGCACTAAAGGAAGCTCAGCAACACGCAGACCCTCCAGCTGACTTCAGAGACACAAGGCTAAAACTAAAAACAGAAGACTTGGCAGGAAGTAAGAAGCAACAGGGAAAGCATGCCGGGATGTTGCATGTGTGTGAAGACAGTGATCAAGGCAGCACTTCAGCAGAAGAGGAGCAGAGGCATCACCGCCTTCCCTAACCCTTCACCCACTTCACCAGTTTAGACTGGAAGCTCTTCAGGACAGGGACTGCCTCTTCAGTGTCAAGAACCGGCACAACCTGGCTCCAGTGCTGGAGAGGGTGTTTAGGGGCTACCAGCATTCAAATAATAATAATAATATGCTGTGAGTGAAATGTCCAACACTGCACTGAACAGCTGCTCTTAAATACCCACTTGTATGAGGGTAGCAGACCTTTGTGCACACGACACATGCCTAGGTCACCAGCAGATGCTGTAGAGCTTTCAGGTAAGAGACAGGCATGCCGACAGGCTGCTGCAGTGTTCAAGCCCTGTCTTCCGATAAAAGTTTCTTCCCACTGTTTGAACAAACAACTCTTTGGTGTTGAGAGGGCAGCCTGGTCACTGCATTTCCTTCCAATCCCACAGTGTCAAAGGAAGACCACAGGTACCCAGACCCAGTCAGACCTGTGCTGACTATACACAGGGCACACACTGGGATCTGAAGTCCAGGACCTGCTCCAGAAGCAAGAGCTCTGTGGGGATCCACCTGGGACAGGTAAAGGCCTGGCATCAGATAGACCAGGGGCCAACATGCCACTAGTTTTGCACCTATAGGGCTCTCCGCTGCCTATTGCTGGGTCCTTACACTCCCTCAGGGGCCTCTCCTGCTGGTTAGCATGAGGGGCAGGGTATTAAACCAGACAGTCCAGGGGCCTGAGCCAAGATGGACCTGACAATGTTCCTAGAGAGAGCTCAAGAAAGGGAAGATGATGATGTTTTATTCAAAGGAATTGCCTTTGAAGCTGCCTGGTTCCCTTTCATCTGGTAATCTTCACTGCCACTGTAGCATCTATTAGGACACAATCCTATTGCTGAAGGACAAGATTAGAGGACAGAGATTCCTTCCGCTCCAAGAAGCTCCACCAGTTAACCTTGAGTTACAGGACCTAGTGCCCTCCAGTCTGGCGTACCTGCATCACACATGGAATTGAATTACCCAGGAGTGACACCGTGCCACTTGGGTGGGGGCGCTCAGAGCAGGAACTACAGGCTAGTTGCAAAAGGACAGTGCAGTGGGAAGGGAGGGAGGGGAAAGAATGGTTCTTTGCTAGCAACAACCCGAAGAAAGAGCAAGGCCCCTTGCTTAAAATGGATAGTAATCCCGTTAAATGTAACTGGCCTCCAGCCACCAATGGAAGTCAGCTTAGTACGTCATCATTCCTGTGGTGACAGGTTACAGCTCTCTATTTCTTAAAGCTTACAATTAGCCAAGGCTTTCTCCTCCCTTTTTGGCATCTCATGTATGGAGAGCCTGTGCCTCGGATTTGGGATCATTGAGCAGATTACGCACATGGAAACAGCTGCCAGTTTGCATCCAGATGATTCAATGTGTTACTTACTGATTACAACTGGGGGCAAGCATCACCCCCATGAGCTGCGGCAGCTGTAGGCAATAAACCATCTCAGACTCCAGGCCCTTCAGGGAACAAGCTAAGGATTTGGTTTTACCACAAAGAAGAGGTATGATTTTCCATCAAGAGAGCTACCCAAATGGAATGTAGTTGTACCTGGATGTAACCCTTGTAGCTAGCTAGGGTTAACTACATGGAGGCAGAGATACAGGGCTTCAGCAGCTACTTCCATGCACAAATCTAGTGCTCTCAATGGCAACACACACCTTTTTGGCACGGAAGATGCAGCCTGAGCATGAGTAGGCCTTCCCAGAGCACTAATTCACATGCAAGCTGGCTGATTAAGCACACCAATAAAGTATGAAATCTTTGGAGGCTGGATCATATTAGAATGCCCTATGCAGACATGCAAGCAAACTGCAGGAGCTCTCCCATCAGCTTTCATCTGCCTAATCCATTTAGCTAACCGGTCTCACATCTAGATCACTCATTTATATGAAAAATTAATTAGCCAATTAATTTTTTTTTTTTTTTAGTTTCTCTTATTTAAAATAAACAGGCAGCTGGCCCAAGAAAAGTTCCTATTCCCCAGTCCAAGCTGAGCCAATGCAATTAACTTGCAGCCTCCTCACAAAGCTACCTGCTCTGGGAGCCTGGCTCTCCAACACATTCCCTGCTCAGACCAGGTGCAGTTCTGCCCTGGTTTTCCTTCAGCTATTACTCACTCAAAGAGGCAATGTAATTGCTCCCTGTTCCACACACCAGACCCCATTATCCTGAGGAAACCTTAGCAACTAAGTGGATGTTTGCTCTTGTTGCTATGACAGAGGATAAATGAGAAGCAAAGAGTGATAAGGTTAAACCCCAGTCCCTACCACCCACCTCCTCCCACACCGCTAGCAAGTCCACACCAGGCTAGTGGCTCAGCAAGGGGTCAGATGTGAGAAGACAGGAATAAACCAAGCCACAGGGGCTGGGCCTTCGTTCCAGTTGTGGTTCTTCCCCTTCAGTTTCCAATGCCCTAGCCCGATAGCTGCATTTCCAAATCCAGACCCTTTCGGAACAAGCAGGCACTCAGAACCAGACTCGTGACATGAGTGACACTGCACCTCAGCAAGGTGCTGACACATGCTATAACCCAGTGCCTGCAAGTGCTTGGTGATGCATACAGGCTGAGCCAGGGCAAGGATCTCTCGGCAGTTTATACACAAATAGAGGCTCACAGACAAGCAAGTGGCGGCATCTATATTTTGCACTAAGAAACTTACCCCTGGTCACACAAGAGGTGGAGGAGAGTCCCCTGAACCAGAACTATTCAGCCAATTAAGCAGCAAAACATCGCTCCCCCTTTGGTGCCTGTGGGGAGGTGGAGACGGGCTGGAGTGCTTCAGAGGGGTGATCCCTTGCCTCTTCAACTTGACCATGTGCCTACCCATACAAACCCCCAAAGTTAGCACAGGGCCTGACAGCCGGATCAAGGGCCACCCTGACATCATCCTGGGGCTCTGACACATTTGCACCCTGACTTGCACCCTCCAGGCTTTGGCCAGAAGAGGTGGAGGGTGGTGGGCCCCATTGCCCAGAAGCCTCAGCAAGTCTGAGTCAGTCACTTCAGAACAGCGATTCCCCAGCTCAGTATCATGACCCTTGAAGAGTGGGGTCATGAGCCCCATAAGAAAGAAATCACAGATGTCAGGCCGGACCCTAAATGGGGTCACAAGGTGCTGGGAAGTGAGGCTGCCATGGAAAAGACTAGGAAGTGCTGCCTGTAGAAGGACCCTGTCAAAGACGAAACCTTCTCACAGGCCATCCCACCCCGACAGCATGATGCAAGCCACACGGATTAACCCAAGAGGTTTCTTTCATTAACTTGCAAACCAGCTCTGCCATAGTTTGAGCCTCTGTGCAGCACCCCCAGGACCACGGAGCTGACACAGTCCACCCCCACACACTCTCACGGGGGCACCCACACGGTGCTGAGCCTTCATTAGGCAATAACCACATGCCGCCTGTCATCCAGGTGGACTGACACCACCAGGGCCTGTGTGCTAGCATCAGCTGTAGCAATCCCAGCACTGGGCTGCTTCCCATTATCACTCTGCTGAACTTTATAATGATTCTTCCATGCTTCGTCTGCTACAAGACATCCGTGGTACTGAAAAGGGCAGTCCTCACCCCCCCCTCCCCCACCATACAGCAAGCCTTCTCTCTTGCTACCCTGCTGAGCCAGAAGCTAGATTATAAAGATACTCACCTAGCAGCTGTCTCAAGAGCCATCAAACCAGATAGCCATTCTGCATCCACATCCCCAAAGCAATTCCTTCTAAGTGCCTGTGGGCACCACTGCTTGGTCACTATAACATAACCTAAAACCTAGTAGTAAACTACAGCCTTCTAGCACTTGTCAACACCTAGGCTACCCTGTCTCTGAGGATACGTAACTTGCTTGCATCTAATAGCTCATTTGTAGCTGTAGTCCCTACAGCTCAGAAGGTGATGAAGAGACCATGGTGATGGTGCCAAGGGAACTGGAATCGCCAATAAACAGGGTTTTACAGACATGTACTTAGGTATATACCGCAGCGAAGGAGACCATAAACCAAGCAGACACTTAATTAATGTGACAGACATGACTCTGAAGGGCACAGTTCCCCAGCCGCCAAAGACAGATTCACAGAAGTTTAGGGATGGAAGGGACTTTGTGAGATCATCAGGTCCAGCCTCACCCTGCTCTGGGCAGGGAAGACAGCTGGGGTCAAATAACCCCAGCAAGGTGTGTGTCCAGTCTCCTTTTGAAGATCTTCAGGGTAGGTGCCTGCACCACCCCCGCGAGGAGTCTATTCCAGAGTCTGCTCACACGAACCGTGAAGTTTTTCCTTATATTCAGTCTGAAAAGACAACAAGGTCTCAGTTTTAACAGCAAAACAGCTGGAGACAGCATTGCCCAGCAAACAACCACCTGTACTGGGAGCCACAATGCTATTCCCAGTCTGCTTCTGACCAGCTGTTTGACCTCAGTCATGTCATTTTCCCTCCCTGTGCCTCAGTTTCACAGTCAGTGAAATGGGAGGCTGGCACAGCACTTCACAGACAAAGGTGAGCAAGAGCTAAGGATGGCGAGCAGGAAGTGATCAGCATACTTCATAGATCTGTTGAGGTCCCTTCTGACCCTAGCATCTATGAATCTATAAATTTATGAAGTATGCTGAAGAGTTTGCACCTGTCCTGCTCTCCCATCTGAGGGGTGGAAGCTGTGGAGGATGAACAATGTTAGGTTTTTTTTAAATGCAATTTTACAACTACTCCAACAACAAAATAGAATTTGAAGTCAACCCCCAGTTACTTCAGCTCTCAGCCACCAAGGTGAGCTAAATGCCAAGAGGTGTCCGTACAACTAGCTTCAGCGGGACACGGGGTGATGCTAAGTGAACCTGACACAGCCTGATAAAAGCAGGTCTCTGCCACCACTTATCCCCCAAGGCTTACAGAAAAGAAGACAGCAGCTGGGCAGAGCTCTCAAGGCCGGTTTGTGAAAACACACCACAGTGCCAGCAGACTACAGTGTGCCTGACTTCTCCAAGACCCACTGTATTGGGAGAAGTGGTGCATTTATATAAACAGGGCCCATGGGGATGGCAGTTCTTGGTCTGAGAGATCTTTGGTCACAGGACCTTTACAACTGGCTTCAGTTACAGGATCTGTTTAGGCAAGGCTGCACCCATGAGAAGTGCCCAGCCCCTGAGCTCAGGATCACAAGGGCCAATTTCAACTTTTAGCTCAAAGCTGAGCTGGGCCCAGATTCTAAACAATGAGACCTGAAGTTCCTTAACCAGAGAAATCTGGATCGGGGGACAGGGGGATACACTCCACTGCAGGGGTGCTGACCAGGCATCGTATCAAAGAAATGCAAAGTCCAGAAGGGTCAATGTGGGGGTGGGGTGGAGCCCCACAGCTGGTCCCACTCCCCAGATGAACCCCAGAGCTGTAATCAGAGCTTGGCAGAAAGCACTGGGGTGGCCTGATTTCAGATCCAAAAGTGGACACAGGTGGTCAGAGCCTGGGCCAAGAGTCACTCGTATGTTTGACTATTTCTCTGGGTAACAAAGACAGGTGAGTGTCACCGGGGTGAAAGGCTGGCAGGGCACCAAGCTGACACCAAAGCCAAGGCCTGGATTAGGTTCCCCAGACTCTTCTGCAATGGCAGGAGGGCAAAGAGATGCCAGTCACCACAGTCTGCCAGGGACATGTCCAGATCTAAACTCCCGTCCGCCTGAGGATGCCAGCTGCATCCACCATTCACAGACTCATTCCATTTCCATCCTCAACTGCCCTGGCCCTGCCACGCTGACCCTGTGGGCATTAACTCCCTGTGTATCAGACTGCCGGTTTTAAACTCTGCCCCAAACTGAAGTCTTGCTGTGGTTTCAATGCAAAGATGTGAAGCCGCATGTGGGCCTTGATTCATGCTCCTCTCTGTTTCCAAACAATCCCCACTTTGCCTGTTTCCCAGGGCTTCTCCAAAAGGTTAAGCTTTCTGACTCATACTTCACATCAAAGCCTTTCAGCCTGCAGCAGAAACTTCCCACGATTCTGCTCAAGGGAAGGGGTCTCTCCCCACAGAGGCTCCTCGTTGAAGTATGGTCCAAAACCCATGATTGCTTGCCTCAGATTTCTGTAGGAGGAGTGCGTTGAACATGGAAACCTGCCTCTCCCAGGGACACCAACAGCTCCCAGGGAGGCTGGTGGCAGTGAGAACTCACCCCAAGGGGGCCAAAGTGTGGAATTGCAAATCTACTAAATCACATCAGGGGGAGCAAGCATCACACTTAGTCTCTGCAAAATTAATTCTGAATATAGTGGGGATGAAAGTGGAGACAGAATAAAGCACTGACTTGAGCCAGGTTGATCACAACTTTCACAGAAGTTTAGGGTTGGAAGGGACCTTGTGCTATCATTGGGTCCCGCCCCGCTGCTCTGGGCAGGGAAGCCTGCTGGGGTCAAATAACCCCAGCAAGGTGTGTGCCCAGTCTCCTTCTGCAAAGTTATTAAATCTTTTTAGCAGCATTTTTTGCTTTTTCTCATTGTTTTGGCAAATTAGCTTTCTGGATATTCCAGCTCTTCCTTCTGGACCTGTTGTTTTTCTCAGCAAGAAAAGGACCTAGGAATATCTCTATCAGCCAGTTCCACTCTTGGAGATGCCTACAGCCAAGCTGTCCAGTATACAGAGTGAAAGATTTGGACTAGGTAAAAAACCCAATTCAATTTGCTTGCCTTTAAGCAATTTGCAACTCTTGAGCCTAGAGCACCAGAAATGGGCAGCATCTGTGCCTAAACGTTTAAACTCCAGGCACCTGGGGCAGAGGTCAAACATGCATGCAACTGCAAGCTTAATCTGCATCTGCTGTGCTTCTCAGTGCTCACATACACCTTGCATTTGTAGGTAGAAATGATTAAACTGCTCTCTGGGCTTGCAAAACATCACCAGTGGGTAATACCCCTTTTGGTCACCTGTTTTGATCAGAGCTGAGCTGATAGACTCTACTGGGCACAGTTCTCTGGGATTTCCCCTGGCTCTCCAACTGAAACACTGCCTCAATACTTTCCATTATGGTGACCAGGAGATGTATGCAGCAGCCTGCATGCTGAGGGCAGAGATCCCAGCACCAGCTAATTGGTTGTAAGGAATGGAAGCAGCTGATGCCCAAATTGCTGGCTACCTCTAATGCATTAGAAATTCTACTGCTAATGTAAAGAGACACTGACAAATGAAACCTGGATAAAGCAGCCCATTACGGACCCACCACAGCACGCCTGACTCCTGGGAGAAGTTTCTAGCTGGGACAAGCAACTTGCTTAGAACTGCCCAAGCACGCGAGGGAGCTGGGTTGAGCCCGAAGCCAGGGGAACGCAGAGAGTTGTTTTGAAAACAAAACATACCAGGTTATCCCGTGCTCAATTTTTCCTTCTGCCTCAGCTTGCGGGATGCTCTGCTCTGTCACGGGTTGGACAAAGAGACTGGAGCACCTGGGGTCCACCTGGAGTCAGCAGGGTTATCGCATGCTTCAAGCTAAGCACACGTGATGGTACTTTGCTGGATCAGGGCAGCACCAAGCTCTCAGTACATGGCTTTGGATTGTACCTTTTCAGCAACAAGGTTGAAACTCCACAATAGCTAAGTAACAAGCAAGAACAGATCACCTGGGGGAATCTGCGATGTGGCAGGCAGCTGGCAAGTCCAGCCACAGTGCACAGGAGAAATCATCTCCACTTGTTTTGCTCAGCTACAAACTCTTATGCTCACATGGGAGGCACTGCCGAGGGATTAAAATCCACCAGGAAATACAGTTACTTGAGAGCACTCACATGCCAGCTTCAGCAGGGGTTGGAAGGCATCCCGAGCTGGGTGAAAGTGCCCAGTGTCACACTCCCCCTCGGACACCCCAACTTGTATCGGGAGCCAGCAGCAAACTTCCCATGGGGGAAACAAGTTGAGGAGCAAAGGGGATAACTTGGATTTCTAACTGAGGAAGGGAGAGTCAAATCAGAGAAGACCGGCAGTCAGACTCACCACCTCCACCTGGATGATCACGCCGTGCCTTAGCAGCCCACTTCCACATGCAGGGCCCACGGCCTCAGCACTCAGGCAAGCAGCTTTTGTGTAGTCCTAGGCAACATGAGGTGCACTCTAGACAACTTGCATTACTCAGCCCTTAAATAAATATGTGGCAGCAATCAGTGAACTGTGCAGCGGGAGCCAAACAAAGGCCTGGATTCTCAGTCAGTGGAACTGGACTGTGGCTGTGGATCAGGACACACCGAGGTCTTGTCTGCATGCAAGGCCTCTACCCCTTGAACTGTGGCAGTAGGGTTAAAGCAGTATAACCCTCACCCTCCACAGCAGGGACAAGTAGACCCATACAAAAGCACTTGTGTCTGCATTCTCATAAATCAAAAGAAAAAGCTTTACTGGTATCAGGCACCGGCATAGCCAGAGTGTGAACTCAGATAATGCCAGTGTAACTAGACTGGTAAAATACAAGGCATAAGGACTGACAATCCTCAACCACATAGATACCTACCCTGGTCCCAAAAAGTGTGCACAGACCAGGCCTGCAAGAACAGAAGGGTGTTTCTGTTTGCTGTCAACCAGAGGGAAGAGGCCTGCCTTGCAGTTCCCTCTCAGCTGTCATTACCCAAGGCATGGGTCCCAGACTACTGATCTGACCCCAGTTATTCCCCCCATGCTAGGACCTGACAGCTCACCATAGCCAGCATCAACTGACTGACAGACTAGCAGGTGCCTGCTGTGCCCCTCTCTGGTTTGCCCATCACACACTGTCAGCACAAACATCCAGCTCTCTTAATTTCCAGCATTATTCATATTTGACACTCAAATAAACCCTGAGTGACTGCAAAGGAGCTTCCGGTGCAGACAGAGCTGCAATAGAAAAGATACCAGTCCAGTGCTCTTGCTGACAGGAGACACGGGCACAACACCAGGAGGGGGGGGGGTCAATGGCTTCAGGCGCCGACTTGCTGCCAGCCTCCCAGAACTGGTCACAGCTGCTCAGAGCGGAGTCATTCTTGCCTGATCCAGCACCTAATCTGCCCGTGGGATTCTGATGGCAAGATTGGGACCTAACCAGCTGCAAACTATAACTGCCCTTTAGACCTTGAGCCACAGCCTGTCTTGGTCCTTGCACCTGGGCAAAGGCATAGGGTGCATCCCTCATCTTGTAAAGGGTATTATACCAGAGATCATGACTAGCCACGCAGTATGGAGCTCTGCACCGGGAGGCCAGCTCTGCCCGCCCACGTGCCCTCTAAAGCTTGGTCTCCACTGGAAAACTACAGGCACAATTCCTGACAGTCTTTCAGTTGAATTTCCAGAGATCAAGGTAAATCCTAGCTGATGTGTGTATGAAGCCACCCCTACCACCTGCTAATGCCTCAACTCAGAAACTACTTGCAATTGGCCTGTGCTTAGTCAGAGGCACTGGGATTTTCCTCTCTCATTAGTAGAGCATTGCTGTGCAGCTGATACCTGGCTTTCATGCTCCACCCCAGAGGGGCTGCCCTTGGTAGATGAAAGATCCCTCCTGCACCTGTGGTTACATTTGGACAAGGCCTCTGGATCCTAGGTAGGAAAGGCCCTAACAGACATCAGAGTATCCCATCAGATAGAATATGGATCACATTTGGACCTGCAGGAGGTCTTGGGAGGGAGCAGGTGTTAACCCCACCTCCCCAGACCTCACCCTCCACCCTTGCAAGCCCGACCTGGTATTAGCATCAGAGGGGAGGATGTTCATTGGACACCTTTTCAGTGTGTACTGACCTGGCAGCTCTTTCTTGCCGCTTCTTGAGATGAGCAGTACTCAAAAGAAAGCAGCTGGGACACAGCATAGGCTCCATTTTACCCCCAGCTCAACAGCTCTGCTGACATGGGCAGCTGCTGGTGGAGGAGCACAGAGCCTGCCTGTAAGCTACTCTGAACCAGGAACACGCTGAACGTATGCAAGGAGCAGCCAGGACGGCACAGGATGAGATGTCTCCGGGAACAGGCTTCCGCGTCAGAAGAGCTTCAGCCCCACCTTCACAAACAAACCACTTGCATGGAAACTAATATAACCAAGATATGAGTTGTACAGCTGTAGTGAGGGGTGAGGACAGGGGTAGCAGGGGGAAAGATGATAGGGGATATATTCCCAGATCTAGCAGCCTCTCAGGACAAGAACCAAGAAGACAGGACTCCTCCATTGGGTGGGGAGGGCGGGGATTGATTTTAAAAGTGAAGAGATGATGGATCTGGCCATCACTGTGTGCGTGACTGCACAGGTCGTTTCATAACTCTATAAAACAACCACCGGGAGGTGGCAAGAACTGAATAAGGCTCCTGAAGCATTTGGAGATGTCTGAATAACCACAGAGATATTATTTCAATCAGCAAAATATCCAGTGAACAACAGAGGGCCCCGTTCTCAAAAAAATCCACGCAGGAGCAGTTTGATTTTTCACAGGCCAGTTGAAAGGACCAGGGACATCTGCTTCCAACCCTGAATTGTGGGCAGCACCATGCAGCTTTGTTTTAGGAAAAACAGATGTTTTCCTCTAGCAGAGCCTGTAAAAGGCCTGGTTGTCAGAGACCTTCCACAGCGGTAAGGGTGCTTGTACATGTGACGCCATTACCATGTACACATGATAAAAATGTCACTTTATGTGGCATAATGGTGTCACACTCTACATGCGCAAGAGTTTTGGGGGTTTTAAATGAGTTTGCATCATTGTAAACTAAAGTACATCCGAATGTAGTTTAGTCTGCAACGAAGTGTTGCAGCTATCAGTCAGTTCGGGAGAGGTGGGCAGGCTCTGCAGAAAAAAAGTATCAAGCCCCTCACCAAAAAAAAGTATCGGCCCCTCACCATAACAGGGACAGGAAAATAAAACTCCACTGTCTACATTAAAACCCTCTGAGCTCTGCCTGTGGAAACAATTGCAAAGCAAATAGAAGTCATACCCAAACCGCAGGCCAAGATAAGCTCAGGTAGTCCACTTTACACCTCGATATCAAGTCCAAAGACTCTAGTTCGATTAGAGCATTTCAGTCCCTGGAGGAGTGAAGTGGGCTGTGGGCAGGAGAGACCCAGGTGTCACCACTGCCACAACTGATGACATGCCCTGTACTGCAGAGTAATGTCAAAAATCTGAAAGATGTCTGCCAATCTGGTCTCGAACCTGGCGATCAGCATGACCTGCAGTACGCGAGTAAGACACGGCAGCCAGGCACCTGAGCATTCTCCACCCCTGCTCAGAGACTACAGCCCCTCTCCCCTGCACACAGGCCAAAGTCTCCCCCAAAAGCTGGACGAAAGCAAAGATAACCAGGCTCACTGCAAAGACTCCATGAGGTGGCAAGACTGCCGTTTCTCCTGGCAAATGGCTCCAACATTTGGGTTGACAGCTAGGAAATCACATCCAATTTCAAGGCTCAGTTTGTCTAACTTTGCCATCTCAGCAACCTGTCATGCCCTTTCTGCCACTTCAGTAAATTCTAGTGAGAAAGGCTGAAAGCTTCCTCCCACCATTCAAACACATTCTCCGTACATAAGCCAATGATCAAGTCACCTCTTAAATTTCTCTTCCATAAATTGAGTGAATAAAATCAATCAAAACTTTCCAGCCCTCTGCCCCCATTCTCTTTTACTCTATTTTATTGTGTCAGCTCAGTTTGCAAGGGCCTTAGGTAATGAAACTGCATATTCCTCAATGGTTATACTCATCTAACCATGGAGTGCGTAGGTTATAATGGCTTGAAATGATATCTTTACATGGTACATTATTACATCTATAGTAATACTTCATACCGACATGATACGCTGCACACATCCATTACTGGTGCCTTCAGGAGGAGGTATTATTATCCCCATTTTAGAGGGATGGTGCCTGATGCACACAGAAAACAGTAATTTCTCCAAGTCTGCAAAAGAAGTCAGTGGCAACAGATTTCTCTGTGCTGACACCCGTGAGTTTGAGAACGGGTGGATTTTTTTCCCACAGTCCCCAGACAAAAAAAAAAAAAAAAAAAATTGCCTTAGGCTCAAAATTAAAATCTTAATTTCAGTCAGGACTCTGTTTGCCCGCCTTTATTTAATGAAAATGATAAACAGAGAAGAAAAATGTTTTCTGTAAAAATTGCTGGTTTTCAACACAACAAAGTTTGTTTGGTGTTGGGTTTATTTTTTTTAACCCAAGACAATTTAGAAATCCCAAATATTTTCAGCTTTGGGCTTTTATCTCCTGTTGTTAACCAAACATTGATGCAGGAAATTTGGTGATGGGGCAGAGGTGCCCCTCACACTCCTGCATGCGTGCACACCAACATTTCTCACAGCACAATCATTGACATTTTTCTAACCAAGCTCTAGTTTCTATTCCGAATACAAGGGTGAAATTTCTTTAAAAGAGTCTATATATGATTGTGCATACACCACCTTTTTTCCCTTTTCCCTTGCAAACATTCATCTGCAACACAATGAAGCCAAAAGCAAAGGACTGCTCTAGCTGGGAAGCGGGAAATGCAAAAGTAATGATAAATAAGAAAGAAACTCATGCGTCTCTTTTTACTGTTGAATTTGAAAGAAATGGTGCAGCAAACAGCATCTCTGGTGCTGAGTATCACGGCTAAGCTTAGCAAGGGGCCCAGATCTCAGTGGTGGGCTCCGCTAGTAGAGATCTCAAACGCACTTGCACACTCAAAGGAGTCTAAAATCAGGGCTTTGCTAGATAGGAGTCACATAAATTAAAAATGACGTTAAATTACAAATTTTAAAAGGCTAAATATTTGTTTTAACTTGATAGCATTAAGTCTATTTTTCATAGGCTTGTTTCTAAAAAAGACCCCAACCAATAGACACTTCCAATTCTTCCCAGACAATAAACTCTTCAAATGTCCTTTTTAGCAAGTAAAGGGTACCACTGAATTATTCACCAGATTGCAGCTGCCAGTGACTTAACTGTGCAAATGACAAGATTTGCTGCAGATAGGCCTGTATGAGAAGCTTGCGATATGGGATGCTGTCAGCTACCTTGTACACAACCCTGGGTCATATAGAGACATATAGATGCTCAGGACCAGCCTGACAACGTAGTGAAACAGGTCCGTATCAACCAAGGTAGAGGAAAGAGTTGACAGATCAGTCAGAATTGCAATTATTCTAGTACAGTAAACACAAGTGTCTGGCATGCAGCAGGCCAGGACTGTAATCTCACCTCTGCCCTTCAGGTAAGTCACGCCGTCTCTTCCTCCTCCCATCCTTTGGCTGGTTAGAGTATCAGCTCTTAGGGCAGAAACTTGTAAACTGTAAGCACACACTGAGCCACACCCCCGTCTTAATGGGTACAGCAATACAAATATAAGAAGGGGAGAATGTTAATTCTCGTTAATTGAAAATGAGCGTCAGCCAAAGGTCAAACTGGAAACCTTCCATTCAAAGAGCCTTTTCCTGGGCTCGGAGCTAGTGAGCTGCTCCCAAGAGTCCTTCCGAGTTCCCATTTCCCTTTGTGGCATGACCCCTCCATTTTGGTCCAACTGTTTTGCCACTGGCAACGACTTACAACAAAGGAAACAGGCCTGACCTTTTTCAGAGCTAATGCTCAGAGTGAAGCACTCCCTTTTCCCACCGTCAGGTTTTTCTAGATATGTGTATATATTTTACAGACAGAGCTAGATGATTCAGTTGCTAGTCTGACAAAAAAGCATGACATGAGCACACGAACTGCATGCTTTCAAGGAAACACCACCCAGCTGAGAATGCGATTTAATTTCTTAAGCAAAGTATCTCCTTTAACAACTGACAATTCATTCTCATGAACTGTTTCCTTTACCTTTCTTGCCTCCACACCCACCCCTCCACATTCTAGATCAGGCTGAAGTGGTGTTCAAAGTATTTCCTCTTGCAACCTCCTTATATACCCTGTCTGACCAGACTGAGTCAAACTTCTAAGCACAAAAGCCATACTTTGCATTGAATGGGACTCATAAGGAAGTCCAAGAAAAATACCCAAGATCTCAGCACAGTTGCATCTGAAGCTAAGAAGCACTTGGACTCCCTGTATTAAGTCTAAAGGTCAAAAGTGCCTTTTGGACACACATTTGGGCCCAAAGCATCACAACATTGAGTCAATGCAAAATCAGATAGATCACAGTGATGTTGCATCACCAGCACGATGCCATACTGGGACATCATGCCATTTAAACAAGGACACCTTTTACGCAGCACCCAGCCGTGCAAGGCTGTGAATCGCTGCCTTACCAATTGTGTCCAGAACTGCTCAAGTTATGCCCTATTGTCCTCTGTTGCTAGCAGGGATTTTTCTGTAGCTCTTTGCTACAAACTTGTGCTTTTAGAGCAGAAGGCACAGAATGCAATCCCTATATAACTAAAAATGACTACAGCACTATCAATCGCCCTCTGCACACAAGGTTTCAGTAACCATTCTGCAAACACTGTCTGAAACTCGTTTAAGATATTGGAGTTACTTTCCAAAACTCGGTTATACTTCCACTGTGCCGTGGATCTAGGGCTTGCAATTTGCAAATGCACCAATTCCATGGCTGAAAAAATTAGTAATTTTATAAGCAGTCAGAACACAGGAATTATTCACAAACCTCTCGTAACAGGTGCTGGCCTGTTGCATCCACAGATTTCATGCCAAACTTCTGGTTGTCATAACAACCCTGGGTCACAAGAGGAAACACTCACATGGCTACCTCTGTTTCACTTTACATTCAGATTACAAGCAGCTAAGATTCAGGAGGTCAGTGGAAACCAAATATGGGGCCCAATCTAGCAGTCCTCACTCATGACAGATTTGAGTGTATTTGTGGGGAAAGGATTTCAGGATGAAGCCTTTATTTTACTCTCCCTGGTAGTTTTAGATCTTAAATTTTTTAAGACCTTTTTATGCCTCCATGTGAAATATACATTACCGGAAGAGATCCATAATTTATCACATGCACAGACTGACAAACACCTTGCAAATGTTATGGAACAAGGCACTAAAATTAACTTGAAGCTGATAAAGGCCGGTACAAATCCTCCGTAATTCCATACAGATTAGAACGAGTTTACCACTTTGCATAAAACTTTGATTTATTGATATTTGATTCATAACCGCTGCTTAAATTTAACCTCCCATATCAGGTGTACTTGTTTAAACTTTGTAAACTTTAGAACAAGCCTGTTTATCTTTAGAAGTCTATCTGCATCAATCTTAATTCTGGAGTCTAGACATTAATTAAGCATCCCAGCATTCAAAATATGAATGGGAAACAGCGTGTTTAGCTGGTCAATCTGCATTATAGGCTACTTACCATATTGTCTTTGTACATACCTAGGATACAGAACACATTTCCCCCTCCCTAAGGAGGGAAAGGGACTTGACTATGGTCTTCCAGGAGCTCAGTGGCAGAGCTGGGAACTTGCCTTTCTGAGTACAAGGTAAGACCCCCGATTCTGAAAATGTACACCCCTCGGGCAGTAGGTAAGCAGACTTAACAAAGAGTGGGGGAACTGAGGCATGGCATTCCCATTAATAGGGAAGAAAGAGGCACCCAGGAAATGTATGGACTAACCCCAGACCCCAGCACCGAATCCAGGCCCTTCCCCAGAGTGACAATCTGAAGGCATTCGCGCCTGTTAAGAAGCTGAAGAGACCCCAGGCAGAGACCCTCCAGGTGTGTCTAGTTAACAAGACTAATCTGCACCTGGCTGACAAGAGTTGCCCCAGACCCAGAGCTGAATGGGAGCCTTGCAGCTCTTTCATCCCCAACTGCACCCGACCAGTAAGTCTGAATGCTTCTCCCCCTGGCTTGAACTAAAACAGCAGATGATTTAAACTGCTCTAGGCATTTGTTACCCCACCACCATCTGGAGATGCACAACTGCAATCCAAGATGACGGGACGACAGAGACAGGGGGACTGAACAAACCATCTGTTGGCTTGTTCCTACCTTGCTCTCAAGCCTGAAAGAAAGATGCGTTTCGTTTGCTAGGCACAGCACAGGATCCAGCCTTGCTTGGAGAGTCCAGGTCCGTCAACCCCAGGGGAGCTGGACAACCTGCCCCAGCACCAGGGCGCTGGCCAAACTCTATCTCTGAGCAGCCAGAAATGCGGAGGGGGAAACCACCACCACCGTCCTCAACCCTTCCTCGTTGCAAGGGGAGCATTTCCTTCAGCAACAAGATTGCAACGGGCCCTGCAAATGCCCCCTCCACCCTTACTGGGATGGGACCTCGCGCTGCCGGTGCTGCAAGGACCCAGGTCCCAGCGTGCAGCCTGCCCCCAGCACGCACACAGGGCTGCTGAGCATCAGATACATTTGCAGGCTCTCTAATGTGGAGCTACGGGGTGGGGGACAGCAGGTTGCAGCGAGGCCCCGCACCTGGCACACCTGCCCGGGGCTCCCCGGCCGTGCACCCGCGGTGCCCTCTAGCGACTGGCACGGGGAAGCATGGGGACGGGGCTGGGCCTGGGGCAGGGCGAGGCGGAGGGAGGATGCCCCTTCCCCTCCCCCAGCACCCCAGGGCCACTGCAGGCGCCCCGCAGACCATGCCCCTCTTAGCTCTCACTTGGGGTTTCTTTCCATTTGGGGTTTTTTTTTCCCCTAGAGGAAAGCCTTAGAGCAATTGTTGTGTTGCAAAGAGCTCAGGGAGGCGGCAGAAGGGTTTTTACCCTTGACACAGGTTCCTCCTTGACATCTCTCGCTGGGAAGCATGGGCACACTCCCAGCGGGGCCGGCCTGGCTCCTACCGTGTTTTGTTCGCCCTCGGGCATGTCCGGTCAGAGAAAATGAGGCTTGGACGGGACCTCACGTCCAGCCCAGCCTCCTGCATCGGCCTCCCAGGGGATCCTGCCCCTCCGTTCCCCGGGCGAGCCAAAATCTGCTTTTGTGACGTCCGGGGCCCTTGCTCTGCTGCCCGCCGTCCTTCCTTCCTTTCCTCAGGATCCGGCGGGGGCCGAAAGAGGACGGAGCTGCACTGCTTCAGTGGTGACCAACCGCCGCACGAGCAGCCATGGGCTCCAGCTGCAGCAGGGCAAGCTGAGGCTGGCTACTAGGAAGAAGTTTCTCACTGGGAAGATAGTCGGACAGGGCAGCAGGTCACCCAAAGAGGGGGGACACCCCGCCCTTGGAGGCGCTGAGGACAAAAAAGGCTTGGCTGGGACGGTGCCGTCGGGGCCGGTCCTGCCCGGAGCAGGGGTTGCACTGCAGGAGGGTCAGCAACGACGGCTCCTCGCGCACGGCAGCCGGACAGACCCGGGCGGAAGCTTCTGGAAGCCTCGGCGCAGCCCCTCCAAGCTCCCCGTCCCCTCAGGCACCCCCCACCCCGCGTCCACACAGACACCTGCCCTCGCTCCCGGGCACACGGCACCCCTGTTTCACCTCCGACACCTGCCTTTGCTCCCGGGCACACGGCACCCCTGTTTCACCTCCGACACCTGCCCTTGCTCCCGGGCACACGGCTCCCCTGTTTCACCTCCGACACCTGCCCTCGCTCCCGGGCACACGGCTCCCCTGTTTCACCTCAGACACCTGCCCTCGCTCCCGGGCACATGGCTCCCCTGTGTCCCCACAGACACCTGCCCTCGCTCCCGGGCACACGGCTCCCCTGTTTCACCTCCGACACCTGCCCTCGCTCCCGGGCACACGGCACCCCTGTGTCCCCACAGACACCTGCCCTCGCTCCCGGGCACACGGCTCCCCTGTTTCACCTCAGACACCTGCCCTCGCTCCCGGGCACACGGCTCCCCTGTTTCACCTCAGACACCTGCCCTCGCTCCCGGGCACACGGCACCCCTGTGTCCCCACAGACACCTGCCCTTGCTCCCGGGCACACGGCTCCCCTGTTTCACCTCAGACACCTGCCCTCGCTCCCGGGCACACGGCTCCCCTGTTTCACCTCAGACACCTGCCCTCGCTCCCGGGCACACGGCACCCCTGTTTCACCTCAGACACCTGCCCTCGCTCCCGGGCGCACGGCTCCCGTTTCACCTCAGACACCTGCCCTCGCTCCCGGGCACATGGCACCCCTGTTTCACCTCAGACACCTGCCCTCGCTCCCGGGCGCACGGCTCCCGTTTCACCTCAGACACCTGCCCTCGCTCCCGGGCACACGGCACCCCTGTTTCACCTCAGACACCTGCCCTCGCTCCCGGGCACACGGCACCCCTGTGTCCCCACAGACACCTGCCCTCGCTCCCGGGCACACGGCTCCCCTGTTTCACCTCAGACACCTGCCCTCGCTCCCGGGCGCACGGCTCCCCTGTTTCACCTCCGACACCTGCCCTCGCTCCCGGGCACACGGCTCCCGTTTCACCTCAGACACCTGCCCTCGCTCCCGGGCACACGGCACCCCTGTTTCACCTCAGACACCTGCCCTCGCTCCCGGGCGCACGGCTCCCGTTTCACCTCAGACACCTGCCCTCGCTCCCGGGCGCACGGCTCCCGTTTCACCTCAGACACCTGCCCTCGCTCCCGGGCGCACGGCTCCCGTTTCACCTCAGACACCTGCCCTCGCTCCCGGGCACACGGCACCCCTGTTTCACCTCCGACACCTGCCCTCGCTCCCGGGCACATGGCACCCCTGTTTCACCTCCGACACCTGCCCTCGCTCCCGGGCACATGGCACCCCTGTTTCACCTCCGACACCTGCCCTCGCTCCCGGGCACACGGCACCCCTGTGTCCCCACAGACACCTGCCCTCGCTCCCGGGCACATGGCACCCCTGTTTCACCTCAGACACCTGCCCTCGCTCCCGGGCACACGGCTCCCCTGTTTCACCTCCGACACCTGCCCTCGCTCCCGGGCACACGGCACCCCTGTGTCCCCACAGACACCTGCCCTTGCTCCCGGGCACACGGCTCCCGTTTCACCTCAGACACCTGCCCTTGCTCCCGGGCACACGGCACCCCTGTTTCACCTCAGACACCTGCCCTTGCTCCCGGGCACACGGCTCCCCTGTTTCACCTCCGACACCTGCCCTCGCTCCCGGGCACACGGCTCCCCTGTTTCACCTCCGACACCTGCCCTCGCTCCCGGGCACACGGCTCCCGTTTCACCTCAGACACCTGCCCTTGCTCCCGGGCACACGGCTCCCCTGTTTCACCTCCGACACCTGCCCTCGCTCCCGGGCACACGGCTCCCCTGTTTCACCTCCGACACCTGCCCTCGCTCCCGGGCACACGGCTCCCGTTTCACCTCAGACACCTGCCCTCGCTCCCGGGCACACGGCACCCCTGTGTCCCCACAGACACCTGCCCTCGCTCCCGGGCACACGGCTCCCCTGTTTCACCTCAGACACCTGCCCTCGCTCCCGGGCACACGGCTCCCGTTTCACCTCCGACACCTGCCGTCGCTCCCGGGCACACAGCACCTCTGTGTCCCCACAGACACCTGCCCTCGCTCCCGGGCACACGGCACCCCTGTTTCACCTCAGACACCTGCCCTCGCTCCCGGGCACATGGCACCCCTGTTTCACCTCAGACACCTGCCCTCGCTCCCGGGCACACGGCTCCCCTGTTTCACCTCCGACACCTGCCCTCGCTCCCGGGCACACGGCACCCCTGTGTCCCCACAGACACCTGCCCTTGCTCCCGGGCACACGGCTCCCGTTTCACCTCAGACACCTGCCCTTGCTCCCGGGCACACGGCACCCCTGTTTCACCTCAGACACCTGCCCTCGCTCCCGGGCACACGGCACCCCTGTTTCACCTCAGACACCTGCCCTCGCTCCCGGGCACACGGCTCCCCTGTTTCACCTCCGACACCTGCCCTCGCTCCCGGGCACACGGCTCCCCTGTTTCACCTCCGACACCTGCCCTCGCTCCCGGGCACACGGCTCCCGTTTCACCTCAGACACCTGCCCTCGCTCCCGGGCACACGGCACCCCTGTGTCCCCACAGACACCTGCCCTCGCTCCCGGGCACATGGCTCCCGTTTCACCTCAGACACCTGCCCTTGCTCCCGGGCACACGGCTCCCCTGTTTCACCTCCGACACCTGCCCTCGCTCCCGGGCACACGGCTCCCCTGTGTCCCCACAGACACCTGCCCTTGCTCCCGGGCACACGGCTCCCCTGTTTCACCTCAGACACCTGCCCTCGCTCCCGGGCACACGGCTCCCCTGTTTCACCTCAGACACCTGCCCTCGCTCCCGGGCACACGGCTCCCCTGTTTCACCTCCGACACCTGCCCTCGCTCCCGGGCACACGGCTCCCCTGTTTCACCTCCGACACCTGCCCTCGCTCCCGGGCACACGGCTCCCGTTTCACCTCAGACACCTGCCCTCGCTCCCGGGCACACGGCACCCCTGTGTCCCCACAGACACCTGCCCTCGCTCCCGGGCACATGGCTCCCGTTTCACCTCAGACACCTGCCCTTGCTCCCGGGCACACGGCTCCCGTGTTTCACCTCAGACACCTGCCCTCGCTCCCGGGCACACGGCTCCCCTGTTTCACCTCAGACACCTGCCCTCGCTCCCGGGCACACGGCTCCCCTGTTTCACCTCAGACACCTGCCCTTGCTCCCGGGCACACGGCTCCCCTGTTTCACCTCCGACACCTGCCCTCGCTCCCGGGCACACGGCTCCCCTGTTTCACCTCAGACACCTGCCCTCGCTCCCGGGCACACGGCTCCCCCGTTTCACCTCAGACACCTGCCCTTGCTCCCGGGCACACGGCTCCCCTGTTTCACCTCCGACACCCAGCACCCCCGCAGCACGTTTCCCCTCAGGAGGGTCAGGCCCTGGGCAAACCCCGGCCCCGGGCAGCTGGAGCCCGTTGGCAATCAGAGCTCCGGTGCTGAGGGTGCACAGCAGGTGTTGGGCCATTGCCGGGGCTGGGGGGAGAAGACTTTTTATTTTATTTATTTTTTTAATAAAATGTTATTAGTAAAACAGACCATAATAAAACCCCTAGCCAGACCCATGTGCTCCCTTGCGTGTGGCAGGGGCTCAGCTGGTGTGGCAGCCCCAGGCTCGGCTCCGTGCCCAGCCGGGCGGGCGGGGAGAGACCGGGCAGGCCCGGCCCCTCGGGAGGGACTCTTGGCTGCTGTTGTTGCCGCCATAGAGACGCGTCCCGGGCCGGAGGAGCGGGCCATGCCAGGGGCACGGCGCCTGCCACCCATCCAGGCACGGGGCCAGGCCGGTGGCCCACAGGCAGGGGCGCAAGGCGCTGCCAGGCAGGAGGGGAGGAAGAAGCAGCAGAAGCGGGTGCCTGCAGCAGGGCAGGGGGGCAGCGGGCTGGGCAGCCGCCCCCCTGCCTCGGGGGAGACGGGTGAGCTGGGCTGCGCGCCCCCGCTCGGCTGGGCATGGGGCACGGGGCATGGGTGCAGGACACGCTGGGGCTCGCGGCACAGAGCGCCGGGGCATCACCCCCTCTTTGTGCGTGGCACGGTGCGGCGCTGCTCGCTGGACGTGCCAGCACCGGCTCGACCCCTGCTCCGCACACGGCCAGAACGGGCTGGGACATCAGCGGGTCCGCCTGGACTCAGTTTACCTGTCCAGCGAGAAAAAATGGGATGGGGCAAGCGCCGCCGGATGAGGGCCTAAGCGCCATGCGGCTATAAGATATGATATATGATAAAAATAATCCACGAGAATGGGTTTTCATGACATTTTAGGATGAATTATTGTTATTTCTGCACAAAGATCTGGACTCGGTGTGATTAACAACTGTGGAGCCATACGCAGGTCTGGTTTTTGGTCACGTTAGAATGGAAATGTCCAGGTTTTTTACTTGGGGGCCCCTCGTATTGTGAGGCCCTAAGCTGGAGTTAAAGTGGAGTAAGCCCAAACCCAGCACTGGGACGAGGAGGTGTTCTTCAGCACCACGCGCACGGCCAGGGCGGCGAGGAGACGGGACAGCAGGTGCTGGTATCCCGGGGAAGAACTGGAGATAGAGACGCTGGTTCAGTTCATAGATGTCGTAGCCATGAGGGCTGCAAGGGACCTCGCATGGTCATTGGGTCCAGCCCCTGCCCAAGGTCAGATCGCCCCATGAGAGAAGCACCCAAGCACTGAAAGTCCCCACCAAGAACAGCCTGGTGGCCCAGGTCTCTCTTACTGCCGGTCACTTTTTAGAAACATACCTACCTTTTTTTGGGGAAAACACACGCACACACACACACATATACACATGCACGCACACATACAGACACACACACCCCCCTACATATTCGGAGGGCATGTCACTACCTCCCATAGGCAGTAGGAGGCATAAGACATCTGTCAAGGACTAAGCTGGTTCACAAATGGGCTGCAAGATTTGGGGAGGTTGGAAGCATGAGGAGGCTTTCTTTCCCTGAGCTGACAAGTTTCTTTGGGTAAATGTGATATTTTTGATTAGACCGGCTAAATAGTTGGGAAAATTGGGGTGTTTTGCAAAGCACAGGAAGCTTTGGGTAAATGTGATATACACTAAACTGAGCATGTAACATTTTATTGGCGTGAGTCAAACTGGTCAGAGTTGGACGCTGCTGTTTTATCAACCAGGGCACCGATTCCTCTCCAAACTTGCTCTTGGGGGAGGACTTGCTTCCATCAGGCACAGACCATCTCTCTGGTCCGCTCTGCTTGTACGAAGGCTGTTAACCAGTTGTATCAGACATCTTTGGAGGTGAAGCACGCCACTTGCACTATTAAAGGATCAGAGCTTAAAAAAATAAAATAAAAACCTCAGAATAATTTATGCAATTTCCACTTTTTTAAAAAGAGCACTGATTTTACAAGAGTTTGGGTAAATATGTCTGGAATCCAAAGCCTAAATGGAACAAGTGTTTAAAAAAAATAGTCCTGGCATAGACTACAAGAGAGGTGGTATGAGCTGTTCACTAGCTGTTTAACTGGGGGCACAAATTAAAATGGGAATTCCACTTACAGCAGGTAACAAACTTCCAAAATATTCCCCACCCCCCTCATTTGGGGCTGCTAGCTCCTTCGCACAGAGAGCCTCTCTTTTGCACATGGGCATTAAAACACAGAAACCCCTGAATGGCATTCAAATGATGATAGGACAAAGGTTTCTCATTTCAGTTTCTACCAGGCTTTTTAAAACAAACAAACAAACTTCCTCTTTCCTCAAACTGTTTATGACATTTGACATTTGCACTGAAAAAAACCCTGAAGTGCACAAAACTATTTAAAAAAAAATCTGAACGGTCCCTTTGATCCAACGAGCAGGATGCTGGTGGAGACGTGCTATTAATATGCTGAAATTCTGCATAAGTGCATTGTAGAACACTACAGCTAAGTGCTCAGCTAGACGCTTCTTTCTCCTCAAGCATGAGTTTTTATGCAGTTGATGTGTTAAAAATCTGGTTCCTGGATGATGCATCTGTGCTGGGTGTCATGGGAAAGGGTCTGTATCGGGTATGAGCAGCAGTGACAGCGGTGTGTGGAAGGTTTCTGTTGATGGTATTTCTCATTGCAGCAAATAAACATCATGGGAAAAGCAGGAAGCAGCAGCAGCAAACCCAACTGCTTGAAGTTTCGCGTCTCAGCAAGAATACTGGCCTGACCCCAGACCCTGCAAAGGGAATTCAGCCTGCTGCAGAAATGAACACGTCTGTGTTACCAACTTCCACCATTTCAGGCTCTAACCAAACGGACCAGGACCTCTCTGACCAGATCAATGACAGCCTGCGATGGGATGGAGTTTTGGAGGACCCTGCTGCCGAGGAAGAAAGGCTGCGCATCTATAAGCTGAACAGAAGGAAACGTTACGAGCTGTATATCCAACAGCACCGGCCCAAAGAACCACATCAGACACTCGAGCATCCCCCTTCACCGCAGCGTGCAGCTCCGACCGCAGATGAGCAAACAGGAAGGGTGGAGGATTCCTCCAGTTCCTATAGTCAGGGAGGCCAAGGTGACACGTTCCTGATAACTGAGCAAGTTACCAGTATCTGAGCTGTAATCTGCAGCCAACCCCGTATTTCTCAGGAAATTGTGTAAATTGTCACGGTATGTTTTTGTGAGCTCTGTACAAGGGACCTTTGTTCAAGGCACTCTTTGATTAATTTCCCATGCCTGCAGATTGCTTGGTTTTCTTGATGTGCATTTGCCATATTCAAATTAACCTTTTAATAAAAGTTACTTGAAAGATGGCCAGCAAACCATTCTTTCAATGGCTTTATTAAAAGTGCTACTTTCCATAACACCCTATCCTAACATACTCCCTTTAACTCAGGGGTAGGCAGAATGTGGCCCATGGGCCGGATGCAGCCCACCAGGCCATTCTATCCGGCTCACGGGGCCCCTAAAAATTTAGAAAAGTAATATTTATCTGCCCCAGCTGCCTGTCACGTGGCCCTCGACAGCTTGCTAAAACTCAGTGAGCGGTCCTCCACCCAAAATAATAGCCCACCCCAGCTTTAACTGCTCATAGGTTGTCTGTAAGAATAGCCACTGGATTATCTCAGTGTTTTCCAGACCAAAAAACATGAACTCAGGAAATAGGCAAGTATTAGGAAATAGGCCCATATTACAGATGGGAAAATTGAAGCTGTGAGAACCTCCTGGACTTGATATCATGCACAGCAACATTTCCCACGGGGCCAGCTGCAGAATGAAGTGGGGTCCAGGGCTCAACACCTGGCTTGCTCTCTCAGTGCAAGATGGTACTAGTTTGTAGTTATGAAAGCTCATTGTATGAGCTGGCCTAGACCCAGAAGTTTGGGTGAGAAACAAGAACGCTCCCAAACTGAGTTTCTCCTGGGCAGCAGGGTTGTTCTGGTCAGGATGCTGATTGCACTGCGGAACTGGCTCTGGAGCATCCAGCTAGAGGTCCACTTGGCCAACAGGAATGGAGAAAACCTCATTCCTGTGCCATGCTACTGACACCCATCTTTCCCCACATCCAATACCATCTTTCATACAGACATTCAGTGACCACTTTTTACGCATTCAAATAAAAAAAAAAAACCACCATCAGCCAAGGGCAGACTGAAGGCAACACTTTGGATAGTGGATTTGAGTGTCTGAAGACACAGGACATTTATGTCATTTCCCTCAGGCATTCAGAAACGTATCCCTTTGGCTTTAAAATACCACTCAATCCTTGTTTGTCGCTCGGAAGGACTCTTTCGAATAAGGCTCTGCCGCTTCGCTTAGTATTGTGACTCTGTACGATACCCTAGTGCCATTGCCTCTGATTGGCAGCATAGTGCCACAGGCGCTTTTGCGATGGCGGAGGGCGCTCTGTAACTGTTTCAAGGCTCCCTAGATTCCAATAATGTCATTACACACGAGTCAAGGGCTTTTGCAAATGAATAGGCAAATGAGGAGTGAAAGAGTAAACAAAAAGCCTATTATGAATTAATGAACTGGTGCCCCAGTGCATCGTTCCCACGCTTCCAGCGATATGAAAAACAAAATCCACAGGGCTGGAAATTCATAAGTATTTAACAAGACATTAGGCATCGAGGCAGATAAGATCATTTTTCTCCCAAAAGACTAGCCTGTCACACACTATTATTTTTAAAGTTCAGCACGTAACAAAATCTAACCATGGCTGTATACCACAGCCGCCACCGTCACATCTAAGCACCTGAATTGTCCACATTTAAAATCATTAGTAAAAAAAAAAAAAGTTTTATCCAAGTACTCGGTGCTTTTGAAAAGGACACAGGCTTCATGTGAGGAACGTGCCCAAATACCCCTCAGAAACCATCTCTTTAAGAATAAAACTGTACCAGATGTGAGAGTTAAATGCCTGCTGGAAAGGATTTTCAGTTGTCTTAAGGGCATGTTTTCAAGTGTTTTAATAAACTGATAAAGCCATCACATTTGTATTACATTTTTACAGGCCATTTTATACTTGAAATGGCTTACTAGAAAGGTTTAACAACAGAAAGGTTTGATAGAAGGGACACAACAGGGGAGCTAAGGTCTGTTGGATATAATAGATCTTTATTTCTAGGTAAATAGTATAATAAATGATACCTTAAACTTCCAAGTACCCACCACTGGCCTCAGTAACAGCTCCCAGCCAGCAAGCGCTGCACAGATGAACCAGCCGTTCGTGACACCATTTTGCATTCAAAACCAATCGCTAGCTGATCAGGCTCTGATTAAGAGAGACAGACTCCCCTTGAATTACGGTTTTCAGATAATTTATTACTAGTGAAATGAAAAAAAAAAAAGCAAGCTGAAAATGAGGGGTGAGAAATGTTGCAGACGTCAGAAGACATCTGGCACAGTGATTGTTGGGGCTTTGCAAACCGAGTAACATGAGCGATTTGGAAAAGGCATCCATCCTCCACCAATTAAAACCTTTTAAAAGTACACAGAGAAACGGTTTGTTTTAAAAACAGGTGTTTGAACACATGACACAACGTGAGGTTCTTTTGATTCCTGATTTACCTAGAAACAAGGAATGGTTCCAAGTTTGAAGAACGCCTCTCTCCGGCTCTCTACTCCCAGGCTCACAGGGTAGCGATGCCAGAGCAAACCAGGGAACCAATCTGTTTCATCATCCTATCTCCACAATGGTTGTTTCAGGAGGAAGGTGCCAGAAACCACAAAATAAGCAATTATCAAATACCCCTGCCCACGGGAAAGCTTTGTCCTGAACTCCTCCTCACACTCAGAGCCTAGAGCAAACACTTTCTCTGATTGACAGTGCTTTTAAGAAAGATTTAAGGAACGATCTCAGAATAAACCTGTTTTGTGTAGAACAGGATCAGGGCCTCTGGTGCTAAGCTCTGCTGCTCACTACAGTCGTTCTTGAGCGACTTCTGCCCCAATTCAGCGGGGTGAATCATGTCACAATCGGATTTGTCCCGCCCAGGGTCTCTTATGGATCCAGCTAGTCAACCTCAGCCTCCTGCACCTCCCCTGGAAGCGTTTTAGGACGTCTGGCTTGTGGAGTAGGTAACAAAGATGAAAGAAACAACTGATTCAATGAATAAATAAGTAAAAAACAAAACAGAACCCCCAAACCAACCCAATTCCTCCTCCTCCTCCTGTTGTGCTCTCAGTCTTGTGATTCATTTCAGTTCACACCACTACTGCAATACAGGATACACCCTCCTCCCCTTGCCTTTCCTAACACTTGCATGAACAAGTTTACTGCAGCCGTCTCCAGCCGGGACAAATTCTGCCCTCCTTGCTAGCGCAGGTGAAATCTGTTCACCCTTAAGTTTGTTCTCCACACCACTCCCCTTCGTGGAGACAGACCTCAGGCTGGCTGGCACTCTACTGAAGAGCGACTGACCTCCCTTGGGGGCCTTTCAGGACACACGAAGAAGGCAAGAACGGGTCCCTACGGAGTCTGTCTCAGGCTGCTGCACTACAGCAATGAACAGCAGCACGCTTTCCAAAGCAGCAGCTTTCCACACTTCTCTCCTCTCTTTCAACACAGAAACGAAGATTTTGTAGATTTAGAAATGCATGTGTGTGTAAAAGGCTAGCACAGACAGTGGTGGGGCAGTTCAGCATATATGGGTTGCTTCTTCCCTTTTCTCCTCCCAGGATTAACTGCTTTCTTGCTGAAAGGCGCTCTGGTTTGGTACAGCAGGGTGGCTCTGGAAGCCCTACCTCATCCCAGTCCTCATTGATGGAAAGCACAGAGCTGCATGGAAAAGGCCAATGGAAAGCAGAGGCATAGCGGTGGATCTAGCCAGTGGAAAGTCCAGCATTTCTTCTGTTGCAACCAACATCTTCCTTGCAAATGACTCACACCTCCCCCCAAAGCAATTATTAGCTTCTTGGGTTCTGGATCGCCAAATTTCTGCTGCCTCTGTCAGCCCTTGCCGGCAGAGTGGATGCTCTGAAATTCTCCCTGTGGCTGCTCACGAGGGCTCACAACAAGCAGGGACTGGTTTCTTTGGCTTCTACTTTGTCCAGGCCTCACCTTCACAGACTTCAAAGCTACCTGGGGATGATTTTCTGCTTGGCATTCACCACTGCAAGTTTCAGGGGATACCTGGCACACTCTAGTGCATGGCACCGAGAAGTACGGGGTTGCACAATCCTGCAGCTCTGTGAGCTAACCAAGAAGTTCTGTACGGTTGTGCAGAGGGGGAGCCTGGAAAAAAGATAACTTGGTGTCCTTTACATGCCTGCTGCCCCATGCTGCACAAGCAGTTTAACTCTTGCTCTGACTAAAACTCCTTCACTCCTCCTCCATATTTAAATTAAAAACCAGGCATCAATTCAGCTAGAAAATATTGCGGGGGGGAATTTGCTTAAATATAAAATTCTGGATTTTTTAATTTATTAAACTATTCCAGAGAATTTCAAGATTTGCTGTTTTTATTATGAAAGACCAAGTCCTGTGATCAAAACTTAAGTAGGTGATGGATTGTTGTTTTTAGGCGAGAGCTATATTTTCGCAGCAAAAGTGAACGGCTGCTGTTTTTACACCTCGCCGTGAAGAGTCAGGTATACTTTTCCAGGTGGTAGCCACTGCTCCATGAGAGACAGAATAATTTTTCCTCTAGCGACACATTTCCCTTATTTTTTCCTGACTACCGCACTGCGGCAGGAGGGGAATCTGCAGCTCTAAAGGCAGAAAAGCCGATACCTTAGAAAGCTAAATTCCCATAGAAAAATAAGTGCAGGCCATTTTGATACTTAAAGCTGTGCTTATGAGCCAGGACAGAGGTAGCGACAGGTAAGGTTCCCTCGGATGGACTGGACAGTGAGAGCTTTTAACCATTTTAGCTATCGGAGAGCTAGTACAGTACAGGATAGAGACTGGGACGGATCATAGCGAGAGAGACAGAGGCCACTCAGCAACCGTCCAGGAGGCAATCACTCCCAGCGCATTCAGACGACTCCAGCTCTATGCTGGACAAGAACCGGCGCATGGCCTTCCGGCAGTTGTAATCCAGCGTGGTGGTGAACACAGTCTTGGTGTGCTTGGGGTACACGATGGTGGTGCTGCTGAAACGGAGGGGCTTGTTCCGCGGCTCAAAGCGCACCTCGGACTTGTAGCTGCGCCACGTGCAATCCGGGACACAGATGACGGTCTGGCTGCAGGCGGACAGGCCTAGCCCCATAGGCATGTAGATATCGTCGATGAAGTGCTTCTCCGAGTCATATGTGACGGAGGAGGTGTACCTGGAAAGCACAAGAGACACCTGTGTCAGCGCCACTTAGTGCTCGCTGGGAGACGCGAGCCCCTTCAGGAACCAACATGGTCTGCCAGGGCGGGCGCAGGCCTGGGGCCCAGCCCCTGGGTCACCTCAAGAGCTGCTTGCCTCTGGGACTCAGTGTCCCCAACTTGAAAATGGCAAGCATTTCAAAATCTAAAGACAAAACGAGCTACAAGGGCTGCTCCCCTGGTCAAAAAAGAAAATAAATGATCTTTCCACTGACTCTTTATCTTCTCATTCAGGGAAAAAAGAAAAAAAAGCAGCCCCTCTATCTCCTCCACCCCACCTTACATTTGGACTGCACCCGCCCCATCCAAGCACTGGGCTATGTCCAATCTCCTTTCCCACTGGACTTTCCAGGCTCCGGGGGGCTGAGACAACAATTTCGGAGTGCTGCCAGGCACCATGGCTCCCGCTGAGACTGAATAAGTGGACTTTGGTAAATGCTAATGCAGGAGATGGTGCCTGCTTCAGCAGGAACTTCACTTCTACCCCTCAAGAGCCCAGCAGGAGAGTTCCTCGTTCTTCCCCCCATCTGACCCCTCTCGACATGGGAGCATCATCCAAGATAAGCTCCTTTTTGTAGCCATAAGAAAAACCTTCCATAGGCAGAAAAATATTACAGGAGTAAGGTGAGTGTTTCCAACATGAAAATTAACATGAAGAAATGCCTGGTTCTGTCGTGCGAGACAGGAGCGACGGCCTGCGTGCACGGCACAGGGAAAGCGCTCTTTCCCACACCAACATACTTGAAGCTGTGTGTGCTGAGCTCTGAACAAAAGGCAACAGTTTGCCCCTGTCCCAGTATCAGCGTCCCTGATCTCTCTGCCTGTTGGAGGTAGGCTGGAACAGGCAGAGACTTGGGACCTTTGTTCCTTTCCAGTTCTGATCAAAAGAACGATTCACGTGCTCTGAACTGGCACACTGCGGTCAAAAAAAAGTAAAACTAAAACTCCACCCCTCCAAATAGGAACCTTTCCCCCCGGTTCCCAAGATCACCGCGGGGTTGGTAAGAGAAAAAACATCTGCTGCAAAACCATTGGCTTGGGAACGTGGTGCTCCTGCCCCCTAATAAAACAATCTCTCAGGTCATTGCCCCTTCTGAAGATCTTCCCTTGCGATTAGCAGCCCAGAGGTTAAACAGGATTTAGCAGCCCTACAAATGAACTAAAAAGCATCCAAAGGTGAGATGAGGAAAGCCACCCCTGGAAAAACCTTTCATGCGGTTGAAGGCGACTCAACACCGCATGACCAGGGCTATGCGAATGCAGAGGCAGAGGAGAACCAGCACTACAAAACTCAGCTCTCCTCTCAGGTGCCAACCACCGCAGACAACTGCGCTGTCCGAGCGCCAGGCGATAGCAGCCCCATATTTACCTGACTTCCTTCGGCGGTAATGGGTCCAGCTCAACGCCTTCTCCAAAGGACAGAGGACACAGCCGCGGGGGGCAGCTGGAGAGCAGAGGGCTGGGGGAGAACACGGGATTCTGCACAAATGCAAAGAGAAGCCCTTAAACAAGGCAACTCGGACAGGCCCCAGCCCCGCCAAGGGTCACATCACGCCACGCCGCAGCTCCGCCACCTTGCATGAGGTCCCTGAGGCAGGGCGAGTCCTTGCCCCCCAGAGCTAACCCCGCACAGGCGGCAGGGAGCAGGAGCTGGCTCTGGGAGCCCGCTACAACTCCCCACGCCCGCTCTGCCAGGCTACGCACCCTCGCCCAGGCTAGCAGAGCCCGCGCTGGCCCTGCGTGGCAGTCAGGAGAGCCCTTTGCCTCTGCTTCCACAGCCCGGCAGTCCCTGGGTACAGCTCTGCCCTCCCGGGAACCGGCTCCTTCCAGCCCGCGCGGGACAGCGACCGTGATGCCCGAGGGCTGGCACGAGGTCGGGACGATGCCCAGCCCCTACTCACCGGCTCGGGGGCACCGGGCGGCGGCCGCGGCCAGTGTCCCGGGCTGGGGCCGGGGCTGGGCGGCAGCCCCGAGTCCGGGCTGTCCAGCGCCCGCTCCCCGCGCCGCTTCGTGTCCGGCAGCTCCGCCGCCGCCTGCAGGCTCAGCCGCCCCACCATGGCCCGCCTGCCCGCGCGGCCCCCGCCGCTCTAGCGCCCGCCCCCGCCGGCCCGGCCGCTTCATTCCGCGGGGCGGGGCGGGCGGGGCGGGGCGGGGACGCGGCCGGGGAGGGAGGGCGGCCCGGGCCGCGCCGCACCGCACCGCACCGCACACACGTGCACCCGCGCCCAGCCCGCCCCCCCGCCTTCTCTCTCTAAAAAAAAGTCCGGTTCATTTAAAAAACAAACTTTCTTAAAAAAAAAAGAAAAAGAAAAAGAAAGAAAAGTCCCACGAGCCCGATCCGTTGCAGCCCGCATGGACTGAGCGGAACAGTCCTTCCCATCCGCGGGGCGCTGCCGCCGGCAGGTGTCCTCCCCCGCACTCACCAGCCTGGGGTCCCAGCGCAGGGCTCGCGTGCCCCCGAGCAAGCCCGGGGGAATCCGCCCTGTCCACGACCTGGCTTGTCGGGGCAAGGACAGGTCTCCACCCTCTTCTGCACACACGCATTCAGAGGGCAGGAGGAAGCGGGTCTTCCTTTCCAATCACAGCAGGAAACCACCTGGACTCATGCTGCGGGATCCCCCCGAGGGAAGGTCCCCAAGGCAGCCTATGCAGGGGGACACACAAGAAGGTAGACGTGCCCCGGGCTGGGTTAGACCGTGGGTCCATCTCACCCAGTCTCCCATGAGTGCCGGTAAATGATGCCCTGCAAGTGGGATTATAGCCCCATTTTACAGGAGGGGGAAATGAGGCCGAGAAGCGGTGAACCCCAAGGCAGAGCCAGGAGAACTCGCGTCTCAGGACTGAGGGCTGCCCAACAGAGCCCGACCTCCCCCAACCCACTCCTGCAGCGTGCACACGTGTCTATAAGAGGGGAAAATCAGCTCTGGCCAGGGAGTGGGATTCCTGCCCGGGTTTTCCTGGGCTTCCACCCAGCTCTGGCGCCTCTAGTTGTGAAGAGGAAGGGGACTAGACGCCTGGGGCTGCTCATGCCTAACCCGCTAGCGGGCCCACAGCCCTGCCGGGCCTCAGCAGTGACCTCTGCTATTCAGCTCCTTGCTTGCTTGGCACGCCTGGGAGTCCCAGGGGTCGTTTCTCTGCTGGAAATGAATGGATGTGCAGCACGGCGCTCTGCAGCCCCCCTTTCATGGCCACCTTCACCCCTGCCCCACTTTGCATGACTGCACGTTCTGCACACACCGATGAGGCGCTGAATCACTGGAGAGCAACTCCCTGCCGACCTCCCCTGTTCAAAGGCACTCCCATGCTTTTATCAGCTTGGGAATGGGCTTAGCTCCGAAGGCAAACACCAGAGCTGTCGTTTGGCTGTATATCATAGGCCCCGTGACACCAGGGGAGCAGTCTATTGACTGACACCTCCTGCAAGCGTGAAGTTCAGCTGCAGAGGTCTTATTTATCTTAGGAGTTGCCACATTTTTTAAACCCATAAAGGCATCGTAAAGCAGAGGTCTCAGCCTTGCTGAGAGTGGGGGTGCACGTGCGTGCTGTTCTGCAGAGGTGGCCCGATGCCCTGAACTCAACCCCCAGCTTTAAGCAGTTCACATTCATCTCGTAGAAAATCTCAGCAGCCCCGCTGGAAATGGGAACAGCACAACCCTAAAGGAGATGGAGTCGTCCCCGCTGGAGCAGCGTGCTATGGACTGCTGCAGCTTCACGTCTTCTCAGGGTGTGTAAGGAAAAGACTGGGCATGATTTCTCTTTCATTTCAGCAATCTTTGGATTTTTGGGTCGCATGACAATTCCCCTGGATTTATGCTGCACGTGCCAAGAGGCTAACCTCCGAGCCCTTAGGTGGGAATCGTGCAGCTCTTCTGCGCAGACTTAACAGTACTCGTGTGAGTGGTTCCCAAGTCAGCTGAGTACGCAGATACAGGGCAGGGGCTGGTCGGATTTATCCCCGCACAGAAGCTGCAGGCATCATCCTCCCCTGGTTGAGCTCATCGGGTGCAAGCCCCTTCACAGACACATTTGTACCCGTTTAAAACTGGTCCCAGCAACTGAGTTGGCTCCTGTACAGGTGCAGGCTGAAACAATGCAACCTGGATTTAAACCGGTATAAGACTGCCCACAGCTCAAAGCTTAACTGCTTTAACTGAGCTGCTGTCATTAACCCAGTGCATCTCGATGTACGGATGTCAAAGAAAACCTTCCCTGGAAGACCTGGCCCCACATCGCCAGCACTCTGCCCATCTAATTGCATTTTTGAGTGGCTACTGCAACCGAGGCAGAGATGAAGGGGGTGAAGGAGAACAAGGATGCAGAGGGAACAGGCTCTGACTCGTGTATTGCTAGGAAGGCTAATGGAACAGTTGAAGGAAAATTCTCATTAAATAATCACGCCGCATCATCAGATTCAACGGGGAAAGACAACCTTTGCTGGCAGCCAAGGCAAACACTTTGCTGTACAGTAAGACACAGTCTGGCCTAATGGGTCCAGCACAAGTGAACCCAAGCCCTGACAAAGAATTCCTCTGCTACCCCCAAATTAAAAGCAGAACCAAGCCTTCAGCCATAGGCGTCTGTGGTTTGCAGCTATGCTCGGCTGGGAACTCCGGATACTTCCTTGAGGAATTTACATTCCTTTGAAGAACTACTGCTAGGTTGTTTGTCTTCACAGCAAAAAATGTGCATGAAAAAAATAAAAAGGACATTAAAACCCTGATGGAAACCCTCATGGTTTGGGGGGGAAAAAAAAGCCCCAGGCAGGTGTTTAGCTGTTGCTTAAAATATGCCCAACAAAGGAGATTATGGTTCCTGAACAATGGGAAAGCTGATCACCTTTAACTTTGAAACCTTCTGGAAAAAGCCCCTGCTGAAATCAGAAGACCTAAAAGGCTCCTGGAGCAGTTTCCAGACTAATGCAATTATTATTTCAGAGCTGCTGCTGAGGTCCTGGGATCAGAAGAATTTCTGCTGATAATTTAGTTAGTGAAATTTGCTGGGTTGGGAGGGGGAAAAGGTCAATTTCCACCAGCAAGAAGTCAAGTCTCCGCTTACAGCCTACAGCCGGCTGGAACTGCAGAGACAGCACCGATTCATTTCACTTCCAACTAGAATAAGTGCAGTAGAGCTGGTTAAAGGCCAATGCCCCCATGAAGAGCTAACCTGAGACGAGACAGGAGCCCGCTGGCCTGCTCCTCTCTGTACATCACTCATTAGGCAGGAACTGAAAGCACCAGGAGCAATTTCAGGACATGGAGCAGGGCAGACTCTCCTGGCTTTTCTTCTGGAAACCGTGTCAATCAAATGCAAAGCCTAGTGTGATTACCACCCCCACACAGTTCACAGGGCACCCGTTTAACCAGGCACATGGCAGCAGTCCCAAATTAGTTCATGAGAACGGCTAGCCGCTCCACTGCAGAGACCTCAGGGTAAGCGAGAAGTAATAGATGCTCTGTCCGCTGTGGCGGAGCCGCCTGTTCCCCCCAAACCCTATTTGGGGGCACACACCAGGCAGCAGGGAGGGGATCCCAACACTGAGCCCATGGACCCAAGTCTGCTGGGGCTGGGCTTCAGGCCTTGCTCCTGGCCTCAGGAATGGCACAGACCATAGAGCCAGGCGCTGGGTGGGACACCCCTCTTAGCAGTGACCAGTGCTGGTTTTAGGGGCACTTGCCCAGGCCCCAGGCTATGGGCAGGAAGGCCAGCAGGTTAGGTTAAGTGGTGCAGACGTGCTTGGCCTCCAGCGTGTGGTAGGAGGCGGCCACGTCTTGGCCATGGTTGTGAGTCCATACCAGCCCCTGCCCCATCCGGTCAGCGGTGCCATCACCAAGTCTCCCCTGAAGGGCTGAGCCTTCCGGTTCCCAGGCACCCACAGCACAGTGCACTGAGCATGTGCCCGGGCTTGGCATAGTGCCTGAAAGCCCCTGGGCTCCTTGCTCCGACATACACTGAGCCAGACCTGCACTAGCCCCTGCCGAGCACTCACCACTGGCTGCTCCTGGGCTGGCCAGGTCCTGTCCAGGCCCCTCCTCTTGCGGTGCATGGGGCTCCTTTTCTGCTCTAGGAGTCTGCACTGTCCCAGAGCTGGGATGGTGCTGCTAGATCTCTTGTCAGGATCCCCCTGCCCGCAGCCCCCTCCTCTCAGCCACTGGAGTTCAGGCGGCACCCCCACCAGCACCCCAGGGTTTCTATTCTGCTGCAGTAAGCTGGAGAAGGAAGCATCTCCCAGCTCCAACCTACTTCTTGAGCAGTCCGTTTGCATAACACTGAGCAAAGTCGAGTTCAGCAGCTCTTCTTGCAGCCAGTCGGGAGACGTGCGCAGCCTCGTCGGTGAGTGCATCACACGTGCACTGAGCCATTCCATAATGCAGCAGCATTCGCAGTATGGACGGACCCTGGTTCATCCTCTATAAATAGGCAGGTGCCCAAAATGGCCAATCACAAGCTGTCCTGTGGCTCTGTTACAGGGAAAGGTGTTAAGACATCTTGCTTGAGCCCTCGCAGGGCAAGGTGGTCAGGCTCTCTGGAAGCCAGGCTCCTTTCCAGGGACTCAAAGTACTCAGTCACCTAAGAAAATCTTTGCCATTGTGTGTAAGCACCAGCTCGTTTGTGTCTATCAGCTACCACCCCTGCTATAAGTGTGAACCCATCTAATCAAGCCCCTTGTTCCACTGGGAAAGTTTCCACCCAGGTCCAGTTTCCACCCAGGCTGAGTTTAATCAGTCATCACACAATAGGCACATTCATGTCAGCACTGAAGAGAAATCAATGAAGGAGAAAAAGAATCAGAAACAATCTGTGTTATTTGATAACAACAGAAAATCATTTCCAAACAATGGGAAATTCCAGGCTCCCTGCCCCGGCAGAGTCTGCGAAACCATACGGCACTTGAATCACACTCGCAGTTGCACTTCAAAGCAGCTGAACCGAGCACGAGCTCCATAAGCATTTTTGCTGCCTTGCGGTTTGACTGCATCTCTACGAGCATCCCCTGAATGTTGCTTTGGTTACTAGAAGCCCTAATCTGTTTCCATGAACCTTCTGCTGCAGCCTTTGCAAACCGCAGAAGCCTTATGTTTCCCTGCTGTTGCAGGCTGCCTTTCTGATGATTTAAAGCCACTGCCTTAAGACAGCTGCGCTCCTCCTCTGGCACCAGGCAGCAACGGGGACTCTGGAGGGAAGCACACTTTCCCCTTGCAGTGGGATCTAGTTCCCCACAGAAACCCAGCAGCCTTTGTTCTGTTTGCTGCCAAAGTTGGCCCCTTCCTTCAGAGCGCTGAGACCCGAGCTGAGCACAGAGCCGGAGCCAGGAGCTGCTGTGTGCAAACAGTGGCTGTCCTAGGAGTACTCGGTGCAATGTATGCAGAGATTTGCTGAAGCGTCCGCTTCACGTGTTTCTGCTCTGAGCAGTATTTACTGCTCCTCTCATTAGGTCCCTCATTCTGAAGACTCCTACGTATCGGAGCCCACCAGCAAGGGCCATCTCAGGACAGGAAGAGACAGAACCACACTGGGAAAGGTTAAAAATGGGTCTCGCGTTGATTTGGCCAGACGGTAATCAGCACAAGTGAGATTCCCTAGCTGTGGCCAGATCAGACATAGCAGTAATAATAGTACCTAGGTCTTCTCTAGATCACTGCTAACAAACCAAGCACTAGAACAGTGAAAATGCGGTCTTAGGTTGCTTCCCTAGTTGGGGATAACTTGGCTTGCTATGAGAAAGCAGGCAAAGGTAGAAAATGGTGGTGATTATGATTACTGATAATGTTTTACAATGCGTTCTTTCATGAATAAGAGCCAAATGGCTTCAACAGCCGTTGTATTCATCACCCCCCCATTTAAAACCATCATTGAGGTCGCAAAGGTGAGCGCTGGCAGAGTTAGGAAATGCTAGCATTAAGGCTGCCTGTGGAAAAAAAGAGCATCTGATCATGTCATTAAAGTCGCTCTCATAATGCACAGAGAGAGGAAACCAAGTTGGATCTGAGCATTTAAGCTTGCCATCTGAAAGGTGCTTGTCTCATGCTAGTTTTTTGGCAAGGAACTTCTGACCTCTCTTCTGAAAAGGAAGCTGAATAAACAGGAATTGCAACATGCGACATCACCCTGACACCCCCACGGGTCATTGATGAGTCCAGCACACAAGGCCTCTGGTACTGGCACTGAGGAGGTGACTATCAGCAGCAACAGATCGACAGGCTCTGTCCAGCAGCTACTCCCCTGTTTTTGGCCCTGCCCAGGTACAGGGTGGAGGACAAGACTTCAGAGAAGACAGCTTCTGTCTGCTCTCCGTGCAGGTGTTCAAACCCAGACGCAGAGCAAGCAGAAGTCTGTGCAGCAGCCTTTGGAAGGAGAGCCCTGATCCGCTCTGGGTTGGATTGTGCCCATCGTGCAGATTGTTCAGGGAATTTAGCTGCTAAAATCCAAGAAGTCTCTTTTAAGCATGCGCAGAGGATTATAATGTGGGTGAATTTTCCTGGGGCCAGCAAAGGAATAGCCCTGACCTAGAGGCCACCGGCCGGCCAGTGATCTGGTCCCTGTTCCAAAACAGGAAGGCACAACAGCATTTCAAATAAAAGGCTGCCAGAATATTTAACATGAGCAAAACCATCTTGTTTTTCCCTCACCTGCCTCTTGGAAATGACTGGATGGTTTTGGTTGATTTTTTTTTAAATAAATGAATGAATGAATGAAAGAAAGAAAAAAAGAGAGGGGCGTGGGGGGGCTGAGGCCCAGCAGGGAAAAAATCAGCCCAAAGGCTTACAAGCTTGGCAAAGTTATCAGCAAATGGAAAGAGGGTTTTATAAAAAGAAGCATTGAACACCCTTAATAGGTGGTATAGCTAGCTCCACCTAAAGCACCACACACACACACACACACACACACTTACACTTACACACTTTTTGACACAACCCAAGTAAAAACATTTCAGCTCATTTTCTTAAGTACAGATTCAAGAGCCAACCATCTTATACAGCCAGCTGATAGCAACCCGGCTTCTACGGCCCCCTCCCCACCTACCCAGTGATTCACACATTATAACTCTGATAGTCCTGTTTGCCTCTGAGCTCAGCGAAAGAACTAGATCAGCATGCACATTTATTGCCTCCCCCTGATGTTCTTCTGCCTAACGGGTGGACGGAGGCAGGGCCAAAGGAAGGTTATATAGCAAAAGTAAATGAGTCACTAATTGTCAGTGCAAAATAAACAGCTCAATATGAAAATGCTCTCTATTGTATTCTGAAAGTCACCAGCTCTTCATTATCATCAAAGGAGACTTAAGCTCTCAGAGAAATTTTCCAGAAGTTAGAGCTGGGTCATTACAATTCATCATCCAATTACCAAAGAACACAGTTACTTTCCTGGACTGCCTCTCTATGGCCGGTGATGGAAGAATCCCACTGGCTTTGCTGCTACGAGTAGGAATGCCATCAGCAAAAGGTCACTTCTCTGGGGTCACAGAAATCTGGGAGGTGGGAAAGACGACGGGAAGGAAACACTGCCTGCTGAGCAAGGGAATAAAGGAGAAAAGCAAGGTTTATTATACAAGTTTACAAGGCCACATGTGTCTTACTATATCATCTGAGCCCTGACAAGAGGAATAAACACATCAGACAACAGTCCATGGAGAATGCATCCACTAAGACCGCGATATAATTTCTTCATGGTCAAAAACCCTCAGGACAAAAGCTGCAATGCGTGTGCGCGAGAGTGCAGAGGGTTTCAGCTTCCTGCCACAGAACCACTTCAACCCAATTTGCCCCATCAGCTGTTAAAAACCACATGCAAAACACAGCTATGAGTAATGTTTTAATTAGCTGTAGTGTCACGTTCTGACATACACACAGAAATTATTTCCCGGGCAGAAAGCATTTTGTACAGAAACGCATTTCCGTTATCTTCAGAACATGTGCAACTCAAGCATCTTGCGTTTCTGCTTCCCAAAGCACCCAGTGCGATAAATACACAAGAACAAAGGAAGAACATTTCAGATCAAAGTAGAAAAATGCAAGCACGGCTTTTACAAGGTACAGTTCAACCCACCCACAATCAGAACTTTTTTTTTGTTTTTTTTTAAGATTGGCTTTTCATTTGAACCTTTCTTTCTCTCCCCTGCTATCTTTACAACTTTGACATGCAGAGAATTAAACCGGAGTCTTCCAGAGAAAGAAATGCAAAAACCGTTTGCAGTTGGTCCCCAACCATTCACAAGAGATTCACAGAGCTGGCCACAACTACTGCTAATAGTCACTGCGAGGGAACAAATATCCTGAAACATGTTTTTAGTCCAGCAAGTAGGAACTGACCCGATGCACATCCCTTACGTCCATCTGTAATGGTCACTGCATTTGGCGGTCTCTCATAAATTAATACCTTGCCCTGCAAACGCCCCTCGGGGTTATCTGTTCTTCAGGAAGGGCTGGCTATAAATGGGAGGCACATTCACATCCTCCTTTCTTGGGCTGCCTTTTGTCAACTGCTCTGTTCCAAGTGAATGGACAGCTCCCTGGGAAGATGAGCTAGAACACAAGAAAAGGCACCTTGGGGCAATGCCGCGAACCAGCAATGCTGCCCGAGGCGGTTCAGACGTTCGTGTAACCAGGGCCCGCTGTCACCCCTCTTTGCCATGTTTCCAAAAAATGGTACAGCAGTGTGGGAGCCCTACTGTAGACAGCCACTTGTCTAAGCCAGGGCTCCCAGCACACCCGACCCAGAGCCATCCGGGTGGGACGATTCTACAGAGGTTTCTTAGTGTTAACGATTTTCATGCACGCATCCCAGTGCTGCACACATCATGTAAGCGTCAGATCTTAGGTCAGCAGTAGTGATCAGAGTGACCAGCAAGGGCATGTAACCACTAGCTGACTAACTCTATCTTCTGTAAGCTTTTACAAGCAGAACAAAGACTGATGTATTCATCTTGCAAAATCACCACCAACCTGGGTACAAAATGGACTCTCCCACCCCCGCCTTGTTGGTAAGGGAAGTCTGGGGGATAAGTGGGGGTAAGGGTACCTGGGGAAGGGATTGGGTGCTTGTTTCTGATTTGCAACCTGAATCATCCCAGGTGCCTGAGCTTTCTGAAGCTACCGAGCAGCCACCCTCTGAAGCCAGGTCCATGTTATCCCCCAAGCAGAGGACCCAAAAATGTCAGTTTTCTTTCCTTTAAAGCAGAGATTGAGATTTTATCTGCTAATTAAATGAAGCGGCCAAAGTTCCTTTTCTGACAGAGCTATTCCAAGCTGGCGTGCAATCAAAGGGGAGCGACACTTCCCAAGTCCAAAAGGAAATGAAGGACAATTATGGAACCTTTTCCAAGTCCTCGCATCAAACTGAGAACCGTGCTCCAGAAAACCTTGCAAAGCCTACACAAGGAAGAAGTGCCTCCAGCACAGCGCACCCATGTATACCAGCTGCTGAGACCAAAGGAATGCCAGCAGTTTGCTCCCCTGTAGGGTGCAAGTGCACAGGACGAAGGAAGCACGGCAGGTCTGGAGCAGACATATCACATCTGTTCAGTGCTTGAGCGTTAGTGAAAGGTTTCAGCGATGAGATGAGGAGTGCTAGTGCTCGGTGACGAGAACGGCTGGCTTCAGGTAGGGGCCCAGCAAACAGGTCCGCAGAAAAGAAACCCAAAAGTGCAGACGGTGGCAAACAATGGTCAGAGCGAATGACTAGAAGCAGGTGCAGCTGGACGCCAAACTGCAGCTCAGCTTTAGGTCACTGGCTGGCTCTTTCAGCAGATCACTTGCTTAATTAGTGCAGAACCCAGACACCCCCCCCTATTAACTGCTTTTGCTCTCCCAGTCAACATCAGCAAGCCCTCAGCAGCTGGCACAGACACCAGACCCATCCCTGGGCCAGCCACGGATCCCCCACCTCTGTGCACGTGGGAGAAATGGGGAGGGGCGGGACACAACAAGAAGATGGCCAGGAAGCCCGGCATTAGGCCAGATTTTCAGCCTTAAAAGCAAAACTTCTCAGAAGGGGAAGAGGGATGAAGTGTGACGGTGCAAGGGGGAATGTGAGTTTCACTGAGACTTTGCGGGTTTGTATGAGCAAAGTTCAGTTAAAATGAACCCGTGCTTGATCTGGAGTGCGTGCCCCTCATGCCCCTGCCTCAGGTGAGCTCTATGCCCTTGAACTGCAGCTGTGAACACTGAAAGCCTGTCTGTACAGCAGCCCCCACAGCAGTACTGCCACAAAGAGAAACCCAAGTGTGCCACGGAGTGCGACTCTCCCGAGGCAGCCGCCAGCCAGCTGCAGCAACCACCCATCCCACCGGACAGAGGGAAAATGGATTACAGCCAGGAAGGTGCACAAGGATTCTTTGGCCATGGAAATCCATGTGGTCTTGTCACATCAGCTCAGCTGGGAAACGCCTTTAGGGTGACAAGAAAAAGGCACAGGGGAGGTTAGGGAGAGATCCAGGGGCAGTAACAACGTGACTGGGTCTCTCGCTTATGGATCCCCTGAAAAGTAGAGCAGTTCTTCCCTGCTAATGTTTTGGCCTTGTGCTCCACCCACCTGCCCGCTCCCTCTGAGATCAGCTAGTGCTCTGACTCCAAAAGTTGCTGAAAAACAGCCTGGGCTTGGATATTTAGAGTCTAATCCTCCTCTCCCTTAGGCTGGCCCCAATCCAACAGCCTGCTCTGTCCAGTTACGGCAGGGCTAGCATTAGGAGCGGGGCCCTTCCGGTTTAAATCTGGAGAGCGAGCTCCACCCTGCCAACAAACCCTGGCAGCGGCAGGCTTCTAATTACAACTCCCATTTCTAGTAGCTCTCCCTGCAGGGCAGCGACGGCGCCAAGGGAGCACACCCACAGCCTGGAATGAAACAGGCGGCCAAGAGCACGGGAAGACGGTTCTGCCGGACAGTTGGCTTGTTCCAGCCCTTAGTGGGGGAAGGAGACAGGTACAGCGTGGGAATTCCCAGAAGGGAGAGCGGAGGAGCCCTGCATGCAGGAGACAACAAGAAGCTGCAGATGGAGAACTTGGCCTCAAAGCTGCAGCAGAGACTGCTGGCATGTTCACTGTAAACTGGCTCGAGCCTTGCTCCCCAGGGAGGAGGATCCTCCTCGCTAGTTTATGCCCTGTGCCAGCCCTCAGATCACAAGAGGGGCACGTGGGCATCTCGCTTCAGGTTCAGTTAAGTTGCAGATGCCAGAATCCCAGCTGTTAGGGGCATCTCTGCATCTTGCTTTTCAATAAACAAGCAGCTGCATGCTAGGGAGCAAGAGGTGTCCTGACATTTTCAGGATAGAGTCAAACAGGCCATGGGGGAAGGTCTAAGTGGGAACTGCAGCTTGATGCTGGAGGAGTGGCCAAACCCTGGGGGGTAGGGCAGATGATCCACTCCAACTGTATCCTACCCTCCAGGCTCTGCCACGGTCTCTGATTGTGAGCTACGAATGCTCCAGGTTGAGCAGGTGAATCTGCCCACCGTCCCCAGTGTCACTCACTCCACCCTGCTTCACGCCGCCTTTCCACCCCCAGCTGCATGGAGCCAACCAACCGAACTTCTACGTTTCGGCAATGTAGTGTAAGACAAGGGGAGGCCTGAGGCGCTGTGCAGGGGACAGAAAGCAGCCGCAGGGCCAACAGATGCTTCCTCCACTGGCCTACAGTCTCTTCTTGATGAGCTTCTCCAGCTTCCGTATGCGGGAGGACTCCTGCTCAGGCGTCGGTGCTGTCAGAGAGATGGAGCTGGGGTTCTCCATCCCCGAGGGAGGGGCGGGGAGCCTCTGGCGGAACAGCTCCAGCATGCTGCTCTGCTCGCTTCTCTTTAGGCCCTATGAAAAAGCAGAAAAGCAAAGCACAATTAAGATGTGCCCAAAGCCTTACCGAGCCTGGAGAGCAGGTGCCTGGGTGGAGCTACTGGGAATCCAGCTTCTCATCTCAGCCTGGTCCTGACCCAGGCAGGATGCAGCCACCTGGAACCCCAGGCTGAACTGCAGCTCTGTAGGGGGCATGGGGGGGGAGAGGCGTTAACTTCCAGAGGTGGGAGAATGCACTTCCTCTGTAAATCGCTTCCCCCTCAAGCCTCTTTCAAAGCCTGCAGTCTTCATCTGAAGGGGCTGCCCAGGCGCTCGGGATTAGCTGGAGGGGTTCTGACCTTCATGTCCAGTATCTTCTGGAACGTGTCTGTGCTGCAGTCGGCGAGGAGCTTGATGTAATTGTCAACAAACACGACCGGGGGCTCGTGGGGCGCCATGACCACCTGCAGGAAGAGGGGCACAAGACACAGGAAGGAGACGAACATTAATCCAGCACGGTGCAACCCAAGGGGGCTCAGCACCCTGGCAGCACAAGCGGTGCCCAATCCCTTGAGAAATCCCAGCCTGTTGTGTGCCCTGGGCTCTCTGCAAGGTCGGTTTCCAAAGAGAGAGCCCCTTGCAATGCCAGCCGGCATGTCTAGGTCAGGAATCTTGAGCAGAGTTACCTTCAGGATCATCTCTGCCCGAGTCATGCCCTTCACGACGATCTTGGTGTAGCTGGCAGGTGCTTTCCTCACCACTTGGGACCCGATGGAAGGCAGATCCAAGAGGACCATCTTCAGAGAGTGAGTATCCAGCAGGAGCTGTAACAGTTGACCGCTCCGTTACACACAGTTCTCATAGACAACGGCCCCTCAGCTCCTGGATGTGCAAGTTCAACTCTTTACACCCCGTGACAATTGGGGCACTGACATCACTGACAGCATGGGAAGAATGAATTAACGCCACGGCAACTTAAAGGACCAGATCCCCACCATGGGTGAATATCAGCATAGCTCCATTGACTGCAATGGGGCTACTGGAATTTACCCCATCTGGGTACCTGGCTCATGTTACCTGGATTTCCCCATTCCCTCAGTGCACATGCAGGAACATCATCTGCTGTTTGTAAGCTAAGGAGATATGAAGCTGCAATGCTAACAAGTTCCTACGGTCACTTCAACACCTTGCTTCCTTTGCCTGCCGACCTGCTGTTCTACCAAGCGCTTGGCATTTATTCACCCACTTGCTGACTGTCTTCTTCACATAACTAATAAATCTACAGCACAGTAAATGCGCTGACAGCTCCCTGCTCCCGCTGCACTGCATTTACAAACCGTTAGGATAAAGGATCCAGTGCATATTGACTTTCACTAAACCAGCACCTCCAAATGCTTGGCAGCTGGGGAGAGGAAGTCTTGGCAAGTGCTCTACGGCCCCAAACGCTGTAGCTTTCGGTACTGCGCCAGTTCAGATGTAAAACGCAGGAGAGAGACTATCTAGGCAGAAGCCTGAATAATCCAGGCTGCATGGTGCTTCCACCAAAGCAGAGCATGATCTGCTTTTACAGTGCTGGGCAGGAAGAACTGTTAGGCTATCCAGACCCACAGCACGTTTCCTGCAGAGGGGCTCTCCTGGAGCCAGGTGGCCGCCTGCTCTCCCCAGGGGCTACATAACATTACTAGCACTGTAAAAACCCCTATAACCGCCAGATCGAATGGCATTAACATTTGTGCTACAGAACAAGGACCACGTGGACTTTTCTAATATATTAAGGAACACAGCTCTTGAGCAAAAAATGAGGGGTAGGGCAGTGCATGGAAGTTCAAATCTGGACTGGGTTAACAGCGACAGACTATCAGGACTCCACGATGGCTGTTTCGAGGCTTGCACCAGATGAACTGATGATATCAGGTCAGTCGCCTGCAGACAGGATTTCTAACACAAACCCTGTGCCAGCGCCTGGATTCTAGCGTAGCTTTTATTAAATAGCAGGTGAGAAAAGCAGTTTCCAAAAGCAGCAGGGCAGTGAAAAGCAATGTGGCTGCACTAATCATTGCACAGAGGGTCAAACTTACAAAGGTATTTTGTCACCAAAGGACGCAGACAGGCAATGAGTGGGCTTTTCAGAAAACCCAAGGTGGGTGTCAGGAACCTAATGCATTCAGGTGCCTTTGCAAATCCCAGGGGCCATTTCACTGCATCTAAATACCCGATCAACCTGGCCGAGAGAACAAGCCTCACTTGAAATGAAAGAGATTCGAAGGGGATGGAAGATGAACAAAAACCTGTACTGCCTCATGCTGCTGTTTGCTTCGGATGCTGCTACCAGAGGGCTGAAAGGTTGCACATTATTTCAACGCACCAACAACCAAGTCCTTTACTAAAAAACACAAATTCACTGCTGGCAATGGGTTGATCACTTTAGTCTCCTGGTTATTCTGACAAGATCCAGTAACTGCCTTAAGTCTCTGATAAGGCTTATTGTACAACTAGGGCCGTTTGCTTTCTATTAGGAAACAGCGGGAGAATTTTAGACAAATGCAGGAGTTTTTTTGTCTCTAAGATCCAGTTTCCTTTCATGGCAGCCTGCTGCTCAGAGACTTATTCTCCCCTTCCTTGGCAACAGGCACCTTCTAGGGCACCAGTCAGAAGTTTACTGTTCTGCTGCTCAGGACGATCCTGCCTTTCCATCAGAGGCAGCCTGCAGCGAGACAGCTGTATCCACAGCAGACAGCTGAAGGCCCATCTCCCCCAGCCACATCTTCAAACAAAGAGCCGCGCTGTCCAAGTCATGAGACAGGTGAATGGTGAGCGACAGACCTGACAGCTGCCCCCAGAACGTAAAGGTAATGAGAGCCCGCTGCTCTGCCCAGACGCGTGCATCGCCTGACACGAGGGTATCCGTCAAAAGGTCATTCTTTCAATGGAAAAGCATCAATCGAGTCCCAGGGAGTACGACACCACTTCTTCCTTCAGGTCATGTCTTGCTGTCTGCTGCTTGATGGGAGACAAGAAAGAAGGCCTCGTAGCTGGGAGTTCAGAGCTCCAGGCCCAAACTCTTGGCAAAGCTACAAGGAGATCTTTGATGAGACCTCTTCTAAAGCGCAGTGCCTCCTGCCGGATCTGGGATGCCCTGGCACATCCTAGCAGAAACCCGACTCTGCTTAGCATGAGATCAGTCACATCCGAGCTCACAGATGTCTGAGGCTCAGCATTTTTCATTATAAGACTGGCACGGAGCTGGGTTAAGAACTCATGCAAAGCGATTTGATCTTGGCTATAGCTTAGCACAAAAATCTCAGCCTTAAAGCAATGTTGATTTTTTACATGTTTTTAAAAGGAGAAAACCAACCCAGACACTTATTAGTTTTCAAAGCAGGTGGATTGAACCTAATGCCAAGAATTAAAAAATAAAAGGAAGGATAACTGAGCTGGATCGCCTCTGTCTTGGGTGTCCGAAGGGACGCACTGTAACTGGGCCAAGTTTTGAGAGAGGGTGTCCAGCACTGTCTGAAAACGAGGACATCCAAGAATCACTTCTTTCTGAAAAGCTGAACCTAAAGCATTATTTCTCTCTTGCATTCTTCTTCCCATGCTTGATTTCTTGACTTTCCTCATTACTCCAGACTTTTTCTCTAAGTCTCAATCCCCAGCACGTTTTATTCCTCTTCCAGACTCTCCCCAGTCAGTCCTCCTTGTCCACTCCTGGCTGTGTTAGTCTCCCTCAGGCCACTAGGCCAGATCAAAAAGCTGAGACCCATCCGGAGCAGAGCGCATACAAGCCTGGTGGGCTCAGCTTCGCTGCCAAACGCCTACAGAAATCCCCCAAGACAGTGCTGTAGAAGACCACAAATGGAGCCCTGGGGAACTACATAACTTAGCCCCAAGGCTCTAGGAAGGGTGCCAACCTATTCTGTTCAAAATGCATGCATAATAGGCCCTGCACCGCTCCAAATCCAGCCGAGGTCTCCTACAGCAATCTACACTTCTGCGCAACACTTCCTTCCCTAAACTTTCTACAGACAAACACACACACAAGGTTTCCATAACCCACCTTCTACAAAGCTGTTCAAACAAACCATGAGCTGGGAAACAAATTAGTAAAGGCAAAAATGTCAGCTGTTTCTTATGCTTCCACCCTTCATTAAGCATTCTCTGGTAATTACACCTCACCACTGCAACGTGTCCATCAGCAACTGATCTCATGCCTCTGGAGTGCCCAGGCTCAAAGGGGGATGTTTTGGCTATAATTTGGAAGTTAAAAGACTGAGCTCTACATTAGCTGAGCATCATTTGGAGGGTGTGCAGCGCTGTCTGGTAGCACTGAAACTCTACCATGTCTCACGCAGGACATGGGCTCCGTCCCTGACAAGTTTCAAAAGTTACAGCTCCTCCGGCAGCACGTGTGCTCCAGGACCAGCTCCCTGGAAGATTATGGAGATGCTGGAAAGGCTGTTAGAAGAGCAGCCTCCTTTCTTCGAACACAAGCACAGCTGTCAAGAACTGTACTTGGTACCGCCAACATACCTGTAGCTCTGAAAAGAGGTTAAAAACAAACCTGATTTCCAAAAGCTGGTTCTACTTCCTCTCTTACAAGGTCACACTTTGTTTTCCCAGCTATGTGCCCAACCATGTTACAAAAGAGTCCTCCTTTTTCTACAGGACACCAGTTTAGAAACCTGTAAGAGTTCTGCCATTTAGTAATAGAAGAAGCTAAGACAGCAAGTCACTAGTAGATGTTCACATGGTTATAAAGCTCCTAGCACCGTCGCAAAGCAGCAGCCGCATGAAAATGCAACATTCCTAACCAACCAGCTTCACGGCTGGATGGCCATGAACATGCCTGGGGATTAGGAACAATATTAACTGCTAAGAACACTATGGATATTGACTGATTACTGCGCGCTGGGAAGCAGGGGAAATTAATCAGAGCTGAGAGGTGAGCTTTGTGAAGGAGGAAATTTCAGTCCCCGATCAGAATTTCTGCCATTAAGACAGCAACGACTACAGCCAAACTTTAATTTCCAGGTTGACAAACCAATGTGCACTGGCTCCTCTCTAGACTATTTACTATGCAAATGGATTCTCCTTCCCATTGTGGCTGCTCTTAAGCTGTGCTGGGGTTTTTAATGACTGGAGTTTGCAAAAGCCACAGCAGTCAACTGATATTTATGGTGGAATTGCTGCCTTGCAGAGAGCGCATTCGGCAGCCACCCCTCCTTCAGGAACAGATGTTTATATGAACTGTGGATGAACCTCCCCATTGCCCAGGACCCCCTGCACCCCTCACACACTGGGCTGGACTTTGAGGGGAGTGGGGGAAGCGCATGTACGATACTGTCACCCAGCAAGGCCTCTGCGTCAGCAGAGAAGGCACTGGCATGCGTTTGCACCACAGCAAGGAGTGGCACAGGAAGCAGTGACACAGGTCAGGGCCAGATCCCAGCCAGGAGGATGATTTCAGTTTTCACGCACTCTTTGCACAAGAGCCTTTGCCACAAACAGCAAGGACTTGTCAGGAACATTTCACACCTGAGAAGTTCTGGGGGCTGTATGAGCACTTCCATCTCGTTCTACCCTCTGGGATAGGGACCACCTGCTTTATTACCCGCACTGATCTAATGAGGTGCCTACAGGAGGAACTGACTGGCAGAGCTCAGAAGAGGAATTCAGGCCTCCTGGGGTCCTCATGCAGGAGGTACAGGGAAGTGCTCCAGGCCATACAACAAGGTGCAGCAAAGGTGGGAACAAAGCCAAGAGCCTGGGATGCTCCCATCATCTAACTGCTACCTGGAACTTACAATGCAATTCAGATAAAACAGAACAAGCCCTGCCTCTCCTCAGCAACCTCGTGACCTCTATATAACACCCTTCTTAGTCCCCTTGGACATGGAGATCTCTACAACAGGATGCAATGAGTTTCTCTCACCTGTTCTGCTCCCACCATGCTAATTGGTTTGCACTTGAATAGGTGGTTGATGAACTTGGGAATGAAGGAGCTGCAAAGAAGAGATGCAAAGTTACGCATTTTGATTTCAATACTCACAAGTCACACGATAGCGTATGCTAACACTGTGCAAATGGAATCGGCATGGTCTTCCCTAAGTGCAAAGGTATGCAGTTCTCTGATGGACTGCAGGCCCATTGTGCAGGTTAAACAAACCACAAATAGAGAAACGGGTCAAGCAGAGTTCTTTTCCTTGAACCGTGCTGACCTGAAAGGTAATGGGGAATCATGTACATAAATGCTTCTCTGTAAAAAAAATGCAGTACGATATTACACTGTGAATTCAAGCACACAAGCTATCACAAACCATCAGGTAGCAACACGTTAGGGTTATACCTGTTCACAGAAGGGAAATACAGCATCTTGATGACAACAGGAACCTATTCTATAAAGGATATTTAGATATTAAGACCTTGTGGCATGAGTTTGCGGTCCTGAGTCCAGGTTCTTATCGTGCAAGATCCTGTATGTTCATGAAGTTGGAAAGTCCTTATCCTAAGGAGCTTACAGTCGGAACAGGTAAGAAGGAGGGCTGGGGAGAACAAGCGTCACTGCCTCTCTCTCACAACCAAGGATCTGAATCCAGCGAGGTTAAGTGAGATGCCACACTAAAAACTGAGTCCTTGGGCACTGCCTGAACATGAGACCACCCTCCTCTATACAACACAGAATAGTGATTTACTGGTTTCAAGAATCTTTTTCACTTTGATTTTAGGTTTTGATTACTGATTTCCTTTTAACATGGAAAGAGATGCCCCCACCCCATGGAGAAAAGCCTTATGTTTACTTACAAATGATGTCCCACAAATGGCACCCTGGAAGCTATGTGAGACCTTGGTGTACCGAAAATAAAAACACACTCAAAAGGCACCCCGAGCGCACGTTTCAGATGTGTATGCATCTCTGAATTTCACGTGCTGAAAACAAAAGACTTGGGTGTGAAGAAACAGCCGTGCTCACCATCCCGGCACCACCACCACTGAGAAGACCCTATTGCCCTGCCAGAGAAACAGAAAGGGGCCCAAGCACTCAGGTAACTTCAGATTCCTCCTACCCACCTGCAATACTAAACCCCAGCACCAGATGCATTCAGAAGTGCAGCAGGCGGTGAATGGCCAGCTCATGTATTGTGAATGTATCTACCTGGAACTTAAAGGGCTGCTGGTCAGGACCGTATCAACAATACCCTGGTTTTCTTCTTGTTGGTTCATTTCTAACTTATGTTGCTTCCTCCATGTGGCCCCTGTTTAGCTGAATGTCTGCACAGCTCAGTGTCCAGTCCCACATCTGTGACTGCGTGGCACACTTAGACTGTAATGGCTCAGCCCTGGATGTTTTTTTTTAGTTAGTCTGTTTTCTGTCCTCCACATAAGGCTCTACTTACGGCAGTGATTTGAATTCAGTTTGGTTTCCCCTTTGCATATGTCAAGCTGGTAGTTTCCTTCCTGCAAAACAAGAAGCCTGGGCAGCATCTGGCTTGTCCTGCCACCTGTCATTTCAGCCAGGCCGTTCACTTTTGCTCAGACTTGCACAAGAATGACACACAGCATTTGTAGCGCGTGCACACAAAGCTGCTTTGAATGAAAGAGGGCTCTATGAAAGAGGGCTCAAAGGAAGGAGTTCTTCAAGTGAAGGCTTCTCCCTTCCCTGTCTTCGGGCTATGACCTCTCTCAGCAAACAATCTTTTACCTAGTGAGGAGCCTCGTTGGGGAACAATTTAAAACCATTACCAAAAGCAAGCAACTGGACTGCCCTCAAATGGTTTTCAATTTGGCCACATGAGAAAACTATCCTTGGCAACAAAGAATAAATCATGGGAGGCAAGCAAACGCCTCAGGGAAGCATTAAAGCTGAAATGAAAGCTATCGGGCTGAGAAGACCATTTTTCAGGTGTATAAATAAATCCCAGAGGGCAATTAAAGAGAGCGCCAAGACCAGCTGGAGTTGACGTGATCGTATAAAACAGACAGTCAGTAGCAGCTCTGGATGTGGCAGCTCTCTGCAAATGGAAGAGTGAGAGAGATTAACCGTACTTTTGATCTTACATGGAGGTCCAGGCCTTGCTTCCTGGGATTAATGCTCCCACGTTGTGGGTGGGAGACAGTAGTGACGTTTCCCTCTGCAGGGTTTCAGAGAGGGGCTGGGGCTCAGAGGGGACTGAAGTGATCCCCCTTTTAGCCAGCAATAGTGGGGGTTTGTTTTACATGAAACAAAAGGGAAGGCCTCACAGGACGGCCACACACAATCAAGGCAGGAGGGCAAAGGGAGTGACCTTTGCATCCTAGGACACAGCTTGTTTTATGCCCTCTCTTATTGGAAACAGCTTCCCATTCCCAGCAGAGAGAACGAGATGAGCTGCGTGAGCCAAAGGGGGTGCTGATGCTTCTTCTGCAAGACGGCTGGTTCAGGGCGTCAAGAGCAGCAGCACCCGAACAAGTCGTTCCAGCTCTCCAAAGGCTTGGGTCTACACAGCCCAAGTCCTAAGGTCAGCCCCAACTCCTGGATCTCCTCTAGCACACGACTCTCATCCTTCACTGAAGACTGCCTGTTCTCTGCGTGGGTTATGCACACTGAAGTTTCAGCCCAGCCCCTTCGTAGTCTGAGCTGTAAAATCCCATCCAGACCCTCCACACAAGCAGACTAGTCCCATGGGCATCAATGAAGCAAAGCAAGACAGATTAGGAGCCTAAAAGATGGAAATCACAGTACTTGAAAGGCGCCTATCCAAAAGGAGCTGGCTTTGCCAAGCCTGTGCTTTGCTAATCCTTTGCACTGATGTTGCATTAAACAATACCTCATTAAGCAGGACAGACAGATGCAACCAGAGTAGTTCTGTCTTAAGGGAGATGAACTACAGATCACTGTTCAAAGCATCCTGAGTCACTGGCAATACAGAATCACTTACTTTCCCCAACCCCTGTGAAGTTCAGATCAGGTCTTTACTCTGAATCTCAGCGTCCTTTGAAATAGTTCTGCTAAGAGCCTGCCCCACAGCCTACCCAAGTCATTGGAAAAACTCCCACTCCAGTTACCCCTGCTCTACTCTGGACGGGTAACCTGGAGCTTCTGAGGGTGCGAGAGAGGGAAGACTATTTTTAAAACCCCACAGTGCACCACAGCTTCTTTTACTTTGTTCTTTAGTCCTAATCCTCTGGTGATCTCAGGATAGTAAGTTATGCAACACCCACCCTGGCCTCCCTGTTGTATTTTGCATCTAAAGAGGGAAAAAAATGAGACATAATACAACTATAAGACCAGGGACTTTAGTGCTGCTCTTCTTGCAGGCTACAATTCAAGTGCATTTCTACTCCCTTCTCCTTGTGGGCGGGGGAGAAGGGGGAAGGCAGGCAAGGTTACATCTTGCTCAGAAAGCACATACATTAAGAGACTGATCTCGTTTCTGAGGGCAAACTCTCTTCCTCCACATTCAGTTCACATCCCTGGGTTTTAAGTTTTGTGACATGAGAAGTCTTCCCTCCTTGTGGTCCCGTAACTCAACACCAGGCCTTGGTACAAGTTGATGAGATGGAAGAGGAAGCTGGTGGCGCAAAGATACAGACACCAACATGCGACATAACTGCGCTGCGTACAGGTCCACGGGCCTTAGTGCTGCGGAGCTCAAGAAAAGTAAAGAGAGACCAGACCAGCCTGTAACGCCAGTACTCTCTGGACACGGGCCCCAGGCACACATCAAGATGTCATGCAGGGTGCCACTTATACACCTCTTTATATCCAGGCTTTACAGAAAGATTTCAAATACAGACTGGCAAACCCTCTCCATCCCGGGCACTCCAGGAACTGAATTTCCCCTCTCACAGATCCATCGGCCACTCATTTCTAAAGGACTCTCTGTACTTCTGCGGGCTCTGGATCTCACTCACAGTTGTGGTAAGAAGTCTTTAAAGTGAATCTCACTTTCTACAGGTTTCTACGGTCTACCCCACAACAATCTTTGATCCAGTGCCTCATTTCAGTGCAGACTTTGGCTTGTCCTAGATGGGAGAGCTGGGGGCTTTTCTGTACAATCAACCTGGTATGTGCTTAGCAATAAAGTTAGAAGGGAGTCAACTAAACTGGGGTATTAGGACCGTGCTTGCGAACAGCTGAGTAAATAGATTTTTTATTTATCACCATGCTAACAATATAAAATTAAAGTGTAACCATATAGAAGGCTTAAACAATAAATTTGTCCTGAGACAGCATTTCAAACAGTGATTATAGAGGGTGTCATAGCATGATTTATCAGTAACTGCTCCTTAATGCAAAATAATAAGTGCCCAGAGACTGAAGAGGGAACATAATTCCCAGGCCATTCGTCCTGCTGCTGAAGCTAATGGCTCTCCAGAGATCTCACTACCTCCTTTCCTGCTAAAGTACTCATAGAAACTGAAGCTTTGGATGGAAAACCCACACAATAATGGCAATGCCATACAATGTGCTTCGCAGGGATATGCTTATTATGAACAACAGAACAGGGAAGTAGTGTTAAGAGTGCAGGGTTTCTCACCAAACTGTCTGCTGGGCTGGCTGTGCAGAGCTCTGAGGGTGGCAGCTCTAACTCCCAGGGACTTCCAATAGCTTTCCCCTTACCCCCAGTCACCACCTGGTAGGATTCAGACAGATGTAGGCAAATAAAAAGGGAGCTTAAAAGAAACTATACATCTCTCCATCAAATCAGATATTGCTTTAGGAGTCAGGACTCTAAAAGAACCATGCAATAAGTCTTTAAAGTTGAGATTTCCAAGGGACCCGAGAGCCGAGGACTCGACTCCAGCTGGTGGGCAATGGAAAGCGGGCACTTAATTCCAGCATCTCTGCCGGGCCCTCTCAGCCCCCCAGTCACTCCTGCCCTGTCAAGCACTAAGTGACACACCAGGACGTGGGTCAGTGTGCCCACTCCACAACAACTTTAATGTTCGTTTCCATTCTTAATGGCTCTTTTTGCACAACCGACCGCTCTGTCTTCGCCCTTGTAGGTCTGTTTCTTGTTACATGCACCCCCTCTCAGTGCACAGATTACTTCAAAGGTGTGTTGTTATAAGAGGAATGATGGTAATGAGGTTTCATACATAACCTCACAGCCAGGGTAAGATGTTTCCCATAACTATGCTGAGTTATTTTATTAAATACTTAAATGCAGTCTGTCAGTCTCTCCTATATCAGGACTTCCCATTCATCTGCATGGGACTGATTTTCCTATGAATGCCCAAACAAAAACCTTCACTACTTAGGAAGTGGTTCTCCAGTGTTCATCAAAAAGGTTGATAGGGTGGTCAAGGCATGTAAGAAGGAACTTATCAAAACAAATGACTAAGGCAAATGTGTTTCAGTAGGAAACTCAAGATGTGGAAGGGAAGCATCTTTCAATCTCATGACAACTCCCTCACACTCCTCCCAGACTTGTGGAGGGCTGGACTCAGAGAGCCAAGAGCCACTGATGTAAAGTGCTAGAAGACAAGTATGTCATGACATAGGAGCTGGCTAACGGGACCGAGAATGCCGAGGTAGGACAGGGACTTACTTTGCAAATTTAATGCAGAACTGGGTGAAGTACTTTCTTGTGGATGCCAGGTTGTCACGGATGATGGGGACGTTCTGCTTAATGTGAAGAATAACCGAAGTGACGTATGGACTCTGGTCACCAACATGTTCCACGTTCTGCCACTGCATCTGCAGGAGGACGACAAACCAAAGGGTGCTTGAACTCACCAGGCTTTAAACCATAAGGAAACACAAAGCACACTGCAGTAAGTGCCCACACTTGGACATCCACCCTTTGGAGATCCGTAGAGTCCACCATGAATTGCCCTCTAAGCACAGCTGCCTCATCAGCCCAGAATGAAACCCTCAAAGCACTCCAGCTTTTCCTCGCAAAATTGCACATCTGCTTTATCTCAAAAGCACAGACTCCCTGGAGCGACAAGAGAAGGTGTGAAGTAACAGAGCCCCTAGACTGACCCCACTGTATCCAGATACAGAGTTGAGGTGGTCATGTGAGCTGTGGGTGCGTAGAGCAGCCTGCTGGAAAATTTCTTGTCGGCAGCTCCGGGTTCCCTCAGAGGAAGCCTCCCCACAAGTCCTGATTACACTGTTGTCATTTGAGAAAATAACTGCCCAGCGTTTACCCAATTCTTACCTACAAATCTGCTTTATTCTGTAACGCTTCTGCTTTTAATCTTACTAAAGGCACTTTGGTCCAAGCAGCTTTCCAGATTCAGCTCCATCCAAGTGATGTGCAGCACAGATGACTTAATGGGTGAATAAAGCCAAAGTCTGTAAGTCCCCAGAGTCTAACAGCAGTCTGCACACTGCCCATAGCAGTTTAAGGTGTCAAATTGAAGAGAAACATAGCAGGGCAGGCAGGCAGGATGTTCTTCTACATACCTGTTTACCTCTTACTGTACCAACCTTGCACTGGAGACCAACTAAAGAGTAACTGGATTGTTCTGAGCAACTACTCACAGCAATCAGTGCACCCAGACAAATATTCCTAGTCCCTTGCCTGCCTAGCACACTTTCACATATTCCCAACCATGCCTCCTCTTCCAACAGGAATTTGACATGAGTAAGCTGTGGGGATGTTCAGGGTGCAACCAGAATCAGCAGGAGGGTGCAGCTCAGTGGACAGAGAAACCTTTATGCCTATTTCTTACAGCCAATCTTACAAATATGTATATTAAAAATAGTCCTTGCTGTCTATGGGTGTTCCAACAAAACAAACAGTAGCCGCGATCAAAGCTGTAGTGTACACACACTGAAAAGCTATCCAAGAAACATGAACCTAACTCTCCCGGAAAATCTTGATTCCGGCCATTTTAAATGTCCTGTCAGGAATCAGACAGTTTCCCCCTCTCCCCTTTGCGTTTGTTGTGGGACGTCTCCAGAGAGCGCTTGCCTGGTGCCCAAACAGCTGCAGAGGTAGGAGAGCCAACATGACAACTGCGCGGCCACCATTTGCATGACGTGGGGCAGGTGCTTCACAGTCCCAGCAAGAGCTGCTTCCTCCTGCAGAAGTCCCAGAGCCACTACTGGCCAGCACAGGTCTGCAAGACGATATGATCCCTCCATGCCACGCCAGCTCTGCTCTAGGAGTGCTGCAGAAGCGGCATGCATTGCATCTTCCAAACCTGCCGTGGGAGCCTCCTCCAAGGGCAGCACCCTTCCAAGAGTGCATACATCTCAAAGGCCCTCCAGCATCTCTCTGAACAATCACACTGACGAGTCAGGCCACAGCCAGGGGGTGTTCCTCCCGTGGACCTGTGGTCGTGATGAACACGTACGTTTCCTGCCCCTAAGCAGTGTGCAGAACTGACACAGCCACATGCAATGGATCCGGTAAAATAGCTTCCACTCTGGGGGTCATGAAAGACGAGGCAGTCCGCTCTGTAGAGTGCTAGGACCCTTGGGATATGCTCCCATGCATCCTAGCACCCTGCATAAGTACCGGCAAACACAATGTGGACGCAGATCTTGACGCACACTAGGGAACAATGTGGACAGGGAAAGGCAGTTCTCCTGCCTCAAGCTTGCAGGCTGTATGTACAGTGCTCTGCTTATACTTATGTCTAAGACGGTAGGGCCAGGCAAAGGACAACCCAGAACAGAAGCAGTGCCCCACGACAGCCAAGCACCTACGAGTGGTAACTGTTTAGAGGCAAGCAAAGACAGATTCACAGACGTTTAGGGCTAGAAGGGACCTTGTGCTATCATTGGGTCCAGCCCCCCTGCTCTGGGCAGGAAAGACTGCCGGGGTCGAATAACCACAGCAAGGTGGGCATCCACACAATAGCAAGCTCCGCATTTTGTAAGGTGGAGTCCAGTCTTTATTTAACACAGGCCACAAATAAGCACAGTACCAAAGTTAGCAAACCTGGCCACCGTTTCCACCTGAAACTTCCTTTCACATTATCTGTTTTCTGTGCAAAAATCTCTTTGCGCCATAAAGCAAGAGTGTGAGACTTCACAGCTGACCTCCGTATCTACCAAACTCTTTGCCATGAGAACAAAGTTACATTTCAAACTTAACACAGCCACAGAGCATTCAATCCTGCAAAACGCCGAGGAGTGAAGGAAACGTGAAAGATCTGAACAAAAGGCAACCTCAGATAAAGCAGTGGCCTTATGAGACATACTCATACAATAGGAAAATGAGACTGGGTACACATGCACATTCTTCACCCTGCCAAGGCAGACTGAAATGTGACTTTTCCAAACACTCCAACATGCAAAAATGTTGCGCATTTGACTTTTGGCTGGAGGAGCAATACAGAGGTCTTGGCAAAGTAAAAAAAAAAAAAAAATCCCTTCCACCAAAATCCAGGCTTTTCAGAACTCCAGTAAAAGTCACGTCACAGCAACTGATAGCATGGTGGCAAAGGTGGAAGGCTAGGGCAAATGAAAAGTATTTATTTAGCTAATTTCAGAGCACTTAGCTTGTTTATATCTGCTGGTTCCCATTCACATGGATTTCATTTTGCTGGTGCTCCACGACAAAAGTAAATGGCCTACCAGCTGCTGCTTTGAGCCCTATTGTTATGCTACGGTATAAAGAGCCAGACCGGAGAGAGCTGAACAGACTGGCTGGGCGGGGGGGAAGAAGAATCTAAAGAACTGACAGGGAACATAAGCAACACCTGAAGTGCTACACCCCTCCCCTGGTGTTATTTTACTGGAAAAATCCTCTTTCCATTTGGGATATGGACAAATTCTATTACCAGCTGGAGTCCAACTCAAGTATTAGCTGGGAGTGGAGGCTAGTTGCAGCTGGAATACATCATAAACCAGAATGCTATTAAAACTCCTGGCAGCTAGGAAATGTGTTTATCCTACAAAATGGAGGAGTATGTTAATATTTCTAATTAAAAAAAAAAGTTCAATCTTACTCTGTTGCCCTTACCTCTGTCTAAAGCAATCTGGGTTTTCATGCTACGTTGGGTAGATGCACACATTTCCCTGTTCCAGATGTACAAAAGATAACAACGCGACGGCCACATCCTAAAGGACTGTTGAACGGGAGGGCACTTTAGCTTCTGCCTTTCTCTTCACGACTGTGTCTCTCCAAGAGCATCGGAGAAGTGAGAGGGCTCAACCCCAGAGTGCCCTTGTGAACAATTAATTGGCCACCCGCTAGCAACTGGGATCAGAAAAGGTTTGGTAGGACTCCTTGTCTGAGGCTAGTGAGAAAGTGTGCTTGGAATCCGATGCTTGTAAAACTTCCCTTGACCTCAAAGATTCAAAACATTGCACGAGCAGAGACGAGGAGCCTGGAACAATTACTTAGAGAGTGTGCTAAGGTGGCTTGGTCTGTGGTGAGGGAATGGCTCTAACCTGGCTGTCCTTAATGCTATAGAGGATGCTGCTTGAAGAACCAAAGCGCACTCTCCAGAAGAGGTGAAGGAAAATCAGGAATGAAATCAAGCCATTAAAAGTGAGAAAGAATCACAAACCGTGGGTCACTGCTCCCTCTTCTACAAAACCTACCTTGCTCATAGCTGTAAGCGCCGGGTCGCAGGCTGCATCCAAGTCTTGCACCAACAGCTGTATGCTGTTTGAGATCACACTGCAAAAATAAATCAAGCACAGGCATTACCGGAGAACTCAGCAAATCTGTGCCAAAGCCAGCTTCTTGACTATGAGAAGAGAAGCTACGTTTGCACAGGGCTACGAAGAGAGGCCCAGCTAGAACGTTTGCTTCATGGCACCCACAACCGCCTGCCTGACAGCAGCGAAAGCGGTGGCAGGTAGAGAAAGCATTTCATATCTGGTCTCTTCCTCATCTTGACAACGGAACGGGGCAGGGATCAGTCGTGTGCTGTGCAAGTTATATCAGTAACCACAGCAACTAAGCCACTCTGCACTGGGCAAGAGGATGAGCCCCTGAATTGTGAAGGCTGTTTGTGCTTTTGTCTCAAAGTTAATTAAGGCTCTTGGAAATTCCAATTTCCTTTCCAAGGCACAGCTCTAAGCAGTGCCCTTTCCTGGGCCTGTACCCTCCCCTGCTGTGTTGTTCGTGCACAAACCACAGAAGCCTACAAGAAGGCTTTTAAAATGCTGCCTCCCTTCATTTGCAGAAGTTTTAATGTCTCAGATATTATAATCTGTCTTCCATTAAGTGGGGCAAAAGCAGGCGGCCAGGCGGCTTCTTTATTTCACATCTAGAACTGCATCACTCCCTTGCTCTAGTCCCTCCGGACACCTCCCAAGTTACAGAACATTACTAAACCGTGATTCCTCCCCCCAATCTTGCAAATGCAAAAAGACTCCTGTTACTGAGAGCCCTGTTAGATCTCAGTGCATAAAACCAATGCTCCTACCCCTAAACCAATAGTACAAGAACACTGAATGTTCGTCTTCTGGATTGCAGCTCAACTTCAAGGGCACAGGGCCCAACATGACCCTAGAGACTGCTTCGTAGAGCACATAGGCAACTTGACATTCAACAACATCAAGGTAGGTTTCCACTTCAGAACGAGCCTTACATCTTCCAAAAACACCAGGGTCAGAGGCCTGCAATGCTTAGTTCCCTCCGACTGTATTTTGCTGCAAGTCCTTCTAACAGCTCTGGCACAGCCATCCTCGACAAGGACACAGGAGCCCTTGCCCAGCCACCGATTCACTCCTCCCGCCAGTGCCCTGGCGGGCTGTCAAGTCTCCGACGCAGAGCTCTGCACACCGGTGGGCAGGAGTGGTGCCCTAACAAGAAGCCTCACTCCTGTCCAACATGGCATTTCTTTTTCACAAGTCACCTTGACAGCCAAGCCTGTCGGAAACTTGCAGCAAAACGATACTACCAGAGAGGAGGCTGTGGCTGCCTTTACATAAATAACGCAGCGTTTGCACTGAAATTTAAACGCTTGTGACTGTAACCATTTGGCTGGTGTATCTCTCTGCCAGGGAGCCGGCACAGCAGGATTTGCTCCCTCAGGGAACTCCACACGCTGAAGCAATGCCAAGAGAGCTAAGCAGAGATAACACGGCTGACCTGGGCCTGCTGGAGCGCTGTCAAGTATCTACCACTAGCGAGAAGTAGGAAAGCGCTGTGGTTTAGCACCAAACTGGCACAAGACAAGCTGACTAGAAGGTGAGCAGCTCCAAGATGAGCTCCGTCACCCTGCGTGGAGCCTGGCCAGCAGTGAGACAGCACAAGATAGCAACCGGTGGCAAGGGGTACACTCATCTCACTTTCTAAACTGAGTGGGGACCTGTTTGCAGAGACAGCAGGATCGCAGGCAATCATAGTGTCACAGATGTCAGGGCACTATTGTTGTGTGACAGGTGCACACAAAAGCCCCAGTCAGAACAGGACCTTGAGGTACTGGGTGCTGTACAAATACACAAGCAGACAGCTGATCTCTGCCCCAAAGAGCTTGCAACACTGCTTTACCAACCCCGAACAACTGAACCCCACAAAGGCCTGGGAGAAAGGCAAATAGCCTCTCAATCGGACAGATGAAGAAGCTGATGCACAGGACAAGACGACTAGGCTTTCCAAAGGAACCAGAGATGTTTGACACCGAACACCCGCTCACCCTGGGACAAGTCGGACTCGATGACCTACTGAGGTCCCTTCCAACCCTAACATCTACGAATCTATGAAAGTCCTTCAGGCCATTCTAGTGACAGCACCACTCACGAGTGGGGATGAAAACCTCTCTAAGGTCTTTGCAATGTTTTCTTTCTGCTGGGGTCTGTTTTTTTGTATTTCCTTGTGCAATTTCAACGGGAAGGATAAAAAAAAGCTTCTAGACCTAATTACACTTGTACATTAGCGGCAACTTTTTCTCACTTTTTTTTTTGCTGCTCTGCACAGCTAGGCGTCAAATTCCAACAGAAGGAACTTGTTCTTATATAAATGGAAAGCGCCAAAACAGCAAAAAAGAGCTTTATAGTTATCCTGTAATGAGAGCTTCCCGCCTCTGCTAGCGGTATGCAGGAGTTTTCAGGTTCTACGAAAGGAAAAGACACAATATCCACTGACAGGACTTTGGGGAAAGCGATACTCTGGAACCCAATGGGAGGCAATTAAAAATGTATCCTTATTACCAGGCAAACCAGCCTCCAAGGTCTAGCTTTAAAGTCATCCTAAGTGGCAAATGTGTGAACTGTACATAAAAGCAGCTTCCTAAACCTCATCTCATTAGCTGAGTAGAATGAACCACCTTGTGAGGAACCCACAGTGGAAGCTGCATGATGTATGAAACGGTAGGTTTATAACTGAAAGGTCACGAGAGAATGCAGAACTCGCCCTCCACTCCTCCAGCTCAGGAAAATTTTACCATGCAACAGAACAGCACATATAGCCCCAGGGACTCGCTCTGCTCAGAAAGCAGCAGTGCAGGGGAAGGGGGCTGGTTCACGTCCGAAGGAACTGGACTGGCCTGGGAGCACTAACAGCACTTAAAAGACCTGGATTAGGATTTGGCTGGCACCTTGCCGTCAGGGTAAGAGAGGAGGTGCAGAAAGGAAAGCCTTGCAGAGCCCTGGCACACACTGGCTATCACTACTAAAACCCAGCTCCTGCGAGTGGGGAAGAGGGTCAGGAAGACAGGAACAGTGCACTCTTTAGTTAAAAATTGTGCATTCGGAGGAAGGGGAGTCAAGAGACCAAAACGAGAGTGTCAGGAGAGCTGGGCTCTGTTCCTGCCTTTGCCAAGAACTTTTTCTGACATTGGACAAGGCAAGAAATCACCCTGTGCTTAGGTTTCCTCATCTCAAAAATGGGGAGAACACTGTACTGACAGACTAAATTCTTCAGTGGTTAGAGAAAACTTTTAGATCATCCAATGAAAGGTAATACTGGAGGTAAGGAAAGTTATCTTAATGCACAATCGCCATTTGCCCAGTTACATTCAAAGGGGAACTGAGATCTATCTTTCCATGCTATGCAAAAGAGGCCTTGAGTGTATTGACAACTCTGCTGGTTAACACTGGGAAATGACAGCAGGAAGGGCAATGTACTAAAACAGCTCCCCTGAAAGGGAACAGCAACCTCAGAGAGCTGCCAAGATGCAAATGATACAGTGAGACAAGCTCACTATTTCCTTTCTTCTCTCCAGGGTTCTCGATCCTTTGACTAGAATGACTGGGAGCACTCACAGCGATGGCAGCACCCTGCTTCACCAGCCTAGCCCTGTGCATCCTGGCATTCCTAGTCAGCCAGGTCTCCTGACAGACCTGGCCTGGAGCAACGTCGCTGAATTCGCTGGCTGTGGTGTTTGCTAGCACTATGGAAAGATGTGTGTGCAGGACGTACATGCTGAAGGTGTCCATCTCCCCCGTCAGGTTGATCCTTTCCATGAGACTTGCATCCACCTTTTCTTTGAGCTTTTCTTCAAGCTGTCAAGGAGCAAAAGAAGTAACAAGCAGAGATCAGATTTCTACTTCAATTCATAACCCCCAAGCCTAAGCGCTGGGGAAAGTCTGCTTCTGACATCAGGAAATGCACCTACGCTATTTCTTCTCACACTGCAACTTGTCCAAGATCTGTTTAGTGGGAAATGGCATCAGAAATGGAACTCTCCTCTCTGCCAAATGCTCTAGACACCATGGGTTCCTGGGATAACAACTGATGACATGTGTCCTCAAAGCAATTAACCTCCAAGGTTGCACGTGCCAGCATTTCAGGCTCAGGACAGAAATCTATCATGACAACGTCGCAGGAATCTAATAACTTAAGACAGATCCCTGCCGCACCAACGAAGGTGCATTACAGGTCCCTGTCTGCATCCGACCTGCAGAAAACATGCACGTTATGAGCCTCTGCAAGAGCACATGGGCTCTTTCACTCTCTGTATTGCAGCGCATGCTGTGACCTAGAGATCCCTGGTTCACCCTCCTGCACTAGCTAGATAATGACTGTCAAAGGTGCATCTACTGACCTAGGGACTTCTCAGAGCACTGTTACTGTAGGAGTCACAATAAAGGCACAAGCCCAATGGGGAGCATTTTAAGAGACCTTGCATCCACCTCGCCTTGAAACTCTGCCATTAAGCCAACTCCTAGATCTACATTAATTTATTTTTTCCCCTGTTTTTCCCCTGCTAGAAAAAATTTGGTTAATAAGCCTGGAAAGATAACAGAAAGAGACTGATTATCTTCCTCCCTCTTGGACTAAAGCAAACTACACAGAGAACACAAAAGGATGCTCCTTGGAAGCGAGGCAGCAATTAGGGTTCAACGTACAACGCTGTTCTGACCCGCTAGGATAACAAAAGCGAGAACCTTCCTTTAACTAACTTACAGTCTGTAATTAATGCAGCATTATGCAGAGCAGGGGGTTGCTATGTACATTTCAGCACTTTTTTCAATGCATAGCAACCTTTAATGTGAGACTCAATTAGCTTGTCCTGCTGCCAAGGGCAGCACACCTCCTCTCCTTTGTGATTGTGCCTTGCCGCCAGGTAGGTGAGACACAGTATTAGAAGGGTGGCAGAGGGCAGCTCACCTGTTGGGTTGTGGCCAGACAGTACTCTGCCGTGCTCAGGATGCTGCAGATCAGGCAGAGCTCTTCCAAAGTGAACTTCGCCACTTCCGAGCCCTCCTTCTCTTTCAGCAGACTCGTGATGGTCAGCCCACCGCTGCTGCTGGTTGTTCTGGGGGAAAGACAGACACACACACATTGACAAAAGCTCTGTTTTTCTTAGATTTTAACCCAGAAGGAACCATTATGATCATTTCATACATCTTCCCATGACATCCCAAAGCTTCAGCTGATTAGACCTCAACCAGATCTAATATTCTCTTCCTGGCTAACTTAACCTTGACTGTCAGCTGCTCGAACAGTTACAGAAAGCTCTCATTAACCATTACACAACAAAGTTATATTTGGTATCTGAGAACTAAACAAACGTGCCATATATCTGAGACTGTAGAATTCATTTCACATCCCATGATAATTACAAGGACAGCAAAAATGATTTCTGGGGATTATCTCCTGTACTTTCTATTCATTTGGTGACAAAAAGCAGTTAATCAAAGAATCAGAACAGTCGAGAGACAGGAAATTCCCCAACTAGTTCAACCCTCTATCATCCAAATCCTTTTAAAAAATAGGGCAGCAATATTTATTTTGGACAGCAGAAATAGAGCACAAAAAATCATACGTTCAAAGAATGTGACTGAGATCCGATGGAGGCGCACTCAATTCATCTCTCTGCTGCTCTAAATGCAACTCCCACCACCACACATGAAAGACTGTGCTGGTTTCAGCAAATAATCACTTTGCCATCCCCAGATTTATTTACAAAGAACCTCCAAATACCAGTCACAAATATCAGTCACCTCTAGCTAGCACTGACGATTTCCCATTGAAAATTTCACTTGTTTATACTAGTGTATACCCATAAAGATGCTACTGATGTTGGTGGATTTACACGTGTGTAATAATCCAGGATCCTGGTTTTCTCAAATTTAAAAAAATCCCATATTTTCAGACCCCCCCCCAAAATCCACATTTTTCCATGATTAAAATAAACCACCACTAATACATAGATGTATGTATATACAGTGTTGTTTCATTTCACTCATGGAAAAATGTGGATTTGGGGTTATTTTTTTTTTAATCTGAAAATTGGGGATTTTATTAAATCGGAGAAAACCAGGATCCCTGGTAATAATACACTTCATATATACCATATACAAATGCACGCACCCAGCTAAAGCAGTTCTAGCTGAGAGACCTTGGAAATCTAGAAGAAACTGCCTTCACTACCAGTTGTTACAGGAACGTCACTGGCTCAGCTTCCTGGCCCTGATTTACAGGATGGAAAGTACACGATTCTCTTCCTGCTTTGCACAGAGGCCAGAACAGAGGGTGGTATTTGGCCTTGTGTTGAGACACCCAGCTTGAGGGTGGCCTGATCCTCGTCCACCACTCAGCCCCATACTTTGGGTCAGAATAGACAAAGTCGGTGGAGAACATCATCCACCCTCTTTTGCCTTCTCACCTGAATACCTGCTTGGTTGTCTACCTGCTTTGCACCACGCAGGGCAGGGGAGAGTGGGGGCCTAAGTCTGTCCCTGCAATAGGTGTGCACATGCAATCCCGAAAAATCAGATTGCGCATACTTTCCTGGGATTTTCAAAAGAGCTGCAGGACCTGCTGCAGAGGAAAAGGAAACTGGCTCCTGTGAAAATGCCAGCCCCTATTTTCAGCTTGCTGCCGTGCTGTTTCTCAGAATGGTGCCTTGCATTTAGAGGAGGGTTCTTCCCAACTTACACCATGGCTCTGGGGCTCCTTGCAAACTAAAATGGCAGTTCTTGTGTTTGCCAAATTCTCTAAACACCATTTCCGGGCTCTGCAGACCGTGCCCAGCCTCTGGGCTGCTAACACTTACTTGGGCAGATTTCCAGAGAGAATTTTCCAGGCGTATTCCCGGAGGTACTTCTGGAAGATGGTGGTCAGTGCAATCATGGGCTCGCCCGTGCTGAGCTGCGAACACTGCACCATGCACTTCTTGTAATAAACAAAGAGGTCAGCACAGCTGGGCAGGACAGCTCCCCCCTCATCCACGTTGGGCTTGGGAGGACCCTGGGCCTTGAAATCAGCCACAAACCTGTCAATCAGCTCGCTGAGATTTCTACAGCAAGAAAAGTGGAGAGACATATTTTAATGTCAGTGGAATAAAAAACAGGATAGAGAGATGCTTAAAACCAGCTGCCCTGCCTTGTGAAACCAATCCAACCAATTCACATCCCAGCCTTTGCAGCAAAGCCTGTAAAATATCGAAGAATGGGGTGATGAGTTATGAACTTTTGTACTCAGAATTTTAATGGCAGCATCACTCTGTTCTCCAGTCACGTATAAAAATCTTATAAACCCTGCCAGGTCCAAGTTCAGCACATCCAATGCAAGCGCATAAAGCCCATGCTCAAGTTTCATTCCTGGCACTGGCTGAAGTCAGTCGCATCGGGCAGCTCGGAAACAGGCCTTTTAAAGGGCGTGTTCACGATCACCCCCCATTTGCTGTCTGGGTGGCTCCGTTCAGTTACCACAAAAATTCACATGCCCTTTAAAGCAGTTGTTATTAAAAGGCAACAAGGAACACACATCCCTGAGTGTCCAACTTACCCAAGCTCTTTTTAACTCCTGAATCTTTCCTGTAACCAGGAACGGTGCTCTCTCCTGCCTCCTTCGACTTGTTGAGCACTACAGTTAACCTAGCACTTGCTTCTTGCAATAACTAGAAGAGAATGTGGGTGCTTCAACACTGAAGGAGTTCACGCTCGACCTGCCTCACCTTCGGAGGAACAGCTGATGAGCTTGGCAAGACTCAGGCCACCACAGCAGAATCAATCCAAGTCTCTTAATGAAAGGTTCCCCATGGCTGGTCCCCTCAGGGACATCGCTGCCATGTTTGACACTAACATAGCAGGCTCTGTCCTTTATTGGTCTCCGTTTGTGACAAGTGAAGCTGCAGCTGGTTGCTTCCATTGATGCCACCAACATTTTCACATTGCCTTCACTAGCACTAGGTTCAAACACTGTGCAAGCACCAACAGCAATGGGATGTGCTTTTATGCCCATCCAAACATTCTGGTGCTTTTCTGATGGACTTTACAAGCTTCAGCCGGGCTAGTTCAGCAAAGCGTCTCAGCTCTCCAACTAGCCACACTCCCACAGGAGTTTGCTTAGTTGCTTTTTTTCACTGGAGAGACTTTCCTTGGCCCTCCTGCCTGGCCAGGAGAAGACTGGAGCCAAGCCGGTGTAAACCAATGCACGGCAGGAAAGCAGAGGTATGTGGCTCTGTTTCAGTGGATGGTAAGCAACCCAGAAGGCTTGCCCAAGGTGGGACAGACAGGCTCTGGGTCTGAACGAGCCAGGCAGCGGTGACCATTCTTTGCAGCAGCCATAGCTTGGGACTCAGCAACGTTATAGCAACTGACTGAGAACAAGCAGGCACCCTGCTTGAAGCACGGGGCTGACCTCACAGGAGCACGATGCAGCACATAGGAAAGGTTATTCTCTGCCATCGGACGGTGAACTGCAAGGAAGGCATGGGAGAGAAGAAAAAGGAAGCTCTCTCTCACAGGCCCTGCAAATAAGACTGCTGCAAATTCCAAGCAGAGCAGACTTGACATCTTTGTTTCAGAATGCAAACAAGAGGCCTCTCCAACAATGGCACGGTCAGAGCCAGAGGGAGAAAACGAGAGGAAATCACCCACATTGCAGTTTTATTGCACGTCTCAAATCCCTTCTTTGCCACACACAACCTTCTCATTACACTCCCCTTCACGTTTCTTGCAGTTCTTGTGCTTCCTTCTGGGTCTCAGACAGCACACTATTAACACAACTCCTTATAGCACTGTTGTAATATGCTCTTCAGCTGAGCAACGGCCGAACAAATAGCTAGCGCTTTATTTTTCACTGAGGATGAGGAGGATGGGGACTAGGTTATCGACCCACGATGCAACCTGAATAAAGGAGCACACTGTGCTAAACTGACCAGGCTGTTTGATAACCCAGATTGCTGGCATCATCGGTACAAAGGACAAAAAGCACAGAGGTATCCTGGTCTGTTTTAAGGACACCAGTGAGTAAGTTTTAAACCCCTAGCTCAAGTGACCCCAGACTCAAACCACTAATGATGCACTGCAGTTCTCAAGGCAATATAAGTGTGTGAGTGGATGTCAGAGCATTAAGAAATGCCAGCTGTAAACAGCTACTAAATCTTGACTCTAACTACATCAGACCTGCTGCTCTGCTCCAGTACAGATTTGTGCAGTTCAAAATTGATGCGTGGTGCAAAAGAACCAGGCACTTCCGTCCCTGAGAGACCGACGTGCGAGCTGCTTGATTGTTAAGAAACTTGATATACATGCTGTAACCAGGTTTGGAAAAAAGAAAGGAGCCTTTTAAGTCTTTCTTTCAGGTGTCTCCTGTTAAACTGCTACAGATTTCGGCACTGCACCTCTTTAAATTGGTATGGAAACAATTTTCCAGCAGAAAAAGGGCCCAGCTGCTTTTTGCTGTGAACTGAGGCAGCAATAAACAAACTTCTGTCATGCCAGCCTCTCTGTTCGTGGCCCAAAAACACAACTAATTGTCTAAGTAACATCCCATATTCGGAGAGCAATCACAGATCCCACCAAAGTTCAATCAAAGCGGAAAAAGTTGCACAGAAAAGCAATTATTTTTGGTAATGTCGCCGTTTTTCTTTGAAATTCCTACGGGTGCCCGTGGCTATAAAGCTAATGTAAAACATCTCAGGGCTTCGCTGAAGAAAAAGGAAAAAGAGTAACACTGAGAGAAACAGGAGCAGGACAGGGTAGAATCACCAAGAACGGGGACAGAAATGGCCCACAGTCTGGAGGAGAAAGGCACTTAAATGTCTTGGTGTTAAGTTTGGCAAGGAGAAAAAAAAATCCATTTTTCTTTGTTCTGCTGTTTCAGCAGAATCTGCTCCCTGAAGGAAAGATCTGGGGAGAAAGGGGGAGGCAGTTAACTACAGAAGATTTACAGGACATGGAAAGCCTGCCTTGGGATTGCCAACCCAACATCTCAACCTAACTGAGATGCCAAGAGCTTTCACCAAGTTCAAATCCACTCATTGTGCTCTCTCATACTGTGGTGTCCCTGGTGCCCAGTAAGCCTTAAAACTGCTGGCTGATCATATGATACTAGTCCCTCCTCCTCTGTACATGCTATTAAGTTGTATTAAAAGAAGAAAAGCTATTTTAAATACTTTTCTATCATTTTGTCAGATCACCCGAATGCATCTGGATCATGTGTGGGAAAGAGGTGGCTATGAGACCACCCCTGCTGATGGGGTCAACTCTATGAAAAGGTTTCAGAGATCCAAGGGCAGTGTCACATCTTTCACTGAAAGTTTCTCTGGACATCTTGTGATGAATCAGAAAAGAAAAGGCTGCTGAAAAGCATATGAGGATGCTCACATACCTACAATTTCATGAGCTAGGAGCAACAGAAACCTGCTTTAATTCAGCCCCTTTCATTTAAGGATCACAAAGAACTTTATATAACACTTAACATCTCAAAACACTCTGTAAGTACATATGCTTTACAGAGGAATAAATCACTACATGGCAAGGGTCAGCGGCTTGCAGAACAGGAATAAGCAATACTCTTTGTGCAGGATGAGAGATGAAGGATGCAGCCAAGGCAATTCTATGCTGTTAGTGCTCTGAGTCTTCACTGCTCATTTTGCTGGGGAAAAGGCCTTCCCCGGGAAGTCAGCAGGCCTCAGTCCTCCAAGTCTTTGTGACCACAGATATCATAGTCCAGCCACAGCAGAGCATTCAAACTCCACCAGCTACACTGGTAACCTGGCAGGATTCTGCGTACCGTTCACAAAATGAATGACAGCGCAGAGTGTAGCCGTTCATCTACGCAAAGGAGGAAGCGTACACTGAAGAAGTGGTTGGACTCTGCATGCAACGTGTTTGGTAGGTGTATCCAGAATGGGACTTACGGCATCTGCAGGCCACGTTCCTTTGCCAGATTACAACCTATATCATAGGCCTTGTTGCCCAGCCTCCCTAAATCCACTTTTCATTTATATGCACTAAGAAGCATTTATTAAAAGCAGAGACCGCAGAATTGGGAAGCTAAACTTTGCCCTTAAACCCACTAAGGTCTTCTGGGCGCCCACTGCTGCACACTCTAAGAGATGGAGTGATATAACTGTCGAAGACTAATGCAAGAAAAGCAGCATTAGAAAACCTGCCATCATACACAGTCAAAAAAAAAGGCCATGTGCACTACTCACTTGTCCTGGGACTCAATATACACATACAGGTGAGGTTCAAAGCACTTGGAAACGATGCCGTGAAATGGGTTGTCTGGGACCTTTGGCTTCTTTGGCTGCAGAAAAACCATTTACAGCAATGATTTCAAATGTGAGATCAAACAGTTACAGAAACAGCACAGAAGGACCTGTGTTTAGGAACCGTGTGGCGATACTAATAACCAGCAATATCTAACTTGTCACAAACTGGCAAACTACCACTTGCACTTGGCAGTTCATTTGTTTGACAAAGGAGTGCCTCTAATCATGCACATGCCCTGATTTTGGACCCTTCGCATTGCAAGATGCCAATGTAGTAGAACAATCTTGTATTTATTAGTATTACAAGACTTTGTGCGTTTATGGTAATTCTCAACAGGAGCTCTCAAAGCACTCTGCAAATAATCAAACCTCATAACATTCACATTAAATAGCACTGAAACGCCACCAATCATTTCTGAGGTGGAAAACAGCAGTCATTTAAAACTACAGTGAAAACATATCTATAATTTAGGATATAAAGGAAAACATATTCAGGTGAAATTGCAGGGGGAATCTACATAAACAGAGCACAGATACCAGGGTTGCAAGTATTAGAGAATCTCTTTCATTAAAATATTGAGTATTTGGCAACAGGTGATTTAATTAGAAATTACTGCTAAATTACACCAGTTTTCAACTCAAATTTGAAACAGTAAGCATATGGATGATCTAAAATAATCAGCATGTTAAAAGCTCCAAGTCTGAATTCATGATCTAGGAACAACCCTCCCTTATGCTCTCTCTTTTAGAAACAATTTGTGAAATCCAGCCTGTTTGCACCCCAATTCAACCAGATGCAGAAGCACATCTCAGTGAGGTCAATGGGACTAACTGCATGCTTAAAATTATGCATATGCTTTAGCTCAATGTTGAATAGTGGCTTTAAGCTCTCTCCAGTTGTTTGCAATAGATTTAGAATTAGATCTAGACTATTAGCTGACCCTTCCTTCTTAGCCGGCTGACAATCTCGGTGCCTGCAGAGAAAGCACTGGCAGTTCCGAAGTAGCATTCTCGGCTGCCTCGCCAGAGAACTGAGTTCAATTCCCGGCCAACGAAGGACCGAGTTTCCACTCCAAAAAAGCCTTTCCACTGTAAGCAAGCAAGCAAGCAGGAGAGTGCCTTCTCGCTCAGAGGATGTACTTTCCTAAATAACAGAGAAGGGGCACTAGGTCACTAGCAGAATTTGTGAGGAGTGGAAAGGCAAGCGCTTCCCAGAAATAACGAAGCCCAGAACACACAAAAATGAGTAATTGTGCACGGCTGTTGAGCCAAAGCGCGCTAATGATTTGTGGAGGCCAGACCACCTCTGTGAGCCTGGCTTCATTAACCTTTTTCAAACATTAGGGAAAGTGAGTTTTTACGACACTGGGAGAATGCCACCCCGCAATCATTCCTGACCTCGGGCCTTCGCCAGCGGCTGGTCATGTCAACCTGATGCACGAGTTCTTTGGCATCAGGAAGATATCAATGGGTGCTATTTCCAAAACAGCCCATCCTCGGAGGCCCCTAGACCAGGAGCTTCATCGGGGCCACATTGTACGGCAGAGTGTCAGGGACTGATTCTGCTAGTGGTGCTCACCATTCACGAGGCCGGAAGAACCAGGTGCAGAGACGCTTGTGAGTGCGTGTGCATGAGTCTTTGCATCGCACAGCCTCCAGCCAGGCAGAGAGGGAGAATACTGTATTTTTTTCACAGTAGCAGCAGAGCTGAATTTCTGTGTGCGCAATCCTGTCCAAGAACTGCAGATGTTAAAGCTATTTCCTCCTCAAGCTTGATGGAATAATAAAAGGTTACTGTTGTCACAGTAAGGAGGTCTGCAGCTGGCCCAGCTTCCTTTTATTACTGTCCAAAGTAAACAGATTAACTCTAGCTGCTAGGATCACTCAAAGGGTTTCTTTTCAACATGGGTTTCTTTGATTCTTTTCCCCACACTCTTCTGCTCCCCCAGCAGCCCTCTTACACATGTCCTCAATCATCAGCACTAGTATCTCAGAAGCTTTCTTTCCCTGACCCCACTTCCACTTTCAACCCTGCCTTTCTCTCTCCAGCCAGCAAAGCAGAGAAAAGGGCATGATGCATCTGCCACTAGCTTTAGCTACCGAGAGGTGCACAGGAACTGAAACGCCTTTGGGTCTCCTTTCCAGGTGTACCTCTGGTAGGCCAGACTGGCTGGTGCTGGGCTTGTGTTGCGTGGTCTCAGGGTGTGCTTCGCAGCTCACTCGTTCCTTCGCCTGTCTCTTAGCACTAGACAAATCGCCCCGATTTCCACACCACAGTTTTCACATGCTATCTGACGCCTCTTCATGGCTCACCTGCCTCCACAGTCAGCGTAGGCTACGCAGGATCGAGTCAACACCTACAACTCTCTCTGACCACAAAGGCCACTCCTGGGCAAGACACAACACTTGCTTCTCACCAGATCCTCGACCTCCTGCCTCCTAACTGCTCGCAGCTGCAACAAGCCCAAGGAAGTAGAGGGAAGGACTCAGGACCAGATCTCCTGCTCACCAACATTACCAGGACAATAAACCACTGCTCTGAGTTCGATAATGGAAAGACACTCTGGTTTAAAAATTCTACTTCAGGATCTCTGTTATTATGTGTTTGTATTGTGCAAGTGCCAGGAAGCCCTGGACCACGGCACCAGTGTGCAAGGGGCTGTACATTTGCACAGAACACAAAGGTGCTATTAACACTAGGAAATCTAACACCGCAGAGCAAAACAAGGGACCTGTGCACTTTGATACTGGTGCCTCTTACAACACTACTGTGCTCAGCTCTTCCTTTTAATGACCCTACACTGCCCTAGAGATGTGAAGCACTACAAAAGTGGTTAGCTTCACTGTCATTACAGAGGTAACAGAGGAGAAAAACACCATGAAATAATATTAACGTGAACTAATCCAATAATATGTTCTGAGTGAGAAAAATTCGGCTATAAAGAAAGGCATAATGAGCTTGCTGTATTTACTCTCACTCAGCGACTCCAGATTTAAATTTGAAGAGTAGACAAAGCAAAATATGATTCCCAGACTGCCCATACAGCAAGATCTGTTTGGGATCTAGGAACCCAACCGTATTCTTGTCTGGCTTTTATCAATCCAGGTTCTGCAGTTTCAGTTCAGCTGGACCAAACTCACACTGAGCATCACAATGAACAGAAACCCCTCCGATGGATCTGAAAGGAAAACCTTAGGGATGTGCAGAGACTCTGATGCTGGAACTCCCCTGGCTTGCCGATGAGGAGACTGGAAAACTTACTCTGTCTATATCACTTTTCTCCATCATGGTTTCATCCGTCTCCGTCCCAGGTTCATCATCCAGAAATGGGTTCATAGAGGGAGGCGGCAGCTCTGGCTTCTTCTGCTGAAAGAAAGAATACCCATAAGAGAGTTTTCTTCTGTAATAGTCACTGCACTGCTGCCTTCTTCCTTTGCCTGACTAAACCCTTTTGGCTTCTTACTGTCAGGCTCTCTCATAGCCATAAATCTACAGATCACTGAGAAACCCAGAAAACACAAAGGGACGTCCAGACATCTGCTTGTGAAGTTAAGGATCCCGAACAGGTTGGACTGGTGAAGAGCACCGCCACAACCCTGCCAACCCAGCACAATCGGGGTGCATTGCTCTGTTCTTTCTTCTCAAGTCAGTACAGGAAAGCCCCAAAGAAAGGGTCTGGAACGCCGTGGCTCGGGAACAGATTCATCTGTCCCAGCTGGCCATAAGGGGGTCAGCAGAAAGTGAGGTGGGCTCTCAACCCATGTGTACCCACCACATCCCAGCAATCCCCCAGCCTCCTTCCAACTTCCAGGGACAGTGAAAGTTGCCCGAAACCAAAACAGGTCTCTATTTTGTACAGTCCTCGACTCAAGGAAGGGCAAATATTCTCCCTGGCCAGTTCATGCTCCGACTGCAGTGATCTGACTTAGTTTTAAGCCCTTGACAACAGGGTCTCTACTGAAGAAGTGCTGACACAACCCTTAACTGCAGACACAGGAACACTGCTGCTGTAAATCCTGCAATACTGCTCACACTCTGCTGCTTGTCCCCACTGTGTACGGTCCATATACTCATGTATAATTACACACCCCATTAATTCTTCCAAGAGCAAAACTGACAGTAGGTCAGGGCTTCATGGACCACACAGGGAATGAGGGGAAACAGAGCTGCCAAAAAATCCCCACATTTTCTTTACTTCAAATCTTCTTCCTTGCTTGTTGTTCTTTCTTATAATTTCATCGCCATCTTCTTATATTCTTTCATCTCCAAAGGGACAATGAGAATGACCCAACTAAGCCAGTTCCATTAAAAAGGGCCATCTGTACTATTCTGGGGGAATCAGATTCTCAGGAACTCCTAAATCAATCAGTCACGGAAGTCCCTTTAGTTAGCAGCATTCACGGTTTTGCCCCAAATCACAAATGCCTTCACTTATCAGGATGAGCTCTGGTCAGAGCCATTTTAACCAAACAGGCATCAACAACCAGCGTGGAGCGGTGAGACTGTAATTCTGGGCCTGTGTAGACATTCAGCTAGCAGGCCATGTGGTTTGGATTTCAGGCAGAAAAAGGAGAAGGATGACCACAAGGAGAGCCCCTAAGCTAAACAGATGTATTAGTAACAAGCACAGCTCTGAGCAGCGACAGATGAGATGCATGAGACAGGAGACCATGACACTCCCTTTCCCCAAGCTGCTATTCCAAGTAAGAATAAACCACATGAAACATGTGGTATAAGAGAACAGCCTTTTCCCCTGAAGCAAGACACAAGGAGCAGAGAGAAGAGACAACATTTAGGGGCAGGGTCGTATCCACATGCAAACAAAGGTGCTTTGTGGTGGATATACCGTGGCACCATTCATTTGTGGTGCGCCACTGCAAAATGGCTTCAGCAGCCAGTGAAAGTGGGCTAGGAGCACTGAACTAGCATAGTTAATGTTATTCCCTTCTTGCACCCTCAAGGTACAAGATGGAGACACAAGAATCCCTCACGTGCAATTCCAACCTGCCACGCACAAACACACTGTATGCTCTCACCCTCCAATGCCAGCTAACATCTCTCCAGATGAAGGCTGTAAAGGACATCCTTTAGGGTCACAGTGACATGGGAGGGCTGAAGCTTCTCCCGCCTAAGATCTGGGAATGTAGGGCTGTTCTTCCAAAAGGTTCTTACCACCGTCCCATCGGCTAGCGTGCAACCTGAGAAGCGCTTAGCCAGCAGTCCTTCAAAGTTGGTGGTTCTCTGAATGGCGAACAAAAGCAACTTCACCTCAATCTCCTTAGCTCTTGTGCGCATGATCTTAGCCAGCTCTGTCCTAAAAGCGGGGAACAAAACAAGGAAAGGATGTGGTTTTGCAAACGAAAGGAAATATTACTTAAGTTGGTATGAAGAGAAAAAAACATTCAAAGCCTAAAGATGAAACCCAGTCACGTCCCAGCAGAGCTAGCTCTCATCACAAAATGCAAGCTAACTTCTAAACCACTTCCTTGAACTACTAAACCTCCATCTAGCTCACGTTTCAGAATCCATTACTACAGTTGTTTGAGGTTTGCGTGTAACTGGATCCCAGCACTAAACCCCCAACGCGCCATGCTTAAAGCAGGAAAACCTACAGTAACAAAGCTTTGGCAAGAGCCGGGCCTGTAATTGGGGTCAAAGGAGCAGCAGGTAGGAGTGCTTCTGAGGTCTGGGCTAGTGCATATCTGCTGCTCTCCTGGGAGATTTGCCTTTCAAGTACCCAGCTCTGAGAGACACCAGGCTGCAGTCAGTTCATAGCTCCCCCGTCATCTTTACTGCAACTGATTTGCACTTCTCCTGGAGTAAGCATTCTCCTGCCCCATCATTTTGATATCTGCACGTGAATATAAGCTCCGAGTGTCTTTTTCCTGACTGCCACCTGAACTGGGTTTGTATTTTAGGTCACAGGCCTTAAGCATATTAACAAAGGCACTTCAAGACAGCATTTTCAAGTCCTGCAGGCCTGCTCGCTGCTTGGCGAAAGGCCCTCACTTGCCACAGTATTTCTTGGGGGATTTTGCCAGGCTGGAAAGCATCGCGCGCTGCCTGCATGCGCACTCACCTTGTGACATGACAGAACTCCACGGCAATGCGCTCCGTCATGTACCACTCCTGGGGAAACATGCGGCCATACTTCTCCTCGTAGTCCACCAGCTGGCGTTTTATCCAAGCGTAGCGCCTGTCGATTTTATCGAGCCAGGCCACCTGAGCGGGGCGGAAAACACAGAACTTAACAGCCTGCAGCTGCTCGCACGCAAACAGCTTGCTTAACCGTAGTCTAGTGACTTCAGGGAAGGAGTGGGGCTATGCATCTTAAAGTCCTACGGAACTGGCCGACATTAATAATACTTGGCACGTGAACAACGCATCTTCAAAATGCTTACGATGCAGGCTGGCATTTTCAGACCAGCCTCGGTGACTTCAGAGAGCCGGTCTGGTTGAACTCGTTAAGTTACTTAGATGTTTTTTAAATCTCCCCCCCCAACCGCTTCAGTTAGTTAACCCCAAGACCCGTTGTGAGGCTCAGGCTCCCATTTCACCTATGAGGAATTTGGGACCCAAGAGGCAGTCTTTGGAATGAGAATCCTCACGTTTGCTTAGTTTTCAGACTCTGGTGTTTGGGTCATTAGCTGCTCCAGGATGCCTGCTAGGAGAGCTGCATGGGAAGTTTTCAACACCATGTATTCGGTAGAAAAAACCCAATTCAACAAAACCAAAACCCTTCATGGGAAAGGTGTTGGTTGGAATGAATGCTCCGATTCACAAGCAAAAACTAAAATAAGGTCTAAAGCTGTCAAAATGTTTTGGTTTGGTTTTTAATGCAATATTTTGGAGTTTGGGCTTCTTTGGTGACCCAGACTGATTTTAGATATTCAGTCTGCGGGTATTTCAGAGTTTGATTTATTCATTCTATTCACAAGAAAAAAATTCTTCAATATCTTGAAAATTTTCATAGGATGAAAAGCTTCCGCTGAAATTATTTGGGCTCCAGCAAATGAGAAAGTAGCACGCTAGATCACATCTCAGCCCAATTCATCATCCAGCCAGTGTCACATCATCGAGTCATTACTCATCTCCCACATGCTGTTTAAAAGCAGATATTACAAAAATAAGCTGCACACATACAAAAATCAACAAATGCTAACAGAGAAGAAACACACAACATCCAAAAGTCACTGCTGCGTCCCACTTACATCTTGGTTTTCCTGGAAAAGTACCAGGTATTCCGAGAGGTGCTGTTTAATAAACTTCTTGATGATTTCCTGTTTGATTCTGGGATCCAGGACATTGGCGACTAGACATGCATCACGGAGGACATTGCTGGGCCCTCCTGGTCTCTGTCAAAACAAAGGAGAACAGAAGATTTAATAGCTAAATACTGTAAGGGGTGGTTGTAAATTCTACTGGCCTTGAGAGACTCATCTTCTTGTGTCCTTTTGCTGTTATCCCTTTTCCTCATGCTACTAATGCCATGTACTGGCATTCAGGCACTCTGTTACTGGTGGATGAACAATGAAGTGTCTTTCTTCTGCAAAGTTGCTTTTTTGGGGAACAACAGATAGACACCTATCTGCAAGGAAAGCACTACCTGCTTCATCTGCAGCAGGATCTGCACTATGCCCTCCACTATCATTGGCTTCTCTGAAGAATAATTCTCTTCAGGACAACGATCATGAGAGCGATTGCAGAGCAAGCATGAGAGCCTTTCCATCTACTGTAAGACCAAAAAACCCCCAGTTAGGTGATCAAAGCAGCAGCATGTCATACGTCAACTGATTATTTGTTGATCTTGCCTATGCTGCAGCTTTACTGTAGAATATAGCAAGCATCACCTGGAACAACCTTAAGCCCTTGATGTAGTTTCAAATGCACACAGAGTGACTGCATCCCTTGTCAGTCGTGTCAGTGAGCTTCTGGGAGGCAGTTATTGTGTAGTGCTCGTTAAATATTCACTTAGATCTTTCTCCATTGCACCGGTGGATCTTTCTCTATTGCACTAGTCTCTAGGGTCCCACTGCCACACTAGAAAGACTCTAGAAAGGCAACGCGTTCATTCCCAGAGAACGCCAGGCTCTTCAGGAGGAGCCAGCAAGGAGAGAGCCAAGTGTAATGATGTGTTCCATGTAACTGTGTCACTGCTTTTAAAGCCTGTAGGCCAGATGTTCAAGCAGGATGAACACTGCGGTGCCACTGGCCAGCATGGAGCCACGCCTGTATACACATGCTGAGAATCTGGCCCTGCTAACCAATTTTTAAATTAAAAAACCCTGCTATTTAAAGGACTGGAGGAAAGCCAGGCACAGGGGGGACACCACTGTGTGAGCTTCCCTGACCCAGCTCACTCCTGACCGGCAACGCACTTCTAGGCAGGGCCTATCGACACCAGACCGCACTATGATGCCTGGCGATGCTGTGATCTTTGATGTGGACTATTCCAGAGACAGCAACACTTGTTTTCTTTCTGAAAAATAAGCTGGACTGAGCCCAGTCTTTCACAAGCAAATCAAACTGCAACCTACCCCCCACTGCCCACTCACTCGTCCAGTGCAGTATCTGCACCTCCAAGCACCTGGTTAAGATTTCCAAAGCACGCTATGAAGCTGATATGGCTCTGTTGTATGCTTGGGTCATGGCCCTGGGGGATAAGCTGTAGGCCTGCCTCCCTACCCCTCTTCTCCTTCTCTGTTAGTCCCCTTTGCTTGAAAAGTAAAGGATTTATTGAGCACGTGTCAGGGAGCAGAGCTGGTACGGAAGAGGGAGTTAGCTCGCAGCTTCCAACACATACACTCCTTGCAAAAAATCTGAATTCTTCACTGACCAAATTACTACTGGACTTTTGCCTTCTTGCAGGCACAAATACATAGGTTTATTGAAGCAGAACGGCTCTTCATCTTTACTCAGCTCCAGGGACTAGCACGGTGCAGGAAGGCCAAAGGTCCTCATACACCTGACAACCCAAAGGCTTGAGCAGTGTAAGCATGTAATAAAGTGATGCAGCTGACATCATACCTGGTCATTTGGAAGGAAAGTAAAGGTGACCAGGTGCCCATTTATAGCTGGGCTGATTGGGGCAGCCCTTGGCATGAGTCTGGAGCAGGTTTAAGTCTCAAGCAGCCGCTGTAAGATGCGTTAATCATTCTGCCTGCATATCCCTTCAATACTGTAACAGACTTGATGAGTATTAGCAACAGATCTACTCCACAAGAAAGATCTTGCAGCTGCCCTTGTTGGAAGAAAGTGCTTAGTATTTCCGTTTTGCACATGTGATACTTCTCTGCTCAATTAAAGCCACAGGGCAATGGACTCAGTATCTTATCTCTTGCACGCACTCACTTGATAGAAACCAGTAAGAATCACAACCCGTAGGACTGGTCCCTCTTTCTAAAATGTTTTTTGCAACAAAAGAAGCCACATGCAGAACAAGAGATTTAAAAAAATCAGATGAAAGCCAGCGATGATTGTGTTTGATGTTCATTTGCCACCAGACTGCTCATTAGAGAGAAGAGGGAAAAGTCTGAACTTTACCTTTGTGCCCTGAGAAGGAAAAGCTTCTTCAAAATCTGCCAGGATTTGCTGTCCTAGTTCGTTCTGGGCAGCCTTCACCCTGCCAGAGAAAGATCAAGCAATTACTTGGCTGCCCATGTGATAGCTACCTGTGTCATAATATTGATAATGTTGCCGAACAGCGCTCTTCCATCTAAATGTCCAAGGGGGGATGCATGAAAAGGGTTAGGTAGTAGGACAAGAAAGCAAACATCCACATTAGGAAACGGGGCATGCCCACGCTGGATCCAATAAATAAGAACCCCTGGATAGCACGTTAGCACTAGGACAGTATTCACTAACACGTGTCTGACTTTCTGGCCCTATGTTGTCATTCTGGGTCAGACTCCAATGGAGCTATGGGCACTAGTTGACACCAGCAGATAATATAAACTAATCCAGTTTATTTGTGGAAACCACTGGTATCCCCCCAAACAGCCTTTTTTTAATACAAGATAAGCTTCAAGCACTCATTGACAAAGTGAATTATTCACAGCTCCAGGTGAACCGACCTATTGTTAAACACACCCGTTTGCACACTGTTTGGCTGCAGGGACGTATTATAAATCCTTTATTTCTTTAAGAGAACGAAAAAGCTAGGACTTGAAATGGGCAGAAAAGTTTAACTAGCTTCATCTTTTGTGGCTAAGAAGAGAAAACTCTTCCTTTTGTTTGGAGTTAGCAGAGGGAATAAAGCTTCTAATTTCCAGAAATACAAGTTGCCGGGGAATAACTGATACTTCTAGAGAAAAGGAAATGCCTACACATGTCGGGGAGTGCCAAAATAATGAGTTAAGCACTTAAATCCCTTTGTAGCCCTTGAATTCTTCCATTACTGAGACTCTTTTAAGGACCGAACTGATTATACAAAACAGTGGATTTTTCCAGAGATGCAGATATGCTTGTGCAAGGGACTGGATGTTTATCAGGGATTGATTTGGAATTTTTTTTAAGACCTTAAAAGCCAAAAGCAGGGATGATTTGCTGCTTCAATCTTCCCATTTTAGTTTCAGTGCTTACTGAAATGTTAGAAAATGATGCAACAATGTGGGGAAATGAAGTGGATTTTAAGAATCATTTTTCCTCCGGGGCTGAAATGCAGAATTGTTTGTATATCGTTTAGGATATATGACCTAAAGTTACACTGAGAACATCACAGTGGAATTTCTTTGACCGTATGACCAGTCTTTCCCCTGATTTATTTACAGGGATTTTGCTTCAAAAAAGCCTCCTGCTTGCAACGCTGAACATAATTCTCGAGTTTAGTTTTACAATTGTGTAGGAAAGTTTAGACAGCGTTCCAGGTAGAGAACTGCATTTGGTACTCCTGTTTCATGGTCACGATACAAAAAGGAATAATACAGCAGCAATTAGGGGAGATAAATACGCAGCAACAGAAGGACCCAGATCTGCAGGCTTTACTTATGCACGTGCTCCCATTTAAATCACACAAATGACTCGTGTGAGGAAGGACTGCAGGGATCCGGCCCTTTGGTTCCTGAGAAGGAAGCTTAACGGATCAAAAAAATAAACAAGCTTCCAAGCCCAAAAAGTATCAGTATTCATGTGAATAAGAGACTTGACAGGAACATGTGGACCTGTTTACTGCGATTCCTAGTCCTTAGATTTGACAGGCTAACAGTAACATTAGCATTTGATTCCAGCTGCCGCGTAAAGTACAAAGGAGACTCTGAACACAAGAGCTGCCGGCTTCTTGAAAGTGGAGAGAAGCAAAGACGCCCTGTCAAGCAGTTCTAGGCCCAACCATGGATCTTGTTGTTTTAGGCTCTAATTCAGGAAACCACTTAAGGATGTGCCTAATTTTAAGCATGTGAACAGTCCCATTGACTACACTGGGAGTGCTCACGTGCTTAACTTTGCACGCTGGCTGAACTGAGGCATTAAGAAAGTTTTAACAATCACCGAGGTGAACAGAAAAATCATGGGTTAAAGACAAAATCAAACCAAAAAGCAAGGAGATTGGGTCTTATTCTGTTGCTTTATTTCCATTTTCCCCTCAATGCAACACACTGCAAACCATGCTAGAGCAAAGGGAAGAGAAGTGCAGTGCAGCACTCGTGCGTGTAGCTTTGCTCGTGCTACTTGCCCCTTTGCCCTAGTACCTGGAAAATGGAGATTGGGTTTAAGCCTCTTCAAACCTGGGGCTTGGCCTTGTACCAGCACCCAAGCTGAAATGCAAACCTGAAACCTGAAAAGCCCTGAAAGCCCAGCGTTAATGGCAAAAAGTCAGTTAGAAGTTGAAACGCTGGCAGGTAGAGCAGTCACCAACTCCGCCAGCCTGACACGGTTCCAGAGGTCTTTCAACATTGGTTTTAAGCAGATATCTCTGCTTCATCTTCTGGCCAAGGGCTGGGATGGCCACATAGGGCCAACCTGAACCTAAAGGGCCGGGACCGTGCGTTTCCCCGACACTGCTCACGCACATCTCCAAGCTCTGGCGAGAGGGGTGTTAGCAAATGTTTGACTTCTCCCTTATCCCCCCCCACTACCACCTTTTTAAAAGAAAAAGCTTTTCTGCATTTCAAATAACAGCAAATCACTAGAAACCACAACTCCTTTTGCCAAAGCTACCAGAAATATTAGACTGTGCCTGGCGGCCTGCTGAGAATAGACAGGGCTGAGCTAGCCTGTTTTTCTGTGGCAGACTTATAATTATGTCTCTTTTAAATACTTTCCAGGCTTTTTCCACTATCTGCAAGGCTTTTCAGACCACTGTCATGGGTGGGTTTTTGACCACTAATGATATCCTCCCTCCACAGATAGAAAACAGAGCAGAAATAGGAGATAACAGTATCTCTTGTTTACTATAATTAGCATCCTTCCATACACCATAGGAGCTGTTTTTAGAAGCCTGGCTGGGCTTGAACCGAGCGCAGTCCGACGCAGCGTGGATCCACAGAAAGCTTCAGCACCAGAACCTGACCAGGAACGGCTCCGTCACTTCTGCAGTCACTCAGCAGGAACACATCAGAAATGCAATAGTTCAATGCCTGCAATTACGTTAGCACTAAGGACTAGGATCTAAATTAACACCATGTTACCTGATAATCCCATCCAGTAACTTTCGGCAGCCCCTTCTCCTTTCCCATGCTGTCCGAAGCTGGCTCCAGCCCCTCTCCTTAGTGGAGCTAGTCATAAAACATTACGCTAGTAATTTATTGAACACCTTTCAATTAGCATTACAGACCTTCCCCCAGCTTTCCTCCTGGGGGGCATCGCTTAATTCAAAAACATCCAAGGGCCCTCTGAAATACTTTCCTTTCAGTTTACTGATTGATCAGCAAAATGAATGGGCGTATCAAATATAAATACATGATTTAAAAGCTAAAAACTTTGGTGTTATATCAACCACATGCATTTTTCAAAGCAAGGCAAGGGAAAGAAATACCCAATCCTAATGGTGCTCCAATACATGCATGCAATCCAGCTCAATCACAATCCAGTTCCCCACAGTCATGAGCTGCCTGGATGCTAACGTAGTAAAAAAGCCTAGTAACACGATGGGTGTAGCTCTACTTTCACCCCACAACCAACCATTTCTATCATTACCAGATGGTGCAACTCTCCTTGTGTAAGCAAGGAAAGGAAAATCCAGCAGAGAAGAGTCTAAGAATAGTTGGAATAGACTTTCCCTAAGCTTCTCCTTCCCTTATCTGAGACAGAGAATAACACAGAGGAAAGTTTTCTTCCCAGCCCACACCAGACTCAGGTGTGATTTGATACTTCTTTGTTTTTCTTACATTTTTTCTGTACAAATTTCTGTAAATAAGAACCGCACTGTGGTCCGCTGCATAACAGCCCCTCCACAGCTCCCCATGAAGCACATCATCTCTACTCTGGGCACTACCAATCTGCAGAAAAGGGCCCCAGGTCTAGTTCTGGAGAACAGGGCTTAAACCAGGGGTGGGCAATTATTGGGGCCCACAAGCCATAAAGGGAGTTTTGGTGAGCTCTCATGGGCCAGGTCAGCACCCCTCTTGCCCCTTGCACAGCTCAGCAAAACTCCCTAAGCGGCCCCATCCTGTCCACCTGGCTGTGTGCCTCACCCACCCAGGTCCCGAGTGGTCTCCACGGACACCCTGGGATCTGGGGGCAGTGACAACACAGGGCCAAGGCCTGAAACAGCTGTGATCTGCTTCCCGCACGTCCCTGGCTGCAGAATCGGCACCTGTCAAAGGGGCATGTGCGCAGTGGATTGCAGCACTCTCACCGCCCTGCAATCCTGGCCTCTCCCACCCATCCCGCTCCTGAACACTGCTCCCCTCCAGCTGCTGCCATGGCCCTGGCTGCCCCCTGTGCCTGGGCTAGGCAAGACCGAGGAACCCATCATGGGCCAGACAAAATCCCTCAATGGGCTGGATCCGACCTGTGGGCCGTATTTTGCCTACCCCTGGCTTAAATGGACCGTGGCTTTCACTGAGCAAAGCGCTGAAGCATGTGCATTCAATTACATTGAGTCTGAAGGGTCTTTAGAACATGCTCAAGCTGAAGCAACTGTAGGCAATTAAGTGCTTTGCCAAATCAAGACCCCTGCCCCTGCTGCCGAGCATTTCTGTAGGCTTTTGAGAAAAGCACAAAGAGGGGGATTGATCCTGCCTCATTCATGTCCCCACCAGCAGGTCTTTCCAGGAGGAGCATCAAATTTTGGCTGTATACTTTCAGCATTACAAATGCACCAAATAAGTCACAGGCAGGACTGTACAATGCTGCAGTGCTTAGGAGAGCAAGCTGCTGTCTCAGCAAGGGCCAGCAGCAGCAGACACTGAACATGCAGTATCTGCACAGCTCCTGCAAGTCCCTCTGTAACAAACAGGCCACTTCCCGTAGCTGAGAACGACGGCTACAAGCACACCAGGTGCAAACCAAGTGCTGGGACTACGAAAGTCTCCTTGGTCCCTCCCTATGTGTATGGCTGCGATATTTATATTGTTTCACAGTGGTGTGAGTAGCCCATGCCTCCTTGGGCAGTAAGGCTCTAGCTCATCTTCTCAAGCCCAACTTTCAAGACTCAAGCAAAGCTTTTGCCATCACTAAGGCAATCTGGGAAAGTCAGGCAACACTGAGCCTTGATCAATCAGAAAGTGGGGGCTGCTGAGTGCCAAGACCCCTGGCCATACAAGGAGCAAGACAGCAAACCCAGGGCAACAATGCTGAGAACGACTTATAACCCTGCTTAATACCTCAGATGTTGCTGTTACATCCATAAGACAAGCCCTAGTTGGCCCTAAGGTTCCTAGGCGCAGAGCCAGCTAGGACAAGAAGCTCTGTAAAGCTCAGAAAAGGCTTGTTTGGTCACCCCACAACCAAAGTTAAGCTCTGGCTTTGTGACCAGATGAAAAAATGGACCCATCAAGCTCTGGGCAGCTCCAAGCTCAACACTACAGGGAGACATTGTGCTATCACTTCTACTCAGTGCAACTACACAGAAGTCAGGTGCAAGTCAGAAACTGGCTCACTACATTGTTTTATTTTAAACGTACATGTCTTATGGCCCAGAAGCATAACACGGCACAGATTCACGAGGCTAAGAAAGTGGTGGAAAATATCAGTTCCAGGTTTATTACAAAAACTGATGCTGAAAAGGTCACATGAAATAATTTTCACTGTTACCAAGTAAATGATGATGCCTATTAAGAGCCAACCAATGGGAAGTCCAGGTCACTGGTGAATTACATCCATATTAATCACTGTTATGAGTAGAACAGACTGTTAAAGGGATGAACAAGTCCATCCAATTTTAAACCATCTCCTTTGGCTGGATATAAACCTGAGGGCACGGATCCAGCCTTTCAGTTCCTGGGGAATGTATGCTGTGTAATGCATTTTCTGACTTCTTTTCCAAGAGACCTGAGAGGTGCACAAGGAGCTATCACTTTACCTTTCGGAAAGCTGTCGAATCTGCGGAATCCCCATGTACTTGTTGAAATGCTCTAGCACATTCACGACACCTTGCAGGAGATTGGCAACTTCCCCGTACTGCCTTCTCCTGGTCATTGCCCTGAGAAGGAAATCAGAGATTACAAAACTAGGCTGGGCAGCAAGGGCAGATCCTGGGCGAGCGTCCACCGACCAGCGACTAGCCCCTCCGCCCCTCCCCTGGGGCACGGTAATGCCTATTGCAATTTATTTTGCTAAAAGGCACAAAGGTTCGTTAACATTCCCAGAAGTATTAGGATTTGTTTTAACTGCTGGTAAAGTAAACCAAGCCGGCATCCATCTAACAGGGCTTCAGAAACACAGATGATGACAGTCACACTTGGCAAGGAACATGTAAACTACTGAATGCATCAACCTCCCAGGATGGGGCTGAAGCCCAGTAAATGTTATTTTGCCATAATGACCTGAGTCAAGCGATTTATCATCTCACAGTGCACGCCATCCCCCCCCCCCCAAAAAAAAATAAAATTCAGCTACAGCCTCCCAGAGAAGAATCCTACTATTTAAAAGCTATTGGCCTGGGCTTGAGTGTTAATGTCTTTCATAGACAAGTGAGAGAAAAAACAAATGGAATTATTTATTTTTCTCCATCCTTCAGACATGCTGCAGATGGGAAGCCTAGGATTAGACTCGCAGGCATCCGCCAGCCCAAGGCTCTATGGAACCAGCTCATGGCTGTGAAGCCTGCTACCTTCCCAGACTGGGCTACGTCCCTGCCGGTGCAACACATGTCCCTCTCAGCTCAACCCCCTGGGCTCACCATGGACTGCTACTTGTACACCAGAGCTTCAAAGGGCTGGGGAAGAAAAGAACTGGCTCCCTTAAATGGACTTTCTATATCAAACAGCACCCTGGCATGACTGCAGTGAACACCTTAAACATACGACCGTATCAAATAAGCAGAAGCATTTCACCTCTCTCAAATAAAACCTAAGGTTTGGCCTGGTTTGTAAAGGCCACACACCTAGCAGTAGGACATTAGCTGGACAGCTGGTGGATAATATTCTCCAACACAGCAACTCCCATTCCTCTCGTGTGGGTCCAAGGCTACACATTCTTACATATATAGCAAGGTAGAGGCTACTGGAACTTATGGAGTATTTGCAGAAAGGACCTTCTGGCAAAACGCACAAGTCACTGCTAATTCTGGGAGCAGAACTCCCCTAGAGGCAGAGCAACCAGCTGCCACAGAACCAGTCCTGTGCATTACTGAAAACCCAGCTGGAGAGCCCCAGCCTTCAACACACACCACCACCAGTTCTCATGGCTTACTCAAGTGAATCCACACCGCCCGCCAGCATGTGTAGGTGATTGAGGGTCGTGATGGAGGTGGTCAGATGGCGCTTGGCATGATCCAGCTGCTTGATATCTCGTGTAATTTCTTTAACCTGTCAATTTAAGGATATGAGATCGAGTAAACATCAGAGCCACTGCAGCAAATCCTTCATGAGAGGACATGAAGCCCTGTCCTTTCTCTGGGATCAGGGCGATGCTACCACAGGCTCGTGGGTACAGAGTTGATACAGACTGGGTAACACTAGATCCAGCGTGAGCTCTCAACAGCGTGTTAGCAGGTGTCTCCAGCGTGCCACTTCTTTTGTGTGGACAACACGTGCTGGGAACTGAAGGAGATCTCCCACCCCTTGTAAAAGACCACAAAGAAACAGCTACTTACCATTTGCTCTGATTTTTCAGCTTTGTCTTTGATATCTTTAATTTTACCAAAGAGTTGCTGAATGGCTTTTTGGGCTTCTTCAAGAGCCTGTGAGAATGAAAGGGAAAAAACACACTTCATACTCTGCTTCCTTCTTCAAAAGACATATGCAGCTGCTGCCTCCTTTGTGTGTGCATGTGCGCTATATATAACATCTGGTCAGTATAAAGGCCCGTATGCAATTCTTGCTGGCCCAGTACTGAATAAAAAGACGAGTCATTTTTCTTAAGATGATCTGAAATGTTGAATAGGATTTTTATTCTTAGCAGACTGCTGGTACAGCATTTGTTTTACAGTAAGGTTCTGACAATCCTGATTGAAAAGCTCCGTTCATTCATCCTCACATCACAACCTGGAACACCAGTACGCTTAAGACAACCATATTTTATATCCATCAAGTCGAAGTGGACAGAGACTTAAAAACATCTACAGATCAAACATTTTACAGCTGATTAGGAAAAGAAAACATCTACGCTACACTACAGTGTGCCATCAATGGAAAAAAAGTATTGCAAGCTTGCAGAGGACAGACAGTTGAACATAGAGTAGATCTAGGTTTATCATGGAGCCTGTTAAAACCTAGTGTTTGTTAAATGAATACACCTAAATGAAGAAGAAAGAGTGGTTTTATGATTAAAACACTAGCTTACGCATGGGAACTCTAGGGTTAATGTCCAGCTTTGTCAGACTTCCGCTTACTCTCACGGAGCCCAATTTCACCATCTGAACAAAGGGAATAATACTACTTAGTTTCTTCCACTCTTTGTCTATGTGGTCTAGTAGGAATATTGGTTCTTCAGGGCAAAGCTATTTCACTACAAGTAGGTACAGCACCTAGTGCAGTGATTCTCAACCAGGGTGCCGCAAGATTCTTTGAAGGCTGCCGCAGGAAGTGCGAGGAGATAAGTGAGGTGTGGGGAGAGAAGCCGATAAGGGCAGGCTCAGGCTCTCACTGTCTGCCCACTTCCCTGCCAATGCTGCCTAGCCTCTCTGCAAAGAGGTCAGGACTGTAATAAATAAATTCAGGTTTGAAATGGGGTGCCACTAAACTCCCAATAGTTATGGACGGATGCCTGGAGTCTGACAATGGGCACCTTGAGGCCAAAAACGTTGAGAACCACTGACCTAGGGCAATGGGGAGCTTGGCTTGAGCTCTCACCATATCAAATAAAATGAAGAATTCTGTATGATTAATGCACCCAAACCAAGCCCAAGGAAGACTGAGGTTTATGCAGCCCAGGATGAGGCGCACAGCAGTACCGGGGGATCACTGAGAAGAGATCCAGCATGCCGAGGATCTCCCTTCCTCACCCCCAAGGCTCCATCTCTGCCTTTGTTCATCTCACACGCACACATTCTCTCTGTTATGAGCAGACACAATTAAGGATCGCTGATTAATTTGTAGAGTAGTTTGGGGTGTAATCACACAAAACCTGAGTTTTCACAAGAAACGGGCACCAAGCATCTCAATTTGGCATGCCTGTGAATGTCAATGTATTTTAAATACAAAGCAAAGGCACTAAACCACCTACCACTCTAAACTCCCGCAGAGCTCAGTGCCGTACAACGGCTGCGCAGGATCTGCACTGCCATACCCCACAAGTAAGGTCACCGTGCTTGAAGAAGCCCATTGTTTCAAAGAAAAGGAGTGGTGAAATATTTAGTATGCTGCAAATATGAAGAGCGAAAGGCGAGAAGGTTTTTCCTTCCTTTGGGCCTTCTGCGTTTCTCTTAAAAGAATTCCACAGTGGGAAATCGGAGAGAGGCTCAGGGAGCAACAGTCTACTTGCAGGGTACGAAAATGATTCACAGTCCAGCCCATAAATTAGCATCTCCCTGTTTTACCACTACAAGCTAAGGGTGTGTCAGCACTTTGGCTACAAATCCAGTCATACTATGATTTAATCACACTGGGGTATTTGACTAGACAAAATTTAAACCCCCGTGGCGTGGCAACTCTGCAGAGTTACTACTGCACATACGCACAGCAAGGGCCTAACCCAAATTCCTCAGGGGAAGATTGCAGCGGGTTTCGGTGGAGCTGGATCAGGCCCAGCTGCTGAAGTCAGACAGAGCTGACACCAGGGATTGAGATCTGTATTTGAAGTGGGACTAGCATGTCCCCCTTTTGCATTTTAATTGTTGAACTCAGTCTCCAAGTCCAGCTCCTCAGGAGACAGCAAATGTTTTTAGAATTGCTGTCTGGCACTAGATTTTTAAGTGAGAATTATGCAGCACTTTGCCATGGTGTTTACCTGCAAGCCAGGTGTGCAGAAGAGCAGCGGTGCATGGGCTGTGTGAAAAGGAACAAAAGGGTGGACTGGAGAAGAGGCATTGCTTGATTAATGGCTTATATCACTTACTTTGGATGTCTCATGTTGACGGGATAGGCAACCCTACCTCAAAGGCAACCAATTTTTAATGAAAACACATAATTTTATGTAGAGCTGAGCACTGCCTAGAAACCTCAAAGCATTAGCAGGCAATGACCCTGCTGGACATGGTTATTTTGTCTTTTTTTGTTGTTGATGCATAGTTGCAAGGGGCTCAATGCTTCACCCATGTATAAGGGACTTGGTTTTTCATAGCTGCAGGATAGACTATGTGGGCTGAGCAGCACCCAAAGATGAATCCTAGGAACCGCCAAGATGAGAAAGCCACCCCAAGCCTCTTTTTGTTTTGGACCGCTGTGAAGTCCTTAAGCAGACAAGACCAAACCCTGCTTTGATTTAACTCAACTGTGTTTGGAGGAACTGTGTTTGGAGGAAGGAGGTGAAGGGAAGCCAACTAATCACATCTCCTAAAGCTGACCTGTAAATTAACTCCATGTCGAATCCCCTCCCGCCCCCACAACATTTCCATCCCTAGCTCCCCTTCGTCTCCTGCTATGACCAGGCTCCATTTTCTGTCCAATCCCACAACCACAGCTATAATATGGTAGCTACGTACTCCTTCAGCAAATCAATTTAAACACAATCTTATGTTTCCAAGTCCAAAATGAAGATAAACTGTCTGCCAACACCCTCCCCACCAACCCGTCTTATTATAAAAAGTCAAAAAACATTCCAGCCAAATGTGACTAAGTTGCAGAACATTTTATAATTCATTTTCCAGAGGAAAAAATGTCTCCTCTGAAATATCATCTGAATCATACGAACACTAACATTTTTATCTATTTAGTGTCACACAGCCAATCGCATAATTCACTCGACAAGTGAAGCGAGCATATTATAGAAATAGTTACACTAGAGATGAATAATGAGAGCCGCCCTATTTTGTTTATCTGCTCGCACATGTTATGGACAAGAATTTGGCGCTAGCCCGAGTTACTATTTATAATAAAATCTTGCCCTGTTTTCCATTCCAAGACATGTGAATTAAAAAGAAAACTAAGTGAATAAAGAATTCTCTCTTCAATTTATTTCACCATAGTCTTTGTACTGAGTCCCAGACCACAGCTGCGGCATGCTATTCAAGGTGGGCATTGAACAGGGAACGACTGTCTTGCATATTCTGAGATCTGGACGGGCCTGTAAAAAAAAAAAAAAGAAAAAAGGCAACCCAGAGTCCTTCACGGAAGCCAACTGCTATGGGTTTTTTGGTTCAGCAGAGAGCCAACAGTCAAAATTAATTGAGTATTTTTCTGTGTGAACCCCTAAGAGACCGGAAAGCTCTAATGAGTGATGCAGAGATCAGATCTGGGTAGAAAAGAATCAAGTTCCCAAGAAAGCACCATTGCTTATTTACTCCCTTTTTAATTCAAAGATGAGGCAACACCATGACACTTTATTAGACTTTGGATTACCAAATCAGATTCACCCTGAGGAAGAGACGCATTTTTGGGGATGTGATGTTAAAATGAGCTCTGTTCAAACAGTATCAAAGGCCATCCTGGGGCATGCTTACTTCCTGCCCTTTGGGCAGGGGGCTGGACCCGATGATCTTCCGAGGTCCCTTCCAGCCCTAACGTCTATGAAATCTATGCTTCTGCAGACATTCACTTTCTCCCGGGAGAGTCGCTGTTCTCCCAGAAGAAATCACGATTGTGCGGATATTCACACTTTTTCTCCCAGAGTAAAAATGGCTGCTCCAGGCGAAAAATAACCTGGGAACAACCAGAGTTAAATCACTTCCAGGTGAGTTTTGTTCCTGGGAGAGTGAATGTCAGTACATGTTGACAACACAGGCTGACTGACCATGGGCAGTCTGGGTTAGCCAATCAGGGCTGCCATCTGTTGCTAGGCAGACTAAGGGAGCCTACAGAGCAAACCAAGGTGTGTGCACAGGACCCCCCCCCCCCCCCCCGGTGGTGTAATGTCAGCACTGCAAGCTCTCCGTTCTTCAGTCCCTCGGCACTTGAATGTCTATACATGTGGCTCTGGGTAAGATTTGCTAGCAGGAAAACAGAGCTGGAGGAATTCTCCCAAATGATTTGAATGCGTGTATGTAGCCAAATACCGACAGACATTCCCATTTCTAAATAAAACAGGTCTGAAACATTTAAATTGAATGCTATTGACTGCAGGATGCACAATAGCTGCTCTAGTGGACTATGGCCTGGGAAAGACCCTCCTGCATGAAAGCAGCCATTTGCACCAAATTTAAAAGAGATAGTCCATCACATCTTTCTGGTGGGGAAAATCAAAACCTGATGTCTTGCCTTAAATTAGGAATATATTAAATAATGTTTTGGGGACCTTTGGACATGGAAAAAGAGTAGCCTTAGATCTGGAATTTGACTCCTCCACTCATGCAGGTAGCCCAACTAGGACTATTCCAGGAACAAAGAGTTTTCAAGTGTCTTTTCACACGGATTCCTTTCCTTACATAAAATAGAAATTCAAAGACCAAGAAAAGATATTTTGATCAAAGTGCCTTTTCTTGGTCACTGAATGTATATATTACGAAAGGAATCAGGGGACTATGCTTTCTTGGAAGGGAGTGGGGGGGACAAGTTAAGAAGGCAATATTTCCACATTTGGGTTATAAGCTTCCAAACTTTGTTGTCTTCCAACAATAAGGCAGTGCAGGAAGAGGGTAACCCCAGTAACATTAACTGCATCTTTCTCCCTGGCCAACAGCCTGGCTTCCACATCCACTGCGGCTTGGATGCAGCATGGAGTCACTTTAACGGAGACTGTTTTGATAAGAGCTTTGAAGAAGCTAAACTGCCTTGCCATAACACAGCTCATGCAAAGCACATTAACACCAAGGGTATGCCTGGTGATTTAAAGTTGAAGAGTGCTAAGTGCTATTGCAGGCCCCATTATTTTTACACCAATATACTTAAAATTGGTGCTAGAAAGATAAGCTGTCTTTGAACAGTCCCTTTCAGTTAGCAAATACAACAAAGACGAACATAATTGGAGAATGTAGTGAAGGCAAGAACATCAGAAGTTTGCCTCAGAAACTTTTACCGCTAAGGTCTCAACCCTGCAAAGTTAGACATACATGCTTAAATGTACTGCTGTGAGTGACTCCAGGATACTCATATAAGTCTCTGTAGCACCAGGTATTGAGAGCCTCTGAAGATGCAAAAATAAAAAGCCTGTATCCTATCTTGAAATCTAAATCTATTACAAAGTTCCTGACAAGAGCGTGGCCATTGCTAGGATGTGGTGAAAGGGTGGGAGGACTACCCCGTCACCCCTAGTCTCAACCAGCAGTAGTAGACCCTGGCTGAGATTTTCCGTAAGCGATGTAAGATGCTGGACCATGTCAATACTGATCTATAAAAGCCTTAAGTTATTTAAAAAACAACCAGCAGGATCACTCCACCTAAACAACATTCACCATCCACCCTTTTTGTTTACGATTCCACCCTCCTGGCCAGGGATGACTAATTTTTAATCTTCAACCTGGCCAGAGAGAACATAACTGCAGTGGCTGGTGCATATGCACCTGGGTCTGGTGCACAGCTTCCGACCTGCGCTCCACAAACTCCTGTCATCTGTCAAGATCATTTCACTTGGAGGAAAGCACTTCTAATCTGCTCTCCAAGAAAGCCAGGATGGGCCGCTGCCTTGACAGTCACTGCAGAGGTGAGACCTCCTCGATTCATTTCTCCCTACCATCCAAAAAAGTCCACGTCCAGAGAAAAACATTGTGGTGGGGGTGCACGGTCAAGCTCAGTTCACTGGGATGATACACCCCAGCCTTGCATATGGAGCTAGCCTTAATGGTTACTGCTGTACCCCAGCCATTTGCTGGATCATTTTTTATGTTAAAGAGGTCTGGAGCCCTGAACCAAGTGTCTAGCTGCTCACGTACAACAGGTTCTCTCTCTGGCGTTTATGAGATGCCCCAGCTCCGTTTCTGAAATAGGATGAGGGACAATAAAAGAATATTGGACAAACAGTGGATTTTTGTTTAAAGGAACCTGGCTTATGTTTGGAAGCCCCCCATGTTTCTGCTTATTAATTTGCATCCCACGGGGCATGAAGTGTCGAAGTCTAGCTCCAAAGTTCAGTCATTGTCACTTGAACGCAGACCAAAGTAAAAGGGGATGTTGCCCCGGGATCCTACCAGCCAAGATCAAACAGGTGAACTGCTGCCATCACCTGGTACTGACATTTGTTGCTTTTACAGGCTCAGGAGAAACACAATTCAGACAACCTGAGTTCTGCCTCATCTGATGTCCTGAAGATGGCTAGTCTCCTGCTGGCTTGCAGAATACCACAGTTGTGGCGTGGGGGCGAGAAGAGGCAGGAAGAGCAGCTGGCATCCTGCTCAAGTTTTTTCTATTGCAATTCTTAGAAAAATAGGTATATTTCCAAACCTGTAAGGGAGGGAGGGGAGCTTGACAGTCAAATACAAGAGCACTGCGATAAACTGGCATTGCTAGTATGCATCATCTGATCTCTTAACACTTATTCCAAATATTTAGTTACTCCTTAAGACATAAACCTTCACATAACTCTGTAGCTGCTCTCTGAAAGAAAAGAGCTGCTATAGGGGCAAACCATTTCTTTTTAATCTAGAAAAGCCCATTTTATTGATGATCTTCATGACTATGTTTGGCATCTTCATACATTTTCTAGCCAAGATGGTTTTTAAGCCAAGAAAGATAAAATAACATTTTTTTCTCAAATGCACATAGGAAACTGCCAACAGAAAAAGCTGCATGAAAACTGATTCCACTTTTTAAGTTCAAGGGGCTCTAGCTGGGAGCTTAGATGTAAAATGTGTGGTTGGGAGAAAAGATTGGAATATGTGCTTTCCCAAGCCAAATATTAATTTTTGTGTCATGAATTTCTCTGTAAGAAACCAACAAAAACTGTGTGGATTTAACATTCCACTTGCAGCAACTGAAATCAGCATTTTGCAGTGTTGGATGACTGCATGATGCTGAGAAAGGGAAAATAACTAGCAGTAACATTAAATCGACTGTTCTGCGCTTCCCAAGATCAGAGCAAAGGAAAAAAAAAGTAAACAACCTATAGAGTGAAGTGCAAACATTTTATTTTTAAATTCTCTCATATTAAATAACCTGAGTTAATTTTCAGATACCTAATTCTTAATCTGACTCTGAGCCATTAAAACAATTAGAGAAACCTATTTTGGACAAGCTGCTTTAATGAAAAATGTTGATGTTACCTAGTATGTAGTGTGGTCTCCTGAAGAAGCAGGTGGAGAAGGGGAAATTCTAGAGAGGAGGGGGCTGAGACTGCAGAGTCAAGAGCAGTAAATTTTCCCTTCAGCATTTTGATTTTCTTATTTAAGTAAATTCCCACTCCTACATGAATTCACAGCTGTTTTAAAGCAGTGGGTACCTTCACCATCACTTCCCTTCGTAACAGAGGATTTGCTTTGGATGGACATCTGACATCCAGGCTCAGGGACGGTATCAAGAGTACACACGGGGATTGTTTCTGCAAGCCATACTGCTTATAATCCAGCTGTATGGTCAGCAACAGTGGTAAGTCCCCAGGTCTATGGAGAGCATTAGTCATGCATTATTAATTTATTGGACTACCTGTCAGTGCAATAGGGAAAAGCTTGCCCATGCAGAAACCTCAATGGGCTTGTAAATGTTAGGTTATAGTATTTCCTTTCCTAAAATAGCAGTTCATTTCTGAGCTGCAGGACAATTAACATTTAAAGAGACTGAATGGCTATATACAGGACAGTGTAATGTTCTGCCACAAGGATGTCAAAAGGAAGGCTGATGTGCCCTGGAAAGACACCCTTGTTTCTCATCAAGTGGATGCTGCTTGCTCACGTAAGCCAATCAGCAACTCTTAGTACAACTTTATATCACCAGTGTGTTCCCTGCACTGCAAACACCGACTGAGACCTACAGCTCTGAAAGAAAGGCATGTTGTCGGGGCTGCACTGCACAGAGGCACTTAGTGCTCCTTAGCAATCAAGCTGCGGTAGCAGGAAGTAATGTGGATTCCAGACGGGGAAAATGATCGTTGTATAACTGGCATGGAAAAGAATCAACCAACTGCTACACATACACAATTAATGTTCTCTTGAACCCCTAGGCAACATTAGTTATAGTTGAGATCGGAAGACGAGGCGAATGCCTTTCTGCAGCTACAAGTGTTCTCTACAGACTTCATCCGCTGAAGTGTGACGACCCAGTTAAGTAGCTGGCCACTTGCTGGGAACAAGGGCTGTCCTAAGGCAGGCAAATCTTTCTGGTGACAACCTTTGAGTCAAAGCTGGTTTTTGATCCATGCAGGAACAAGCACAAGCCCTTCCAAACTTTTGTATGACATGGGATTTTGTTTTCACACTGAAAACCTTGGATGGTTGATTCACATCTCTCTCATCAGGAGTGAGCAGACTCCCTGGGCCCTAAAACTCCTTCCTGACAAAAAACAAATCGTCAAATCACCCCCCCACAGCAACTTTAAAAAACGTTCCAGCTAGCTCTGCTGAGAACCTCACACAGAGCAATGATGAAATCTAGATTATGGGCCATTCAATTTTTCTATGTCTGTGGCTCTATCTGGACAACCCTCCTAGACAGAATGGTTAGGACATCAGCTGCACCTGCTCTCTCCATTTAAATAGACACATAACCTGCTGCTTAGGAAGTGGCTAGAAGGCAGAGGAAAGCAAGTGGGAACAGAGCAGCAGCTTCATCTGAGCACCGGCTGCAAGAGATTCTTCTTTATAAGACAGGGCAAGTGAGCCAGAGCCATCAGTCACCGATGCCTTAATAACTGCTACAGCCATTTAAAGCCTTTGTAATGGTGTTCACACCTCCACTGAAATGAATTAATTTAGGCCCACAGCACCTGGAAGAGAAGGAAGAATTACTGCTGGTGACAACTGCATGAGAACCATCATCTCAGTGCGAGGAGAGCAGGGGATGCCCATTGTGTCTTACTGCCTTTCATTGTCATGTACACTCCTATCTTCCAGCACTGAGGGGCTTAGAAACACTGCCTGGCTTTGAAGGAACAAGAGAAAGCAAAGTGCTTCTACCTGGTAACTTGCAGGACAGCTCCCTAGATAGTACCCTGGAGAGTTACAGCCCCACATGCCATAAAAACCAGGGTTGAAAAGCCAGAACCTTTTCTTCAGCCTGCTCAGGGATTGTGTCTCCTCTCTAGGAGTCTATGGTGCTTTGGACTCAACCAAACACAGGTTTGCCTAAGCACCAAAGAAGCTGCCCTGCTTTTGAAAAGATTCACGGCAGGGACTGAACCTGGGACCTTCAGATACAGGCAGGCGAGGGAGAAGAACCAGGGCAGTTAGCTCAGATGGAGAACCAGACACTAGCAGGGAACAGAGCACCGGGCTGTGGGAGCCTGGGGTGAGGTCCCACCACAACTCCAACGTCTGCACAAACACAGTGGGAAAGGCGCACGGCTCGTTCCCCGACTGCCAGCTTTTCACTGCCCCCCTTGAGGGGCAATGGGAAAAGAGCTGTGGCATTTCTCCCCAGCAAGGCCATGCCCTGCACAGAGATAAAGAGGCACCACTGCTGGGGCATGGACTGTCCGGAGCTATTTCCACCTACCCTTGATGAAAGGAACACCTAAAAGCACTTCGTATAGGACTGCCTCTATTCTCCTTGTTGCTCACTGGGATCTTTTGCTCAGCAAAGGGGACAGAAGAACATCTGAGAGCTGAAGCCTAGTTTTTGAAGCTAGCACGGCTTGGCAGGGCAAGCTGAGCGGGAGACTACCTGGCAGTACTTTCCTTTTCAAACTGACAAGATTTTACAAGACAAGCTTCTTCCATTCCACCCCTGCACGGAGCCCTTGCAGCAGCTGCCTTGCCCTCCTGCCCCGAAAACAGCGGACAGGGCTGCTGCACTCTGTGAAACAGCGACTACCTTCTACTGATGACGGGGTGGCCTTTCACTGCTGAGCAAAGTGACTTCTAACCTCCCCCTGCCCATTCTCACCGCGGTGCTGTTTTGAAACACTCAGATGAAAGGCATTAAGGCTGCCCCAAGTATTATTACTGAACGCTATGCTTCCAGGGAAAGAAGAGCTGCGTAGGGATGGCTTGCCACTTTAGTAGGCCCTTGCTTGCTTAGGGATTAGACCCGGAGCCACGGAGGCACTTTATTCCGTTCCTTTTCTAGCAATAGCGGTCAAGTACCTTGATGACTTCCATACGCCAACTGGGGCTGGATTAGAAACGAGCTTCTTTTATTTGATTCCGTCTGGTTACCATGCATTTCAACTGGATGCGATTATTCATACCAGCAAAGTGCTAAGTATTATACAGACACAGGACATGAATGCCCACTTTTTCAGCATCTGTGTGTATCCTTAATGTTTCAAACTGGGCTGCGGTCAGGAGACAAAGAGTTTAATACTTCTGGACCCCTTGCCATTCTTGACTCTAGAGAGTTAAATTTCCTTTCACTCATCCTCTCAAGATTTACAACTGAAATCAAAGAAAATCCAGAGCACAGCTACAAATAAGCTCCCATCCAACAACTCAAAGAAGCCTCACTGGCAGAGTTATCAACAAGTCTTTTCTACATTGAGACAAGCCCAAACGCTTCTTCCACTAAAGCATCAAACAAGTGAATCCCTCCAGCTTGGGCAAAAATGAAGAAGAGAGTTTGATCACTCTGGTTTCATGTCAGAGGAAGCTCTATGCCTTCTTTCCAGAATAAACACCATCTAGACTTGGGAAGTCTGAATTATGTACAAGCCTGGGGAAAGCACAGAAGCAGGTCCTGGGGAAACTTTGAGCAGTTATTTCTCTCTTACACAATGTATTTTTGCTGAAAGTCCCCACCTCTGTCTCCATCAGCAGACAACTTTTAACTTCGCCTACAGCCCTGTCTAGACTAGGAAAATAGGTCATGTTGGAAACTATGTGAGCTGACATGGCATTGTACCTACTGTCGTTTAAACCATTAAAAGTGTGTTATCTGAGAGTGGGCGATCCTAGATTATCTTGTGACTTCCTGACATGAGAAAACTGACTGAGGAAAAGTCCAAGTGCAAGAAGCTATTCCTTCATGGTGGGGCAGACCCAGCAACCCTCCAGTGTGCCCAAGGGAGATGCCCACTCTACAGTGCTCTTCTAGATTCCCTTTTTCTCTTGCTCACACACACTAAAGCGACTCCTACTCATGATGGCACTGCCATCATTACAGTCATGACAGGGGAGAGAGCAGTGGCTGGGGGCTTATCTGCATGGGGAAACCAACTGTATAACTGATGCTGCTACACAGTGTAACCCACGCCTTGAACGCTCGCACACGGGGAGTACACTGCCATACCTACGTTAGTACATACATCATTGAGTCCACCTCCGGTTCTCCCTTTCCAAGCTCATTTGTTTCTGAACATCAGAGTGACAAGTGGCTGCTCACTACGCTGCCCTGCTTGTTTTTCATTTCCCCCTCCTACGCACAACTGCAAGCCTCTCTTCTCCCAGCAGACACCTCTGCCTCTTGGACCTCCTTTAGATACAGGCTCGAGCTCTACTCCAACACCCACCTGCCCATCTGAACGGCAGCCCTGTCCATCAGATATGCCTTCTAACCTGTCAGCACCTCAAAACAGGCCATTCACATTTTGGAAGGCACTGTGCTCGCTCACAGCCACTGGTATTTAAGTTGCTGCCACCAAATCACCATTTGATAAAATGGAGCTGCCTCTGGCTTGCAGCTGGTGCAAGTTCACACATGGGTCCAACAGATCACTCCACTTTTGAGTTGGGACCTCAGAGGATGAGTAATACGAGAAGAAAGACTGCACAGCCGTGTCAAACTGGGATGCAGACATGAAACTGCTGAGATACCTTCAGCCACAGCAAACAGCAGAACCAACATAAATTAGATCATGAGGGACAAAAAGGGGTGAGGGAGGGAGATCCACAGTAAAGCATCTGTCTGTTTCTGAGGTTTTTTGCTGCTCGCTTTGATTTTGTTCACCACTGAGCCAAAACAAAAGTCAGCAGCAGGCCCGAAGCTGCAAGATCTCCTATTGGAGCTTATGCTGCTTTTAATTCTACCCTGGAGCAACAATTATCCTTTGCCAGGCCTGCATCTCCCCCACCTCCCCAGTACAGCCTGGACAGCAACGAGCTGCCTTAGCCCCCTTTGGGCAGAGATGCACCGGACAAACTCAAGCTCGGACAGGCGCCTGCTGTGAAGCCGGTGAGGCCACAGATGGCAGAAGTTACGCCTGACCTCTTCATGCAGCTGAAGACGCCAATTTTAATGGCACGAGGCCAAAAGGACAGCAAACAACATGATTTCTTCTTGCCATGCCGTCAGCCCAAAGCCCTTTTCAATCAGCATGTTCTGGACTAGGACTTGCTGCATTCGCTCAGCTTAGAAGAAAGCCATCCAATTGCCGCAACTTGCTAGAGAAATGAATCTCAATGAATTTCAAGTGCGATTTACTTTGGCAGCTCAACTTCTGTTTATTATGCATTGGCTAAAAAAGCTCAAGAACTCCAAGCAACTTCAATCGCATGACCCCAGTCTTAAAGAACACATGGCATGGATTAAGAGGAAAAAGAAAAGTCATACGCAACTTCAGACGTATTTAAAGCTGGGGTTTCCCACCTCAGAGGATCCTAAAAAAAACCCAGCACTTAGACTTCATCCTGGGGTTGTAGCAGATAAGTAAAACAAGAGATAAGAGAGTTGTATTGCTTAAGGCAGGAGAGAATTCAACACAAGGGACTGGTTGGGCCACAAAAACTTCAGAATACTTTTAAAACATCAGACTTCAACACATGGCTGAGTTTTTATGCTGCACTTCGACACCTAATTTTAAGGACTCCTTGTTCATACGAACCTGGCAGGTGCTACCGCAAGAAAGGAACCAAGGCCCCACTGTGGGAGGCACTGTAGCCATGTGCAGCAAAGAGGTGGTCTCTGCCCCAAACTGCTTGCAATCTTGGTTTAAACAGGCAAGAGCATGTGTGTGAAACAAGTAGGCAGGTGGTTGTTGGGAGTAAGAGAAGTACCAGCAGGTTTCTATATAGGTTAGCCAGCACATCATTCAGCACACAAGCAGTTCCACTGACTTCAGGGGAGCTGTTCATGAGCTTAAACGTGTGGCTAGATCACAACTTATGGGAGGAGGGAATCTGTCCTGGAGTCTGATGTCAAACTGAGCACACAGCTAGTCTGGGCAAAAATGGTCTTCAGTGGGGCTACTCACACGCTTGTGCTCCAAAGTCTGCTGACCCAGGCTCTCGGCACCTCCTGCCCTTCGCTTGCTGCCCACATGCTGCAAGGGGCTTCCTGGGCTCTGCCCCACTCTTGCCTTTGCCCTCTCAATACCTCTGCTCAGTCTCTGCCCTCACTCCCCTGCCTCAATTTGGAAAGTGCTCCTGATCTCTATTAAAAAACAGCAGCAAGATATTGCAAGCATTCAGCACGCTTCAGTCCGAGACGCTCTCAAACCCAATAACCTGGGGTATTTTTCCAACACTGGCAGTATCCTGCTTCTTCCTTACATAGGCTTAAATGTTGCAAGGCACAGCAATGTGCACACAGCTTGCGAAGGGAAGGCAGAGTGAGCCTCACCACAGTTGCCAAGCATTTATTTTCACACGTGATGAGGAAAGGCAGTGCTGGGTACCAAAATACAGGAGCTAATTAAACTGTTCACAGCTGAGCTGGGTCCAAGCGAGGCAGCAAGAATGGACCTACAGTCTTGTTACTTGTCATGCACTCTCATGGTTAAAGAAAATATATTACCAATACTGTGGGCCACAATGTGGAGTCAGGGACTAGGCAAGGCCAGATGGGTTACCAAACCAGCATCTTGGTTCACCAAAACCAGAATACGGCTCACTTCTGCATTATTATTGTTATTCACAGAGAAGCGCCAGTTATAGTTTATATAACCATGAGACGTTAAATTGAGTTGTGTTTTCACAAACGGAGATCAGTGTAAAAGTCACACTTCCATCTGAAAAAACAGTTACCTGCTGTTCTTACAGTGACTCCTCAGATCACAGTTACAAAAACATTATGGAGGAAATATGGCTATTTTTCTCCAATAAAATGAGGAACCCTGGATTATCATACTTCCTTCCTGAGAGGTGTGAAGACGACTGAGGTTTTGACGCACAGAAATGAAATTAAAAAGCCACAAAAAATGGCAGGGGGGGCTTGGAAGTGAAACAAATTTAACTTGCTTTGGCTCGATTTCACACCCTTTTAAAACTGTAGCTTGCAAAAGTTCTGGCTGCAGAGATGAAGCAGAAGAGTTAACGCTACACCCTGAAAAGAAGGGATGTCACAGCAGGAGAGGCTGTACAAACGGGTGAAGGACTCTAACCAAATGAACATTAAAGCCCTGTCAGCAACTGTCAGAAGAAAAACATAGCCAGCCTCTTTGGAAGCTTTAACCTTAAACAAGACTACAGCGACAAGTTAGAAACAGCCTGACTGCTCAGTGGAAAAATCTAAGGAAATTATCCCTGCTATAATGTCGGGTAATAGGGAAGTGCAGTAGCTGGAGCTTGGCTTGCTAGCAAGGACAGTTTAAGAGCCATTTCTGAGAAAGTGCTAGGAAAAAAAATATCCATAGCTCTGGCTCCCTCCAAAGTGCAGGCACAGCCTGAGCCACAGATTACCGCGGAACCACAGAGCTTCTGCATTCCCTGCCTCTCCCCGGGCCTCAGGAGGAGCTGGTGTCTGGGATGACCAAGGAAAGTTTCGTTACACCCTGCCGTGGAATGTTCCAGCCCCGGCCGTTGTTTCCTTCCAAAGCGGGGTCATTAGCAAGACAATTTCTGAAGTTCACGGTATTGTCTAATGCCCTTACAAAAATATCACTGCAGAAAGGGGAAGACAAACAAGCCAGACTATTTTAAGGCCTTTGCTTCTGGAGGAAATTCTAGGGCAAAATCTCAAAAAAGCAGATGCTTTGAAACGGGAACTGTTACACCATATGGAGAAGGTGGAGCATTCCAGCCTGTTAAGCGGCTTCAATGGCTCCTGCTTTATAGGACTGGGTTTATTTTAAAATTCAGACGTGGGTTTTCAACCATCTTGCTGTTATCTGTGTGTGTGCATGCGTGTGTGTACGCACAAGGTATAAGCTATTTAAAAAAAAAAAGGCAGGTCATAAATTTCAGCAGTCTACAAAGCACTCCATAAACCCTAACGAAGCCTCCCACCACCCCAGGGAACCCAGGAGAAGCATGACCGCTCTTGTAGCAACAGGAAGACTGAAGCAGGGCAGTGTGGAGACTTCAGCCCAGCCAGGAAGGGGTAAGTGCTGGATCCAGGATTAGAGCTCCTGAGCTGCTGAGACCTGGTGTGACATTTTCTCTCTCTCCTGGCCTGATGGTCCCTTTGTGCACAGGCTGTTCCTCTATGACCCACAACTGAGATCAGCTGTGATTTCTGCTGCCATAGGTGGGAGATCGTTCTGAGACACTGTTTAGACCACCCCTGCTCTTCCCTGACATCCCCCAACACCCCAGCAACTGCTTAGCAAAACCAGACCTTATCCAGGTCCCTTAAAGTGATGCTGGGCTCCCCTCTCCTGGGCAGAGGCGGAAGGAGCAGTCAAAAAGGAGAGAGGACAAAGCACCTCCCGCCAATTCCCCTCTGCTCTGTGGTTTAGCAGCCCCTCCCACTGGTAAAGAAAGGTCTTTAAAAGCAGCAAAATAGCTTTGGTTTGGATTCTAGGAATCAGACTGAGATCACCACTTCATTTCAAACAGGCCATCAAAAAAGCTATTAGTTGATGACAAGCTCTGGGGCGCTAATAATCTGGGCTAGATTGGAACCAGAGACCGAGATGAAAGGCTCCGTGTCCCACTCTCGCATCCAGCAGCTGACTGACCCTGGACAGAGATGAGTAACCCAGAGCCGAGGCTGATATTTCTGATACGTCTCCCCCTCCTATCAAGTCTGCATCATTCCCATTAACATGAATGGGGAGGAGAGTGAATGTCTGTGCCCACAATTCTGCCTGCTACGAAGCACCCCTAGAGAAGGAGTGAGTGGGGCTGCATTGGGCTCAGCTTGGACCTGCCTCCTGCTTTGTACTGCCTTCAGCAAGATTTCCAATGTTGCTTCAGTTTCATTTCTGAGATTCAGATGTCTCTGAGAAGGAAGCACAGGCCTTTAAAGGAAAACCTGTACTGTTTACCCCTGCACTGGGTTCCTCTGCCATCTGTATCATGCACTGGATATGGATGTAGCTGGGCAATTCTGACCAATGCTCCCCAGGGTTCCTTCAGGCCTTACTGGGAGATGCTGGCCATGGAAAACCACAAGGCTCAACCCTGCAAGATGCCTAGTACAGTGTTGCTCCCAAAATGAAAGCAGCTGCATCAGCAGATCTCTTGCTGATATTCCTCACACTATAAACAACACCTTGCTGCTTCTACATGGACCGGACAGCTGAATAAGTTTTTCTGCTTATTCCTGTCTCTTATCATATAATGACTGACACGTGACCAAAACAAGCAGTTCAGCTGTCTGGTCCAGGTAGAAGCAGCAAGGTGCTGGAATATCACAGACAGCTCCGGGTCAGCCTGACCTGCATTCCTGCTGCAGTGTCGTATCCCTCCAGAGCAGACTGCCTGGTTTCTCCCCCTAGAAGAGCCTTTCAGCATTTTGAAGAAATTCTTACCATACTTTGGACAATTAAACACTTCCCCTGTTTTGTCTGAGAGGAAAAAGCACTTGCCCTAGAAAAACTTAATGTGGCTGAGCAGCCAGAATTGCCCTGAACATGTGCTGGTCAAACAAAGGATCCCTTCAGCCACAGAGCAGGCGGCTGGAGCTGAAGATCAAGCTTTTCACCCCGACAAACAGCTATTAATGAGACCATTATCTGAAGGGTCCATCCCCTGCCCCGACCACAGCATCACGAGCCACTCAGAAACAATGGCGAAGGGAGGACAGGAATAGCAATTATTTCTTCTAGGTTTCCTCTCTGTCTGGGTTCTGGGCAGATGAAAGCAAAATTCCTTCTGTAACTGAAATGCTATTCAGCGTTCTCTTGCTCTGTAATATGACCTGCTCCAATAGTACCCTATGACCTACTAATATCTGGGGCCTGGAATTGCTGACATTCCTGCAGGCTTTATACTCTGAGGCCTGTCCTTCCAGCTACTGCCACCGACACAGCCTCCTTCCAGCAACTCGTGTGTACGCACATCCATTCCCGCATTGCCCACATGCAGAGAAGAGGCACAAGTCACTTAAGCCACACACGACTGTCAAAAATAATTAACGTGCACAACAACTGAATGATCTCAGAGAAAGCACTAAAGAATGAGTTATTTCTGGGGGAGATTGCTTGCCCTTCACGTACGGGGCACTCTGGGCATCCTCACTAAAACAAAGCTCTACTCCCTTGAGCAGCAGTACAGTGATTAATGTGGGGATACTCCTGATTAGAAACAAGAACATTAGTAGCTAACAACCTGGGAAGGTGCTGGACCGATGGCCCCAGACATCAACATCCCTGGTGTACCCTCAGAGCAGATGCCAGAGGGGCAGTAGCTGTTCTAACTGGCTCATCCATGGATAACATTCAGTCTCTGTGGATGCTGTACCCTCAGCCTGCATTTCATACTGAGTTTTGGGGCATGGCTATTTATCAAACAGGAAATGAAGCGAAACATACCACTCAAGAGTCAACTTCAATCACGAACGACCTGGGTCATTCCAACCAGCCTAGTTAAAAGGCCCCATATATCCCTAACCTACCCAACCCCACTTTACAGCAGCCTTACTTTTATACATCTGGAATCAGCTACAGAGGACAGCTTCCGACCAGCATCCTGTTCTCTATTTCTCTCCCCACCCTCTGATCAGACGAGCCATAAGAGCTGCCCCTATAAAGTGGCTGTTCAAGGTGACTTACTGTGGCATACTTCACATGACTGGTGGGCCAGAGGGCAGCAACATCCCTGTGACAATCAGCTGACATTCTGCACACCTGAGCTGTCCTTGTCCCCAGCAGAAGAAAGAGAGAACCTTGTTTTTCTGTTCGAGAGAGAGGGTGCACATACCTGCCTGCCATCCTGGCCCACATTGGTCTGGCCTCTCACCACAGTTCGGATGTTGTCATCCAACCTCCTACGGGGAAAAGTCTAGTGTCACAGCAGTTCTGTGTGTACATGGTACAAGTGCTTTATATGAAACCTACTGACCAATACAAAACCAAGGGCATGGACAACACACAGCTCAGATTCTTAGAAACATTTCTGCCCTGTGTTGCATTTTTGTCACTTTGCGTGATTTAAAAACATGATCTTTTTAAACCCGAGCCCAAATCCAGTCAATTCTTTTCACGAGTCACTCCATTTCACTTGTGCTTGGCTCTCCAAGGATAGAGCAATACCTAGCACTCCTTTCAGTGCTGGCAACCCTTTATGTAAAGTTTTAAAAAAATGATAACCTGCTACATTCAATATAAGAATAAAAGAAAACACATCCATAGCAACAACAACAGAGACGCCTGCATAATGTATCTATTATTACAACTTCTACACCTGAGTTTACAAGCTGTGACGATTCAACAACTTCAGGAGTATGCTGAATATTTTCTTTTCTCTCTCAAAGCCTCATTTTCCATGCAAATATATTTCAGTCCAAGTGACGGCAGGGTTATATGCTGCCTGTGTGCCAAGGAAGCAAAACGGAGCAGCACTTACCTTATCTTCAGCCTGATTTTATTCACCACTTCATCGATGTTGGCCAAAGACTACAAGAGGAAAAGAAGACACGGTTAAAAGCAGAAAGATGCTGTCTCTGACACATGCTGATTGTAGCAAGTAACATGTCTTTAAATAACCCATGGCCTAATTCATTCACAACACTACAAGTTGGCTCATAGCCACACACTTTTTGTGGATGGGGAAACTGAGGCACACAGCAATGCGTTGATGTGCTGAAGGCCATATGCAGGGCTTGAAACAGATGTCAGGTCTCCAGGCCACAGTGAATCTTCAGCTCATCCCCACATGGGTCTACATAGCTAGTATGTTTTAGCTGTTATACCCATCCTTCTGCAAAGGCAGCAGTCAGTGCTTGCTGAAGGAAGTGGGGAGGGTGACCTCTAGCGGGTAAAGCAGTCCACGCCGAAGCACAACTAGACTGTTAGGATTCAGCTTCACAGAGCTTTCAACTGTGGCAGTTCTCCAGGATGAAAAACCAGAGACTTACAGACACGGGGGCAGGGAGGAGGCGTGACTGTGACTGGGGCAGTGGCAGGGAGAAAGTACTCAGACCTTTGCTGGGATAGGAACAGAGAAAATGGAGCAGAGGAAGCCCCAAACAAACAGGAGCAGCTAAAAAGCAAAATCCAGCCACATCCTACGGTCAAAAGCAGCAGAACCTGTGCAGTTCTGGCAAAACCTTTGGAGCCTGCTCATGGGGTCGGTGGGCTGCTGACACAGCCTCCAGCTTGGGGCTTAGAGCTAAGGAAGGCTCTCGCATCACTCCCACCCCAATCCTTATCCCTGTAAGGAATGTTAATATCTGGTTGCAATGGTATTTGCTCAGTTTTCCTGTACAAAGTCCCCCAACCAGGCCAAAAAAGCTTTGGGGCTTCCCCATCACTCAATGCAGCAAGAGGAATTCAGCTGCCAAGCTGGGTAGAGGAATGCTCATACGGACATGATATTCCTTCCAAAAGCAAAGTGGAGATGTCACAGTAGTTGCAACCGCAACTAGATACTGGTACATACAGAGACTGTCACTCCACTGTCAGCAGAACTTCACTAGCTCTGAGCTTCAGAAGAGACTGTCACTGCAGTTCAGCCAAGCATTAGTCTCACCTGCTCGGTTGGAAAGAGAGTATTAATGTACTCTACAGCATTGAAGTCTGCCCGGTCCAGTGGATCTTGGCTGGGAAACACCTAGAGAGAGTAAAGCATCACACAAAATATCAGCTTGATCATCTGTAACTTTAAACAGATTTGGTTATTTTAATAACTTGGACATACACTCAGGGTTGTGCTGAACAGTGGGGTCCTGCCAAGACTGTGCAGTGAGCAGTCAGGCTTTGTTTAGCAGAGAGCAAGTAGTTTTACTGGCTCCCCTCCCTGGTGGTCCTGGTGCTAGTAACATTCCTGCAGTTATCAGACTGGGTAAACACAGATGTGATATACATGCACATACCCAGATCTAGTACAAGCACAATCCATCATGTGCGGGGAATTCCTGAGTGATGGGAGCTATTAATTATGCATCTAAAACCACGTTGATGCTTTTGCAGTTGTCTGCAAATGCTAAGTTCCCACTGTGCCCCGGCCCTTGTCTCTGGCAGGACTTTGCAGGGTGCTCTGCTGAGAGATGAAGGCTTTTCCTCTCGCAGACTTGTAACACGAAACATGATGAATTAAAGTGGCCAAGTGAGCTCCCTGCCGACCAACGTTTCACACAGACTCGCAATCTGCTAAATGATCCCAGGTATCTCACTAAATCCCAATTATCTGCTAGTGATGCCTGTTTTCCCCTTGAGAAAAGGAAAACAGCAGCTGTGGTGCAATGTGCCCCATGTTCCCTCAAATGATCCAAGCAAGGAGGTTAGACTCTTTCCCCACCATCCCCATAGACTAAACCATGGGGTGCTGCCGTCTCTGTTACCATGTGTTTTCTGTATCTGTGCAGCAATCCGTGCTTCCTTCCCCAATCCAAGCCGTGCGCAGCGCACACAGTATATCACACCTGGGCAGCCAGGCCTACAGGTATCAAACTGATCCTTCCAAGCTGGTTCCAGCCAGCTGCACAAAGTAAAAGAAAAATCCAAGCAAACACCAAGCTACATATCTTGACACTGCACAGCTAAGTGTGTACATTGTCCTAAAGCACAAAAGCTGTTTCCCCCACTCCGCTCAACTGGCTATAATTTAAAGGGCCTCCCTCACAGCACTTCATTTTAGCACTGTTCCCTCGTGGATCCCAGAGCATTTCTAAACATTTACTTGCAGCACCCCTGGGAGATGGAGAGCTGAGGGACAAGGAGAGTTAAAGCGATTTTCCCTCAAGCTTGTACAGCAAACCAGGAGCAAAAGCCACAACAGAAGCCAAGTGTCCTGCCTCCCCAGGCCTGGCTACTAGGCAGCATGTGGAGATAATGTAACCCAATAGGGGCCAAGCCTTTGGGCAGGAGTGCCGCAAATTGGCTTCATACTGTCCCTGAGTGCCACCCTGCTCCCCTTCCTGATCTGCTGCTCTGCTTTCTGCTCCCTCTTCTGTGCTCCCTGCCTGATATCCTACCCTGCTTTCTACCTCCTGACCTATCTGCTGCCATGCTGCCTGCCCCCTCCCTGGTTTGCTACATGTCGCACACAGAGGCTGGCTGTGCCACCATGACCCCCGTGCCGCAGGTTGGCCAGCCCTAAGACGACAGATGTGTCGGGACAGATGACGGCCTAGCAAAACTTGCAAACAACTCAATTGGCATCACACTCACTCCAGCTGGTAGCTACATGTTCACCACAACAGAGGCTTGCAACCAGTGCAACGGAGGAAAGAAGAAAGCGGTGGTGGGAAGCAGCCTAATATCCTGAAGGTCCAAACGCAGTAGGGGAGGGGTAATGAGTCCATCTCCACCCGCAGCAGAGCTGGGAATTAAACCCAGAACTCAGGAATCGAATTGCTGATCCCTCGTTCATGTCCAGTTTCGTCCTTCCTGTCATGCTATCCCCCACCCTAGACACAACTTAATTAGCATCCCCCAGGCCCACATCCTTCACCCAGTGGAGAGTCCCTTGATTTCCCATCTCTAGATAACATGCATTCAGCCATCAGGCTAGTGTAGACTCTTCCAGACAGAGGCTTAATAAGTAGCTTGGCACAGTTTTCCTCTTAGGACCATTTGACTATTGACAAAGAAGCCAGATCCCAGAAGCAAGATTTAACAATCATGTCACAATGGTGTTTAGTAGTCCAGGAACCAGTACTGGCCCACTGTCATGAGAAATGGTGCTCACTTCACAATTACACCAAATAAATCTGAACAGAGGCAAGACCAAAGCCAATCTTGGTTAACCCAACCCAACTCCCCATTCAGAACTTAAAAGCATTTTGGAGGGAAAGGAAAGGAGAAATCTCCCCTCTCTGAAAGCAACAGAGCTATCAGTAAGCTCAAGACACTCCATTGCTAAAGTGGGGCTAATGAAGCCAGCAAGGACGTGACAAAGCCTGAAGGTGTCAAACTTCTAAGTCCTAAACAATAAAAATGCAATTAGCTGCATTGCTACCACTACGTCATGTTACAGGCAGTGAAAGAACAAACTAGTCAAGGGGGACCAGCAGGCATTGGGAGAGTCCCTGTTCCCCCGAGCAATCCCAGGAGTTACAAGAAACAACGGACACAAGCTAGCGGAGGGCAGTTTCAGGCTAGACTTTAGGAAGCGCTAGTTCACTGTCAGGGTGGCTAGGACCTGGAACCAACTTCCAAAAGAAGTGGTGCTGGCTCTTACCCTGGAGGTCTTTAAAATGAGGCTGGACAAACATCTGTCCGGGTCGTTTGACCCCAGTACTCTTTCCTGCCACGGCAGGGGGTCGGACTAGATGATCTCCTCAGGTCCCTTCCGACCCGACCAGCTATGAAACTATGAATGGTCAAAACCTAGCTCCGCTTCCCGCTACCCACACAGTGTCATGTTCAGTTTGGACGATGAAGCCCAGTTTGCTTACAGCCAGCTCCTCTCTCCTGTCCCTGCTCCCGCCATGGGTTGAGTTTCCAGTACTGAAGCAAAATATGTTTTAAAACAACCATTTTTGTTTCTTTTGTCTATTTGTAGAAACCATCTGCCATTATCTCAGGGCTTGTTTATGTGACATTTAAATAGGAGTCCCAGTTTAGGTTGATTGCCTCCCTTTAACTCAGTCTTTGCAGGCACCTTGATACTGTAAGACGCATATCACTGACCAAAAGAAAAAAGGCACAATGCGGCTGGAGCTGGAAGCTGAAGCTAGAAAAATTCATGTGGAAATAAGGCATGAATTTTTAACAGTGAGTTAAAATCCGATGGAAAACTTCCCAAGGGATATGGTGAATTCTTCATCTCCCGCGGCCAGAGTCAAGACTGGGTATCTCACCAAAAGATATGCAATAGCGCAAGCCAAGGTTATAGATTTGACACAAGCTACTGGGTGAGATTCTTTCACCTGCATTATGCAGGTCAGACCAGATGACTAAAATAGTCCCTTTTGGCCTTAAATATATCAAATGCAAGATATTATTATTATGGCCAAGTGCCAGCTCTCAGTTTTTAATACAGCCAGGCTCACAGTTCTCAGTGAAAACAGTTCAGCATCAAACGGATGCAAATATCCCAAAACAGCAGGGACGTGCCTCTGGAAAAGGAAACATGGACTGTACTAAATCCCTGACGCCTACAAGAAAGGTGACAAAAAATGCCGCTACCCGGCTGGTGCTCTGCGCCCTGGCAGCAACAAGCCAGTTCCATCAGCTACTTTGGCTCCTTCAAGGACAATCCACAACCCTCTCTCGGGGGCAGCTCGTAAGTCGGTGCTCAAGAGCGGTGCGGTGCGGTGCGGTGCGGCGCGGCGCGGCGAGACAGCTCCTATTTCTCGCGGGTAGCTGGCACCAGGGGCTAAGCTGACATCAACGCGATTCCCACCACTGGTTTTAAGGCTGGGATTTTACACGGGGTCGTCAGTGCCTGCGGCACCTTCTTGGGAGCACTGAGGATCAGGAGGACGTGTAGCTTCGCAGGACGGAGACAGACCAACCTCCTGTATGTCTCAGGCCGTTAAGCTTCACCCTGATTCTCCTCCCTTGAACTTAAAGACTTCATTAGACCACATCATTTCAGTCCTTGGGAGACTAAATAGAGGGCCAGAGGGAGAAAACAGGAGAGGTCACAATCGACCGGTTTCCAAGGAGCCGTCACCGGCAGGGAGCGAGCTGGGCCAGACATAACCCAGCAGTAAACCAGGCCGCCTGCTGCAGAGGAAGGCAAATACCCGCCAAGGTCCCCAGTGTGACCCAGCACCGCCAGCCTGCCCCTGCACCCCCGAAACCCACCGATTCCTCCCAAAGCCCCACCGAGCCTGCCCTCATCTCCTCCTCGGCAAGGGGTGTCCGACGGCCCAAGACGCCGCGTCCCATTCCCCTCCCGCTGCCAAACCCCGGCGTACTGCAGCTTTCCACCCCCGGAGCCTGCTGGATCCCTACGGGGCAGGGGGCGGCTCCCACAGCACCGGGGGCAGCCAGCTCCCACCCGCGTCCCCGGGACGGCGAGGCCTCTTCTCCGCCCGGGGGCATTGCGGGGCCCTCCGCTCACCTCTGGGGTGCTCCCCCCCACGGCGCTGCCCCTTCCCCCGTGGGGGCCACCGTGCGGCCCCTCTGCCCCCCAGCAGGCACCACACAGCCTCCAGCCCTTCCCAGGGTGCATTGCACCACCCCCCAACCGCCACAGGGGTGCCCCTCCCTCCAGCCCTTCCCAGGGTGCACTGCACCGCCCCCCAACTGCCACAGGCGTGCCCCTCCCTCCAGTCCTTCCCAGGGTGCACTGCACCGCCCCCCAACTGCCACAGGCGTGCCCCTCCCTCCAGCCCTTCCCAGGGTGCACTGCACCGCCCCCCAACCGCCACAGGCGTGCCCCTCCCCAGGGTGCACCGCCCGGCGCCCCCGGCCGCACCTGCTCGATGGCCAGCTGCACGTCGGGCGCCAGCTGCAGCACGTCCTCCAGCCCGTCCGCGAACTCCAGCTCGTCCTCCTCCATCCCGGCCTGCCCCGCTGCCGCCCCAGCCTCCGCTTCCGGGAAGCGCGGCATGCCGGGATGCGGGAGGACTCCGGCCGCCCCGCCCCGCCCCTCAGGCTGTGCGTTGGGGGGGGGGCACTGAGCTTCGGGACGCGCGCGCCCCCTCTGGGGAATAGTGTGTAGCGCGCGCACCCCCCCATGCTGTATAGAACACACACACGCACAGCGCACACATGCACTTGCTCGCACACGTACACACACGACCCTACAGTCGGATGGCGTATAGCACAGACACGTGCACTCGCGCACACATGCACACACACACACACACAACCTGACAGTCAGACGGTGTATAGAGTGCACACACGCACACAACCCTACACTTAGATGCTGTACAAAGCGTGCGTGCACACACTCCCCCCCTCCCCCCCCAGCAGTGCCGGGCGTGCAAGGGATTCCAGCTCCGTTGCCTTTGGCCAGAGCTGGGCAGCGCGCCAGCGTTACGTAAACCGCCTCCTGCATAACAAGAGGCTCTGTGTGCGCTCGCTAGGCCGTTGTTAATTAAAACACAGGACAGGCCGGGGCCTTTCCCGTCGCGCTCGCGAGCAGCGAGGGCTTGACGTGTCCGAGCCACCGGCTGCTGCGGCGGGAACGTCGGGCTGTTCCCAGGGGCTGGGGACCTTCTGATTTTGGAAGACGGCTGGAGAGCGCAGAGGGCGTTTTGCAGCCTCCTCGGCCTCCGGCTCATAAATCATCGGGTTTTCTCCCCGGCGGGGTAGCTCAACCGGACAGTGACACGAACATCAAATCCTAGATTGTTCTGACTAGAAATCACATCTGCTTCCAATAAAGATGCTTTTGCTTGTTTTTAGTGAACTTCATGCAGGAAGGGGACAGCGGCGAGACTACGACCCACATGGCCAGAAAGCCTCGCGTCTATGCCTGCCTCTGCCAGTGATGATACTGAGTGACCCTGGGCACGTCTCTTAGCCTCCGCGTACTTCAGCTTCTCTATCTGTAGCAGGGGACAATCATCTATCTCCTTTGGAAAGCACATTAGGCGTGAAGCATTATCTCTTGAGGCTCTCAGCCCACCCAGCATCCTCCAGATGAGATCAGACCTGAATTCCTAGTGTGAATAACAAGATAAAATTATATATACATATCCATATGAAAGAAAAATAAATGTTCAGCTCTTTGTCCAATTTAAAGCAGCAAATAAAGACCCAACTCCTAGTGTCTTTTTCCTTTGCCGGTCCCCTTCAACTAATCCCATGCTACAGCTGTGAGCCACTGGCATTTTGTGGCGATAGTCACTCCTGCCTTCCAGGGAATTTGCACACTTTGCTCACAAGTTAGACCAGATCAGACACTGTCCAAAGATCCCTCTTCTCCATGTGACTTGCTGAACAAGTGTCCTTCTGCCCCCAACGCACAGTTGAGGGACAGAGCAAAGTGTAAAAAGCAGAAGCGCCTTCTGGGTGAAGAGGTCGCTACAACAGGAGTAGTTGTAAACACCAGCCGCTAACCCACACGGCCAGCTGGTTGAGAGAGAGGCATTGTGATCGCCTTGTGCACACCACAAAGAGAAGCAGAGGGAGGTTCAGGGCCCGATTTCCAGCAGTGCTGGGAACCCACAAGTCAAACTGCAGTCAATGGGAGCTTGGCAGCTGTAGCAGTATCCAACCCAAGGCTGCACAGAGATTCAGGGTGGAGATGAGAGAGAACTCGCTGTTTCCCAAAGCCGCGATCTGAGCACTGCCGAAACAACGCGCAGCATGTTATTTATAACGTAATCCTTTATCTCTTACAGCTGCCTCTGCGCCCTCAGAGACCAGACTCTCAGGACATCCTAGGCACCTTAAATAGCAAGCAACTTATTCATCAAGCTCCACTGCTCCTCCTTATCACCTCCACCTCTTCACTCCCACCCTGTCCTGCCAGCCAAGTGTGCCTACCAGGGCCACTCCAACCCAGCAGAGCTGCAGATGTTAACATCAGGCCAGCCAGCAGCTCTACCCACTTCCCTCATCCACCCCTCCTGAGGCCAACTCTGTACATTTGTCTCTGGCACGGTTCCTGTCTTTCCAAGAAACATACTCGTTCCCCAAAACTTCCTGAAATGAAGACAGTAATAATCAACCGACAGGGACCAACAAAGACTTGGTCTTGGACCTCTATCCTAAGCCTGTGAGGTCGTAATTAATATACAGTTGAAGTGGCCCGACACATGTCAAGCAAAGATGGGAATCAGTGAAACGTGATTCTGTTAGGAGTTTCTTTCCTCCTTCAAGATAACTGTGAAGTGGAAAATGCACCTCTGCATAAGCCTAACCAGTGTACAGTGGAGCAGAGGGGATCTCCTACCTGCTTAGAGTCACTCAAGTCCGGGGGTTGGTTTCCTTCCTTTGTTTTAGAACATGAATGCCTTTGTTCGCAGGCCAACGCAACGTGTTTCTGCCTGCTGCTGCTTCAGACCCCATGCAGACTAGACTCTGAGCTCACGTTGGCATGACTGGACTTCTGGACTTGCTGCAAGGGCACTTCCAGGTAAACATCACTGAAACTGTTTTCAAAATCTACTAAAATACAGCTCGATCCCCAAACCCTTGGGATGAGTCATCAATAGGCCCATGTGAGCAACTAGTCGCTTAAGCAGAGGCATAATCCAAAGCAGTAGGGAGATTGTCACTGTCCTCAACAGGCTCCATAGCAGGCCTGGAGGGTTGCAAAATTAGGCTTTTGCTTGTTTGTTCCTGTTTTGTTAAAAGTTTGCATATGATTTCAATGGAACAATACACCCAGCACAATCCGTTTGGCATCCAAGTCCTCTGCCAGTTTAGGTTGCGTTGCTTCAACATTCATTGGCTTAAAAAACAAGAAAGCTCTTTCCAGCTGATCGTAGCAGTTGTGGCAAAGGGAACATTTAGTACAGGAGCAGCATAAGGGCAGGCATAACATGTGAAATTCCCTACGTGGAACATGCACCTCCCTGTTATTTTTAACTTACAAGACTTTTGTTGAGAGAATCTATTTCAAGAGACTCAAATCACATTTGAAATGATCTTATATATTTTTAAGACATTCAAATATCAAAATACTATTTGAAATTTGTTTAACTGCTTTGGGCACAAATAATGGCTCTAACAGTAACTATTTATAACTGAAAAAAATGGAGCATGGCATGAGACATGAGATAGGGTACTTGGTGTCTGAAAGCTTCTCCATATCACCCCCACTTGTACAGTTGATCCAATACAAGTTATCACACCCACAAAAAAATCCCAGAGCAAGACTATTTTTTATTGTGAATATATTTCATGTTCCAGGTCAAATCAGCCACATCAGTCCCAAATGGTATCAATTGAGAAGAACTCATTCAGAAACTGCATGGATTGAGCAGGCAGAACTCAACCGTTCGAAACACCATGTGTGGCACTAAACCGGTGAGCATCCTTCATCCCAGGCTCTCACCCTGGGACTTCAGAGACTCCCAAATCCATCGGCAGGCATCCTGTATGCAGGCCCAAGCCCCGAGATCTTGGGATTTGGATACCCCCACTTGATGTAAGCTAAGGAGGCTGAGAAGCAAAACTATTTCTCCAGTTTCTTCACTGTGTGCATTTGACAGTGTAGTGACAGTTTCCCTTGGGGCTTATCTGGATCTTTCACACAACACCAAGGGAGACTACAAATATTTTGTTGAATGGGGAAAGACGTGCATAAAAGCCACAAAAATCAGCCAGGGGACTGGAGTCTCTCAAGCCACTTTGACTCTGACCTGACTAACCTGAAGTTACCAACATCAGGAGGACTTGGTGGGATTCCACTTTGAACATTACAGCTGACGGCTTGTGTAATACTTTCAAGATTGTACAATGTAAATTGTGTGTAACCATCCTTTACCAACAGCACCGTGGGGAGATGCTGACTGATGCCATCAGATGCAAAGAGAGGTTTCTGTTACGCCCCACTACATTGCTTTTAAGGCGGCACATTTGGCAGCTGTGAAAGGAAAAAAGAATTGCATAGCTACTGTTTTCACCAGGAGCTCACCTGCGCTGGCATTTCCTTTGGCTGCCGCTCCATGTGCTATTTAGAAGATTAAAACCGAGCAGCACCAGTAACCACCCAGGACGGTGCCTTTTTCTTGTATGCATTTATTAATAACTGACTATTACCATGTCGCATAAATGTTTCAGCTGCACTCTATAGGCAAAAACATGACTGAAAAAAACAACTCATGGGAGAAAAGTTTGGTCTTGTAATTAAGGCAAGGAAGTGAGTCAGGGCAAATACCATGTGCTCCCAGCTCTGGATACTGGTGCACATGTGTTGTGTTGATGTGCCAGTTTGCTGACCCATTAAAAGGGGAGGGGACGGTGATAAACAGGGCCACTGCACTGTGTTTTCGAGACCAAGTTAATTCATATTTATTCTGCGCACTGAAATCATGACGTAACAGCAAGGCAAAGCCCTAATCAAGGGGACAGAAAGGTGCCCGGCTGCCAGGGTTACTCTGTTAAGCACTCCCTGCTCTGGTTGCTCTGTCTCCCTCAGGTAGATTTGGTGAAACCAGACCTCTACTCGGGGTGAGATGGCCAAACCTGTTCTCCCTGAGCCTGGAGAAACTTGGCAACCCGGCTTCTGCCAGCCCAAAGATGGGCTGATTCATGCCAAAACGCCCAAACACGCCCGGAGTTGCCGCTCCGCCTGATCTCACCAAGGCGGCAGCGTCCCGGCACCGGGCACTAGCGCTCCTGCACTGGGCGAGGGGCACCGCAGCCGGGGCGCAGGGAGCTGCGGGGCAGCGGATGCCCAGGGGGCGAGCACACGCGGGTAGCCCGTGGCGTCTCGCCGTAGTCTCAGCGTTCCGCGGGGTGTCTGAGCGTTCCGCGGGGTGTCTGAGCGTTCCACGGGGCTGTCTGAGCGTTCCGCGGGGTGTCTCAGCGTTCCGCGGGGTGTCTGAGCGTTCCGCGGGGTGTCTGAGCGTTCCACGGGGCTGTCTGAGCGTTCCACGGGGCTGTCTCAGCGTTCCGCGGGGTGTCTGAGCGTTCCACGGGGCTGTCTCAGCGTTCCGCGGGGTGTCTGAGCGTTCCACAGGGCTGTCTGAGCGTTCCGCGGTGGAACCCTCCGGCAGCGCCCACCCCGCGAGAGCTGCGGGGCCGGCGCGGGGGGGAGCCGGGCCGGGGCGTGGCCGTCCGCCCCGCCGCAGCTCCTCCTCCCCGCCTGGCCTGCTGTTGACAATCGGGTGGCCGTGGGTGCGTGTCCCGCGGGGGGAGCGGCGCCGGCAGGTCCGGGAGCAGAGGCCGGGAGCCGCCTGCGCGGCGCGGAGCCGATGTGGCAGACGCTGCCCGTAGCCTCGGTGCTTTTCCCGGGACTCTTCGCTTTGTGCATCCGGAGCCTCGGCTGGGCTGCGCCGGCATGGAGCCTCAAGGACCGGATCCTGCTGAGCGGCAGGTAGCGGCGGGGCAGCAAGCGGGGGGGGACGGGGGCAGCGAGAGCTACACACAGCTGGCTGCGAACATCTGGACCCCGCTCCGGCTGGGGCTTTGCACAGCTTGGGGCAGGACCGGGGCTTGCTGCGAACCAGACGGATCCAGAGCCTTGGCCTGCGAGCCCTGGGCATGGCGGGATGGGCACCCAGCACCGGCTGGCAGGTTGCAGATCCCTGCTGCCCAGTGCGACATGAGACCCATGCCCTGCCCAGCCATCCGGGGAGCTGAGCCTGGCCTTCCCTGGGCTGCACTGTTTGGGGCACCCCCTCTTCCCTTCAGGCAGCAGCAAATTGCAAGCTGCAGCCTCCAGCCGCACGGGTTAGGGCAGGGACCTGAGCACCCCTGAATCTGGGGCAGTTCACTGTGGCTGAGGACACTGTGGCCTGGCACCGGGGTCAATGATGGGCCTGGTGCGTGCCTGAGTGAGAAGCCACTTTACAGTGTCTCCAGCCACCTGCATTGTTGCCCCAAGAAGCAGAGCACTGCCGTGACCTTTTCCTGATCTGTCACCTTCAGGCTGGTGTCCTCTGTCCAAGCGGTCATGGCTGCTGCCTCCGGGATCATTGTCGTCCTGAACTGCAAGGACGTCATACACGACAGGTAATGAAGCCTAGCAGCGATCCGAGCCAGGCTGTACTTTTGCAAGGGATACTTGTCACTAATTCTGCCCACTGAAGAGAGCGGGCAGTTGCTGTGCTCTATTAAACTGAGTTGGAGATGTGGACAGGGGCATCTCTCCCACCACTGATCCATTTTATATTTTAATTAACTCAGTTGGAAGCAACAACAACAAAAAAAGAGAGATAAGGCCACCACCACTAGCCCAAGAGCCACGAAGCACCCTGTGCTGCAATCCCAGCGTTCAGAGGGGAGAAGCCAAGGGGACTGCTGAGAGGAAATGTGCTCAAGGCACATCTAGGCACTGGTTTCCAGTCCCAAAGGACTCTGCAGTGCTCTGCACACCTTAAAATAACACGCGAGTCTAGAGAGAAATGACTTCACCTGCCCTTGACACGCAGCCACCTCTGCACTGAGATGTAACAGCTCGCAGCCGACTCATACAATCACGTAGGCGAGAAAACTTTAAACATGCTATTACAGCTATCTGAAACAGCCTGGAGAATTATAGGAAGGGAGAACGTAATGACTAGAGCTGGAATTTGGCCAACACACCAGAGTCAACTGTTTGAAAAGTGCCAAGAGATTGATAACTACAGTTGTGTAAGATGTTGGGGTTGCACTGAATGCGAGAGCGCCGTGCTGGCTGGGCTTTCGTTCAGCAGTAACCCAGAGGAAAGAGTTTAATCACCTAAGCCATCAGCACTATTTCTCCCAGCTCCTAGGTATTAGTGGAGGCCTCCCACCCATGGATCAAACTTCCTCAACCCTGCTTAGCATAAGAAATCTGTTGAGATCATGGCATAAAATAACAGAGCTGTAAGACATGAGAAAAGTGGCTGCAGGAACAGGCCATGTCTGCAACTGCCCCTCATGCCTGCTCCCAAACAAATGCTTGTTCAACAGCCTTCCTGTTGTCTGGAGCTGTTTCTCATTCTGATACCCTTTTAAAAACTGTGGCCTTCAGAGAAAAAGCTGAGGTTGCTAAAGATTTAGATCCAGTGGCTAAAGTAACAGGATAGTAAGACTGAGGGCTGCAGATAGCAGGTGTCACAGGGGAGCACTTCAATATTGCAGTAAAGGAACAAGACCTCTAACATGCAAAGGAAAGCCCTGCTAGTTGTTCTGGATCCCACAGCTGTTCCCAGAGGAGGTCAAGTCAAAGTGTGCCCTACCCAGCAACTATCAGATCCCTTCCCCATCTGAAACAGGACCACAAGGCAGGCATCAGGACAGTGATGGCAGGATTCAGACCACATTTCTGCTGGCCCACATAAAAAAAGCCGGTCTCTCTGCAAACAGCACATGCAATTAGCTTTCCTTGGGCAATTGCAACTCTAAAATGCAGTGAGAACAGGCAATGACATGCAGTTATTTCCCAATAACCACCCATCGCGAGGCATTTTACTACACAAATAAAACACATGAGGCAGATGTCTCATCACCAGGGACTAACCCGTGTGGATGCAGGGATCTCGGCAGGGTTTGCTAACAGCCGTTCCCGTGGGTGAGGTGGGGAAGCGTCCCCCTTTGGACAATTCTCTAGCTCTGCACGTATGCATTTTGGGATCCTCTGATGCAAGAGGCCCTGCAAGTGACAGCAGCAGCCACAGGTGAGGGGATAAATGAGAGAGGCTCAACATGGCCCTGGGAAGGCCGGTGTCTGGTTAGTCACAGGGGGTCGCCTATTAGAAGTGAGTGCTACTTTGGGCCCCGGAGGCATAGCCACAGGCTGTAGCCGGAGACGCGCACGGGTGACTCAGACGCTTGGACTGCCCCCACCTCCCGGGGTCCCTGAGCATGCAGCAGGCTGCCGCTCTGTGCTCCTTGCTCCCCACAGGCACTGGCTGGCGGTAGAATACGTCTGGGTCATCGTTCCCTACATGACCTATGACATCTATGTCATGTACCTGTGCCACTGGCACAGAAGCAAAGACATGGGGACGACGGAGAAGAAGAACTCACTGGCCAGTGTGAGGAGCTTCCTGAAGAAGGAACGCCTCATGGTGACCCACCACCTCTTCATCCTCATCGTCCTCACACCAATCACGCAGGTAAGGGCGGGTATGGGGGGCAAGGGGGCAGTGCTCTGGCTCCCAGCGCCCCCCCCCGGAAAGGCACAAGGTTCACTGTAACACGTCTGGCTCAGCTTTACACGGGGAGTGACATGCAGGGACTCTAGTGAGTTGTGTGCTGCTTTCCAGCACCTCCCATGTGGCTCTCAATGCACCTGTGCTGCATGCCTGGGTTGGCTGGCAGCCAGGAGAGCTCAGCTCCATTCCTCCTCCCACTTGGTGAGCGGGTGTAGCTCTGGGATCCATGCCCCTGTGCCATGAACCAGCTGCCACCAGCAGAGCAGGTTTTAATCTCAGGCAATTTCCAGGGTGCCACTCGCATCACCCCAGCACAGGACTCATGCTCGTGCAGTTTGCCTTCTGGAAGGGCTAGGTCCAGCGGGGGCAAGGGAAGCCTTTGGCTGGCTGCAGCAGAGCAGGCTGTAAGCACGCGGGAAAAACTGCTGGCGTGTTCACGCCGTTCTGTCTGTCCACAGCACTTCCGCGGGGAGCTGGGGGATTTCTTCGTCGGCTGCATCTTCCTGGCAGAACTGAGCACTCCGTTCGTGTCACTGGGTAAAACCCTGATGCAGGTACGGCCTGCGGGTCCGCAACGCAGTGCGGGTGGGAGGACGGGGCAGCTACTCCAGCCCTTCAGGCTGAGACCAGGTCCCTCGGGAACGCCAGAACGGGCCCTGCTACTCCCCACCCACCTTCTGTTCAGCAACCTGGGCTCTGCACCATCCCCTTGCCACCGCGGCTTCTCCGTCTCTGCAGCAGGAAGGTGACATCTGCCATTGTGCTGGCACAGTGTAGAGGGAGAGCAAAGCCCCAGCCTGGGTTTCCAAATGAAAGGTGAACAGGACAGTGCTGGCAGGGCCGGTGCCTGTTTAAAGTGGGTCCTGGTTCCCATGGGCTTCCCCCATGCTATGGGCTGAAGTTGGCATCAGTCGGTCTCTTGCTATGATCGAGCCACCAGCCAGAAAGCAGCACGGACAGGATCTGCAGGGATTTGAGCCTGGTCCTGCCCCAGCTGCACTGAAGTGATCTGGCAGCAAGCAGTCATGCTCGCTTCCTCCTCCAAGTCCAGCATCCTGTCCAAAACTGCCCTCTCTGCTGTGCTCATTATCCCTTATCCCTCTTCCAAGGGTTTCCCTTTCCTCTCCTCACTGCTCCTCTCTCCTCAGGAAGTCATTTCCTTTTCTGCTCCTGCCAGCCTGTCTCAGAGCCTGGCCCAAAGCCCTTGGGAGTCCACAAGTCTTGCCACGGCCTAGAGTAAGGGCTGGACCTGGCCCTTAGACTGTAAGCTCAATGGGGCAAGGACCGATCCATAGATCTCCACGCACCCCAGCAAGGCAGGCGCAGTTATCCATCACGGAGGAAGGCATGGGGAGGCGGCACTGGCACGGCACTCATCCCCCCCACCGTTTGCTTCCACAGCTAAACATGCAGGACACGCGGCTGCACAAGGTGAATGGGGTCCTCATCCTGGTGACCTTCCTCCTCTGCCGCATCCTGCTCTTCCCCTTCATGTACGGGGCGTATGCCCGGCAGGTGGGCATCCCCCTCTACGCAGCCCCCTTCCACATCCCCGTGCACTGCAACGTGGCCAATGCCTGCCTCATTGCCCCACAGCTCTACTGGTTCGTGCTGATCTGCAGGAAAGCCCTCCGCCTCTACAGTTGCTCCTCATCCGACAAGAGCCGATAGTGGCTGGAGCGGGCTGCGGAGCACAAGGCTGGGAACAGGGCCAGCACCTGGCACTCTGCCCAGCCGCCTTGCCCGTACAATCAGTGTTGGAGGCACCACCTTGGGGACAGAGCCACATCCCCCTGGGACAGTGAGGGTGTTTGGATTTCCATGCTGTCCCCATGGCGAGCCTGGGAGGCAGCGCCAGTCTCTCGCAGGAGGACTTTTCCCCCTGTAACACTCGAGCACCCTGCATCCTGCCCATGGCACTGCCTGGGCATGAGCCAGCGAGTGGGAGTATTGTCCGGAGAAGTGCGAGATTCTTGTTGGGATCAGGCCCTTTGCAAACTGCTCGTTTGTTAGATGCTGCAGACCACGGGGTGGAGAGGGGACAGCTCACAGCACTGGTCCTCCATCCTGGGAGGTTTTTAAGACCCAGCTAGACAAAGCCTTGGCTGGGATGATCTAGTCGGGGCTGGTCGTGCTTTGAGTAGGACGTTGGACTAGATGTGACCTCCCGAGGTCCCTGCCACCCTCATTGTCTGTTATTCTATGACTGATGCAGCAAAACTGACTCTGAACAGCCAGACTGGGGCTAGGGGGAGACAAGGCTGAAGCCAGTGCTGTAAGGGACCTGGGTGTGACTAGCACTGCCTAGCATGTGGCACCAGTGCAAGACCAGTCCTTACCTGGGCACTGAGAGTGGTGTCTCAGCCCAGAAGGACGGTGCAGGAGGTGCTGCCCAGAGCAGCCTGCTCCTGGCAGTCAGTTCCCATCGCCCCAGTGCTGGCGCTGAACTCTGCTGGTTCCCTCTGGTTGCTGCTAGGCAGTGTCTGCCTCTGGTTACGCTCCATGCAGATGTGTCCCAGGACTGACCCAAGGTAACCCTGGTGCCAGCAGTGGGGACCCAGAGCACGCCATGCTCTGGCACAGGCACTGCCAGAAAGTGGATCCTGTGTGTCAGTGTGCCCAGTGCAAACACGATTACATCGTGAGCCTGGAGAATCACCAGACAGCATGTCAGTGCTGCCTCCTGCCCAACCCTCCAGCCCAGCCCTTCGCCTCTCCACGCAGAGAAGGCCGAGCAAAACTCCAAGGAACCGGACCTGGGGTCTAGGCATCAAACCACGCAAGCTGCCGGAGCAGGCAGCATCCCTGAACCTACCCTAGAGCTAGTTGTCTGCCTGCTGCATCCAGGCCGACTGGCCCCAGCACTCTGCTGTGCTGACAGAAGAGCAAACACTTCCCCTCCCCACCAAAGTGCCACAAATCTACAGGAACGGTCCCCAGCCGGCAGCGCTCCCGCTCCAGAGCCGAGTCGGACCCGTCCTCGTCAATGGGGAACAACGGCCCCAACAGGTGTCTAAGCCAAACGCTGGCTGGTCCCTGCAGCCACCAGCAAGGCGAGCACCATACCTGCAAGACGCGTCCAAACAGGTCCCGACTCCTTGTAACCTGTAGTGCCAGCACTACCGGGCCGCGTTTGTCCCTGGGGCATGACCCCAAGAGGCAAATCTGCCCCCTCCCCTCAGCCTCATCTTAGCCACCTACAGAGTAAGTTTACAGAGACCACAGCCACCTCATGGCTTTGTGTTTATGCCCTAGGCCTAACAGTGGGGTTTGGAAGCCCTTAGCTCTGAGCCCCCTACCCTGGAGGCAGCAGGCCTGAGGCCCAGCCCAGCCCCATGCAGCTGAACGAGCAAAGCAAGCAGCTCTTTCCAAAGCAGCTGCCACAGCTGTTCCCCTCCTTTAACAGGGGCTTCCTAATGCACAACAAAAGCCAGCCAGAGAAGCTCCTACACGGGACGGATGGCTGCGGATACATTTCTCTTGCCGTCTGTATTACAAATAACGTCTTAAATAAAGGAAAGGCCGAATGGACCAGTTGAGGCCTTTCCATTTGCACTAACACTACCTTGGTTACTATTGCACCCTCGGAAGAGACCAATAAAGAAATCTGTTCAGAACCCAAGCACAGCGAGTCTTGTGTAGCCCGCTCATCTCTCTGCACCCCGATCCATTACCGTGGGGGCTCAGGACACGCCAGGGTATTTTCCCAGTGGGCAGGTGCCCCTGCTGTAAGTCACCCCTGCAGGCAGTGTTAGAGGGCCCAGTGACTGAGCAGACAACAGGGGCTGAGCTCCCTGCTGACCCTCACCCACCAGAGGCAGGTACCAGGCTATCAGCCTGTCGCTTAACCCCCACAATAGATGGAGGCATCTGAACAGTGTGTTGATGCTCCTGGGCAGAGTTCTGGGGACGGGACACACTGCCCTGAGATCACCTGACACCCACACTTAAACCCTTTGGCCTGTTGAAAAATACCGCCCCCCCAAAACTCAAAAGGAAGGAAAAAGCAAAAGGTTTATTATAGATGTAACAAATCTGCAGCTACCACCTCCTCCACTGGGGAGAGTTTCCACACCACGCAACCCCAGTGCTTGCGACCCACAGGGCCGAGCCGGGGCGCTGTATTTCCAGGCAAGCCGGGCCCAGCTCACAGCTTGCTCAGCTTCTGCTGGAGCGCGGCACGCAGCTCCTGGTGGCTGACACTGTCAGTGATTGATGCCAGGAAGTACTTCTCGTTGGCCCTCCGGAGCGAGCTGTTGAGGGAGCGGTCGATGGCGCAGAGCGCGTCATACTGCGAGACAGTCTCGAGGGCCAGCACCCCAAGGGGCTCGCTGCAGCCGTTGTCTGGGAGCATGGCCACCACGTGCAGCACGTGGCAGAAGAGCTGGATGTAGACAAAAGAGGCCTCTTGTGTCAGGTCCTTGTCCTCAGCTGTGGGACAGGGGGATGGCAGGGCCCCCTTGACTGTGCCCAGCAGATCCGTGAGGCTGGCACAGTAGAGTCTCACCATGTGCTGCCAGGCTTCCTCCAGCAGCCAGGTGGAGCAGCTGGAGCTGCACAGGAACTGGAACCCTCGCAGGAGGAGCACGGAGAACTGCAGCGGGTGGGCGAACGGCTTCAGGTTCAGTAGCGGCATGTACTGCACGTACTCCAAGCTGTAGGGCACGTGGAGGACCTGCCGCTGCAGCAAGGTCTGGATCACGTGGGCCAGCCTCTTCCACTCCCCGTGAGTGCACCACGGAAGAATCTGGACAAGGGCCACGAGGAAGCCCTTGCTGAAGAGGTTGACTTCTTCGGGATTATCCACGTTGATGGCCAGAAGCACCAGCATCTGCTCCCGCAGCGCGGCAGAGATACAGCAGCACTCTATCCACACCAGGAGACCGCTGCCTGGCCCGTAGGCCGGGAGTGGGCGGGGTGTCCACTCGTCCTCCGAGAGCTTGCAGATCTCGAAAAGCGTGGCTGGGACCTCGTTCTTGAAATGACTGCCATAAAGCTTCTTCAGCCGGAGACCGACTGTCCAGTCCAATGGCTCCACCCTGCGGTGCAGCCAGGCCAGCGACTGGTTCCAGACCTCCAGAGAGGGGGCGGCTTTCTGCTCCACCACCTCGCAGAGCTGGGCCAAGGTGGCAGCTACCAAGTCTTTGGTCTCCAGTGCAGGACAGGGTTGGTCCTTCACCCGATGCCAGTAATGTGTGTAGCTGTCTAGGAGCTTGCAAAGGCCAAGAAGGAGAGGGAAGGGGTGGCAGGTCTTTATCCAGTGTTCGTCCTGCCCCGACTGTAGCCCCAGGACCTTGTTAAGGATGTGCAGGCTTAGCTCAATGTGGGCACAGTCTGATTTCAAGTAGGGCAGGACGAAGGCTTGGGTCACCTCACCGGGAGAGAGGAGAGGACTTGCTGAGCCTGGCTGCAGGAGAACAGCCAAGAACTCTAGGAACTGCTCTTTCTCTTTTGCGGTAGACAGCTTCCCCCACACCGTCTCCTTCAGGCACCTCACCAGCAGGCTGCCCCCCCTGTCCAAGCCCTCCTGGGCTTCCTGGAAGCTCAGCGCTGGGAACGAGCACAGGATCTGTGCCAGGAACTGGTGTGTCCCCAGGTTGACGACTGCAAGGTTGCAAACCTTCTTCACTGTGGCCTCCGGATGGAGCAGAGCCAGCCTCGCCACCGAGGCCACAGCCTTGGTCAGGCCCTGATCTGACGCGCTTCGCGTGATCTGGTTAAAAGCCAAGTTCAGTTCCTCCTGGAAGCCCTCGGTGAAAGCCTTCAAGCTCAAGGATAGGCCCCGCCCGCCCCAGGAGTCCAGGACGCCCGAGATCACTTTGTTCTTGTCGGGCAGCGACAGCTCAGTGTAGCACTCCAGGATGGTTTTGGTTACCTTGACCTGCAGTTCCTGGCTCTCTCGGTTGCTGGAGGAGAGACTGAAAGTCACCGTGGTCTCCAGCAGCTTCAAAACCAGGTCTGGTTTCTGGAAGAGGACTTTGTTCTTGATGAGGCAGGTGACCCAGTCCCTTGAGAAGGCCCAGGCCTTCTCAGAAGCAAAAATGGAGCACATTTCCAGGTGCCTGTCCATCTTCTGCTCAATGATTGTCATGGCCACCGAGGCCATAATGCTGCTGTCTGAGTCCTTGCCCTGCAGGTCAGGGTTGATCTGCTTAAGGAAGCCCATGATGATCTCTGCCAGCTCCAGGACCACCTGCTTTTCATCCTTGCTCAGCTCCCTGGCCTCAGCAAAGCACAGCAGGTTCTTCCCGAAAGTGGCAAGGCTGTCGAGGAGTCGGTAGCCCTCGTAGCAAACCTCCTGGCGGCTGTTCAGCATGCAATGCAGCTCTTCACTCCAGCCCTGCAGCAGGTTGTGGAAGAAGCGTAAGCCGACAAAAAGTTCTTCGCTGGACAGCTTGACCACGGACAGCAGGCTCACGCTCCGCTCCGCCTCCTTCACCTTCTCCTCCAGCCCCCGCGGGTGGTAGCGGCTCTCACAGTCACCATTCCAGAGGATGACTACGGACGTGATCTTGTCCAGATACTCCACGGTGGGCAGCACGCTGGACTCCTGCTCTACTACAGTGAACACCGACAGCAGATCTACCAGGTTGGCCAGGGCGTAGCATTTCATTCTGGGAGTGACAATACATCCATAGAGATGCTTTAGCCCATCAACCAGGACTGTGAGCAGTTCGGTGGTAAGAGGGGAGTCGCGCATGGACAGGGGATCGCCTTTAAACCTTTTCGGAGGCTGGCAGCCCTCATCCAGTGGCTCAGACAGGTGCTGGTGGATAAGGGCACTGAATGTCACGATCATTTGGTCCTGCTGCCCCTCCTTGTGCTTCATGATTTCCCACCAGACGTCCAAGAAAAACCTCAAGTCCGATGGGGTCGTCTCGTTCACAACGTACTCAACCAACAGCTCGAGCTCCTGCTGACAGATGCCCGCGGGCAGCGCCAGCAGTAGCTGCACAAAGAGCCGGGGTGCATTCAGCGCTTTAAGCAGCTCAAACAGAACTGTGCGGTTGAGACGGGGGATCATGCTGCACACCGAGAAGAAGGCGTCATCTTTCCACCTCTGGTCAACCTTGGCGGGCCCGGGGCTGGGCAGGAGGATTTTGGCCCAGATGATCATGACGGCTTTCTTCTTCCAGCTGCGGGGCTGGGGCAGGGAGGTGGTGCGGCCAGCGCAGATCTCCTTCAAGGCATCGGTGATGGGTGGCCCGACGTGGTGCCAGTCAGCCTTGGCCAAATCCGCCAGTGCCTTGGGGTGATAGCGCTTCGCAGCCAGCAGGAACCCGCCGTGCAACACCGCGGTTTCCTCACAGATGTTCACGGGCCCTGTTCAAACGGCAATGCGCAATGTTAGAGCGGAGAGGAAGGAGCCCCCAGGGCTGAGAGCACGGGGCTGGCACTGGGAGGGCCTGGGTTTGCTGCCCGGACTCCTTGCACACCACGGGTGGCGCGTCTTTGCTCTCCGCGTGCGTAAAACAGGGCTAAGCAAGACACCCCTCTCTCAACCTGCCTCCTCTGGGGTGGAGCGTACGCAGCCCCTGCCAGCGCAGCGGGGCCCCTCTCCGCCTCTAGCAGCCCGAGGTACAAGGATGCTCAGCAGGTGCGAAGGAAAAGGCCCCACGCCCCTTTTTACAGCTCGTTTCCGAGCCGGCTAGCGCAGGTTCCTAGGGGAGCGAATCTCCCTTTCTATTCCGCGCTGCCCAGGCCACACCTCAGTCGTGTCCCGCTGCAGGCTGCAATGAAAAGGGCTGGGGACACGGTAGGGTCGGGGCTGCTTTAGTCTGCGGGGGAGAAGCGGGAGGGGGCTGCTCTCAGGGGCCGGGACAAGGGGCAGGGCCCGGCCGCGGGGCAGGGAGACGAGGGATAGCTCCGGGCAGGGCAGCCAAGGCCAGAGGTCTCCCTCTTTCCGTCCCTCCCTGTCCAGCCCAGCCCCAGGGCAGAGGGCACGCCCTGCTCGGACCCGGGGCCGGGCTCCCCGGCAGCCCCAGCCCCCGGCCGGCGCCACCCACCCGGCTCCATGGCGCCCCGCGCCGCTCTGTGATGCAGCCGCCCCCGCACCCACGTGGCGCCGCGGCCGGAAGCAGCGAGACCGGAAGCAGCGAGACGCGCGGCGGCACGAGTGGCTCCCGCGGAGCCAGCGACCCCTGGAGGCTCCCAGCAGCACTGCAGCGCGGTAATTCCCCAGCCCAGGAGGGGCTGGAGGGTGCAGAAGTGGCCTCTGCCCCTGCCCAGAGCCCGCAGCGGAGGAGGAGGAGGAGGAGGAAGGGGGCATCCACGGGCTAGGGGCTGGGGGCGGCAGGCACCGATCCTGGGGGGAGGCAGTGGCACGCTTCACCCTGACTGCACGCTTCGGTCCCAGGGTTTTACAGCCCTGTTCTCAGCCCAGGCACCGTGCCCAAACCCTCCGATCAGGCTCTCTTCCCCCGGACGAAGGAGAGGCCAAGTCCCAGAGAACTGCCGTTCTCATTTCAGGCTGAACGGTAAGGCCATGTGAAGTATTTCTGCTCACGGCAACTGTATTTCCTTCCAGTGGTCGCAGCCCGGGTCAGTCCCCCGCGCCTGGAGAAAAGGGAAGGAGGAGGGTCGGCCCTGAGCGGACGCCATGTCTCAAGCCGAGTTTGAGAAGGTGGCAGCTATGGTCCTGCAGATGAAGATCAAGGTCACCGATCAAGAGCTGCTGGAGATTTACAGTCTCTACAAACAAGCCACCATTGGCGACGTCAACATCTCCTGTCCCTGCGCGATGGATGTCAAAGGCAAGGCCAAATGGGAGGCCTGGAACGGGCGCAAAGGGATGAGCAAGGAAGACGCCAGGAAGAATTACATAACCCGAGTCCAAGAGCTCAAGAACAAGTACGGCGCGTAAATCAGAGCGCGTGCTGGGGTCTGGTCCCCCCAGCATGGGTCACTTCGTCCCCTCGTATGCTTCCTCTTTGCCCTCCCCTTCCTTTTGACCAGGCGTGCATCTGCCAGGCTAATAAAACTGCCTTCACACTCTGGAGTGGATGTGCCTGATGACAGGGGAGCTGCCCTGTGAGCATTTCTGCAAGCGGGGAGGTTCATTCCAGGTTACGAACAGGCCCTTCATTGTTCCCGGTCCCCATTATGTGGCTCCGTTCACTGGCCTCTCGGCCTGGGCCCAGCTCTGAGAGCTGCCTGGCTGTCTCCAAGCGTTGCTGTAGTGACAAACAAGGCTTAAAATTTGCTGCTTAGTGCGAGGGAGGTGGGGGTCGTTTCTAGATGGGGTTGGTTATAGACTTTGTGCTTGGGATAGTGCTGACCGCTCCGTCTCTCTCCCTTAAAGAGTGCCCAAGAGAGAATAACCCTCTAAAACCACTTCGAGCACTGGGGGGACTGGAGGAGATGCAGCTGCATGGCTTACAATGGATGCAGCCTCCGCCATGGGCACAGTGCCGCAGCAGTGTTAATCCATAACAGGCCTGGATTAACCCAGACAACACCTCTGCCTGCCATTTCCCTTCAACCCTCTTTAATTTTCCTTTTTAACTCAGCTGATGCAGGATGCTGCCAGCAGGAGCCACACGCTGCAGCTCACCGGTTAGCCAGGCTTAAGCTCAACCAGGGGAAAGGGTTCCTGGGGGGAGGAGGTCTGTCCCGGGTGCCAGGATGAGAGGTTAGTGTGGGGAGACAGTTACATGACAGCCGGAGAGCGTCCAGCTTTGACCAGTGCAGTAGGCCCCATGGCTTTGAAGCTGGTTGCTTGGTGAAGGCTGTGATGTCATTCAAATTGTGATGTCAAGGGACCAGCAACAGATGAATCCTTCAGCAGCCAGGCTGGCGCAGAGATGCAATGTTGCTGAAGCAGACAAGGAACTATTTCCTAACGGCATTACCTAGAAAATCGTGCGACAGCCTTCACCCGGCTTGGGCTAGGTCAGCTGCTGGCACCAGCCGGCAGAGCTCCACCAGCTTCACTCTGCACCACTACACTCAGACCACACTTATGAACCAAAGCGCTCCCCAAAGGAGCCCCATTACGTGACATGTTTTTATGATCTTGGGATTTGGAAGAAAGCAACCTGGGTTGGGGGCCCCGTTTTTTTGTAATCCTTTCATAACGCCGGATTTTTCACAGAGGGCGACTAAGCGCCAGCAAACACGAGCAACACATACGCTGTTGCTATTTATTGGGTAGATTCAAGGTTCAGTACATACCGTTCAACAGCAGAAGCAGAGGTTTAAGTCGATTCTCCTAGCTAATAAAGCTCTTTTAACAGCAGGTAGTTCTCAAGGTAGTTAAACAAAGCTAATTTCTAGGCAGCTGTTCATTTTCCAGGTCAGTTTTCACCACCTTTAAAGCAAGTTCTGACTTGTTCTACTTTGCTAGGTCACCCCCACTCAACAGACCATTCCTACTTGGAATGTGCGGTGTTTGTGTTCCCTCGTGAGAAGCAAAACACAGCTGAGCTTCATGTGGACCCAGTCAAATAAGACCTCCAATACAAATGCTTCACATGAGGCTCTAGGCAAGTTTCCCAGTATCAAGTCACCTTGATTCAGGAGCAGATGGACCACAGGAAAGCAGCAGCAGCAGCGCAGCTAAAGCACAGTGACAGCTCTCCTAAGACAGGCAGGGATTCTTAGAGTTAAGGCAAGCTGATTCCTCCGTGTAGCAGCGAGATCCTCTGCACAGCCAAGGCAAAGTGCATGCAACATTCCCCACCAAGCAATCCCAAAGCGGTTCCCTTCTTAACATGCAGCAGACGCAGCGGCAGTCAAGCACATGCTAGAGAGTGGACTGCTGTGCTAACTACTTGCCCACTCGCCAGGAATGCAAGTGCTCCCAGCACCTCTGGAGTTGTCCAGTCCATCTTATATTCACAGAGCAAGCATCAGCTCCACAGTTTTCCTTTTGCTTTAGCCATGTCTTGCTTGAAAATGAAAACTTAAACATTCGCCTACAAATAACTCCTCTTGCCCCAATCTAAACCAGTCTTCATTGTTTCTGGCTTGAACAGACATGTTGAACTGAGCAGCCCTGATGCCGTTTCATTTCCTGCTGCTTGCTAGCACTGTATTTTCTATTTTAGGTTGTGCAGCAATTCGGTTCTGGTCTCATTTGACAAGGCAGACAAAACTGAGCTGCTACTCACTCCTAATCTACCACTGTCAACACACACTTGCACTCTGGAAAGGAGCAGCAGGCTAAGCTTGGGGCTTTTCTCAAGTTCAGTGGGAAAGGCAAAGTACAAGAGATTTCCAACCATGAACTCGACTCCCAAGTCATGACACCACATGCTACACCTACCTATTACACCCAGCTGAAGCTTTCTCTTTCCCCTCCAAGATGAAGCAGTAGGTGCCATTTACCCAAAAGGAGAGCTGTCTTTTAGGTTGCACTAAGACATGGAAGTCATTCAAATCACAGGGCATTGTACCATCTCTCACTGAGGGGGAGGACATGACATCCAATCACACACATCACATCTTCCAGGCATCTAGCTTGTACTGAAATCAAGGCGTGCATTACCAGGCGATCCTCTCTCTCATGCAGGCACTAAGCGGAAGCCTTCTGCATGTTGTGCTTAGCAAACCACTCGTCGCTTTTGTCCGCTGCCATAGCCTGTATAAACAAAGAGCAGCTATTAGAACAGCTGCCATTTAGAAGCCAGGGCATTCAGGACGCTTTTAGGTCAGTGCCAGACAAAGGGAGGGCTGGCTGACTTCCCAAACAGAGCTGGGAGGCACCCCTCTGCACAAGCTGGACTCCACTGAGCTGAAGACCTGGCTGGTATGGAAGAACGGCTTACTTCAGCAGCAGGTAGAGGCAGGGAGCACCTACCCCTCCCCTCCACCAGATAAATGCATTGGATGAAGAGTCCAATAAAACAGTCACGCCTCGGGGGTTTCTGAATGGATTTGCTCCCTCAGTTTCCCCAAGCCTTGCCAGTTCTTCAGCATTCAGCAGATGGGCAACAGCAACTGCAGGACGGACTCACTGAAAGATCCCACTTGGAACGCAATGCAGCTCCTTTCAAAGGCCAAGCGGACTCCACTTCAACATGTCCAGGAGGCCTAGCCGCTCCTAACTAGAAGCACAGACCTCCTCCTGTTGCCCTTCCCTTTCTCCAGTTACCCTACACAGAACAGAATACTTACGTCATCTAACAGCTTGTCGCCATCTGGATCCACCTTGGAAAGCTCTCGAAATGCTTCATCTCCTACAAAGCAGATTTCGTGCCCATCCTGGAGCAGATGGAACGGAAGAGGGAGTGAGACACCCTTGGGGAGAGACAGCAGGAACTTGAATTCAACCACTATTTCCAGTGCTACTCACCGGATCAGCCAGGATAACCACTTGAACAGTTGCTTTTCCAGGGGTGTCCAAGCTAACCAGCGGTGTTAGAATCTTCTGCTCCTCCTTCTTCATCAGTGCTTCAATGTGCGGTAACTAGAAAACAAAATACGATGACAAAGTCAGCTGTGTCCTGCCAGGCCAGTGACCACTTGCTGTTCCCACCACCCACATCTCAAGAACCAGGGAGACTATTAAGCAGAACGTGTTTGATGAGATGGTCTTGGTTACATACAGACTGGGAGAGATTTTGCAAGGACTACTGATAAGATCATCCCTGGGCCTTCCCCATGCCAGCTGTGGCAACCAAAGAAATGGCCAGAGGTTGCAGGGAAACAGATAGGTACCTCATCCTTTGGACAGGAGAAGGCAATCCGCCCGAAAGCCGTGCCATGATCCACTGCAGCCCCGATGCCTTGCAGCTCCAACTTACACTGAAACAGATTGAAGCAACCAGGTCAGCTCACAGACAAACCCACCTTCATTTTTTGCACACACCCTAATCGTTGCTCCCTGGCAAAGTAATCACCTCAAAGCCACGCGTTTCCCAGTGCAGTAGGGCATTGGTGCAACTTTTACTTGATAGAAAACAAACCTCTAAGCACAGACACGGCACTAAAAGCAGAGGGAATGCTTTCCCAGGAATCTCTGCCAATCATAATTTTTGGCTACAACATACCAAGACAAGCAGCTTGTACTCATGTCAACGTCTTGGAGAAAGTCACTGAATGCTGTTTGTACTTAGTTACTCTCTCTGCGTTTCAACTGTTATGCCCCTCCCTTGCACTTTTATTTTTGTAGTTATTAAGCTGCTTTAGAAAATGACCCTTTTGTGAAATGAGGCCTGGGTATTATTTATCCAACCTTCAATGTCCAAGACTTAAAATGTAAGCTGCGATGCTACAAAGAAAAGCAGGTTCCCCAAGTGCGTGTCAGGGGCCAGCGGGGAGGCCGGCACACCAGTAAAACAAGTGTTCTGAGAAGCAGATTCTGCTTCTCATCAGAAGGGTTCATTTCCACATCGGCCACTCTCAGAAAGCAGGATGCACGTGGCTAACAAAATGCTATTTTGTCAGTCTGCCGAAAGGACTAACCTGGTTATCTCCATAGCCCAGTAAAGCCCTTTGCTTTTCCTCATCCTTCTCGTATATCTTCATTCCCAGCAGATTCGACCAGTAGTTAACAGACTTCTGCAGATCAGAGACAGCCAATGCTACCTTCAGCACAGGATCTGCAAGACCGTCAGAGTTTTCCGTTAGTGGCCGGTAAGGAGGAGTTTTAAGCCCTGGCTCTCCAGCCACAAACAAACACCAACAACGTAACACAGGTGCAGGCTCCTGCAGAGCTCGGTCGAGCCAGATCTGCGATCTAGGCTGCCGTTCCAGTCACAGGCACCTCCAGAGCAGCGCTACAGACGCACGCAGACATTACCTTGCTGTGGTTGCTCTTTGTCTTCCAGGTAGAACTTGTATCCTCCCGGGGCTTCGGTTTCAAACACGCCCTTCGCGACTTCCTTGATCGGCCACCCCATGTTCCTGGCATTGCTCACCGCCTGGCTGGACGCAAGCGTGATGCCCTGGCAGGGACAAGGCACAAACGTACACGCTGAGGTTGTGTCACGTCAGCTGATGGATCAGCGGGGAAAGCCAGCCTCCACCCAGGGGCAGGAAGAGAGCAACCGCTGTCCCCAGGCTCTGCCATACGCCTCTGCCTGGGGTCTGCCCGGCGGGCTCCCAACAGGGACGGGGCCCTGGCGGGAGGAGACGCTCACCAGGAAGTCGTTGCCGAGGCGGTACTCCCCGACGCCGTAATTGTAGGTCAGCTCTACCACGAAGTGAGCGTCTTCGGGCCCGTAGCCCACCATCGTTTTGCTCCACTTCCCGTCGTACGGCCTGCAACAGCCACGTGTCTTACGGTCCGCGCCGGAGGACAGGGCTCGGCCGGGCCGGGACGCGGCGGCGCGGCTACCGCGGCACCCCCGCCCGCACGCTCGCGTGCGCCAGGCAGCGCTCGCCGCACGACCGTGCCCGCGTCACACCCGCGAGCGCGGCCCCGCATCGCGCGATCCCCACCTCGCCTCCCCCGGAGCTCGCTGGCACACGCACTCATACGCACGCGCCCGGCCCCACGCACCCGTTGCAGGCCGCCTTGCAGCCCTGGGCGAACTCCTCGTGGCGCAGCGCGCTCATGCCGAGCAGCTGCCGGTAGAACCGCGCCGCCGGCCCGCGCCGCCCCGCCTTGAACACGAAGTGCAGCGCCCGCCGCGTCCCCATGGCAGCCGCCGCCGCCGCCACTTCCGGCGCGCCGAGATGACGCAGCGCCCTCTCCCCCTCCTGTCGCCGCCACTTCCGGCGCGCGGCGTCGCCGTACTTTCCGCAGGAGCCCGCCGGATATCCGGGGCCGCGCCAAGATGGCGGCGCTGGTGTGGCTGCGGGAGGGCGGCGCGGGGCTGGGCCAGGCGCTGGGGCGGCGGGCGCTGCGGGGACTGCGGCGGCGGCCCGTGGAGGTGCTGCCCCCGCGCGCCGAGCCCGGCCGCCCCCCGCCGCCGCCGCCCCGCGCCCCCCCACCCCCACCCCCGCCGCCGCGAGAGCAGGGACCGGCGCTGGGGCTGCGCTTCGAGACGGCCCGGGCCGGCGACCGCCGCCTTGCGTAAGTAGGGGGGGAGGGGTTGGGTGTGGGGAGGTGCCCGCAGCGCCAGGGCGGGTGCCGGAGCCGCGTGCCGCCCCGCAGGAGGGTGGTGGTCGTGGCCAAGTCGCGGAAGTTCCGGGAGCAGCACGGCAAGATCCTGCTGGAGGGCCACCGGCTGATCAGGGACGCGCTGGAGGCTGGCGCGGAGCTGCAGACTCTCTTCTTCAGCTCCCTGCGGATGAAGGAGCTGAAGGAGCTGCCCGAGGCGGCGCTGAAAGGAGCCAGCTTGGTCAAGGTGAAGTTCAAGGACATCAAGCTGTGGTCGGACCTCGTCGCCCCGCAGGGGCTAGTAGGTGAGGCGCGCGGGGGAGAGGAGGCGGCAGCGAGGCGGGACGGAGGCTGCCTCTCGCGCCAGGCCGACGTCGCGGCGGCGACCCGAGGAGCCGGCTCCTGGCGCGTGTTAGTCGGGGTGGGCGCAGCGCATCGTGGGGCTCGGCCGGGTTAAAGAAAAACTGCCGACTTCCATCTGCCCACGGGCCTCTGTCCCTTTGCTTCCTCAGGAATCTTCTCCAAGCCGGACTGCACCAAGATGGATTATCCGGCCATCCAGCTAAGGAATTCGTTGCCCCTTAGCCTTATCTGTGACAACATCCGTGACCCAGGAAACCTAGGGACTATCCTGAGGTCTGCGGCTGGGGCGGGCTGCAGCAAAGTGCTGCTCACCAAAGGTAGGCCGCTCCCTGGGGAGCCGCGCTCCGACACGACTGGGGGCAGCGGGATAAGGAGATGTCTGGGGTGCCAGCTCGATTGTGGTGGCCTGCAGGCCCTGCCCACTCCTCGCCTCTTCACTTTGACTCTCTTTTCGCAGGCTGCGTGGACCCTTGGGAGCCTAAAGTGCTTCGTGCCGGCATGGGCGCTCACTTCCGCGTGCCTGTCATCGCCAATCTGGAGTGGGAGTCTGTTCCCGGCAACCTGCCCCCTGACACCTGCATCCACGTGGCTGGCAACCAGGACCCAAGTGCCCAGGACGAACCGGAGCACGCCTCGGGCAAGGCCAGCAGCTACGGCTGGATCTCTCGCCCGCGCAACCTGAAGGCGCAGGCTGGCAGAGGGCGCTTGCCTTTGGACTCTAACAGCGAGGAGGACAAGGAAGCAGAAGCCAGGGACCAAAACCCAGAGCTCGCTGCACAGAGCTATTGTGAGAGCTGGACCCGGGGGCCCGTGGCAGTGGTGATCGGTGGGGAAACACAGGGCTTGAGCCTGGAAGCACTGCAGCTGGCAGAGAGCACAGGGGGCAGGAGACTCATCATCCCGGTGGTGCCTGGCATGGACAGCCTCAACTCGGCCATGGCTGCCAGCATCATCCTGTTCGAAGGCAAGAGGCAGCTGCAGCTGCAGCAGCCAGAAAGCACGAGACAGACGTTCCCGGCATCAGGCTAGTACCCAAGGAGACTGCGGCGCACTTCCAGGACCCCACTCTGTATGTTCACGTGTGCGGGGTTAGCATAGAGCTGAATAAAACCAGGGTTGGGGCACTTACTGTTCGGTGTGCTTTGCACGAGGGTTGAACTGAACCTGCCCATTCCAGCTTCCCCTCGGTGCTGGGGGAACCCACAGCCTTGGGCAGGGCATCAAGAGCTGCCTGTAGCTGCCTCTGCTACCAAGGATAGACAGGGCTTGGAGACTGCAGGTGTCTGAATCCACTCCAGTCCCCGAAGTGCTATGCAGGGTTTAACAGGGAGCTGCAAGGCTCTGCCCTCGGGTTCAGGAGAAGCCCCTAGTCCCTGCCTGCTAGCTTCTCTGAGGTGGCTTGGGCCCACTGGCTGGGCGGTACTGTGTGCCTCTTTCTAGGCTCTGAACCCACCCACTCTGCCCCTTGTGCCCCAGGCACTGCTACTCCCTCAGGAGCAGAGCTGGGCTGCAGGGACCCTTGTAGGAGCAGGAGGTGGCTGTGTCAAGCGTGTAGCTGTGTGTTACCTCCTGATGCTCTGGTCCAGGCACGTGCGGTCTCAACAGCAGTGGGGGCAGTTCTGGCTTAGGCTGTGGGTATCCTTAGGCAGCTGGGATATCCATAATGCAGCGGAGGTCCTTGCTGTCATCACCTTCCCCTTGGCCAGCGGCAGTGTGAGCCGTGTTTGGAGGCTCCCACAGAAAGCCGTGCTAATGTGAAGACTCAGCAGCTTCCAGTGAAACTGCTGTCACTAGGTCTCTGAGGTCACAGAGCAGATACCAAGTCCACAGCTCCTTGCTTCCTGCAACAGGGCCTGGTCTCAGTCCACAACAAGCTGTTGCCCTTCCAGCAGGTCTCGTGACTGCTCGGTTGACAGGTCATGCTGCAGATGCACCAGCAGCTCTCTCAGCACTTCCCTAGACTCAGGTGCTGGCCTGAGTGGGCAGTCGCCAGGCCACAAGGTTTCCTGTCACACACCGTCCTGAGTCACAAACCTGCTCCATCTGCTTGCCGCAGGGCCAGCAGGAGATGGACGGTTGTACGGCTCACAGGGTTCTGCCGTTCCCAAGGGCACGTCCCTTCTAGACTCCTGCTGGCAGCGACTGCCTGCTGGACACCTAGCAACGTTCTCGCAGCCACCCTCCCGCCCTGGTACCTGAAGTAGAAGGTGGACTCTGGCTGGCAGAGCTGATGAGATGCAGCTCAAAGCTCCTCCATCACAGCAACACGGGGGCTCCGTAAGCGCCATCCAGCAAGGGACCAGGGCAGAATAAAGACCCGCTCTGAGGCACCCGTGCTGTGGTGGGTTCTCTGTGCCGGTGGGGGTGCGGTTCTGCCACTCGGTAGCACCCGCAATCCTCCCACTGAGCCAAGCACAACTCTCCGGGAGGCTCTGGCCTCTCTCCTGCCGGCAGGTGGCAGCACGTCCTGACCAGAGCCTGCATGGGCAGCAAATGCTGTACGAGTAGTGTTTGGAGCACAGGCTTCTCCTACGGATGGGAGGGGAAACGGAACAACAGCTTGGAAACTGGGGCAGAGAAGTGCAGTCTGACCCCCTTCCCCAGGGGGGAAGCCCCAGGCTCTTCCCCTTATCCATCTGCAGGTCTGGGTTGGGCTGGAGAAATCCCGGAGGATACTGGGAAACCTCCTCCTGCACTGGCACAGGCTGTTGTACGCGTGGCAGGAGATGGGCCCCAGGTGGTCAAACAGATGGGAGAAGGGGCTCCAGCCCTCTTCTGGCACCATGCTCTCCTGGTAGGTGGCCCATGACTTGTCCCAGCTGCAATAAATAGTAACTGCCCTGCGTCCTAGCTCCTGTACATTAGATTCCCCACAGTGGTCACAGCTATACACCAACCTACTTACCATGGGCCACCCTTTCCTCTGGCTCCTATGGCTTGACAGTGGGGTGTAGCATGTTGGGAACTGGAGCCTTGATACCAACCTCGAGAACCGGGAGCATCAGCCTGCTCCACGCCCAGGTGCTTGGCAGGGGGAGGAGGGATTCAGCATAGCCATGCTCTTCTGCTCGGAAGCAGCCTGGGAGACTGTTGCCTTGTGCCAGGACTGTGGCAGCTCCAGGAGAAGAGAGGTCAGGTCCTGGAGGCTACACCGAGCCCTGCGCACGCAGGAACCTTCGTCCCAGGGATCCTGTGCACTTGGTTGGTGAGCTCACCCGTTCCCTGCAGCCCATCTGGATGGGCTCGATTCCTGCCCTTGGAAGGGAGTCGGGTTCCTTTGTTCAAAGCCTGTCCAGAGTTTAATCCTGTCCAGAGTTTAATTGCTGCTGCCTGAACACTGCTAGAGATGAGGCTGCCCTAGCTCAAGCTTCCTCATCTGTCTCATTTAAAGCACAAACATGCCCTGTCCCCTGCAGCCCCCACCCTTGGTCTGGAAGCACTGACCCTATTGAGCCAGTTTCTGCCCAGCGCTGGGCCTGGGGAAACACCAGGATTTCTAACCCTGCTTTAGCCTGGTGGGAGCTGGCAGCTCATCAGCAGCCATAGAAAGCAACCCCCTCCGTGCACATGCTGGGGGCAGCGAGCAGCGACCTCCACTCTGCTGCCCAGGCAGCCGGACTGCCCCAGCAGCACCCAGCTAGCATGAACCACAGCCACCAGCACGAGCAGGGCTGGACCCTGGCTCTGCGGCGCTAGACTGATTATGCAGCCAGCAGAGGCTAGCACCCAGGTAGGCGCTCCAGCCCAGCCATCCTGCCACAGTGAAAGTCAGCACCGAGTTACATGCCAGCTGTGAATGGCAGCTGAGTAAACGCTGCCTGGGTCACGCGGACTTGGCCCCACCTGTCACGCGGGGCTCCGAGCTGCCCCCCTCCCCTGGCAGGCTGCTGGGTGCTGGGGAGGGTCCAACCCTCCAACCTGGGCTGGCAAGAGGCAGCAGGATGACACGGCCCAGCAAACACCTGCAGGGGCCCAAGTTCAGGACACTGGTTGGTGAGAGGCAGCAGGCTTGGTGACACATGGCACTGGCTCAGGCCCCTCTCCCTGCCCCGGCTCTTACCTGGGCAAGGCAGGCAGAGCTTCCCCAGGGCAGGGACCCCTTTAGGACCACTTTGCTCCTACCCCGCCAGGCCAGGCATGTTCAACTCCCCCCGTGGGCTGGGAACAGCAACGAGAGCGAGCCGGCAAAGCGGGGGCTGCATACTGGGAGCTCCCCGTCTTGGCTGGGCCTCAGCGCTGTGGGACACCAGGCCAGGTGCTGCCTTCCCGCCAGCTCTGCTTGTGCCCCGTCACGCGAGGACGCTGACTCCCTCACAGAGGCGCCAGACTCGGGTCGGACGTGGGTTTTATTACAAAGGGCCAATCACCATGTACAGTTTTTACAACGTCACTTTTCCGGGGGCTCAGCTGTGCTGCCCGGGTGGGAGGTGGGTTTAAAGAACAGCACCATTAAGGTTGGATTTAGGACACAGCTACAAAAAACGGTTCAATCAGCTACGTACAGGGGAGGACATTTCATACCAGAGAGAGGAGGGCACAAAGGAGAGAGTGGGAGAACATGGAAGAAAAAAGGAGGTGGGAGACGAGAAGGGAGGGGTGGGAGAGGTCCGAGCAGCCCTGTGCTGTTTCTCTGCATGGCTGGGGGGAAGGTTGGGGTGGGATTCCCTCCGACTTGCATGTCTGGGGGCAGAGAAAACAGCCTGGACACAGGAGTTCTCACCAGGAGGATGGCAGGGGCTGCAGCATCCCGGCCATTGCCGCACGTGCCAAGGATGTCAGCGCTTGGCCTGCGACACGGCCGGAGCCAGGAGGGTGGCTGGGGGTGGGGACATTTCCTTATTGCTTCTTCGGAACAGTCTGTGTGGGGCAGGGCGGGAGACGGGGAGGAGAGGAGGAGGTATCAGAGGCCCGAGAACCCCGTCCACTGCCAGATGCCTACGCTGGGAAGAACACCATGCAAAGAAGATCTGCCTGCTAGCTAGTGCCAGATACAGAGTACAGGGACAGTAACAGTTCTGGCCAGGCTACAAGAGAATATATCACCATGAAGCACGAGCGAAGCCTCCGAACGCCGGCGACTCCCTGCTGAAAGTGCATCTCGAGGAGTTTGCTCGGGAGAAGGGTTCACTGCAGAAAACAAGGCACCACAAGGAGGTTGGATACTGGGCTGCACGCGAGGGCGCTGGGAGGTCCCGCGAGCGGAGGGGAGAGCCCTGCTTTAACAAGGTCCGCGGGCGCCCGCCTAGATGGGCTCGGGCTTGAGCTTGTCCGCTAGAAAGTCGCTCACAAAGGTTTCCACAATCTCGGGCGTGATCTCCTCGACGTCCATCACGTACTTGGCTCTGGCCGACATGTCCAGGATGGTGAGCAGGGGGGCCGCCTCGGGCAGGTTGGTGTAATCCCGCAGGGAGTCGGTCATGTCGTCCTGGAAGCCAAGGAGACAGAAGCCCCGTCAAGGAGGGGAGCAGCAGCTGGGGGCGCGGGAAACGCGCTGCCCTGTCACCTGGGTGAAGACGGGATTGCTGGCCGGGACCTGCTGACTCCCCCCGCCCCCACAGCCTGGCTTCCTACTAAGATCCCACTGCAGGATTCAGGCTGCTGAATCTGTCAGCAGAGACAGATGGAAAGGGGGGGTGGGGGTTGAATGGCTCCCTTGGTGCTTCGCAGCCTGGGGAAAGAGGAGGGGCAGAGGCCAAGGCACAGAGCAAGGTTCACTGGGCTTTGTTTTCCCCCTGCCCCGGGGCCTGTTGTGGGACAATGGGGACAACGCCGAGAGCCAGTGACTGCCATGCAGGCCAGGATGAAAGCTGGGGTCGCGAGGGGACAAGGCGCCTCTCCCCTTGGAGCAGCCTGCCCCCCTCCCACCCCCTGCAGCAGTCCGAGCTTCCCCAACGGCGCCTGCCAGCTGTGGCACAGGTACGAGCGCAACCTGTCGCTCCACTTCTCCGCCAGGCCTCCTCTGTCTTGCTACAGCCAGCAAGACAGAGTCTGGGCAGGTCAGGAGCCACGGCGGCAGAACAGGGAGGTGAGACTGGTCAGACCTGACTAGCGAAGGGGTGCAGGGTTGCCCCAAAGCACCCCATTAAGCTGCTGCCTCCCCTGTCTCCATCAACCTATAGCCCTGCAGTTACAAGGCAGAGCCAGAAACCTCCTGGCTCCAAGGTCTATTCACCCTCCTGCCATCGATTCCCCGTGCAACTGTGGGCACATCCCTTTGTCTCAGAGCTGCCTCCTTCTCCACCCAGGACAGCCCGGAGCTGGGCTAGCACCTGCCCTCTCCCAGCCAGCATCGGCGGAGCGGAGATATGCCACTCCCAGCGGCGGACGAAGAACAAAGCCAGTGCTGCCGGAGCAGGGGAATCTGGGGTTCCTCCCCGCTTCCCCCAGGCGAAGACGTGAGCATTGTCTGCCAGCACCATGGTGCCCAAGAGCCGTGATGGCCAGGACCCAGTAGGCACAGAGCCAGGAAGACAGCAGCACTCAGCCGAGGCTCCACCACCCACCGCCTCCCAGATGCCAAGGTGTCCACAGGCCATGTGGGAAAGGAGGGACACGAGGGCAGCCTCATCGTGACCTCTGGCTGACTCCACCACTGAGACATGGGGGCGAGCAGCTGTGGCAGACGGGGGGCAACCCAGGAAGGCCTGGACATCCGAAGAACACGCATGTGAGTGGATCTGGGAACAGCAGGGCCAGGTTGCAGATGTCTCCCCACGCACAGAGGCTGCGAGGAGCCCAGCTAGCCGGCCGCTCGGCAGGAAAGGGGGGAAGAGGGGCTTGCACGCAAAGAAATCAGATCCCTGTGGAAAGGGAGGGACGGGGGGGGGAAATGCACGAATCTGTGACTGCCAGAGCTGCTGCACTGAACAGGCATGGCCGGGCCGAGTCGCTCCTGGCTCCAACTGCGGCAGCTCCACTCTCCCTGCGCCGGCGTTCCCGGGCGAGCCCAGCGCGCAGCCGCTCTGGGGCGTCACCCCGGAGACTGCCGGGGCTTTGTGTGGGCATTTCTAACCTGCGCATCCCTGCAGCCGGAGTCTGGGGCCTCCGCCCTGCGCCCCGCCGGACTGTCGCAAAACCGCTGTGGTCTCTTCATAAATGCAAATCAGCCGCGAAGGCGCCGGGGGAGGGGCGAGGGTGGTGCCAGCGGCCCGGGGCCGCGGTCAGGCGGCATTGTGAGCCGTGGCCCCAGGGCTAAGCGAGGCCGCCGGAAACGTGGGGACGGCCGTGGAGCTGGCGGCCGCGGCTATTGAGCCAGTGATGAATGGGACATTCAGGATGCTCCCCCATTCTCTACGGCGGCTGCCACACGGCCAGCCGGAGTGAAATGAATGAGCTGCAGTGTTTCAGCTACAGCCAGCCAGCAAGAGGGCTGGGGAGGAGGACCCTGGGCAGGCTCCGGGGGAGGGGGCGAGAGCACAGCTCCCTTCTGCAACCGGCCTGGCCAACAAGGGGCTCATTCAGAGACCCGGGGCCGAGGCCGGGGCGGCCTGGGAGCGTGTTAGCGAGCGGAGAGCGCCAGGCATGCGCGCGGCGGACTGCAGTGCGCACACCCGAGGGGGAGGGGGGCTGCAGCATCGCGCAGTGCGGGGAAACACGGGCTGATGCATGCAGCAACGGAGCTGGTGAGCATAGACGCATCCCCCAACCCACTGAGAGGCGTCTTGCCTTCCTGGGCCTGCACTGATGGGGCAGAGGGAAGCGGAAGGCCCTGGTGAACGCGTCACCAGTGTGGGGTCTGAAAGGTTCAATGCTTCCCCACATGCCCCAAGGGTCACTTAAAGCAGCCAGGCAGCTCCTCAGCGCCTTCTCCTGCGCTCTGCGGCCTCCACCACTCCTACAATCAACCCGTCATCACAGCCCCAGCCCATGGGATGGGCCCCGTCTCTCTCGCACACAAGGGACGGGAGGCCCCAAGGGCGGGAGTACTGCACGGATGGTCACGCAGCACGGCCCAGGACAGGGACCCAGGCCAGGAGCGGAGGCAAGGGCATGGCAGAGAGAGGGAGCCGGCGAGGCTTGCCCACGGCCTGCTTTCACTCCCAGGGCTATTCCAACTACGGAGGCAGCCTATGGGCAGGGGAGCCAAGGGAAACCCTCCGGGGCCCCAAAGCTTCAGAGCCGTGGTGGGATGGCTTCCCACCCCTGAAACAAAGCCTGTCCAGAGAGGGTTTCTTTCTGCAGCTCTCAACGGCAGGATTCATGCCCTCTGCCGCCAGTATGCCTGGCCCGGCCTGTGCCACAGAGCACGCAACTGCCAGGGTCTGTGAACCCCCGGACAGCGAGGGCACGGCCACACCCTCGCCTGCCCCTGCTGCTTGAGGACCGCCACGGAGGGGAGAAGGCAACATTCCCCTCGAGGGCCCTAGCACTGCATTCGCCCTCCTTCCCCGGCTGTGGGACCCCCCCGGTGCTGCTCAGACAGAAGCTGTCGCCTCCATGCTGGCCGCAGAGACACATCCATCACCGGCTGTCAGCTCTGCTCAGCAGTGCCAGATGACGCTCTTGCAGGAATGCCTCTGGGCAGAGGCCACGTGGCAAGGCTTTTTACTCAAGTAAAGTGGCGTTTCCGCAGGAATGGGCACGCAGGGCTCTGTGCGACACAGGGCCCTGCCAGCGGCTCCAGTGCGGAGCCGCACCTCGTCCTGTCCCCACTCCCTGCACACATGATTTGGCAGCCACTGTGGCAGGGGCAGAGAAGAAAGATTAACAGGCACCTCTCAGATCCCTCTCCGCAGGCATATGCCCAGAGCAGGGCAGCTGGGAGGGGGTACACTCAGTAGGACCCACCTCGGGGAACGGGAAAACAGACAGGCCAGAGACAGTTAAAAGGAGGAGACTCCTTGCAGATCAGCTGCATTGCATGAACCGCGTCACATGTCTGCTCCTGTTCCATGGTAAGCGCTGGCTGAACAGGAGCAACTGGCTCCTGGATGAAACGTGGCTCACCCTCCGCTTGCCGCAGGCAAGGAGCAGCTCCGCAGAGCAGCTGACCCGAGGACAAGCTACCTCCGTCCCCTTTAATCCAGTGTAACTTGCTCTTGTTCAGAGCCCTCTGGTTTAACGCACCGTCCCTGGGGGAGGGCGTTTGCAAAGGTGACATTTTACCTCCCCGTCGAGATGCAGGCTCAGGTCTCGGGATCTGAGCCCTCGGCACCAGCTGAGCCTTTCCGCTTCTCACAGCAGAGGACTAATTAGAGCAAGTGCACAGAGCCTTGTTCTCTCAGCCCAGCGAGGGGCACAGCACGTGGAGCGGGCCACAGGCAGGGGAAGATCCTTCTCTGTCCCAGCCAGGCCCCTCCAGCCCGGCTTTGCCTGCTGTATACTGTAGCCTGCCAGGAAGCTTCTGGGGTTGGCTCTGGGGGGCGATCTCTGTGCAAAAGACAGGCCCCAGGCTGGGGAGATCCCATTCCCAACCTCTTGGTTTCCCACACAAGAGCCCCAGGCCTGCATGCCACCAGGTCACAGCTGCCACACACAAAGCCAAAAGAACAGCGCTGTCCCCCAGTCCGCGCTCACCTCGCCTGCCACGAAGAACAGTAGCGGCGCCTCCTCATCTTTGGCTTTGTACTTAGCGATGATCTTCTCGGCGATGGGCTGGATCAGCTGCTTGGCCGCCTCGGACTCACCGTCATCCTCTGAATCTGCAGGGCACAGGTGCCAGGAGACAAAAGGACAGTAAGAGGGTGGTCAGGATATGACAGGCTGCGGAGAGGGACAGAAGGTGACCAGAGCGGAGCAGGGCTTTCTTGTAAGATGAGGAAATCGATTCTCTCTGCAAAGCTGCTCCCCAAATACTCTGGCCTCTTCCTTCCCCAAATGCCACCACGAAAGCCCAGGAACTAACAGGCTGGAGGCAGCTGGCTGCCTGCTGAAAAGCACCTGGATGTTGCGAGGACCAAAGGAGGCGGCACCACCCACGCTCCCTCCACCTCAGAACAGCAGCTCTGCTGCTCCCCTGCCTGGCAGTCGAGGTGGCAGCAGGGAAGTGAAGGTAGCTCTGATACGGGGGAGGTACAGGAGAGACAGGCAGGAACATCAGTCAAACACCAGCTGCGACTGAAGCTCAGTGCTTGGCTGGGAAGGAAAGGAGCCATCCTTGAGCGGCGTCGAGATCGTTCTACGTGGGGGAACTTTTGGGTTCAGGAAATAACTGGAACAGTACTCTCCTTCCACCCGGGCCCACAGCTGCGGCCTCCCCACACCGCTGCCCTGGGGAGCAGCAGCCCACGGACCCCAGGTGACACCCGCCGTGTTCCTGGCTCTGCCTGTGCACGTGGGAAGGGACGGGCACGTGGAGCAGGAGGGGTTGCACTGGGGTTGTTTTTCCATTGTCTACACTCCAGCTCGGCTCCCTGCACTGGGTGCTCCCCTCCCCATACACCTCGAGGGGGAGACACACGTCCTACGTAACCATCAGTAACCCACACTCGGCTAACGCAGTGGGTGCAGCCTCAACCCTGTGCTCTCCAGAAGGCAGATCCCAAACCCTTTCCTGCAGCAAGCAGCTTGGAGGGCTCACACTGCTTCAGGGCATCTGACTCCAGGACCACAGACCCATGCAGAGTCCGTGCTACCCACCAGCCTGCAAAGGGGTGTTTTCCATTTCATCAGGCCAAGGAACCTGCAGGGAGAGGTCTGGGGGGAGGTTCCCAGGCTGACTCTGGACAGCCCCACAGTCCCAGTTCCCTGCTGTGATGGCACCGATCAGAGCAATGCGAGGTTGCGGGGTAGGGGGAAAGCTGTCTCATTGCAGCGTCTGGATTTACACAGCCCAGTGGGAGAGAGGGGACGCTGCTCCCACCGTCCTGGGGCATGCTACTGTTCCCTGTAAGAATGGAGCCAGTGAGTTGCACCGCAGCAAAGCCGCTCCCCAGTGCCACCACTCACCCCCGTTCCCCCGAGAAAGCCCCCTTCGCCACCCCTCCCACCCAGGCTCTGCTCCAAAAGCAAGAGGGCTCCATACCTACGAAGAGGACGAGGCAGGGGCCCTCGTTCAGCTGCACGGCGTTGGAGTCCGTCAGCTCCAGGACAGGCTTGGGGTGCCACGGGAACTCCCGGCATTCAATGTCATTCAGCACCTCCACCCGCCCCTGCCGCGTGATCACGTCGCCTTTAGGGTCCAGGACGATGAGGGTCGGGATGCCTGTGGCAGAGGAAAGGCAGAGGCACGCTCAGTCCCAGCAACAGCCCCAGGCTTGCTCTACTGAGATGAACCTGCCCCGCAGGGACCCCTCTGCACAGGCTAACCCAGTCTGTCCAGAGCCTCCCAAAAGGCCCCTCCCATGCTCTTCTGTGACTGTCCATTAACACCAGCCACACCAGTGGCTGAGCCAGCTTCAGTCCGGGGGGAAGCAGGTGCAGTGGCAGGAAGTTTGGGGGACCGGGACACTTGTATGGGTAGGTTGGACACGGATCTCTCTTCATGGCGCAGTTAGCAGTATGGAGCCTCTGACCTCCACAGGCCAAATTCACCTTGGCATCAAAGATGAGATAAAAGTGACCTCGTGAACTTTGCCAAAGGGCTCCAATGCCATCCAGTGCAGATGGGCAGCAGGTGGAGTTGGTGCCGTCTGACAGGTATCCAGCCACGGACAAGGATGTTCCACCACCAGGGACACTCAGAGCAGATTCCTGGTCCAAAGGCATCCGCGAGGCTGACCCAGCCTCTTCTCCCCTCCCAGCTCCACATTCGTTAAAGCCAACCCCAGTCCACACCCAAGGCATGTTCTTGCTGCCAGCGGGGCTGACGAGCGGCCGCATGACAACAGGACACTGTCCAGACCCTGGTGCATGTTCCCCACCTCGATCCCTCCTCTCCGCCTCCCAGCACTACTAAGCCACATGCAATGCAAACTACTGAAGCCTGCTGGGGTCAGACCTGCCTCGCCCGCTAGTTCACAACGCGCACTGCTGACACAGGAAACAAAACCGCGGTGGAAGGCAAAGGAGCTGGAGGAAGAGAGCGAGCTGCTGGCAAGGCACAGCCTGGAGGTGTACATGGAGCTTGGGAAGCCGGCATTCCCTAACCTCCCATGGCCTCGTGTGACCACTCCAATGCGTCTTTGAGAGCGACTGAAAACCAGGACCGGCCGCGGCCACGAAGTGTCTGTCACGGAGGCATGCCAGCTTGACCAAGCTCCACTGCCTGGAAAGGAGCGATGTCGGCATATGCCAGCTTGGGGCCCGCTGGCCTTGCTGGAGCTCCGCTGGTTCCTGCCCTGGGAGGCTCTGACTCTCCGTACCCCCATCACTCAGGCGGGACAGGTTCCCTGCAGCCCCCTTTGCCCCAAGTCTCAAATCCAACCAGCGAGATGCTTTCTGGAGAAGGAAGAGGACTGAAGTATGGCTGAGTGGGCTCAAGCATGCCAGCATCCCCCATGGCGTGAGCTCTGTTTGGTATCGGAGAGCAGCTAATAAACTTCTAAGAAGCTGGAGAAACTGCTACTGCAGGCTGCTCCGCTCCCCTCGACAGCTGGGAACGCAGAGCAGACGGGCAGGGGCCGGGGCTGGGGCACAACTGCTGAAGTGGGAGTGCGAGGCTTCAGCAGCGGATCCGTTCAGGAGGAGAGGGCAGCTTCCAGCACAACGGGAGCAGCCAGCAGCTGGGGCTCAGGGCACCAGTCGGGGAAGGTCTCCACTTGGGAAGCCTGGGGAAGGCAGAGCCCTACAAGTCAGGTACGGAAGAGGCCCGGCTGTCCCAGTCAACAGTGTCTGCATCGCGCAGGGCCAAGGGGGAGCCAGTGAGAGCAGGAATGTCAGGGTCTGGGATTTTACTAGGCACCAGCAGTCACTGTCAGAGGGGAGACAGAAGCAGCCTTCACCGGGGAAGAGACATCGAGAAGACAGGGAAGAACAGGGCAACGTAACTGTCCAACACTGGTGTCAGCTTTGCCACCTGGCTCTCGTCGCTCTCCCTCCCAGGTATTTGCTAGGCAGCACCTTGCTCTCCCCCCGCGGGAGAAGGGGCAGGCACAGGCAGCTCGCACGCTCCCACCCGCACTGCAGCTGTTCCCAGGCAAGAGTCACCAGGAAGCCACAAGCTACAGACTCGGAGACTTTGTGGGCAGCGGAGAAGGCCTCGTCGCTGCCCGACCGAGGCACTGCAGGCCCATGTGCGGGGACAGGAGTTGCTCACCAGTCTCCTCAATCCTGAGCATTTCCCTATGAAACACATGAACATTTGTCTGCTCCGCGTTTGCCGGCAAGTCCCAGCGAGCGACTGCATTCCCCTCATTCCAGCCCCAGCCAGGCAGCTCTGCATTCCTCCGTAAAAACAGCACATTCACCTCGTATGACGGCTGCGCCCTGGCTCCTAGCGGCATGCCAAGAAAATCAGGCTGACCACAGAAGGGCACATTCATCACCCAATGGCATCTGGGATCATGCTGGAGGGACGGGCAGGAAGCTCCGGTGGAGCTGGGAAAGGCATCTCAGGCCTGGCCCCGCGAGCAGCACTGTGCCCCCTGCTCTCCCAGCAGTCCAGGGGAGCTGCGGGAATGCTGCGAAGGGAGAAACATCCCTCCTCGCCTCACCTCTGCATTCAGCCTCCTCCAGATCTGCGCAGCCCACGGTCCAGGCATGATGCTGGAGCCAGAGACCTGCTTATAGCCCTGCCATGTTCCTGCGTGTCCTTTGGGCAAGTCATTTCATCTCATCCCCAACAAGCTCCTGTGTACCAAGCAAGCCACAGCTCTCCCCCTAGCCAGGCTGCCCAGGGAAGGCCCTGGGGTGTTTGGGTCTTGTAGATAACCTGGGTGCCAGGTTCAGCACACTCAGACCTCACCGGATTTGCAGGCGAGTTCAGGCTGCAACACAGCAATGAGCTAAGATCTCAGTATCAAGCAGCACCTAGAAAGCCCCCGTGTGAACACCCCAAGAGGGTCGATACCAGGCTTCTCCTGCTCGTACGCTGCCAGCGAGTCAACTGCACACGAGGAGGCTGGATGCTGCCTTCACAATTCCCAGCCCGACACTGGCTCCAGGCACAGCTCACAACTCACCTGGACACCACTGCCCCACCCCAGGCCAAACACCAGCAAGCTGCACATCTGGATGTGCTGGGGACTGCCCCCTCCCTCCCTCCCTCTTCTCAGGCAAATCACAAGCTCTTACTGCTTCTCCCCACTGGTACAAAGGGAAAGGGCCTTTTATTGCCCTGCTTGCAACGCAGCTATTTTCACTTGGGCCTTCCCTACCCCCCCGGGACGGCTTGGAGGCACAGTGCGTGAGGCCAGGGCGGGGATGTGGCGGAGGCAGCTCCTCACTTTCCGCAGGGCTGTAATTTAACACTGCCCAGCAGAACCCGACACGCCACAGTCTTGCAGCTCCCGCGGTAAACACATCCCATCTGCGAGGGAGACAGGCTTGCAGGATCTAGGGCAGCAGCAAGCTGTAAAGCAAGCCCCTTGCACACCTGCTAGCTCTGTATTTTATAGCCCTCTCCGAGTCACTCTCTCACACACACAGAGACCTAAGCACCCAGATGTGTCTTTTAGCTCTCTCCACTCAAATCAGCGTTGAGTGTCATTTCTGACACTTCCCTGGGACAAAGGCAGAGCTGGCCTGCCATCTTTTGTAGGTAGGAGCACGAGGACAAGCAGCCCCTGGCGGCAAGCATGGGACAGACGCTTAGATGAAAAGGGAGGGGACCTGGGCTCAGTCCAACTGTCATGCACCAGAAAAGGGGGCGCAGTCCCTCTGCTTTCCCAGCTGACTAGCATTTCATCAAAACGCAGTGGAAGAGAATGGGATCTCTGCATAAAACTGAATGGGACCCTGGCTGGATTCGCACACGCTCAGCCCCCTGCTCCTGGCTCTGCTGGAGTAGTGAGCCCAGAGAGGCATATCCCGGAGGGCTACGAAACAGCAGGTAGAAGAGGGAATCGGAGTCACGAAGCCAGAAATCGGAGAACACGTCTCTCCAGACCAGCACGGCTGGATCTTCTGGCCATTTCATCTGGGTGGGTATGGTGCGCCCCACCGCTTCCACGCGGGCTGTGAATGGATGCATTCAGGTAAACCCAAATAAAGCCCGAGGAGGCTCTGTTTGTATTTACATTTTTTGCTGGCTTTCTCGAATGCCACTGGGACCCGACAGGAGACTGAAACAACAAGAGACCTGATCATCTTGCAGCTTTTCCACTAGGCAGGAACTGAAAGAGTTCGAGAAGACAAGACCTTGTGTTGTTACAGCCCTGCAAACGGCCCCCCGAGGCCCTTGAAAGGCCTGTGAGAGCACACGCCAACACCGTCCCTCACAATCCCAGTCATTTGCACTTGCTCAGAACAGGCCACGCGCAGATTTGCTCTCCTCGGATGAAGAGGGGCAAGGCAGGACTGCTCGAACGGACCTGGGACATCTCAGAGCTCTACACAGTTATACTTGAGAAGCTAACGACCACGGAGAGCAGACACGGGGCTCTGACCAGGACACTGGGTAGGATAATAAAACTGCCGCATTTGCAGAACGGGTTTCCACACACCAGTGTTTGACAAGGGGGATTGTAGTGGCACAGCCCTCCGGAGCCCTCTCATGAGCACCAGTGAGGGGAAGAAGGAGGAGAGACAGAGGTAACAATGAGTAGGAAGCAGTGGCTCAACAAGGATGTCAGAGAGAGGGCGACTGCAACCACGGAGAACAGAGAAATCTGGGGAAGAACGAGCCGCACCACTTACCTCTTACTAACCACCAGGCATGGTCCTGGAGACACAATGCATGGCTAAAGGGGTCTGCCTTGGGCGCATACACACAGCTGCCAGGGGGCACGAGAGGTTTATTATGACCCTGTGCTGCTGGGTGGGTGCAACAAGGCTCTAAAATACCTGAGAGTCAGGCCAGGCACCCTGGGATCCCTGAGCACAGGGAGGTGGGGAGTCATATCACTACAGAGCAAGCCAGGGAGCCGTGTCCTTCCCTGGGCCCTCCTTGCTCCAGGCCTTCTGCAAGAGGCTAAGGGGAAGGCTCGGGGCAGGGGGGACCAGAGGGTCTCCCCAAACCAGGACCTGAGCTTCACTTTAGGGCGATCAGGGAAACGTCTACATTTGCCTTTGCTCCACGGCATCCTGTGACCAGCCCTGACAACCCTGTGCCCTCGCTGGCGTTTTCCTCTTCCCTGTACTTGCAAGTTGTCATTACCCTACGTCCCTTCAGACGCCTCTTCCCCACACCCAGTCACTCCTTTTCACCTCCCCAGTCCTGTAATCACAAGGAGAAAACATGAGTAAGCACAGAAACTTCCTGCCTGCCGGCAGCCACATTTATCATGCCCCTTGACACGTCCAGCAGGCCACAGCTCGATGCTGCCCTTTGATGTAAATCACTGTGGTAACCAAACTGCACTGGAAGCTGCTTGGAGCACGTACAGTGAGGGGAGCATGGCGGGAGCCTGCACGCTCCCCGAGCAGCCAAGGCCTGCAAAATCCTGGATCCGATGCACCCGGAAAGATGGAAGCAAAGTCCTGGGCTACATAGCACACGCACACACGTTTGGCTAATCCATGTCCCTAACAAAAACCAGATGCCACTGCCCTCGAGTCCTGCGAGAAGGCCAGCCCGAGCTGGCAGCACGTCCAACAGTGAAAAAAAGCAGCATTTGAACCTCCGTGAACAGCAAAATGGATTTGATCGACAATGAGGTATGAAGCATCCCAGCTCCAAAGGGCTCCATGTTTCCAGGAAAAACGAGCCCGTTTACTTGGAGGCTGCAGGAGTGTTAGTTGGAGAAGAGCCGTGCAACAGCTCAGCCTGGGGCACCGCGCTGTGCTTTGCTGTTTTCTTTAAAGGAGAGCAGAGATTTTACTCCCCGAAGGGGTGGGGCCACCATACCTTGGATGCCGTACAGCCGATTGAGGCGCGATCTTCGGGCTTCATCAGAGTAGGGGACGGCCAGCCAGGGCATCTCGCTGAAGTACTGCTTGAAAGAGTCCTCTGACCTGGCAAAGGAACATGGCAAAGCAGGGGTCACACAAAAGTTTGCCCCTTTTGGGCACCTGAGCTTTTTCCCATGTAACACTTCACCTGGGAGAGAGACAAGTTGCCCCAGCACACCTAGCGCTTCCCTGGGAAGCGGACCCCGTCACCAGAGTAAACAGGCCCCTCCACCTGGGAGATCACCTTGCTTCCATCCATGCAATGCCTGTGCCTCTCCCAGAGAAGGAAGGGGGGGACTTGCAGCAGGTTTCACCCACAAGGTGCCTGCTACAGGACTTGGAGTCCAACGGACAGCATCTTTGGGACCCTCCACCGATGCTTGTGTTTCTTCTTCCGCAAAGTAAGCAGACAGAGGGCGAAGCCTGACGGCTCCTGCCCTGCCCCTCAGTCATCCCCATGGTACTGCCCCTCCTGCCCCCGCAGCGCAGCCAAGCCCAGCACTCTTCACCGCAACCAGCCCCGACTGCAAACAGGCAGGACAGAGATGCACCTTACAGACTAACTGATCAGAGCCGTACAAGCTGATTGCAAGAGACCGATTACCTGTCTGCGCTAACGAAGACTATCTCGAATTTCTGACCCGCCTCCTTGATTTTCCGGTAAGACTCCACCAGGACCCTGGTGAGGCTTCGACAGGGCGGGCACTGGGGGAAGAAGCAACACAGCAATGAGCACAAGGCATGCAGACAAGAGGGACGCAGCTCATCACAGCCAAGGGGCCTCACCTGTTCCTAGGCTTCCTGCCCTGAGCTGGCACAAGGACCATCAAAAGGCACAAGCAATTCACAGGTCCTGCCTTTCCTTGAGACCACCTTGCGAGCTGGGCCTGCTGGCCAGGGGGGACAGAGTCCACATATCCCTAGTGCAGGCCCCCCAGCCCCTGGGAAGCCAAAGCTCCCCAGAAAACCTATGACTCCCCTGACTCCCCAGAAAACCTATGGAAGTGGACACGAGCAGGAGCACTGCCTGCTCCCCAAGGGAGGGCCTGCAGCATCTTGGGCCCCACAGCTCTGCTAGGAGCGAGCCAAGCTCTCGGTCTGAGCCCTTCCCCGTCTACGGGGGACAGATCCCTAGCAATCGAGGCTGAGACCATGCACAAAGCTGAAGCCTGCCCCAAACATGTCCCACTGCTCTGTACAACGGAGAGGGGTCAGGTACTCACCCAGTGTGCTGAGAAATAGACCCCGACGTGAGAGCCCTCCAGGCTGGCGCTATCCACTGACTGGCCATTGTTTCTGAGCAGAGGCCCTGCCACGACTTCGCTGAAGGGTTTTGGCCCCCAGGGGAATTCCAGACCTAAGGGAATCGGGGACAAGCACGGGGAGAAGGCAGAAAACAGTCAGATGCAGGCCTAGCACTGAAAACGCCCAAGGACTTTCCCAAGAAAAGCATCCGGCCCTCCTCCAGCTTCTAACGGGGGCAACCACATCACAAGTGACTTCTGAATCCATCGGCCTTGAGGTCTTTCCACATAACGTTCCCCTGCCTCCCCCCAAGATGTAGGACCACGGCTCTCCAGGAGAGGAGAGGCCAGATGGAAGGCTTGTTCTGAATGGAAAGATGCCCCCACAAGAAGCCCATTAGAGATAAATCAGGTCTGCCCCAAAATTCAGGGAGTCAAGTGTGCCCGGAGGTGTCCCCAGGGAGCTCTGCCCTCAGGCTGCAGCCATCCTGGGCCGCGTATCCATTCTGCTTCCCGAGTTTACACTGACGGAGAAGCAGTCGGGGCAGCCCACGCCGTTCATGCTTGTCTCAGTCCCTCCACCGGTGAAGCGCTTTGGGGTCTCATTTTATGTAACTCTGTCCTCACTGGTATTTGGGAAGAGAAGTCGTGGTTCTTTCGAACAAAGAAACCCCAAGCTCTCTCACAGGAAGAACGCTGGGGATTTCACGCTGGGAATAACATGGCATTTGCATTTGCTAAGTCTTGCCACCCCCTTGTTTTTTTGCTTCGAGGCATCCAGTGGAGCAAGAGCCAAAATACAAGCCGACTCTTGGCCGGTGCTCCACTGCGCTGCACTCCACGTCTTACCTTCTGGGTCATCTCGGATTACCAAGAGGCCATTTCTGCACACAACCTTCCCGGTGGCGGCATCTATAAATATCAGCGAGGGAATGTTGGAGACTCTGTATTTGTTCCACAGTTTTAGCTGTAAGAGAGACAGGAGGGGGACAAAAAAACCAGGAGGAGTCACTAAGCTGCTCAAACAAGTGCTCTGAGCAGCAGCACATTCAGGCTGAAGACCCAAGCTCAAGGGAGGAGCTACAGCTCGCACCTATAATCCCTGAGGGAGACTGAGGCCCACCAGCTGTGTGCTACCTGCACCACGGGGTGGATGCACTGGTCTAGAAGCGTACTTGGCTTCCTACCAGCCCTGCCACGGACTTTGTACAAGACCTTGGGCAAACTGCACGGCTCTCAGTGCTTCTCTCTCCCCACATGTGAAGAAGGGATAATATTTATCCACCTCTCACTGTGTTGAGACCTCTGGGCGGACAACACAGCCAACGCAATCAACCACCACTGCTCCGAAGGGACCCAGCTGCTTCTCTCCTCCCAGCTCGTTCATTAAAGCCAACTCCAGTCCACACCCAAGGCATGTTCTTGCCGCCAGCGGGGCTGACGAGCGGCCGCATGACAACAGGACACTGTCCAGACCCTGGTGCATGTTCCCCACCTCGATCCCTCCTCTCCGCCTCCCAGCACTGCTAAGCCACATGCAATGCAAACTACTGAAGCCTGCTGGGGTCAGACCTTCCTCGCCCGCTAGTTCACAACGCGCGCTGCTGACACAGGAAACAAAACCGCGGTGGAAGGCAAAGGAGCTGGAGGAAGAGAGCGAGCTGCTGGCAAGGCACAGCCTGGAGGTGTACATGGAGCTTGGGAAGCCGGCGTTCCCTAACCTCCCATGGTCTTGTGTGACCACTCCAATGCGTCTTTGAGAGCGACTGAAAACCAGGACCGGCTGCGGCCAGAGGATCTCTCTCAGACCTTCGCGCACATAAATATTCCACTCAAAGCAGTTTGCTGACGTCTTCCCAAGGCGCTCCATGCTGAACCAGCCCCATGATGAATTATCAGCCTCTCAGATGCAATCAAATCAGAGCACAGAACCAGAGCGGACAGGACGGAGGGAAGGAAATGAATCATTAGCTTCCCACAATGTCAAATATTAATGGGCTGCAACCCTCCCCAGCTCCGCGGGCATTTGTGACATTCATTTGGGCCAGGGGAGAAGGAAACAAAGCAGCACCATGAGAATTGCAGGAGGGACCATCAGCGGGAACACAACTTGGCACTCCTCGAGTTGTTATTCTGCAATACAAAAGTTACGATACAGGGGAGATTTCAGAGCACGTGGTGCTGCTTCTTAGTCCAGCCTGCTTTATGCATCTTCTTGTTTAATATCAGGGACATTTGCATCAGACCGTATTATTTTATATTAGAGCAGCATGCAAATGGCTCAAGTGAGATGGGCCTCTCTGTGCCAAGCACTAGATGTGAATAAAACAATCCCAGCCCTGTCTGCGTCCTGCGGACAAAATACGAAGGGTGTGGGAAAGGGGGGCGGGGGAAGCAATGTTCAGGCAGGGAGAAACCGGAGATGCTTCCCACAGTTCTAGCTCTGGGCATCATTGCAAAGGCATTCAGGGGTTTATGGGAGAGTCTCCAGATTTCTCTTCTGGAAGCCATTCATTTGCAAAATGTTTTACGATGCTTAACAAGGCTGTCAACATTTTGCCTACCTGCAATCTGGTGATCAAAGTCCTCCAGGTCTCAGCTATCTAAGAATGGAGAAACTGGGCCACAAAGAAGCTTCTATTGGACGCTTGCAGGCATTAGGGACTACAGACATACAATGCCTTGTGCCCCGTGCTGGCACCGGTACCCTAACAGCTAGATGCGACCCCTTGGGCCACGCTGTCACTAACGCTGAATGGTCTGGGCTATCAAAGCCATTGCTAAATGCAAACGAGCCATGTTGAACCGAGTCGCGTTCCAAGCACAGAAAGCAAATCCAGCTCTGCGAGCTCGAGGCGTGGGGAGAGGATCTTTATGGGGCTGCTGACAACAAGGAGGCTGCAGATAGTAACTGCGGAGAACCTGTAAAGACCTGCTCACATTTTACTCCTGTTTGCCAAGTCTCTGCCATGCGAAAGCAGCTCCCTCCGAGCTCTGGAGTACATTCCAGCTGCTTTCCTTGTGGGAGAGGGGCCGCTCGGCCAGTGCAAGCGTGCACAGCTCGAGGGTTGAACGCACCTATGGCAGCTGTACAAACAATCCCCTGGACGACCGCCGAACCAGGCAAGGTGCTGCTGCCTGCAGGGGACAGAGCTGGCCCCCAGGCCAGGACTCGTGGAAATCGAACACGGGTTACTTTTCGGAGTGCTGGGCATTAAGTGCAGTCACTGGAGCAGGCTTAATCGCACATACATCTTAAGCAAAGATCAGGGATCAGTTTAAAATCACAGGGTTTCGTGTTGAACGCCAGAACGGCATGAATATCAGATGATCTTGACATAAAACCATCCATCAATCCCGGGGTTGTGCCCAGCCCCTCGCCGGCCTCAAAGCTAAGCAGTGCTTCACACTGGTAACAGACCCCAAGCGAGCGAGTGGAAAACGTTTTCCCAGCGTTGTTTATCCGCCCGCTGCCACAATCCGGAAGGCCTGACCGTGCAGGCTTGTAAAGAGCTCTCGGACGATCACGCTCGCAAATAAATCCCTCAATGAAAGGCTCTTCCTACAGACTATCAGGTGAGTTAGCATTTAGAGACACAGACGAACAAGCGAGACGACTGTGTTTAAGAGCGCTGAAAGGCACTATAATTTCAACCTGGCTACAGAAGGCTTGAATTGCAAATTAGCGGTCTCGAAACCCTAACCATATTAATTTTGATGTCTGCATCAGAAAGTACATGAATGCACTATTTAAAGTCAAAGCAATCTGGTCTGACGATTCTCCTGTGCATTGGGAAAGCTGATTGGAAATGAAAAACGCATGCACTGAAGGACGATTGCCAAGTTTTACCCCCATTCCCATGGTAATGGCCTCCTTCAATCAGGTTCAGCTTTCCAAAGCATATCAGACACTTCTAAAGAGAAAGTCTAATGGCTCCTTTTACTATAGGTCTGACCTGAAAGTATGTAACCTTGATGGGAAACCAGGTTTGATCATTCTTTGCTGTTTTATTTCCCTAACTCAACTTCCCTCTGATTCCCCACATGAAGAGCAAGACGGATTCTCTTCCCTTTCCTACAAAGAAGAATACAGCACACTTTTGATAAGAGTAGAAAGCTAGAAGTGGCGTCAGTACCTGCTACGCAGCCTCAGAGTTTGCCCTTACAACTTCCTAAAACCATAAACAGTCTTTTGGCGGCTGAAAGCTCCACTAAAATCACAGGCAAATAACTGGAAATACAAAAGGGGCCAAAGAGATGCTATCAGCACCTAGACTTTACAGGCAGCAATGGGCACTGCTAGCAGGACTGAGTGCGATCAGCACGTGACACACAACAGCAGCATAAAGCGATGCGCTGCGTTCCCTTCACCTGCCTCCTCGCAGGAAGGCCTGAGCCTTTCATCCAGGGATTCCTTGTGGCTAAGTTAGCACCTTGTGGGGTTTTTCAATAAAATCTTTAAATCAAACTCGAAAGTCATTAAAGGATGGAATAATCCAGCAGACTCCTGGGTAAGTTGCTCCAACAGGTCCTGAGCCTTGCGGTGAATGACTGGCATCTTAATTTGTGCAGCAAGTAGAGCAGAAGAAAATCACAGGGGTGGTAGGTATCAGTCGGCCACGCTCCGTCTCAGCGCTGCTCAGCCATAGACCCCTACACGTCGCATTAAAAGTGATAAGAGCTGCAATGCGATTTGTGCTGGGGAAATTAGTTATGGCCCATGTGGCTACAGGCAAGTCGCTGACATGGCTTGCAACTATGGGACAGCGCCAGCCCTGAGGCTGTACAAGGTAACGGTACAGAGCTCAGCAAGGTCCCGGCCGCTGCCCGGCATCTCAATAAGACTGGCAAACCAGCCAGGGGAGACTCAAATTACTTTCAAGTGTCACCTCTGCTGCTCCAGCTGGCATGGGAAGCTGGAGCATCTGGTATTCAGGATCAGAGCAGGACAGAAAAGGCACCACTATACAGACAGCTGGCTGAATAACCACCAGACAAATGCCTGCACACACCTCTGAAAGGGCTATTGTGTGAGGTGTGGTGCACAGAAAGCAAAATGTGAGCTGGGAAACCACAGGAAGATGAGAGGATGCTATGTACACCACCGGAGAATGCTGCCTCAGCAACTTTGACAAAAAGCTGTTTTTCCCGTCTGGAAGGAGGATGACACAGGAAAAACCCCGCGCTTGGAGAATTTGATCATGCATTTAAAGAGGGGATCTCTGCTCCGCTTCCCAACAGCTGGAGCAAATCTGTGGGATCAAGCCAAAGCTAACACAGATGTGGAATTCATCCACAGGCTCTTCGCTCTGAAATCAGCTGATCCTCTTGGACTGCTCCTCGCTCCCCACTTGCGCTGCGCTCCTGGTAAGTTAAATATTGCTCGCGGTGCGGGAAGCCCGCTGGAACAAGAGCTGGGGAAGTGCGCTCCTTTCCAGGTGTACCAGATACGGACGGACGTGGGATGACCAGCTCATCCAGAAATAGATCTGGCACCTTATACAGGTGCTTAGGAAACCTGGAGTAGAGAAACCGGAGTTGCCAGGTCCTTTATAATCTCACCTGGACCAAAGTCATCAACCAGCCGGAGCCAAATCAGGACCCCAGGGTGCCAATTCCTGGTCCCATTGTTCACACTCAACTCTCTGGCCCAGCATTTTAGAGCATCACGTGCTCCTTTACCCATCTTCAGCAGAGTGACTGGAGACCCACAGACGAGAGGCCTGACAGCACTGCAAAAGGTTATTCTTGGCTGCTTTGCTGCTGCAGACAGGGATCCTTTGCTCGCTTTCTTTCTTCCATCCCAGCAACTTGGAAATGCATCAACACTCGGGAGAACTTTGAAAACCACCCTAGAAGAAAGTCTCTGCAATAATAAATCTCTCTGTTCAGATGCACCGAACAGCTGGGACAGGCTCTTCTCCATTGGGCTACAAAGCAACCGAGCTCCTTGGATGTGCTCTCCAGGGAAGACAGAATTTGCTTCCCCGGTGCATGCTGACGGGGAAGGGAACCCCTCTGCTAGCAGCTGCTGCCTGCTATTTTTGGTTGTGCTGACTGATTTATCAGCCCTGGACATACTGACTCGTTAGCAAAGCCTAGCCTGGGGTGTGACTAGCCCTGGCAAAGAAAGTCCAGCTGCTCGCATGGTGTGTGTGGGGAAACCCAGAACTGGCACTTCTTCCCCCACATGCTTGGCTACCTGCTGGCCCCCAGGAAGATCCCTAGGAAGGGTGGTCTCCTCGGTAGTTACATTTCTCTACTGTCACGCAAGCTGGGTGAGGCTGCAATAGGTGCCATGCCTGCCTTTATCCAAGTCAGATGAAGACTTTTCAAGATGTTCAGCCCCAAAAGGAGCTATGAGAGCAATAGTGACGTACCTAACTGCAACCCATGTGTCTCCTCTGACCCTGGGAAACCTTGGCAAACCAAGTTAATTGAAAAGCTCAAAGGCATATCCAACAACAGGGATGAGAACATGTTCCCAACATGGAGGGCTGCTGCTTTCTATTAAATGAAATGCAATGCAACATTTTCCTCCAAATTTGCCCTTGGAGCCCGTGTTGCCAGAGGCTCATGAGTTCCCTTTGAAGGGCTTTTAAAAGGTCTCATTTTCCCCCACCCCAAGCACAACGCACACATCAGGGCCCCTGCGTTTAAAGTCCTTTCTGTGGAAAGGTCAGTCTTTTGGCCAGTTTCTCACCAGCAGGCAAATTCATTTGGTGCACGGAGAACATGGGGGAAGGAAAGAAAACCTGCGAGAGCCGCTCAGGTGCAAAGGGGTCTGTGAATGAAAACTGTTAGAGCCCAACATTTTCTGTCCACGAGGCTAATTCTGCTGAGGAATCAAAGGCCCCAGACTGGGAGGCGCTTCTGCAGATTCCCTGACGATGCCTTTGGGAATTTGTGCTGGGCTCACGATGGAAAGTTTTCAGCTGGGTTGTAACCCTCCCTCGGGGAGCCTGCAACGGAAGCCCAGCCAGCGCTGGGCCAAGACAGGAAGCGAAGCTGTCCGGTCCGCTCTTTGGGCGATGTCAGCAGCGATCGGAAGGTAAAGCCGGCACTGCCGGCCTGTTTTGCTGCAAGACCAGAAGCAAAGGGGTGGGAGCCCCCCAGACCCCACACAACATGGGTCTGCTTGGGAGAGATCGGCCGCAGGGTGGGAGCCGCGGAAAGGGGGGTTTTGCAAACAGCACAATACAGCAAGCTCAGTACTAAGACACTTAACCAACCCCAGGCTCTCTCCTTCCTCTCCCCTCCATATGCAGATACTATTTGGATGTGTATCAAGCAGGCAGGTCATTTTTCTCTCCCGTGGAAGGCAGACAGACATGAGCTCAACTCTTGCTGGTCTCTCATTACAAAGCCATCAGCCGAAATACTAAGAAGGGATCCCAGCTCTGCAGTTGGTCCAATAAAAGATAGCATGCTAAGAAATCCTTGCCTCTTGTACAATTCCTGGACCACCGTGGCTACCACACCACTAACGCTACCACAAGAAGGCACCTGTAGGTCTTGCTCTGCTGGAATCGGTGACGACTTCCAGAGGATGTGGAGACGCAGGCTGGTTTCCCAGAGCCGGCTCCCTGTCTGTCAAGCGGATTGGTTCCAGGGGGTTGAGACATCCCCAATTGTTCGCGTCACTGCCTTCTCATGGTCAAACGCCCTAGGGGACCCCTGTCCTCACTCGCTCTCGATGTTAGCTTGCAGCTTGCACATTGTGCCCAACAGGATTTACAAGAGCAAGGGGCCACCCAGGCAGCGCACGCAGCAGGAGGGGAACAACAGAACATCCCGTCGTCCGTGGATTTCAAATCCCGTTTACGCCTGTCCTTGCAATCTGGGCTTTGCTCAACAGGGAAGAACTCCTTCCCAGAGCTCCACTTCCTCCTGGGAGCGCCGATCCCCACTGATGCCAGGAAACCGGGGCGCTTACATTTGGCTGGATCAAGGCAGGGATTTTGTGGCGTGACACATGCAAGAGGACTGTGCTTTACGGAGGACAGGGGGCTTTGGTTTTTCCCGAGTTGCTACCGCCCACTGAGAAGCAATGGGAAACCGAAGGCCGCTGAGGCGGAAGGATCTGGACCTGGCTAGCGCAATACCCAGGATCCAGGTAAAAGGCCGGGACAGTGCCCAGTGCTCCTGCTGTTGGGCACTGAGCAGCCAGGCATGGAAATGTCGTTCTCCCTCCCCTTTACACACAAGCCCCAAGAGGACACAAGCTGGTTCAAATCGGCTCTGCCCCGTCCTCCTACTCCACGCAGGAACTTCAGTAAAACCATGCTGTCTCAGTGGCTCCCAATGGAAGCTCCTCTGCGCTCCCCTGGGCCCTGCTCCGTAAGCCCATTAGCACAATCCAGATGTATCTGCGGGCACCGGGGCTCTACTGGCAACACCGCAGCTTCGTTGTCAAAAAGCAACTGTTGGAGAGCAAATCTGCATGGGAGCACGGGGCCCGCCTGCCAGGCTGCACCCACAGCCCTGCTGAATGCAACAGGGCAGCCACTCCAGGAACGGGGGGATGAAAGTTAACGCCGGTTTTCTAGTCGAACCCAAGCCAGCACAGGATTCCCCCCTACGTATTTTCCCATCTAACTATACGCATGCTCCCTTGACGAGGCCTGGGCCACCCCAATCCCACCCAGCTCCCAGTCAAGCTGCTTTGCTTTTTTTTCTGTGCATCGCCCTGCCTGGGGCCACTCAACTCGCTGACTCCAGTCTTGGCCACACTGCACTGGTCCACACCCCAAAGCCAGGCCTGGTAGGCAGTTGTGTAGCTGGAAATAGGGTGCGCTGCCCTGGTACAAGCCCCGTCTAGACCGGCGGAGATGCTTATTGCAGAGCCCCTGGGGTGGCAACTGCAGCGGAGATGAGGCCGCGTTCTTACACACCTCGCTCCGCTAAGTTTCCACTCTTGCGCTGCATGGGGAGCCCTCACCCAGCTGCCCGCTCCGTTGCAGGCCGCAGTACATGGCGCATATACCGCCCATTCAAACACTCCCATTGCTGCACGTCAGTGTTTCCTGCACTAACACCCCCCCAAGCGGGAGCTGAGCGCTCCACTGCAGGACAAAGCAGCACATGGCTCCCGAGCCCTGGCAGACACCGCAGAGCGAGTGCAGGAGCTGCCTCATTTCCTCCCAACACACATTTCACAGGCTGACAGGCTGGATTTCCTGCAGCCCGCATCTGATACAAAAACATCCAATTTGTCGAGCACGGCTTGGAGCGCCTAAACAGTGGTTAACATGCTCTGCGGAGAGCGGCCTCAGGGCTCGGAGCTGAGACCAAACGCGGCCTGGTTTGTTTGAGGTTTTCAACTTTTAAATGGAGTTTAGTGCTGGGGACAGGTGCCAGACTGCCAGACCGTGGGCCCGGTGGTCAGAGCAAGCACAAGGCAGGCAACACCAAGGCAAACTCTGCCTGTCCCAGTGCTTCTGGCTTACGTTTCACAGCCAGCGGATTGCTGCGGGCCAGCCTTTTCCTAGACAACAGCAGCACCACCAAGCCCTTGGCTCTTCTCATCCAGGGATCTCAAAAGCACTTGAGAGATGAGGTCAGTGCCACAATCCCCGAGTGGAGAAGAGCCCTCCCAGGGTCACCAGCCAGGTCAGTGGGAAAGACGGGTAACAAATCCAGGTTTCCGGGATCTCAGCCCAGTGCTCTACTCATTTGGCCCTGCTGCCTTTATCTTGTCGTTCAGGCTGACCCACAGTTCAGGGGCCCTGGGTTCAGCCTCTGGCTCTGCCCTAGATTTCCTGCCAAACTGTGAGCAAACACCATGGCCCTTCAGCTTCCCCCTTTTCTTCCCCACTTTTTTCCACTCTTGCCGGTTTAAGCTTTCCAGTGCAGGGACCATCTCACCGCTGGTCTCTGCAGTGCCAAGCCCACGGGGGCCAACGGAGACACAGCTGTCGCACACAACAGCACCAACACAGCCCCAGGCTCCTAAACATGCACAAGGGGAACACAAGGTCCCTGGAGCCCGGCTTGACCTGAACACTGAAGGTGTGCACACGTGCGAGTGCTCACACGCTTTGAGCCGCTGTGGCCTTGCTGCCGATGCCTGCATCACTTTCCTGCCATTTACTGGGTGCTTCCACTTGCTGGGATGTGAGACGTCGACGTGCCGCAGACCTGTTAGCTCCTCTGAGCCCGTGGGGCACAACACACAAAGCCTTTTACATACAGTGTTGGATTGTCCAGTGAGGTCAGGCCTCTCCTTCCCCTAAGCCTGTTGGTGGGGGTTTGCGCAGGGGATCCTCAGGTGGGTGGGCCTGTTCATCCATCAACTCTTCTTTCAGAAATGCTTGTGCATTTTAAAGGACAAAAGGCGCCTCCAAATGCAGCTATGCTACCTAGTCCACAAGGGTCAAGGCGGGCCTCAGGCTGGAGAAGAGAAGGACAGAGGAGTTGTAGAAGTGGTTAAAGGAGAGCAGCGTGCAGAGGCGAGCACATGCTGCGCGTCTAGGGAGGGCGTTATCCCATCTCAAGGAGCTCAGGAATAACACTGCTTCAGATCCTGCAGTGCCTTCTCTCCCAGGACCCCAGGGTGCTTCAGGAGCACACGCTCGCACTTCACACCCGCCGCCAGCTAGCACAGGGACAAAGCGAGCTGGCAGAAAAGCCAGAGACAGAATCCAGGAGGTCCAACATCACCCGGCAATGACCTCCCTCCGTTGCCAGCTCCCCCGCTCCTCAAGCGGGGAGAGATTTTGGCTGCCCTCACCCCTGCCTTTCTGTGGTTTGGCTGCAGCCGGGTTTCATGTTGTCACCGGCGTAACGACAGAAAGGGCAAGACGTGGCAAGGAGGGAAGTGGGCGAGCTGGGTCTCCGTGCGCCCAGCGGGGGCCGATCCAACCTCCGCTGCGCGTTGAGCCGAGTTGCCATCCTCCATCCTTCCTTTGTTCAAGAGAACAAAACCAAACGCATCGCAATCAGAAAAATAGCTTGGGAAAAATCTGTCAGCCCCAGACATTTCCTCAAGCTTCAGGTTTCCAGTAAACTGGAAGCGAGTGGTTAAGAGGCATTTGCTAACCCACCGGCAATAAACTAGTCAATATAATGAGACTTTCCCCTTACGACTTGCTACCCGAAGGTACACAGAGGAAATGTGGTATTTGAAAGTAAATTAGGGGGCTTGGGTTTCAGCGCTGGACAGGTTTCATGGCAGAGTCATTAGCTGCTCATTATTGCTCTCTTTCAATTTCCTACTCTCCTCTCATTTCTCCCATTACCCCCAGCCCATGGCAGAGGGGGTGCTGCTTTCCTGACAGGGCTCTCAGCAAGCCCAGCCTTCAGCGTGGCACGGCTCCAGGTCCAGGACACTGCGGGACGTACGACCCTGCCCTCCCTGGGAACTGGAAGAAGGCAATGCCTGCGGCAAACGCATTCCCACGGAGCACGACTGACTCCGACGCTCAGCTGGCACAAATCAGATGCGTCTCAAAAGCATGACAGCAATGCTGCCGGCGGGAGGAACTAATAGCTCAGACCTCTGCAGTGGACTAATGTGGGTGGGGGGGTGTTTCATAGAGGCTGGAAAGGGACCTCACACCTAGTCCAACCCCTGCTCCAAGCAGGGCCAGCCCCAACCACATCATCCCAGCCAAGGCTTTGTCTAGCCAGGTCTTCAAGACCTCCAAGGATGGAGATCCCCCACCTCTCTGGGTGACCTATTCCAGTGTTTTACTACCCTCCTCATGAGAAAGTTCTTTCTAATAGCTAACCTCAACTTTGCTTGCTGCAATTTGGGGCGTGTGGGAGTCCGGATGCTCAGATCACTGGAACAGAAGTGGAAGGCAGGCCCCTCTGCAACCAAGCCTCTGGCTCAAACCACACTCAGGTCAGCCGTAACCCACTGCGGTTTGATGGCTGCAAATAGAAAGATGTCCTCGTTCCAAGAACCATCACTACTAGTGCAGTCCACTCATCCGTGCCTTTGTCAGCCCCAGTTCATCAGCAGAGAAATCAGAGACTGAAGGGGAACAAGGGCCGAGCCGTGCTTCTCACCTCAGGAGAGGGGACGTTTGCAAGTCCGTACTCCTGTCTATCACCAAGACGGCGCAGAAGGAAAGGTCTTGCTGTCACTGCTGCAGCCACACCTGTCCTCGGGACAAAGAGGAACTCGGGTTTCCAGGGCTGCCAGATGGGATCCCCCGGGCAAGGATCAGCCGTACGATGCTGTAGGACACGGGTCCCGTGTCACCTCGGCTGTTCTTGCTCTCCATCGTCTCTCTGGCAGAGCAAGAGCACCGTGCACCACGCAACACAGCAATACAAGGAGGGAATGAAAGAGCTTGCCAGAGAGGCTATGAGGAAAGACAGATGTGAAAGGTCATCCAATGCGGGCCCAATAAGTTATGCCCCCAAACGATGAGTTTGGAGTCAGAAACAGCTATCTAAACACAAATGTAATAAGGAAAAATAATAATTTATCCCTCCCTCTATGGGGAAGGGATATTTTTCCTCCGTGTCTGGAAAGGACAGGGGTACGGTGGGGGTGTGGGATGCCAAATGTACGTTAAGGGTCTCCCAAGGTCTCCAGTCTCATCCATCATTCATTATAGGCCAGCTGCCAAAATCACCTCACATTACAGCGTGGATTTTCTATCTGCAAAGTTTGCTTTTGCTGCTACCGTTGGCTGGCTCGGAGGGAGCCAGCCCGTAGTGCTGATAGCCATCTCGAGGTCAACGCCTCCAAATCCCAAGTCATTAAGGAACAAACAAAAAATGTAAAAGCCTGGAGAGTTCAGGCAGAGTTCCCACCAAACACAAAGGCCTCCAGGATCCACAGGGAAGCGGGGATATTTTTTTTTTCCACTGAACACAATGAGGTGTGACTGTGGGTTTGTAGCAGTTAATCCAAAAGGGAACTTTAAACAATTGAATCAAAAAACCCCTCTCGCTGAGCAAACAATGCAGCGCCTGCTACGGCTGTCACCAGTCCAGGGCTAGCGGGGCCTGCACGGATGTCTTGGCCACGGGGAGCTTCCATGGGGAAAGCAGTCTTTCCAGGGGATACACCCGCAAAGGTCACTTAGAGCCAGCAGCAGAGCTAGGAAGAGAAGGGCCTGGCCTCTGAGCCTTCACCCGGCCCGACTGCAACCGCTCCACCTCTCTGCAGCAGGCTGGGCTTTGCCTGCAATGTAGAGAAAGAAACCAACAGTTCAGGTCCAAGCTCCAAGGGGTTAAAGGATGCATGAGATTCACACCTTAGCCACGCTCTGGGTGAAGCCTGTGGAGACCTACCCCAACCTGCCTGTTCCTGAGCGCTCTTGGCTCAGCTGGGGATGGCTCTTAAGTCCTCCTGCTCACCCCGACTCCTCTGTGCCACCGCAGAGGGAAGTGGTTCCCATCTGCAGCAGCCTGCGGGGGATTTCTCCTTCCCATTTGCCACAAAAATCTCTCCCGGAGCCGCTCTAGGCTAAGCTGCGAGTGACGCACTTTGCAGGGCTGACTCAGGGCCGCAAACTCTTGTTCTTAAAGGACACTGCAACCACAACCGCACCCCAGCGACGGGGACGGTCCGTGCTGCTGCAAGTCTCCCACGGGGCAGCCTCGCCAGGCTAACCGCTGCCCAGGAAGTGGGGCCGATGACTTCGGGCACCACGGTTTGCTTTGGAAACGTTCTCCTTCCAAGTGTCACCTTCTCCCTCCTGCCGCCTGAAGAACGTCAGCAGGGCAGAGACCACGAAAATCCACGAGAGAAACCTGCACCTGAGTGGTTAACGACCTGATCTCACCCATGACCTCAGAAAGCTTCCCGTGAAACCGCTCCTCTTTGCCTTCCTGTTCCCAAAACCAAGAACTCAAATCCTTTTTCCAAAACGGCTGCAGCTCAGAAATTCAAGCCCGGCCGAGACGAGCCAGTGACGTCTAAATACGAAAATGTAACTGCAAAACTAGAATTAGCAATTAATCAACTCCACATGTTAAAAACCCAATCCAGAATAATACGTACAGCCTCGATGTAAGGTTAGCAACGGGGGATACACATGCATAAGAGATTAGACAGATCACTCCCATGTGCCTCCCTGCCCTTCTATTTTACAGAATTTCTCATTAAACTGCACCATAAAGCTCTTTGCAGAATTAGCTACCATCACAGAGCAGACAACAACGGAGCGAAGAGATGTTTTCAACTGAGATCTGAAAGAAGATGGAGAGCGGATGGGGAAGACCGACCGCCAAAGCCCGCGCAGGGCAGAGCTGCAGAGAAGTGCCAAACAGCGTCTGCTGCTTTGGTGAAGCAGAGCAGAAGGGGACCAGACTCCGGGTCCGTAGAGGGTGGGTGTTTATGGCACAGATGAACACACTCTTTTTAAACAGAGCAGCACGTTCTAACCTGCTGCCATTAAGTGAATGGGGAAAAAGCGTTTGGCGAGTAGCAGATGAAAGCTGAGCCCCTGCAGGGACCTGTGTGGAAGTCCTGCAAAGCTTCCCATGCCTGCCAGCCTCGACCGGGGAAAGCGAGGTGTGAAGCACGCTGAGGAAGTGTCATCAGCTCCTGCAAACGCCTCCACTATGCAGGGCCCCAGACTCCATCTGCAGACAGCAGCGGTGAGCCAGTATGTCAAGGTTTCGTCATCTTCCTTTTAAGCCAGAATACAGAGGTTTGCTAGCGCCAGACCCACTACAACGTAAACGGGGGCAAGGTCAAAACCTGCAGTCATCTACCAGCTTTAGTCTGGGAAGCTGCAAAATAAAACAGCCTCATGGAGCAGCGAGACTCTGTTGCTCAGGGCTGAGGCATGCAACCCTGCAACTGGGAAGGGAAGAACTGATCTCACGACACGGCCGATCCCACGTGAGCAGAGAGCCCTCCGTGGCCCTGTAGTTTAAATGGAGCCTGACAGCAACGCAGAGACGGCAGCAATTCGTACCGAATTAGACACGGCCTGCCCAGAGCTGATGACAACACAAACCTCACGGGGGCATTCAAAATGTCAGATAAGATGCACGGTATTCATTACCTCACCTTGCAGTTGTGCGCAGCTGGAAGGGGCGGCTTACGGGCATAAGCACCAGGCTTGAAATTAGTCCGGCGCCAGAGACTCCAGTCTCAGCAGAGTCAGCGCCTCCCTTTGCCTTTCTACACTGGGAAATGGAGCCCCACGCGACTCTGCTCAGGGTTTCAGGCTAAGACTTTCAATCGAGACCATGTCTGTCCTATGAGGATGCTGCAGATTTGGGGCAAGGTGGGCAGCTGGCCATGTGCTCCAATCCAAAACCCCTCGTCCCGCTGCCCACTAGCTGCCGCCCTCCTCTTCAGAGGTGGCTGCTGCGCGAGCAGAGCGTGGGGCACGCTCAGGAACGAGGACAGTGGCTCTAGAAACAGGCAGTTGTTAAAACAGTGCAGGGAACGGGCGCACAGGGGAGGGGAAGCGTGAGTATCCAGGACATTAAATAGAGGAGGAGACAACGTTACCAACAAGATCAGAAAACAGGACGAGAGGGTTTTCAACTCTGCTGGATTTGGCAAGCGCCAGCTGCGATGACACAGGGCGCCAGGAGCAGGACACGTTCAGCACGTGAGGCAATGGAAACGCGGCTGCAGCACCAATGGAAAATCTCCTGGACCTGGAAGAATTCACAGATGCATAAATCTTTCATCTCCAGGCTTTATTAACTGCTTGACGATGCAAACGAGCAAGGCAACCGAGGGGAGCTGAGCGACCATGTCAACTCCTTTGAGCTCAACCCTCTTGGAAACGGTCATAAATGAAAGCAATCTTTTTTTTTGTTGCAGAAGAGAGGCTAATTTATCTCTTTTGTTCAGAATTTAACGTCAATGCTCTGAAGATCCCAGAGTCCTCCGCTCCCGTCAGATCCCTGCCACTTTGTAAGCTCTCCCGAAGAGATCCAAATGCTGCGCAACACCTGCTGGGAGGCTGCCCCTTTCATTGTACTGGGAACTAAAGACAGGATTAAACTCTTGTACTGGAGTCGAGTGCCCTGAGACTGGAGGCTGGATGGCCACAACATCTGAATTCCACCAGGTCCCCGAGCCGGACCAGAGCAAAGGCTGGCAGAGAGGATTCCTTGGGAGTCACCTGGAGTCTGAGGCTTTGTGCATCGGCTTTCAGAGGATTTTTGCCTGCGCCCTGGAAAGCCCAGGTAATCAACACACACGCTAGGAACAAAGGGTGCGTCTGCCAGGCTTCATCACACAAGCAATCTGCCTCTCCTCCCCTTCGTTACAACAGACGGGACAGGAAACGTTAGCCAGCCAAGACTGGGTAATCAGTGGGTCTGCAGCAAATGAAATCAGCTAATCCGCTCATCTCCCAAATGGCTTTTTCCAAGGATCTGCTACGGAGGCTCTGAGCACGGCTGGTCAACCCTTCTCCGCCCCGCGGTCAGAACTGATTAAATGCAGCCGGGGAGTCAAAACTCCAACATATTCATCTCACTTGGCAGCTCTGCAGTTAGACTATTAGCACCAAGCATTCCTCCGTCTCCCCCCTTCTCCCAGTCATTCTTCAGTTATCTTGCTTCATCTTGATGCTGTTTCCAGGAACACGTAGCAGCGGGCTCTTGCAGTCAGCCACCAGCCGGCTCGGCTGACGGGGAGACTCTGCAGCTACAACGACCTTTTACTACCTTCATGCAAATTTTACGGGAGGAAAAAAATCCAACCTGAACCATCTGTTTTCTCCCCTAGTGAATTCTCTTTCTTTCAAAGGGCAGAAGCACCAGCTCTTCTCCAACATCCACTGATCTGAACAAAACTTGCAGTCCGCTTTCAACTTGCTCTCAGAGATCCTGTTAGGCCTGTCGTGTAGCAGCCAGCCGCTGAAACCGCCAAAGTCAGCCCCAGGAACCTCTCCACCTGACAGGTGACCTGCCTCAACCCTGCGCGTTCACACAGCTGAGATTCAAAGCCAGGCCTCAATCTCGGCGCTTCCAGCCGCACCGAAAGAACGCCCTCGTTTTCAGAAGGGCAAGGCACCGGTACTTCCCCTGGCAAGGGGCTTTTCTGGATGAACAGCTCCAAAGACTTCATCCCAGGACAAACAAAACCTGTGCCGGCCATATTATTCCACACAGCCCAGATGCTGCGCTCAGTCACGAAAGCCACCGGAGGGGAATAGTCCAACAGTGGTTAGGAAGTTGTCTTGGAACTCAGGAGACCGGGGTTCGCTTCCCTGCTCTGCCTGAGACTCCTTGCACGAGCGCGTTCAAGTAGCTGAGTCTCTCTGCAGCTCAACTGCCCATCCGTAGGCTAGAAATAATAAGACTTCCCCACCGCAGGTAGTGTTGAGAGGTTAGATACATTACAGATCCCGAGGTGCTCACATGCTGGTGTAGGGAGAAGTGGGGCCCAATAGGTACCTCAAACAGAGGTGGGAGGATATGCACCCCGGCCAGGGAAGTGACAGGCACATATTTTTGGCCTTTCTGGTCGATTAGGTGCTGCTACTAAGCTCCTGGCAAGGGGCCAGCCCTCCGGCAAAAGGCCCCGGGCGTCCCTGGGTTTAATGAACACCAAATGGAGTTTGGCATTGCTGGGTAATTTCACAACACAAGCAAACAAGTAAGGAAACTTCTGTAAGACACAGACAATGAGATCATTGTTGGCTAATTGTGCGTTCAGACAATTGTTGCATTCTTCTTGCTGAGGGCTCTCTAATTAGGGGGACCATTTAAAGTCTGTGTTTGGCATAGCGACAACTGTGTGTAGGATACATGGCGAAGTCACAGGGCGCGGAGGAGCACGAGGTGGGGTGGTTCTTCATTTCTTTTGGAGCACTTCCTTGCTAAATAAAGACACTTGAGGTGTGAGCCAGCTTGTTTCTCTGTGTCTGCAGCTATACACGTGAATACAGCCGCTCACAGTTAAGCTCTCGCTCAATAGTACCTCGTCTCCAGGAAAGTTGCTCCATTCAGCCTCCATCTTCTACACAAGTTTCAAAAAGTCTTTTTTACTCGTGAAGATTACTGACATCAGAAACAAGCCATGAAGCCGAGGCTGCAGAAGACAGCAGCGCGTTCCTGCAGAGGGTCGGTGGTGAACAACCAGGCGTCTTTCTCACACGTTCCTCCTCACACCGAGACCAGATCAGCATCAGAGAAGTTTTCCCAAGAGCTCCGATGCTTTACCCTGGATACAGCAGAGAGCAAGAACCAGTTCAGATCCACATTTCGTTGGTCCTGAACCAGTTACATCAATGGACAGACTGGTGGGTCCCCAGTGGGCAGGCCCCGGGCCCCTGCTATGCATCCTTTAAGGGACCTTGAAGCAGTCAGTGCTGTGGATACACCACTATCAGACTTACCACAGGAGAGAATAAATGCATCGCTGGACTAGAAGTCAGAGCTAGATTAAGCAAGGTTGGGACCCTCGGCTGCCGGCAGCCATAAAACACTGACCACTGCGTGGCTGCACACTATTAGATGAGGCCAGCACCAGCCTGCGTCTCGGGGACAGAGCGAGCTGTTTTCTCCTGGTTGTTAACTCAGCCCTGAGGCAGATAAAAAGGCCTTTAGGTTTGCTCCCTGTTAACGGTGTTGAAGCTGCACTTCCAGTTCTGACACATGAGCACAATGACGTAACCGAGGGCCGTGGTTATGCCAGGCCCAGCCACGAAGCAGATTCCAGCTGCTGTGGGTTTCCACAGACTTGGATGACGAAGGGTGCGGACATCAGAACAATTTAGCATGGGGTAAAAGGGAGCGGGGCTTCCCCACACCCTGAATCTCTGCAAGAACTGCCCTTAGCAGGCTACCGCCCTGTAGTCAGTGGAAGCTGAACGGAGGCAGCTGCTCCTTCAGGGACGGAGGGGAAAGTTGCTGTGGCTTAGCTACCACTTACCACTGGGTAGGAGCATGCATACGGGCCGTTGCTCTAGCACAGGCAGAGGTAGCCCGAACCCCTCCACACCCATGGGAAATTGTTCGTTTGTCCATGCAAAGCCAACCCAGGGCGGGTGTAGGAGGAAAGGGACACTCTAGTACTAAGTAAGGAGATGCTGCTGTTTGGAAACGAAAGCCCAGCTGTTGCAGCAGAAGTCCCAACGCCACCAGGAAACCCCATTCTTTGTACACGATGGAAACAAAGCCTCAGTCCGATTAGAAGGGAACGTCTGTCCCGTGCATTGTGTCCGCTCACTAAGTGAACATGGGAGAAATCAGTAACTCTTCCAGCTGGTGCTGACGGCATGCCAGTGCCCGTCTGCAGGGATGCTCAGAGGCTGCGCTCGTTAACAAAGTCACACCAGCAACACGAGGCGGGCACTGCCGGGAATCTTTTGTGAGCATTTAAGCAGACAATGGCAAACTGATCCCAAGACACAGGAGGGGGAGCCAATGTGGCAGGCAGGGAAGAACGTATGTCGGCCAGGGAAACTACTTATAGATCGGTAAATGGAAAACATCCTCCCTATCATCCTTCAGCAATCTCCGCTTCAGAGCTGCAACAGTTACGGGATCCTGATTTACATAACAGCCCCCCTGAACTGGCTTACCAAGATCTTCCTACAGAAAACCATCCCTGTGGTCAGGGCCTTGTTATGTTTTTATGTGCATAGGGTCAGAGACTAGATCTCAAAGGGCTTCTGGATGCTGAAATAACAGAAATACTACAAAAAGGCCACAGACAACCACAGATTATACCATAGGTACCCTGTGGTCCTCCACAGCCCATCAGTAGGCTCCAAAGGAGGTCAGTCTAACTGGCTCCATTACAGAAGGGAAGCGACCTGCCCAAGGTCACCCAGAAGGACCACAGGAGAAAGGGAATGCAGTCCTCATTCAGTGACCTACCTGCTAGGCCAACAGATCTGCAAATGGGTTAATTTGGCATCACAGGATGGAGATTAGGGATAGACGTCACCAGCAGTGGGAAGAGAGGCTTTGAACAAGCCAAAGAGTACACCACGTTTCAAGCACTTAAGGCAGAGGGGCAAACCCACACCAGGCAACAAGGCGTCTGCCTCTCACTCCATTAATAATCCTGTTTATTTGCAATAAATACAGCATTCGTCCAGGCCCTGCTTTGGCATCGGCAGCCTATCTTCTTCCTATAGCAAAGGTGGTATATTTAGCTGCGTGGGTATTTTTAGTGATGACTTTTTTTTTTTTTTTAAAGGAGCATTCTTCCAATGCATAAAAACAGCAAGATGCTACAACACGTCACCACCATACTAAGAATAACGCACCCTTATGCGGCTCCTTTCCTCCGGGCTGCCGCAAGTTATAGCCTAGAATATCCCTGTAAGAAATCAACCCATTTTACAGATGAGCAAGCTGAGACACAGGGTGCGTCTTTGGCTTGCTTTCGCTACTGTGACTTTTGCTTAAGAGTCATCAAGCAGAAGTCAGAAGGAAAACCCAGGAGTTCTGACTCCCAGGTCCCCTTCGTGTCCCGTGCACGGCACAACAGTCCCTCAACACTAAAGTGAGGAGAGATGCTGGCTGCATGGCATGATGACCACAAGGAATCCTTCTCATTTGCTAATCACCTTTCATTTACCTCCTGCTGCACCTATGCATATTCCCTCTGACAGGGATACCATGTGTTGAATGGACATCCAAGCAGAGGTGGCCCTTGCTCCACCTACCGCTCCGTACTGCCTCGGCCCAAGGCGACCTGAGAACTGTTTAATCATCTCCGCTTCTACGCAGTGACTACATCGCTTCAGTGGGATACCTGCAGCTTTCTCTGGCGTCCCCCCCCAACACCGATAGAGGAGAGTGCCTGAAAGCTGCATAAATAAAGATGCAAGGACAAGAAGAGGACTCTTAGCTAGGCCAGCTGCTCATCCATCCATCTTTGCCTGCTGACCCAAGCAGGAAAGTCAGCCACCTTCTCTCTCGGCCCCTGCTGAGAAGCGACTGGAGCAAATGCACACAATCCTCCCGTCTCGGTCACTGAACAAAAATGAATACCATGACGATCGGCTTCTTGCCAACTAAAATGCCCAACTTGTGTAACGGACCTTTGGCCAGCTGGTTACTGGTCTTTTTGAAGGCAGACCTCTTCCCCAGCCCCAAGCACTTTAGCCCCAGCCCTTGGCTGGGAGCAGAGACTTTGCAAACACCGCGGCCCAGCCAAGAGACCTGATTAGAGATCCGTATCCCCATTTGTGTACAGCTGGCTAAACAGCAAAGGCGGCAGCGTTTTCTTTCACGACCTCGCAGCCAGAGTCAATGTTGCTAAGCTACAAAAGATCCGTCGCTGTGGGTTTCCAAGCCGAGGGGCAGGAAAACCCTGGCAGGGGCTGGGACAAGGCTTCAGCCATCCAGAAGCCGGGAGGACAGCAAGGGGAAGTCTGTCTGCAAACTGTCCCCAGCGCTGGGGTGTAGCAAACGTGGATCTGCAGGGAGGCAAGAAGGAGAAGAGACCTCAACAAAGCCAACACGCCTCGACTACCCATCCTGGCAGCGCACCCCGTCCACTGAACTGCAATGGACTCCAAAAGCACAGAGATACCCCGCCAAATGTTTCTAGTGATACAGCTCTATCTTACGCTGCTGTGAGTGGGTGCGAATGGGAGGAGACCCACCCTGCCCAGCTGGAGGAGGTGCAAGGCGAGCCGCAGCCGAGTGTAAAAGAGCCGCAAAAATCAGGCAGAGGCATGTGGGCAACGCCGTGGGATCAGAGCGGCCTTTGCACCTCGCCCGTGTTCTGCATCTTGTTGGTTTACATACTGCAAAGGCGAGAGCCAGGAGAAATCCATCTTGCGTGTCATAACAAACCCGAAAGGTAAACAGAACGGAAAGGCCAGGCATATTATCCAATTAAACAGGCATGCAAAGCAGAGAGCCGAGACGGGCAGCGCCGCTTTTCGGCTCTTTTCAAGAGGTCCAAACAGGCAGGACAGGAGGGGTCAAGGGAACGCCTTCAAACCCACACAGCGCTCCGCAGGAAAGCAAGGCGGGGTCCCCCGGGAGGAAGAAAGCTGTTTGGCCTTGTGAACACGTATGCGAGACACCTTCACTGTAAAGCCTGAAAAGTCCTAACAGCCACTCGCAGCTCCCATCGCCTGCCACGGCGCCCGCTGCAGATGCCTGTCCGGGCAGCCAACCTCGGGCAGAGGACCGTGCACAAATGCCCCATCCCAGAGCGCTCCAGACCCGGAGAAACTAAACCGGAGCCAGGTGGCTGCCAGGAAAGGGGAACCCCACGCAGCCCCGGCTCCTCTCGAAGCCTGCGGCATTAACAGCGCTTGCTCTGCATATTGCAAACCGCACACGCAGAGTCCTAAAAGGTGGAGGACAAACACCGAGGGGCTTAAGGGAGCCAACCGTTCAGCGGGGCTCTGACCCGGCAGCAGCTGCTCAGCAAGAGCACGGATGCTTTTCACTTCCACCCAGCACTTCCCCAACCCCCATCCTGTCCCCTCTGTCTGTGGGGCAGGAGGCCACAGAGGGCTTCACCCCGCACAGAATAAGCCGGTGCTTTTGGGTGTTAGTTTTTAAGGAAGAAGAAGAAAAAAAAAAAGCCTATTCTGGCGAGTTCCCCGCTGCTGAACCCTCCAAAGGGCACAAGGGCTGGTCTCAGGCAGCAGCTCTATTGAACACTTCCAGACTCCGTCTGGCTTGCTGGAACCCAGCCCATTCCCGAGTTCCTGCAGGCGAAGAAAGAGACCCAAATACGGCGGATCTGAATGGACTCGGGGGTTTAAGGAGAGGGCGGAGTGGGGTTAGCACCTTCCCTGTACCCGTGCTTATTACTTGCAGTGCAGCATAATTCACCTCTTCTAAGTCCGGACCTACCTATTATAAAAACAACCAGGATTTTCAGAGCAGCCCCTGCCCCCACTCTGGCTGCAAAAACCTTGCATCCCAAGTGCTGTTCTCAATTATCCCACCCTTGCCACCACTCTCAGGGAAGCAGCAGGTGGCAGATCATTAAAGTTTTAACAAAGCTCATTTGGAACCCGCGAGCTGAAATATCTCCTTGCGTCCCGCCGCACCCGAGAGAGGGGCCCAGAGAAGATCTAGCCCAAGTGGTTTCCAAAGTGTCTTGGTTCTGGTTGATTGAATTGAAGAGAGCGGAAAGGGGCAGGGATCTGCTCTAACTCCCTTTCTATCTCTATCTGGGCAACGAGGCGCTTGGACAAGCACTTCCAGAGACGGGGAAGATGGATAGACCGCCTCGGGGAGCGTATGGCCAACACATGCTCTGATCCCTGCCCCCCCCCGGAGCCTCTTTTAGGGTGTAAACATCCCTTCTGCTTCCTGAGTTTTATGGAGAGACGTGCATGTTTCCCCAGCTCGATGGAAGTACCTAGTGCTTCTCAGCCCTCCTTGCCCAAATCAAGCCCTCTACCATCCCCTGTCCCCAGTGCGAACCCCAGGTGCCTGCCACGGCACTCCCACTCCGTGGGGCTCAGGTGGAAGAGCTTCCTTACAGAAGTTTTCATCGAAGCCAGGACTGCGCAATCTCTCCCAGATGTACCGACGACTGGGCTGGGGAGTGCCGGGGTCACACACCAGCTAAGATCCGGGTGTGTTGCAGGAAGGGAAGTCACTTGATGCGGATTTCCTATATACACACAGAGTCTCCTCTCGAAGTATTCTTTAGGACGGCCCGGTAGCCTCTTCAAAGCACGGCGGCATCGTTCTTTACACGTTCAGCAGTCCTCTAGTTTCTTCCCTTTCTTTAAGCTCGGAAAACCCCAAACATCTACTTGCCCAATTTCAAACTTCCCTGCCAGCAAAATGAATGGACTGAGCGTGGGGACCAAGTCACACTCTGCCACTGCAGCCCACAGACACTTCACTAGCATCAGGTAAGACACCAGCTAGTTCCCCTTGCATTCAGAAAGGCTCCTTTAGGGAACAGTGTATTTAAAAAAAGAAAAACCAACCTTTACAGACCATTCTGGCCTGCTGAAATGCAGGTTTCAGCATGGAAACACTGACAACTGGCTTAACAACAAGCCACTGTAAGAGAGGCACGTGTGCAAATAATGGGCTGGCTGCAATGTGTTGCCCTCCCCATAAAAATATCTCCACTGGGGGGAAAATCCATCCCACATTCCTAGCCGCCGCTAGGCAAGCCCAGGCTTTCGTACCCCATCTTTCGTCGGAGGTGAAGACTGCCAGAGAGATGTCTGCTCCAGACAGAGAGGGAGAGAAAGCCGAGGAGGAAGAAAGCACATTAGGGCCATCAGAAAAAGATGCCTTTGGGCATAGAGGGGGTGGGGGGAAGCAACCAACCCTGCGAGGCAATCGCTGCACTGGGAAACCCCAACCTTAAATCAGGAATGCGACTAGAAGCAAATGACTTTAGTTTGGAAACCGGCACAAGGTGCATGGAAGCAAAAGGGGCTTTTGTCGGCCTGACCACAGGACATGGTGGGTCAAGGCCAGGTTGGCCACGGCCCCGTGCCTACAACCTAGGCCTGATTTCAAAGGACTCTAGGGATGGGGATCCCATCTCACTTCCCACAGGAGCCGAACAATGGTGACGGCACGTTGCCGGCTACAGGAGAGCACAAGAGTCATCATCCCTAGTGCTCTTAACCGTGCAGAAGCTACTAAATCAGTGCTTGGGAAGCACCAACTGGACCTAGAAAAAGGCAAAGTCCTTTCTGACAGGGAGGAACTGCCGTGTCCTTGCAGCAGAGCTGTTGTTGGCTACGTATCCCTCGGCTTCAGGCTACTTCCTGGCAAAACGTGAAGGAAAGGATATTTACTTAAAAACCCACAGGCGGACACTGCAATTCTATTAAAAAATACAACTGGCGTTCATTCTGACAACTTCCCACTGCGGAGCCTGGCACTCAACGCCTGCCACGGCCAGGGCGGCCAACGCACACTCAGGGCAGACGCCTGTGAAGGGGGCCAAGAAAATTAGCGCTGTGGTTAGAAAGAGATGGTTGCAAAGGGAAAAATCAGCAACGTGCCTAGCAGGCTGTGCCAGAGCAGTGCAACGTTTCAGGGCTGATTCATAGCCCGTCCACGTCCAGGCGTCATCCCCCTTTCACCTATTCGTCTGCTAGAACGCTGTTTGCTGCAGACTGCATGCTCACCCGCAGGCGGTGCAGGGCTAGAGACAGACTGATGGGCGCAAGATGGGCAGTGCTAATTAGAAGCAAGCTCCTCCCCGTGCCCAAGAGGAGCAAGATAAGGATGATGTTGCATAAGCCTCCCCCTTCCCAGCCAACTCAGAAATCCCCTGTCTGTGCGCCAAAAAAAAGAGCAGCAGCCATGGTTGTAGCTTTTGTGCCATAAGGAAAAGTTCCCAAGCCCAGATCTGGCATCGCCCAAGTCCTATGACTCATCTAGGCCAGCGGTGGGCTTGGTTCTGGTTTCAAACCCAATCCAGAAGGCACCGATTTCCCAGTTCCAGTTCGGATGCACCCCGAGGCTGGTTCCAACAGCAATCGCACAAGATTCCTCCAAGGTTTGGGGCTGAAAACGTGTACATGACTTGCAATACCTGGGCGGCACCTCACCTGGCTTGGCCTCAAGCTGCTGCCCTATCCCAGACCTAATCCTGGCCCGGTGCGAGCACCAGCTCCTCAGCACCCAACAGAAGTGCCAGAGGCCGGTCTGGGGTCTGTAAAACTTCGCTACCCCTAGAGCTGAGGCAAGGTGAGGAGGTGTCCTCCTCCAGACTAGTGAGCAACAGTGCTCTGGAGCCCACACAGACACATCACCATGCCAGCTGAGATCTGCAGGCCCAGCTCTGCCTTCCTTTGCTCTTGCAGGCTGAAGTCGGCATTGAAATGTGAACTGCTCAAACGTGATGTTTCTGCAGCTGACTCACAGCGCAGCTTCTGCCAAGAATGTTAATAATTAGAGTGAATTAACCCAAGCTTTCTGTGTGCGCAGGGCCGACAGCATCTGCAGACTGCAGAGCCCTGCGCTCCAGCCCAGGGGGAGAGGGATGAGGGCAATGCTCCAGAACCACTCTCCTCCAGGACAGGATGCACGCCCTGCCCCGAGGGAACGGGCCCTGTTGGCTGCCACCTTCCTCCAGCTGTTGGAGAACGTGGAGGAGCAGAACCAAGGAAGAGAGGCAAAAAGTAGGAGCCATGCTATGGGCTGCAGACATTGCTAATCCATTCCCAGCAAGCCCCCACAGCCCTGTACCTCTCCTCCAAGCTGCATAGCTGTGAAGCCCGCGTGCGTCACATCTTCCTTGGAGTCAGATGACAGCATAAAGCCCCATAAAACCGCAGGAAAAATAACATCCTCTGGCGCTTTCTTCACGAGGTACAGGAAGTTTGCTGCAACCAAAGCTCCAATACACAACGGCGGTGTAATCAAGAGATCAAACAAAATCTACGGTAAGATACGCCAAGAGCAGACATCTGGTGTTGCTAACCCAAAGCTCTTTGCAAGATCCCTTCTGGTGGATCCAAAAAAATCCTCAGCTTTCTGCTGGCAGGTCAAGAGGGCAAGAAAATTACCACGCTTGGAGGCATCAGTGTGTCTTGGCAGCAGTGTGTCCTGACTGGTTCCATGCCCACATCGCAGTTCTGTGCCACCCTCCCCATAGTTTATGTGACACCCAGAGAGAACGCCCAGGCTGTACCGGAAAGGCAGGAAACACCGAAATAAAAGCCGTCTCCGCCATCCTAACCTGGCCCATCAGCACACGCATCATGAGAGAGTCCTTGTCCCAGGATCGCAGCCTCCCTTTTCCCCAAGGAACCTGCCTCAGCGCACAGAACAGATGGTGCTCAATGTACAGGACGGTGGTGTATTTTTTCTCCTGGTTATTCAACGTAAGGGCTGCTCCAAGACGGAAACATCAACTTCCTCACAGGCTTTTTCTGGGGTGCTTCCAGAGGAGAGTTTATTTTCCCACCACTCCTGTGAAAGGTGGGGGGATAACCCCGCTGTATGGATGAGGAACAGACATGGGCCTGGTGTTTTAAAAAGCACTGAGCATTATTTCTCCCCGTAGGCATTTAAAGCACAGCTCCCATCAGCTCCGTTTGCAGTTACAAGCGCTCAGCTTTCCTGCAAATCAGACCTCACAAATTCAAGCCTTGTGCCGCAAAGGCCACAACATTTGTGACGAAAAAGGGATGTGCCTCACCTCTGGTACAGGAAGGGCGAGAACCCATTTCTCCAGCATAGCGGCAAATTGCCTGAACCACGAGACTCACCTTTCTCTCCCTGAAGTACCCTGCCCCATTCGCTGCCCGCCTTCCGGCCTCTGCAACCAAGGCAGTCGGGGCTTTTGCTTCGCTGCAGAACTGACTCATTCCCCGAATAAAACCCATGCCGTCTGCTGGAGGAGGCAGGGGTCCCGAGGAAGAGCCTGTGATTATGTAGCTGAGGCCTATACCGTAATGCACATGCACGAGCAAAACGAAATAAGCTTACATAGGATTATTATAAATTGTATGCACATTTCCACCACCCACCTCCCCCGTTCTGCTGCTTTCCAGTCTCCCTCTTTATGTAGCTTTGGTTAGTTTTGGATGAAGAAGGGCTGGAGTTTGCCCATCAGATTGCAGCCTTCCAAGCCGTTGAAATAAAAATTCAGGCTTAACCTGACTTCTCAATCGTTCGGCCTCCAGGCAGGGACCTGACAACACCCTGCTACAGGAATTCTCCAAAAAGCACATCCCCGCACACAGCACTGCTCAGGGTCTGGGAGGCAGAAAGCCACAAGCTAAATCAGCAACACAAAGCTAACCTTCAACCAGCCGCCCTGTCAGGAAACCTCATACATTTTCTCAAAAAGCCCAAAGAACCTCTGAATCACCCCCAAGAAAGCGGCATGTGTGAATGCACCAACATCAGCTGTGCTTTTAGCTCCTGCTGCCTCCTGCATCCAGGTAAAATGGAAGGCACCACGGGCAGCAGGGATCTGTGTCTGAAATGGATGCGGAGGAGGCAGATATAACTGTGGCTGCACGCTGATTAATGCAACGCGCCATAAACCTGCTTCGTACCCTTCCGACGAGACCATAAACAGTCTCCGAAATCCAAGCTGAAGGACTCCCAGAAAGCAGCCCTCAAGTCATGCGTAATTTGATGCGAGATCAGCCCCCACCCCCCTTCCAGACAGCTCTTCAGGCCTATCCGCTCCCCCTCCAGCTCTGCTTGCTTTATGAAATCCTACCGGTAAAAGGTATCCAGGTTGGAGCTGTATTAGTCTAGAGGCAAAAGCAATTAAAGCTGGTGGAAGAGGTGATACCTTTTATTAGATCAACGAGATATTTGCAAATAAATAAACCTTGCAAATAAATAAACTAATTTGCTTGCAAATATCTCGTTGGTCTAATAAAAGTTATCACTTCTTCCACGAGTTCTGATTACTACTAAAAGGGACATTTTTCCTACAGGATTACAGAAATGCTAAGAGATTAATGTAAAACACACAAAACGAAGGGAAAGGATAACGCCCATCCCAGGGATTCAATCAACTCGACAAAGTGGAACACACTTACCTGAGGAAATGGGCACAACCCTACTTCACCTCCCTGCCTACCTCACAGCCTTTCCCCTAGGGTCATCAGCCCCTCCGGGGTTCCTTGAACCGCCTTGACCCTAGCATGACAAAACCCTCTCAAACCCGCTGTTCGAAAAGGACAGGGCATTGCCACTAGCTCCGTGACAGCCAGCGTCCGGAGCAGATCACGCTAACTTCTGCACTGGACTCAACTCCCACTATTCCCGGAAGGAAAAGACAGGCCACTTCCAAGTATGCAACAGCCCTGCCCTACCACCCTCCAGTCAAAACTCCCACCAACGTCAAGAGTTTGGCCAAAATAATTAAAAAAACAACCACCCAGGATTGGGCCAGAGGAAGTCTCATGCAACCAAGCTAAATTTCCTCTGAAGGCCGACCGGGCCGTCCCCTCCCAACTGCCCGAGTCATCACACGACTGAAGCTTGACACTAATTTCTTCGCCTGAACGGGGTCTTAACCAGGACCCCTACTGTTATTCTGACCAGACTTTGGTTTCATGTTTTCTAATGACTGAAACCTGTTTCCTCCAGGACCCGACTTGGAGTTTTGCTCCCCCGGTTATCGGATTAAGCCTTTTTAAAACTCACATCTTGAAAAGCAACATACCCAGGCTCTGCAGAGCGGCCTCCCCCCCGCCCCCTCTCCGAATTAGGCTGCCGAAGCATTGGTTTAGTCAGATGACGAATGAAAAAAAAGCCAAGGAATGATGGTTTCTTGAACGGCTTCCAAGGGAAAGTAACCTTCAGCAGGACCGAAGGCGAGAGCAGCTAGAACCCCTGGCAGAGCTTCAACACAAATGGAAATGAGAAATTTCATCTTTTTAAAAAACACAGGGATGCCGAGGGGAAGGGCAGGGGGAGATCCTCCAAGAGCGAAGGTGCTTCTCACTGCTCATTCCAGGGCTCAGTTTACAAACCTCCGCTCCCCTCCAAAGAAACTCTATCTCGTGCTATCAGAAAAATCAGCTGGCTCCAACCTCTCCTGTTAAGTGGCGCATACGCAGAAGGGAAACCAGTTCGTACCTGAAAGAAAATAATCCTGGGAGGGGATTTGATGGGCATGTCGTGACCAGCGGGGGGTCTGAAGGGATGAGAAGGGATGGCAAGCAGACCACCAAGCTTCACATTCAACCGTTTCAGGCTCCTGACTGCTGCTGCGGGATCTTTAAACTCCACCAAACAAACAAGGCTTTTCCTCCATGCTCAAAGAATGACAGCTGAGACTGCACAGTGCCCCCTGCTCTCTGCACAGGGACAGGGAGAAAGCACAGGGGAGGGAGAAAGGCATGCTTATTCCTGCAGAAAGGTCTGGTCTTGATTAAACGTATTTTCTTTTGTAAAATCCAGTTAGCAGGGGTGGACGGGGACCTTGCGCTGGTCTTCAGTGGGTCTTAACAAGGAGGCTCGGAGCCTTATTACTCACTCACACGAGAGCTGTCAGTGCAACCTGCCCGAGCTTAATAATGCAGTTCCACGCTGCAGCAGACATTTTTCATTTTAATATCAGCTGCTTTGTGGGGCGGTATTTTTCCAAGGCTGGATAACGCACACTTCAAACAATAACTGGGAGCTCCACGGGTCAGAAACCAAGTCGTTTGCCGCCTACTGCCTCACCCCACCCCCACTTCTGCTTCCTGACCTCAGAGGATAATGCCATAATTGTGCTCTTCCATCCCAGGTAGGTGGAAGGACTCAAAACTCATGGCAGAGGTGATACCTTTTGTTAGACCAACTAGATATTTGCAAAAAACCCTCTTTATTTGCAAGCTTCCAGGCACAGGCACCCTTCATCAGGCATGGGAGATTGCAAAGATTGGAAAAGTTCTCCTAGGTAGAAATGAAAATTAATATTTCCCAGGTAGGTAGCACTTTTCACCCAGGCAACTCCCAAGCCCTTTCCACAAGGTCAGGGACAGGGACCGTCCCTTTGAGACAGACAGACCGACCGTCAGGAAGATGGTTACTTTATTTAAAAACGGGGAACTGAAAAACTCTCCTTGCCTCGACTCTCCTGGGGGTCTTTCGAGCTCCAAGCAAGCTACCATCGTGCAGATACTTAACGCCTCGTTTCACTTTCCTGTTTACAGGTCTACAAAGGTCAAGCTATCATGTTCCCTTTGGAAACTTTCCTGTTTAGAATAATCATAATACTTAACTCTAAGCACAGCACTTTAAACCATGCAATGCTGCACAAACCCTCCAATTAGGGTGGGTTTGAATTATGCCCATTTGGCATGTGGGAGGGCCATGGGAGAGCAACCGAAGGACCTCCCCCAGTCACTAGCAACTCAGCAGCAAAGCATCAAGACTCCCGAGTTTCACGGTATTCAGTCCACCGGACCGAGCTGCCCCTTGACAACTACTTGGTGATAAACATCCACGATGCTTTGAGTCTGCGGGACTTATTCATTGCACGGGTTATTCGGACACTGGATGACGATTACTTGGTTGGGGAAAATGAGGCCACCAGCCTCATTTGTGTTTCATACAAGTGTAACTACTATCATTATCAAGTTGCACTTGTCTTGGGGCCAGTGAACCACTCCTTCTTCCACAGTACAGTAAGACTGCACACCAGTCAGTCGTGGGGAAGGGGAACCGATCCCAATGTTATTTGGTGGAATAATTAAAAAAAGCTGAAGGCCAAAATAAATCTCCAAATTCTCAGCGTAGGTGCTGGGTTGCTCCACTCCTGTTCATAGGCTGCTTCACTCAAATGACTTTGCTGACTAAAAGCCATGGTTGCTAAGACATTTAAATGGTTTCCAGGGGAGCATTTTTCTGGATCTCATCAGCTGGCTGGAAAAAAAAAATCCAAGCAATTTAAAGAATTTCTCTCTTCAGAAGGTTTGACTCCATTTCCTCTGACGTGGCTGGATGCAAAGACATTTCATGTTGGCCAATCTCGCTTTTACTAAAACGGACACGAGGAGGCACGCTCCGGAGAGTCCCATACTCCAAACCCAATTAAATACAACAATAGATGGCGCGTCTAAGCATTCCCCGACTCCCAGAGAGGAGAACGTTTTACACACGTGCGTGCGCAGATCTTCCTGCCTTTCCACCACAGACTTAGGATGAAGAAAGTCGTGATAAACCACATTTTTTAAATTCCTCACTGTAAGCCCCCAAATCTATACTTCTGCACTCTGGCAGAGTGACTGGAAAATCTCATTTTCTACTCAGGGCTTCACCCATAGCAAACATCAGCTGCAAACTGCAAGCTTGATTTATTTCGCGCCACGTGCTCCTGTCTCATTTCCCCCTCCTATGTCAAATTATTATTATTCCCTGGCTGGATGGGAATTGTGTGGTGCCCGGAGCCAGCCCACACTTCTGAGACAGAGACAAAGTCTGGAAGGGAGGGTCGGGGGGGGGGAAGAGCTTAAAAGAAATGCACCAACTTCTCTTACAAAAACCTTGTCTTGTAGGGGAAACAAAGGCTTGCATTTCAGTCCCAGATGTTTGCATTGGCTCCTGTGCTCCCGCTGGGACAAAGGAAGAGTTCATTCCAGCACTGGGCTGGTTTCTCTAATACAGCTCTATAGCTTGGTAAAAGGATTTGTTCTGGATAATCCATGTTCTCGAGGCCTGCTATCAGATAGGATTCCTGCAGATAGAAAGCAAAGTTCTGGATACGGTTGGCCGGTAGGGGCAGCACTGTGGGCATAGGAGGACTAATGCATGGGCCGGCTGGGCCCAGGCCCAGGGGCCCCTGCCTCGGTGCAGACTAAACTGGTGGCCAGGCCAGGCTGGGCATGTGCGACGTGGCGGGCCATGGCTGCCGGGCACTGCTGCAGCCAGACTGAGCCACAGTGGAGCGAGGGGCCTCCCCCGGAGCTCGGACCACGCTGAATGTGCCGTGGGCAGCGCTCCGCACCCCCGGCACCAGCACCAGCTCCAGCGCAGACCTGCAGGTGAGGGCAGCCGTGGCTCCTGCCCTGGGCCTGCGGGGCAGAGCATCCTGCTCCCCCTGCACCGGCCGGGGACAAAGCCTGTGGCTGCAGGGCAGGGTGCCGGGTGTGGGGGGCAGGCAGGCAGCCAGGGCCCTGGACCCCAATGAATCTTAATCTACCCCTGATTTGGGGCTATTTTGTAGCTCTTGTACTCACTTCCACAGGTTTGCACCATCACCCTGAGATGCAGCCTGGCAAGGCTATCTTTCATACTAGGGCAGGAATACACAGCCCTCTCCTCTTTACTGTCATGGCAAAATCTGAGTGCCCTCTTTTTCAGACAAGAAGGCTACAAAAGACACACATGTAAATGCTTCATACTCCTGTGTGTGCAAAACCATCTCTTTTATGGGCCTGGAAAGCATCTGGAGTGCAAGCATGTTGGTTTTTGAAACGCTGGCTGGCACACCTGCCGTTCGTCTGGGGGTTAGCCACTGCTGAACAGAATAGGCAGCTGGTACCTTGCTGCTTGGCCCTTTTCTGGGCTGCTCGAAGGCTTGGTTTTCTCGGGGGGGCTAGGTCTTGATGTCCTGGAAAGGAATGGGAGGTCCTTCCTATGAATGACTCCATCTACAGCCCACCACCAGGCTCCTGGTCTTCTTGGTGCTCGACACAATCATGCACCAAAACTAATCCAGACACTGGGAATGCTCCGTTTCAGAGAAGGAAAAGTCAGTGATCTCTGCCCCAGTGAGAAAAATGATTTGCGGAGCTCTGTTTCTCTCCCTCACACACAGCAACACCTACACGAGCTGCAAGAGTTTGGCCAAAATCAGGGTTTTACTGGGGAGAGAGGAGGTTCTTGAAACTCTGCTTGGAAGCCAATGCACCACAGCTTCACACTGCTCATCCCGACCTGCTGCGGCCCTTAAGGAAAGACGTGCGGCTCTCGGTAGGCGGCTGGTCACCTGGATTCATTTGTGGACATCGGGCACCAGGATCCTCAGATGAAAGTCACAAGGGAAAGTTCATTTAGAAGACGTCTCCGAGGCAAGGACTGCTTCTGTGTCTAAACAGAGCCTAGTACTATGTGGCCTTGATCACTGATGACTGTAGCCAGATCTACCTTAATACAAATAAAGGAGTGGTTTGGACATGTAACAAGAAGGCCTGGCAGCCATACCAATACCATCCTTCAGGGTACTGTGGATGGACGAAGAAGGGGAGGAAGACCTATGACAAGCCAGACCACCAACGTTAAAGACCGGAAAGAATTAAAACAAACTGATTGTACTAGGATTGCAAAAGACCGGGAAGAATGGAGATAAGTGGTTGCTACAAAAGTGCCCCAACAGTCAGTGCGGCCTCAGGACTGACTTGACTTGACCAGACTTGAATAAAACACTGGTAGAGGGATGGGGACGGACAGAAGGGGACATACTGTGGTTTCGTGTCTTCAAAGAGGTTATAAGGACTTCTTCCCCAGGTAACTTCACTTCTCAGCTGGGGAGATTTCAGCCCACTCTCCTGGAGAGAAACATCAAAAAAGCACTCTGGATGGAGATCCCAGCCAGCCAGAGCCAAAGGGACACAAAACACGCAGGGTTGACAGGGCACTTTATTTTTAAAATGGAGTAGACTGCCTGGTAGGAAGCAGTTTCCCATTGATGCTACAGAGCCCTGTCCTCCCGAGCCATTCCTGTCGGTCAAAGGGCCTTCCGCGACAGGGGTCTCCAGTGCCCCTCTGTCCACCCTCTGCCCTTGCACCCTTGCATGCAGAACACCTCACCCCATTACCCTGGGAGGATGCTACCCTACTGGTCTTCAGAGTCCTCCTCACGACCCACTGCTACCGGGTTGCCTTCAGACAACTGCTCATGGTTCATGGCTGGAGAGGTGGCCAGCAGGGATTGCATCTGCTCTGCAAACCATCACGGTAGAAGCGGGGGGAGCTCAAGTCGAGGGTGTGCGGGCAGCGGATCTTTTAGCTTTGCGTGTCGAAGGCCTCTAGCACGGCATGTCATCCCAAATCGCCAGCACAACGTAAGGAGGCTGGAATGAGAGCAACCCAGAAGATACCACTGTTCCACAAGAGCCAGCTCCCTCCCTCGCACACCCAGCACCCCAGGCCCTGGAGAGACTTGCAAGTCAGGGCTGTGGGCTGACTAACAGGAAAGCAATGCTTGGGAAGGGTGAGGTGGGAGGTGGCCTCGAAGTCTTTGAAGGGAAGTGTTTAGTGGATGGAAGAAAAATTGCTAATACAGCAGCCCGTGGCTTTTCCTATTTCTAAAAAAGAAATCAAAGCCATTGCCATACGTTAGCACTTAAGTCTTCTCTGCCCTCAATTTCCGACCATCTGTGCCGCTCTCTGAAACGGCCCTACTCGGGGGTTTTTTTTAATAAATTATATATGTATTTATTAGACACCGGCCTAGTCAAAGGACTGAACGTATGATTTGCAGTACAATCCCAGCGGGAGGCATCCAGCAGCAACGATCCGTTGCAGAACGAGGGCTTGGTTTCCTAAACACGCAGTAAGAAACCAGCCCGCAACCATTTCTACTAAATGCTGTGCTCTGAGATCGGCGGAGCAAGAGGAAGGCATTAAGACCCACTCTGAAACACAACTATGAAAACCAATACTCATTACACAGTATGTCTTTTCATGATGACACTACTGCTGCAAGACAAACGAAGGCAGCATCGGGGAAAATTCATGTCACTGGCTAGCATTTGCCCGTCGTTTTGCTGCATTTCATCTTCTTAATGGCTTTTTTTTTCCCCCTGTGATGCTAATCTCCTCACCAAGAGAGTCAACAATCCTGCAAACAGGACGAATTACTCAGCCTCTGGCTTTGGAAAACGGACAATACGTTCTTCGATGGTTTCAAAGCATTGCGATATGTTAGGCCTCAAAATCCCAAGATCCCCATGTCATCATTCCCATTCCCGTACAGATGAGGAAACCGAAGCATTGAGGCAAACTGACTTTCCCAAGATCACATGTTGAGTCACTGGTCAACCCTCCCTCCTAATCCCTGCTCCAACCACCTCGCCACCAATGCTCTACATTGCAGCCGTTCAGATGAAGCACGGAGAAAGGGTTTTACAAACAAGCTCACACACGGCTGAGAAAATCCTCAGACATGTCTCTGGTCCTACTCGTTAGATCAGCAATGTTACATACTTCTATACGGGCTCCGTTCTTTTCCAGCCTAGCAGGATCTTGCATGCTACCCCACGACAACCTTCTTTTCCTTGCCAAAGGCCTGTGATATATCAAACTGAATGACAGCTGAGACCTCTCTGAGCAGCCTGGCACACATCCTGTCCCTCCCTGCGCCTCAGTTTCTTCATCTGTGAAATGACACTGCCACCACTTACCTACATTTCAGGCTCCATTGCAAGGCACTCATCATCACACAAACCTACTAAGGACTCCGTATCAATAGCCCTTCCAAAGGGCTATTACTGATTACAACAAGCCTGTGCTCAAGCAAATAACCAGCTCCTAGCCTATAGTAATCTAATGCACTAGGCAACTATCACTTAAGAAAACAGAGGCATAAAATATGATCAAAGAACATAATGTCTGTACAGATACGTCATCAATTCTTGGGAAACAGAAGTGTTGTAAGTCTTGGATCTGTTGAAATAATCTCGGCTATCAACTGGTATGAGAGGTGCCTTTCTGGTAAGCCAAAGATCTAAGCAGTGCCCAAAGCTGCTCCCAGTCTGGTACCCTCTGTTTGCACCATGAATGTTAGAATAAAGCCCCAAGCCACCTTGCAAAGTCACAAGTTTGTGGTGTTCCAAGCCAAAGTCACAAGTATTTAAAGCTACACCCAGGTAATGTGTCTGACACCCCCATGGCATAAGGTGCTAGCGACAGTGGTGTCAGAGCACAGGTTTCTATTCCTGCTCACCATACCCTCCCATTAGCCACAGCCTAAACCTCCTCCATCTATGAGATGGGCACAGGGCCTCTCTCACAAGGGTGTGCTGGAGCTTGGAAGACCTTGGAGAAAGATCATCTGGGTGAACAAGCCAGCTGGGTGACCTGAGCTAACCACAGTGCACATCTGGGCCATGCTCTCTTGACTCACCAGCTTGTGCAGGCTTCTGGGGAGGTCCAAATCAGAGGCGGTTTGATTTGCCTCTGGGCTCAGTGTGTAACCAGGACTCCCCTTTCATTAAACTAATTTACTTACATCAAAAAAAACCAAACAAAAAACGACATTGTACCCCCCTGCAGCCTCTCTGACCCTGGTCCCTTTTCACCTTGCCATCGCTTGGCTCCTCTGTACCCAACATCACTTGAAGCCAAATGAGGACAGAACAACAGCAGGTAGCTGTGAGGGCTGATATCCTTGACTGATAAGCAGCCCTCTGGCTTTTGGCAAAAAGCCCCATCACCCAGCAACATGGCACTCTGGAGGAAAGGGGTGCGGCAGTGCAAACACCTTCGCCATCATCAACTAACGTACTCATTAAGACACAAACACACACACAGAGGACAGGGTCACACTGGCTGTAGGACAATTAGCAGGTCAGCAGGGTCACCCGAGGTCTGCTCAGGGAATCATCATCAAGAGGGGCTGTAGCAAGCAGTGCTTAAACTCCCAATAAATCCTTTGCGTCTCTCAAACAACACACTCACTGTATACATTTCTGGCACAGCATGGAACCTTTTAACTAGCAAAGAGCAGGAGGGACGGGATTCAGATCACTAGCAAGCGCTAATAAAAATCACTGCTTCTCCCTCTCTCTCTTTTTTTGGAAGAGCAGAGTCAGAATAATCCTTCTGAACCATCAAAGGCAGAGAGAGGGAGAAACAACAGCTGTTGAGATCAAACTGCCCAAATCTGCTATTTTAGCTCCAAACATATCACAATGGGTGGGATAGGGCTGCGGCTTTATTGAAAAGATGTTGCCCTTACGTGGGGCCTTTCAGCAAAGGATCTCAGCACACCTTACAAACATTTCATTAAAACTTCCAACCCACCCCCTGCCAGGGAGGTATTATGAACAGGCCTCGGGCTCAAACAGTACTTCTCCAGTACAAGCATCTCATTTTCCATGCTATCACTGCAATCAACACAATTGCGAGAGTGGAGGAGCCCGAGCCCCAGAGAACGACCAATGCAGTGACCCTGGCAGCACCGAGCCCTCGAGTGTCTGGAGGGGGAGATGGGAAGCAGGCTGGGACTAGAGGGGAATGGAAATCGTTGTTGGAACAGGAGGAAGAAGCCTACCCAGAAAACAAGCAGATGAAAGAACTGACCGCCAGGAGGAACAAGGAGATGGGGAGGCACACGTGTGTGTATACATGTATGCATGCATGTACACTTGTGGCAGGGTGCCCATCAGCCAACTTACCACACATAGTGGGACCGGCAACAAAAAAAGGGGCTGGTCCGGCTTGTCCAAGAGACAGAAGTCAAGATGCAGGCCTTCTTCAATAAGCATCTTCAAAGTTCAGCATGAACAGAGACTAGTTAATCCCCTCGGCACCCCAAATGTCAACCCCGACGTGTTACAGTAGCTGGCAGAGTGGGACTTCTGTTTGTGATTTCAAGCATATTAAAAAAAAGAAAAGCACTTTTGGACATGTGTCTTCATACTGTCAGGTGCAAGGAAGTCCCATCCAGATGCAACAGCCTGCCAGTATTTGCCCAGGCTGGGGTAGAAACGCTTCCATGCACGTATGTGACAGCAGTGAAACCGTAGGCTCGAGGCAGAGTGAAGTAAGAGGGAAGCCCCGTCAGGAAAGCAAACAGGCTCAGGATCAGGTCCAGCAGTCTGGGTTTGTCACCAATTCAGCATGTAACAGCAGATTTCACCCACTTTCCACAGGACTCCCACCTTGGAGAGAGCCTACCCCTCCTAACTCATGCTGCAAGGGGGATTCAGATTTTCAGGCAAAATTAATCCCATTTGTCCAGGGTGCGGCTTAATCAGAGTTTATCCTGATGATGTAATGGTACAAAATGATACCTCTGGTAGGGTGTCTCTGGAACCAGAGAAAACCGGACTCTCTCTCACACCCTCTCTCCCTCCAGCCTGCTTGTGCAGTTGCAGTTAGGTCCAGATGTACTCATCTCCTATAACCCAAAAAGTGACCTCCCTAATTCTTCCCAGTCGTCAGTCCTTTCACTGAAAGAGAACGCAATGCCTCTTCCCAGCTGTCCAACCCAGCCCGGTTCTAATCCCGTCCAAGGCGAGAGCTTTCGACTCCCGTGTCCCAGCTGTCAGCCCCACCCTCAAGCTGGGAGACGAAGCCCATGCACGGTGGTCCCCACTAAAGAGCTGGCAGTTGCCAACAGTTGCCATGTGCTAGCGTCTGAGGATGCCACCGTTTTCCTCTGTACCTGCAACAGGAAGAAAAAAAAAGATCCTGGCAACTGCCGGCGAATTATTTGAAAAGGGGCGTCTCCGATCTCCGTTTACGTATTATTCTATCAGGGTTAGCCACAGCTTTAAAGACAAAAAGTGCTTCCAGAGAACTGCGGGGATTTTCTCTCCGGAGGTCAAGATAACAGGGAATACAGGCCTGCTCCATTTCTGATCTGCTATTTGAACCTCGCAAGCACTAAGTATACAGAGCAAGGGCTGGCTTTTCAAGCGATCCCCCCATCACACCCACCTTTCCTCAGCTCCCCATCCAAAAATTCACATCCAGGCACTACTCCCAGCCTGACATGCAAATGCCTTCTGCGCTCTCCAACCACCTTGCTCAATCCCTCATTCCACACATTCATTTAGCTTGAGAGCACTTCAAGGTCTCTTCTCGCCTCAATTTGCTTTTCTGCCTCCCGAGGCTCCTGCTGGGCTGGAAACAAGTCTGTGGTCTCTGCAGTTACTTTGGCCCACATCCTCACCAGGACATGGCCAGGGCTTTAGCTTTCTGAGCCGGATTCTCTTCCCCTCCGTTTCCTACCCTGCTCATTTCCGAGTCCCCGCGGGGGGGATCGGTGCCTCCTGACATTCTGCTCTGCCTTTGCAGGACTCCAGCATCTTTGTTTTCAGACCAGAGCCACATACTGCGTTTCCCAGCAGGGGGTCTGACCAGAGCATTTACAAAATGTCAGCTAATGCCCTAATGCAATGGAAAAAAAAGCAAGGCATTCAAAACACCAGCCACAGATTCTTTACATATTAATAATCGGTTTCCATTGTTCGCCGTGTTTAAAGGCAGACACGATTTCAGCAACCACTTCTGCACCTTTTGGTCCTCTGCCATGAATCCTATGTACCGCCAGCACAACCAGAAAGACCTTCCACTTCTTCGGGAAGTCTCAGACAAACAGACCCGACCAATTATAGCGCAGCTGGGCAAATACACAGGATGTTCACGCTGCAGCTGTGAGAGCTTCCCTGCATATCCTTCATTATTCCCACTTCTTTGCCATTAGTGAATTTTGCATATTTATGTCCTATTTCTCTGCCTCATCAATCCTCCATCTCATTTCTCAGGCTGTACATTGCCCGTGTCACTTCATTTCCTCCACTACGATTTGGGCTCTGTAACAATATGATTTGCCTCTAAACATGCTCGGAGACACAGCTGGAAGATCCAGCAAGAGGACGTTCTGGAGCTGGGAGGCGCATCGCTGCAGTACTGGGAAAAGCAAAGCTCCTCCATGCTGCATAACCACTACAAAACGCTGTTGCTGATCTTGCTAATTCCAAGCCGGGCTTTCTGCTGCCACGTTCACTTACGCTCTCCACAAACCTAGCTTCAGGAATTCTCATGTCCTGGCTAAGACTGAAAAACCCTCCCCGCTTGGACAGCCACAAGGCACGGAAAGGCTGCCTGAGATGGCTGGGTTCAGTACCCAGCTTAAATGACCAACAGTCATATGAGAAATAAACTCCCTGTGCATTTTGCCCACACTTTCCAGTTAAACGGCAGGCTTTTCCAAGGACGGCTTCCAGCATTTGCACTGACACAAATATATTGCTTGACCTTGCACAGGTTCTTTAGGGCTCTGTGCCTCAAGCAGCCTGTCTGGGAAATGCCCGAAACAAAATCCACCCAACAGGGGGTTGAGAGATGCAACTGGAGTCCGAACAAGCGAGAGATTGTCCGATGAAAGCAAAAACCATGCATGCTACACCACGAATGCTGGTTAAAGCAAAGGGTATCAACATGTAAGAGAGCTAACTCAGCATATCTCACACATGCAAAAAAATAGTAGTAAAATTAATCAGCTTAACACTTCACTCTGTCACCAATTCATCCTCATATTAGGATGGTGCTAGGACACAGATACCCATTGATCTAGACAAACATTTCAAAAAGACACCCACTGATCTAGGCAAACGTTTAAAAAAAACCCACTGCAGATCCATTACACTGATCTGTAATGTGTTAGGAAGCCAGTTAACAAGAAAATAAATCAAACAAAAAAGCAACTCCTAGATTATTCAGCATTCAACCCAACCTGAAAGCTCAGCAGTCAGCTTGTTACACACTGGAAGCAGGAGGTCTGAAATTATCTTTGGATAGTTCAAAGCTGCACTTAATTCGACATCTCTACCTTGAAAGGTGTCAACATCACAGCTGCCTGCAGAGTGTAAGCTTTTAAAAAAATGACAAACTATTAACTGACAAACCAAAGCAGCAAACGGAAAGCTACACGGCGCAGAGGAGATGTGGCTGTGGTTTAAAGAATTAAACATCACTTTGGACTATTTTCCTTGGGACTTCTGTACCAGGGAAAAAAGGATGGAAAGGAAGGAAGAGAATGTACGTACAGAAAGACAGAGAGCGAGAGAAGTCTTAGCCGTACAAAATGCACCGACTAGTCGGCTACACGGCTGTTTGATTTCAGTGTTTCACTGACCACAGCCTAGCTATCCTTCAAGATCTTTTCAGTGTCTTTACGTTTCACTTCAAAATTTTCACAACGAGTAACAGATGATTATTTGTCCCAAGCTGCCTTGATCAGGGATGGGGGCAGGGAAGTGTCCTGATGTGATCACTGAGAAAGTGCAGTGTCTTCTGACCATCCACAGATTAAAACCATGCCCTGTTTTTGATGGTGAGGATTTTGCTGAAAAACAAGAATGCAAAACAAAGCATTTTACCCTGACGAAATTCAAGAGAAGTGAAACCCTACCCCAAGCAGTGCTGGCTAACCTCTCCATAAGCTGCTTTGTAACATGAAAAGCACGTCCAAGAGGGAGGGATCAAAACGCACAACTGCAGAAAATGCCTCGATTCTCTCCCGCCTGGGGTCCGCTAACCAGGAGACATTCCACGCGAGCTCTCTCAGCACTGGAGGTGGTAACATTATATATCTGTTTCAAGTGCTAAGGCAAAAAAAACAACCCCAAAAAGCAAAACAGTCTGCTGCAATTCATATTCAAACATACAGCTGCTGGAGAAACAGAGCGCTCTGGTATACAAGTCATGACCCGAAGGCAATGCGAGATTTATGCCAGCTTTTCATCACAAAGGCCACAGAACCAACAGGCTCCATTACAAGACCTGATTGTGTACAACAGTGGTTAAAGTTTCCATTACTTCTTATGAGCTGTAAAACAGGGGGTGTGTTTGTTGCTTTAACACAGAGTCCGAGTTCAATCCAGAAGCCCCTGAAGTCAGCACAAAGACCCTCAATGACTACCATGGGTTTTTAGAACGGATGCTAAATTCCTGGCGATAACCTAGGGAGGAGATCAACGCCGCAGGACACCTTGACAAGGCGCGTTAGATGCAGTCTTCCATCTGGGTAGGTGCACTGCAGCACAAAAACACATAGATAAAAGATGAAATGGTAGCTCTGTTGGAGTCAGCAGTATTTTTCCACTGATGCAAACAAAGCCAAGAATTCACCTAGAGACGCTCTTCCTGCAGTGAACCGGATTCCAGCAGACCCCTGCTAGGACTTCGGAAACTTTGGGATCATTTGGAAAAGCAGCAACAAAAATGAGAATTCAAAAATGTCCTGGCTCAGCTGCCTGCCTTCTGATGTGGAAATGCTGAATAAATTTTCCATGCTCAGATGTCTCCAGTCACAATTTCAATTTCATTGTTGTGATTATCTGTCCTTAGGAAAAAAAAAAAAAAAGCTCGGTATTTTGTACCTTTTAAGGGAAAGGAGGGACTCTCCCAGCTTCTAGAGATTTACAGTTGCTTTCCTTCCCCTAACACTGTGTAGCTGTGCAGAGAGCGCTGCTCTAATAATTTACTTTTTTCCTGGAATAAAATTGAGATGTTTAGCTTTGCAACCCGAGAGCAACAAATAAAACTGCCAAAAATGCATTTTTAAACTAATGTTTTCATCCCAATATCTGGATTAAAACGTCACAATGAAAAACAGCACATTGGCTGCTCTCGATTACTTTGCAAGCTCTCCCATTCTGGTGTTGCAGAACTACTGGATTTCCAAGCAAACAAAGAAGCTGCCGGGGCTGCTAACACCCTGTCACTCACCGGGATGTCAGGTCACAGAGAATATTTTTTCACATACAAATCCCCACAATTCAAAAATTTCACCCAGCCCAAAAATACCAAGTCAGAAAGACAGCTGAAAGCGATTACACAGATATTTTTATACTTGGAAACTCAAAAGCTGCTTAAGTGATTTACAAAACCTTTTGTTAGACACAAATCCTGCATCTGGTCTGGCCACTTGCACCCCAGATCTCAACCATATGGCAGTTTCAAAAGCCAAGGCTACAAGGCCCTGAAAGTGTGGTTGACACTGAAAATGCAGCCCAGGTAGTTTTCATAACTGTATATGCCTCGACTTAATGGCCGTTTATGATTCCCCACGCTTTGTCTCGACACCAGCATCTGTCTCTAGCAAACATGCTTGCTAGCTTGCTTGCTTGCATAGGCTTGCCTCTGGGCAGAGGGCTGGGCGCACCCAGGTTGGTTATTGTAGGCTTGCTCACAAATGCTGGGCTTTGCACGTCACCTGTCCTAGGGATCCTGAATTGTTCACCATGGTTTGCTTCTGGGGGGAAATGCTCCCACAAAGGAAGATCTTCTTGCATAGATGCTTTACAAAGGAAAAAAAACAAAGGAACAAGCACTTGTTTGGAGGGGGGGAAAAAGGATGAAGCGCACGCATAAGAATAAAGACATGTTATGTGTTTCCCAATCTCTCTTTGTACAAAGTAGGTTGGTTCTGTTTAAGTACCTAGGCAAAACCCTTACCCATCGTGCTATAGATGGTCTCCGTCAATATATATTTCAGCTAGATACCTGCTGTCATCACCTGCATATATCACTTCAGCTACCAAAAAGATTATGGATGTGCTCCTTTTTCTCCCCTTCTTTAAGTAAAGAGATTCCACCTCTCTTCACGTAAAGAGAGCATGTCAACCGAGTCCAAGTTTCCAATCCAACTTGGGAGAAAAAATAAATAAAACCAGCGCACATGAAATCCAGGACGCGGGTCACTCAAAGCCATTATGCCCACCAGAAACAACCTTACCAACATTTCATTTCAGCCTGGGTAAAACAACAGCCCTCTGAGATTCCTCCCTACCAAGTCCGCAACTCCCTTTTCAGACAACTCTTATTAAACATTTGCAGAATAACGCTGTTATTAAACCCTTGCAGAAAGGCAATTAAATCTCAGAGTTGCTAATTAAACCCCAACATGGCACTATCAACCCCAGAAGAAGCAGATGCAGCTCCTATGGAAGAATTTCTGAGCTAAGCTTCAGATCCAGACAAGAAAGCAAGCGGCAAAGCATGCAACTTGCAATCCAGCGGTGCAAACGTGGAAGGGGGCAGAAAAAGAAGTGTGGTGTAAAATAAAGCTGCCTCCCACTTCAGAACAGAGATGAAGTTGCATCCTGGTTAGTTTTTCTTCCGACTCCCCTTCATCCCACCTTCTTTTTGCCCCCGAAAAACCTAAGCAACCTGGGAAATGAGCCAAAGGTGGAAGTTTAGTCCAATGGAGAACACGGCCAACATTCAATAAGGTGCGACGAAAGTGTGCAGGGAGACAGCACATTGGGGTGCTACTCTCCAGTTAACATTAGCTATTTTCCAAAAGGAGATGGACTGCATGACCCTCTCCAACGCCCTGGGCACAGCCTGCCTGCTAACATACCCTGGTCCTTGCTGCAGCAAAACAGACTTCTCTACTCCACCTCCAGTGAAGGTACGAGGCCAGATATGAAGGAAGAGCCTGGAAGCCTGGGGCAGAGGAGAAGGCGTTGCCCAGTCCCGAGTCTGGCTCTGTTCCTCCGGCCGGGCACGCACACATGTGGGGAATGTTTACATGACTGAGGTTCTCCGAGCCCTGTCTAGCAAAGGGAAACTGAAGCTGTTATTAAGTCAACTTTCCCAAACTTGAGCAGCTGTTCATGCAAACAGATAACAACAGGGTAACATTAAACCAAAACCCCAAACAAAAAACAACGCGGCGGACGAACATCTCCCTCCTGTGTTCCACTCAGCAACGCTGACCATTATCAGAGGACAAATCAATTAGCAACAGCTGCCGGCAGCTACCCAAATCCTGTCTTGAACAGCTTAATTGAAGGATGAGTATTAAAAGTGGAAGGCCCAGAAGCATGCCAAGCCCATAACAGTCTTGCTCTTGAGCAAACCCATGGTATGACAACCTATGGCTGAGAAGGAGATATAATGTCATCCTCTTCATTAGTCAAAGGCCTTCCCGAGTCCAGATGTTTGCCGATTTCCACTGCTCCCTTAAATGTCTGGCTTTGGAGACTGACTGCCATACACTGAAGTTATCCAAATTCCACTGGTGGCTGCAAGTAGCACAGAACGCTATGTCCTTGGTAATTATGAAGTTACTGTCGTCGGCGATGAAGAGCGCCTGGTTCCTGTGACACAGACCACGCCGCTTATACCAGCGACCATGGAATGAGATTACGTCTTGAATTACGAGCACGGGGAAAATTATTCATGTTGTGTCAGAGCTTCAAGTGGGAGAAATAAGCTTCTGTGCGCTCTTACATTTTAAGATATCGAGTATTTTAGTCACTTACCATTTACCTCGTTCTCCGTTTGTTTTTAAAGCATATGTCATCTATGTAGCTCATTCCAGTTTATCCTAAGGATAGAGGTGCCTGTGGTACGTGACAGAGAACCTGACGCAGTTTCTGCATACTGCTTATACTGTTGCCATAGGTACCCTAACCACCATGCAGATATTATGGTGCTGTTTGCTAAAGATAGATGTGGCAAGACATTTACCTGGTCACAGCTCATACGGCTCATTCCAGTTACAACTGATCCAGAAGTTGCGTGTGATATAACTCAGCTCCAGGGTTTTATGGGTGGCACGTTGGCAGCGGTCAAGCCTCTGATGAGAAGAATGGTTTAGTGGCAAGAAGAGAACTGGCTTTGGATGCAGAAGACAAAAAGTTCTAGTCTCCAGGGCTCCACCACAGACTTCCTATGTGACCCTGAACAAGGGCTTTTTTTTTTCCCTCCCCATGCTTCAGATCCCCACCTGCAAAACGGGGTAACGCTACTTCCTCACTGGGCTGCGTGATGACACCGTTACCCAAGGAGCGTAGCTGGCATCGCTGAAGACAGTGTTGGTGCTCCATAACAAAGCATGTCATGCAAAATAAACAGGGAGCTTGTTTCAAAGCATAAGAGGCCTGTTTGTGTGCAAACCCCTGGATGTCCTCCAACAAAACAAAACAAACAATTACGCATGCACACACAAATTTAACACCATTTTCTTAACTCTTTTCCGCCTGGAACAGATCTGTTGTGGGTGTGAGCAGTGGGGCGTGCTGGCACACTATCCTTCCTGTATTTTATGGCTCCTAAAAATACATTGGCGTTTTACTGAACATGCAACGCATGCATCCCCAGCCCCTCTGCCTTCAGGTTTGTAGCTGCTTTGCAATTAAGAAGTCACAACTCAGGATCTCTTTCCCATAACAACAGCTTGAAGAAGGAAGTTTTGACATCTGCTGTATCCCAGTCAAACTCACTACACGGCACAAGGTCCTTCCTACAACACTTTCCTCCTCCTGGTTGTTAGTTTTACGTCTTCCAAGATTGTCACGGGAGACAATCATCCTCAGCTGCGAGGGACTGCTGGAGAAGAAACGTTTTATGTATGGGTGGAATCGGACTGAACTGTGTCGGTGCCTAGCCAACACGGATTGTGCTGGTAAACCCATCAGATCTAGCAGGCTTACCAAACCAAGCCTCCACTAACGTACAGAAGAGCAAGTGCAAGTTTTACACTGCTTTTTTTAAAAGGTTTTTGGGTTTTTTTAAACTGTTTAATATATTACCAAGACTATTTTAAAACACACGGGGCAATAATCAAAATGCAAAGTGAAGTGCTATGGCATTTTGACAACACCTGTCATTGCAGTTAAAACAGTGCAGATATATTAGATCAAACCCAGACCCCAGCTCTGCAGAAAGGATCTCCCAACGGCTCTCAAGCAAATGTGAAACCAGGACAGTGACTGCTCTATTACCGGGTGTTTTGGAGCACCGACCACTGGACTATGCTCTTGCACGGCAAGCTTTGCAGAACACCAGTCCCTCTCTTCCCCAGAGCCTCACAACCTTGGAGATGAATCAAGTACCCAGAGAGCGGCCGGCCTTGCAGCCAAGACTGTGACTCAGAAGATGAAACCCAAATCCCAGTTTTGCCAGAGACTCCTGGCACGACCTTCACCAAGTTACAGGATCCCTCTCTGCCTGCTGCACATCTGCCAAATGCTCTTGGGCTGTCAAGCCTAGGTAGCTTTGGAGGCAGGGACTGGCTTGTGCTATGTCTATGCACAGCTTCTCCCACCACGGGACCTTTGCTCAGCAGGGGCTTTTAAATGCCAGCACAATACAGATTTTTTTTCCCTGACCAGGCAAAGGCCCACCAGGTACTAAATATACACTAAGTGCCCCCAATTCCCACTGGCACTTATTTAAAAAGCAGGGAGTTTGTGCTTTTCTAGATTAATTAAGTCAACTTACTATTTAAAATCAGCCTATTCTACAAGGAAGCTTCTAACTGCCTGAGCTACAGGTTATAAATCTGCTGTTTAGAAATCTGATATCCTGGCATAATTGGCCTTATAATTTACAAACAGACTCTCTGTTATCCAGAGATTAAACCTCCTCCAAAGCTACATCACATCTACTTAGTTTTGAAAATATACAGCACAAGCCTCAATTACTTTGCGCTCTGCACCAAAACAAGCCCAAATAACTCGGGGTTTCTGGGAGTAAGGATTTAAGATCCCGTAATCTTTTATTTCATGGTTTCTCACAATCTAGTAGATGGGAGGTATTGACCAGAATGTAACGTTAATGCCGCCTCCCACTTTTACAGCTTCTCCGCAATCTGAATAAACTGAGAAGAGCTTTTAAAGAAAATCTTCCAGACGCAATTCCCACCAGCTAAATAATTTTCAGTTTTCTCTGTCGAGGAACGCCAACTTCTAATTGGAACCACAGTCTTCTCATGCTCCGAAAGGAAAAGGAGCTGCAAACTGCCTGGAACTGCTGATACTAGCAAGAGACTTTATACAAAAATAGGGTCAGGAGCGATAACTTTGATTTCTGTGCAAGATAAAGCTCCCCCTACCAACCCCTCTTGTTAAATAAGGCCCCGATCCTGAGCCTTAATGCACGTGCTGAACTTCACACAGGACTGCTTGGCTAGAAAAGACAAGAGACTCTGTAGGAATGAGAACTCGAGGCAGAGGTGATCTCTTTCATCAGACCAACTACATTATTGCAAAAAAACTCTTTTAATTGCAAGCTTTCGAGCACAAGCACCCTTCTTCAGGCATAGGAGAAAAGCCTGTAAAAGTTCTCCTAGGTAGAAATGAAAGTACAGGAGATTTACCACACCTTCACCTCTCCTATGAACTTTCATTGCTACCTAGGAGAACTTTTACAAGCTTTTCTCCTATGCCTGAAGAAGGGTGCTTGTCCCCAATTAAAGATTTTTTTTGCAATAATCTAGTCGGTCTGATGAAAGATATCGCCACCTCTACCACGAGTTCTCATCCCCTCTGCCTCTGGACCAATACGGCTACAACCTGGATAAGAGACTGTGTAAGCATTTGCAGAATTAGGACTTTAGTGATTCATCCTACGTCAAGGCGCCCAAACCAGCGTGCGGCGTCCCACGAAACAAGCTCAACCCGACTTTGGGAGGACAGGGCACGTAAGACTCGCAACTCAACTTCCACTGAACTTGCTCCTCCAAAGTGCCGCTCACCTACAGCATGGGGCCGGCTTCAAACACTGCCGAAAGCACAGGGTTCGGAGCCACTCAGCAGAGAGAGACAGACGGCTGTTTGATCCTGGGGACGTGCTAGCTGAAGGGTTCGGGCTCCAAACGCCCCGCAGGGTTTAAAGTCTGGATCCGACATCTTCCAACTCGCGCCCCTTGGGAATTTCTAGGCGAACTTTTTAAAAAAAGACCGAGCTGGGAACGTTCACCTGAGACTTCGGTCTTATTCCAAGCCGTGCGCATTTATTTTCTGTGTCTGCGAGCGCTGAATAACCGATACAAAGGAGCCTGCCCTCCCATCATACAGCACAGAAATGCCCACTGCTTTCAAACTGTGTAGTAATACTCTAAAAAGGTGCCTTAAAAAATGACACTGCGGGGCTCCCCATTCATCCTCTCTCAACGGCTTTCAGAGCAGATTATCTTTAGATTTGTAAAGAGCAACTTCCAACGCTGCACGCTCAAAATGGACTCTGAAAACCCAGCCGCAGCCTTTCCGCCTCCAGCAACCTTCACCCTCCAGGTCCCTCCGGCATCGTATTGTCTGTCCGGATTAAAGCTCCTCTTAGCATCAAACATATCAGCACTTAAATAAATGCCAACAATGGGCATCGTTGCTGGAGTCCGGCCGACGTTTCAGCTCGGGAGCAGGGCGGATCGCAGGTCGCTTCCCCCCCCCGGCTGCACGGGCAGCAACCAAGAGCCCGGTCCTGCAGGCGCGCGGACCCCAACGCCGACGCGCGACCCCGCGGGCGTCAGCCCAGCTCCAAGCGAGCGCGAGCGTTTGGCCAACGCGCGTCCGGTCCCACGACCGGGCTCGGGGCTTTCACGCCCGCTGTGCTGACAAAGCCGTCTAGGAGCCGGCGTTTAATCGAGACGGGAGCGACCCTTCGAACCACAGCGGCTCGGACGCACACGCGTGTACGGCACGTATACACGCCACGATTCCTCCCCCTCGGGGGGGGGGGGTGATTTCTGAAAAGGCAAGCACGAAAACCACGGCCGCCAGGCACATGGGGGGGGACCCCCGATCGCGCCCCCACCGGAAAGCGGGAGGGTGGGACTCGTTTTCGGTGTCGAGCGGGGCGCCCCACGCCTCGGCGCACGCGGCTCTTCTGGAAGGGTCCTTCGCGTCGCCCCGCACCTGCGCGCGTGCAAGGTGGCGCGCCGGCCCGCCCTGAGGGCACGGGGATGGGGACGGGCGCCCTGAGGGGAGGGCAGGGCGGGGCGGGGCGGGGCAGGGGGGGCTCCCACCTTGCGGTGCTTGTCGGCGAAGGGCAGCGCGAGCCAGGGCATGGCCCGCAGCGCCTCCTGCCACTGCGGCTGCTCCTGCTCGGCCGACACGAAGACGATCTCGAGGCGCTGCGCCCCGCCGGCCGCCGCCTCGGCCCGGAAGCGCCCGTAGAAGGCGGCCAGGCTGGCGCCGAGCGGCGCGCACGGGCCGCCCAGGCTGCAGCCGAAGTAGAGCCCCACGAGCGAGACCCCGCGGCCGCCCAGCGCCGACACCGGCACCTCCTCGCCGTCCGCGCCCACCAGCGCCTCGCCCAGCACCTCCGCCAGCGCCGACGACGACGACATCCCGCCGCCGCCGCCGCCGCCAAGCGCACGGGCGCACGGACGGACGGACGGACCCAGCCGCGCCGCGCCGCGCCGCGCCGCGCCGCCCGCCCGCTGCCAGCCAGGGGGCGCTGCGCTCCGCCGCCCCGCCCCGCCCCCGGGCACGCCCCCGCGCGGGGACACGCCCCGCCCCCGCCTCCGAGCAGGCCGCCGTGGGTCCCCTCGTGCCCCCGCCTGGCGCGGGTCGGGAGCGGCCCGCGGGCCTGTCTCAGCCGCCTCCCTCCCTCCCCCGAGGGGCTGCCGGACGGGCTCCTAAGTCCCCTAGCGCCTCCTCCTTGCCCTTGAAAGGTTCGGAGAGAGGCTCCCCAGTCCCCTGGGCCTGCCTCAGCCTCCTCTCGCGCCCCGCCGCGAAGGTCTCCGGGCTTTCGGGTGTTCTTGTTTGCCGAGGGGAGCACGTAAGGGCCGGTTTGTTGCTCAACCCGTGAGTTTTCCGAACCGTGGCCCCGGTGCAGTTCGGGATAGGAAGAGAGGAAACCCACGGTGCCTTGCTGGCTTAGCCCCGGCTGGACGTAGCCAAGGCTGCGGCCTCGGTGCGGCGGGCACAGGGCCGTATTTCTCTCTACCCCGGAAACTGCTGGTCAGAAGAAAGTTCGGCCCAAGCCTCTGGAGCCTAGCTAGGCCGTTACCTCTTTCTTGCCTAAAACCTGCGTGCGCGGCCGTGCAAAATAATCCTACGTTTCGACCACAACTGTCAACGCCCGGAGCCGGGCCGCCGGCCCCGTATCCCGGGGACGCTGGCAACTAGAAGTCGCGTGAAGCCAAGCGCTCGAGAGGCACGACGGCGTTAGCAGAAGGTCCCGTCATGTCTGCGACCAAACACTTGTTTTCCAAACGATGTTTATCTCTTGCTCGGCTCCGGAGGCAAACGCTGTCACGCCGGGCGTCGGAAAGGGAAACCAGCTGTACGCAGAGGTCAGAGCTGACCCCGCCGCGCGGCTCCGCTGTCCGTCTGGCAGCAGCACAAGCGGAAACGACGCGGAAACAGGGACACGCAAACTGGACGTCCCAAACGATTTGCTTCCCAGGCAGATCCCTGCACAGCCGGAGCGCTCGCTGCGGGACTGGGACCCGCGTGCCGGGTCCTGGGCTCCGTCTCCACCAGCTGAGCATCTTCCCCAAAGACGAAAACGTGCCGCGGCCTGACGGTCCACCGGGCTACGAGACAAAGGCCTACCCGTTTCTGTAACTAATGGCGCGCAGGCAAGTGGTGTCGCAGCTCCCATCTGCGACGTCCCCGCCCTCGCGGCCAGGTACCTATCTCGAGACAAGCGGACTGAGCACAGCCTTTGCTAGGAGTCTGGAGCAGGGCTCGCGTTCACGCCCCTGGAGCCCTAGCAGGGCCTCGCTCTGCCGCCACACTCACGCTTCCCCGATCCACTGGCCCATAAAAGCTTATGAGGACTCCAATCCTACTTGTTTTAAAAAATATACATATAGTTATATACACACACATACATATATGATAGCAGATGTGTATGTATATAGGTATATATATAGAGAGAGAGAGTTATATACATACATCCAGTATCACAAATTTTCCGTCACACCCTCAAACCACATTAAGAAACACGCTTCTCAGGCCCTCAGCACGGCAGTGATCACCCAGACCTCACCAGCAGGACACATACGCGTGGGAACGGCCCCACTGACTTCACTGGGCTGATTCAGCTGAGCAAGTGTAAGCAGGTGTGTAAGCATGTGCCAAATCCAGTCCAAAATAAGGCTTGAGCTCCCTAAGTTTTTGTCTCCCAGGTTTAATCATTTCGGCCTATGACTTGCACACTCGTATGCTGTGTGAGAGGAGCACAGACACACGTTTCACAGCTTTATCCCTTTCCACTTCTAACAAGCCCCTGAAACGGGTAGTTTCCAATTGCCAGCTGCTGCGAAGAACTTCCCTAAAGTAACGACACGTTGTTGGTATGCTGTTCGTTCGGCTGCATACTGTTGCTGTTCTCAGTTATACTTCAAATTGGTGTGCAGCATCCAGAACACCGCGGGGGGAGGCGGGGGTGTCTTTTTAAATCAAATTATTATTCTCATGATTATTATTACAGCATCACCACCTTTCTTGTCTTCTGCCAAGACTTGCTCCCTAGAGGTGATTCAAAGGAGATGTGTTTTGTGTTGTATCTATTTGCTCTGCTGTCTTCCTGATCGAGGGAGTGGGACTCTTCAGGGCAGGAAATATGTTTTTCAGTCAACACCCCAAAGCCTCTGACAACGTTCTGTGTAAGAAGGAGAAATGGTTTTTCTTTTGATCGCCGTCAATTATTTTGAGCCCTGTGTTCAGTGAATCAAGTTGGTGCGCTGCAGAGACAGAGCAGCTGTTTCCTCACTCGCACAAATACAATTAACACTACTGCAGACGGTAACTTTGCAGGTGTGAGCAAAGGGACTGACTCTAGTAGGACGATTCACACGAGCACAGTTACACCAGTGCTTGCAGGCCCCGGTGCCACAATGTGCACGGCCCACAGTGCTCACGGCAAGATCAAAACAGACGTTGCTAATCTGCATTGACAGAGAAGGATGGAACAGGCAGGAAGCCAACAAAGACTTCTAAATACACTAATTTCCTGTTCTTAAAGGGACACTGTCAGCTTGAATTTTTCAAATGAATCTGAGAAATCCCCAGCCTCTTTTTTTTTGTGCACCACAATTTTTTTTCTTTCAAACAAAAACTCCATTTAAATAAGTCTTTGCAGAGGTTTTTGTAAGAACAAGAAAGAAGCTGACTGCTTAAGAAAGTGCCCGAGGGAATGAACAAAATAAAATTATACAAAGTGCTGTCAAACAAAACAGAAGAAAATCAGAAGTCAGTTCTCTTTTTCCCCAGCTATCGCTAACTCTTTTCAGTGCTGGTGACCGTGGCCGTTATCTGGAACAACGGTCTCAGAGAGAGGTGAATGTCAAGTTGACGGTGTCCTGTTCAAGCCAGTGAAGGTGTCCTAGGGTAAAATAAATAAATAAATAAATACTGGGAATAAGAAGTTATCAGTACAGTTAATGAGGTTCAAGTGACATCTAGCGGCCGCAGACAGCAGCTGAGTGGAGACGGGACTGGAAAATACTATAACTATAACCATACATTTCATACCTGAACGGAAAAAGGAGTCGCAGTCCGAGGTGAGGTTGCCAGCACGTCCTTCTTGGGCTCTTTCACACCTACGTTTTGCACAAGCCTCAGACCAGTTGTGCCAGAAGCCACCCAAAATGGGCAGGTAGGAAGATAGGTGGAAGCTAAGGAGAAGGGGAGAGGAGCAGGCAGTAGGAGACCCCTTGGTGGCTGAGGGAGGGGACAGGTCACTGGATCTCAATTATCAGTATGTAAATATTTGTAAATGACCATCTGATCATCTTGCCTTTGCAGATGGGCCCCAAACAAACTCCACGATGCAAGCAACCCCAGCCTCTCAGGAGATTAGACTATGAACTTTGAGGCCCCAGGCCACCTTTGTCTCTAGGAGACAAGTATCCGTTTCCGTCGCTGGAGACCTGGCTTTCCAAGTGCCAGCAAGACTGGCGCTTTTTCATAGATTTCATAGACATTAGGGCTGGAAGGGACCTCAGAAGATCGTCGAGTCCAGCCCCCTGCCCCAGGGGCAGGAAGTCAGCTGGGGTCATAGGAGCCCAGCAAGATAAGCATCCAAATGTCTTGTTGCCAAACAAAATGAATACAAAATCTCCCAAACCACAAGAAACCCTCCCTCAAAAGCTCCCCAAAATGCAGATCAGCATCTTAAAACTGCCTTTTGCTTTCTAACTGTGCTTGTGAGCAAGCAGTCACCAAAGAGGAGGAAATACAGGGATTAAGACCAGTGGATCCATGCATGAGGCTCCGTCTTTGGCAGTGCACTAGTTCAGGATGCAATACTGGCCATTGTGCAGCTACACTGATGTGATATGTGCGTCTATTCAGCAATGTGGATAGATGCTACAGAGAGGCAGCTGATGGGGAAACAACATATGAAGCTGCATAACAGTATTGATGCCCAGGGCCCTGATCCTGCAAACAGATCCGTACAAGTAGGGATACCTGGGCTAGCAAGAAGGGGTACCTTGTGGCTGCAGGGCTCTGCCTGCATAGACTTGACTGCAAGATCAGGGTTCAAGACGTTGAGTCTCCAGTCTTAGATGACTGATGTTGAAGTGCAAGCAGGCACTGCAAATAGATTTTGAATTGTCCATTCTGGGCTGTATAGAAAGTTTATACTTGTTGCTGCTTTATTGTTTCTGCCAGGGAAAAGGAAGGTGAAAGACGTGATTTATCCATATCAATTCAGGCAAGTAAAATAAATTACTAGCCTCAAAAACAACAGTTGAAGGTTGCTTTTAAGTAGAAATGGCTAAATCACCACAGCACCGAGGATGAGAGAGAGCTGGGCGAAAGCTTCCAATGCATCTAACAAAGAGGAGAAAAATCCTTGCTGGTTCCAGTTTTTACAAAAGGCTGAAGTCCAGGACCACGTGGTAAACACACACATGCAGCTTCAGGCCCAATCTCTATGCAAATGTTGTACCTGCGTGTCTGCAGATGCACCCCAGTGAGCTAGTGAGTCTTCAACAGCGCACACAAAATGCAAGGACTGTAGATGCAAATTTAGACGAGAAATTTCACATGGGACTTCCCAGGCAGCCCGGGGCCCTCTGCCTTTTTGAAAGTCGGGCCCACTGCCTCTGTTCTTCTTCATCCGCTCCCTTCAGTCTTCCTATTTCCTGCTCTTCCTTCCGAATCTCAATTCATCTTCTTTTAAGTGTTTTTTTTGTGCTGACGTTTTCCATCGGACTAGTTTTCCTTCCTTTGCAAATGCCTCCGTTATTAGGTTCTCTAAAACCCTTTCTTCCAGATGTTTTGATTTTGAAAGTTGGCTCCTCTTCCCTACCTGTCTCATTTTCAAGGGACACCTTCAACAGGGAGTTAGCACAAATTATCTTCTAACCCTTCCCATTTATTTACTCGTTCTCCCATTTAGTGGACTGTTCTGATGCGAGTTGGCTGGCACAGCAGAGGGTACGAGGTGGACCTCAAATAAGCTTCCTGCAACAGCCTCTCCTTATTTTTGCCCATCTCTTTCCAGTTTCCTCTTCCATCTTCTTTTCCACCCATTTCTCCCTCTCCCCTAGTATTTCAAGAAAGCTTCAACACTTTCCTCGCAGCTGGGCAACTGTTGGCCCCTAATACAACTTTTGCATGGCGCATACATTCACATCCAATGCAACATGCCTATAGGCTTGATGACGGCACTTTTTGGCCCATGTCTGGGAAGAGGAGGCAGCTGTGAGGCAATGACAAGTTTGTGCTGTGTCCCTCAGAGTGAACCCCAAGACGTCTGCATGGGGAAAATGATCAGATCAACTCACGTGTCCCATTTAGACGTGTCCCCGTTCTGGAAGGAGTGCGCTGTTTGTGCTAGCAGTAATGATCCCAGACTGCAGCAGCTTCCATTTCACAAGAGAGCGTGTATACAGAAAGCTATCCTGCTCATTCCCCCATGTTGATAGGCTCCAAAACCTGGGGATAGGCTCCATGCCCATTCCAGGGACTCGTTGTTGCTTAAATCAAAACCAGCTTGATTCCCAAAAGGCTCTTTACTGTGGGACTGTGCGCGAGCCCGAGCTCCGAGCTGCAAAAACCTAGTGCAACGGGAAGGGGATTTTTCACGGCCTCTGGATGTCAGCCAGCATCAGGGCCCCTTCAAAGAAAGGGGCGCTCTCCAAACAGTTAAGCGTCTGCCATAAACCTATTGTCTCCTGACAGTCCTCTCATTTGGTAGCTCTTAATCTGAAGGGTTCCAGACACGGTACATTTGTGGGTTTTAGTTTTTCTAACGGGATCTCGGCTGTGGCTCAGGATGCGGATCGTGCGCGCCTAGGGGAAGCCCTGACAAGCCATCAGACATCAGATCTGCAGGCAAGAGGCCAAATCCTGCTTGTGCAGTGGTGTAAATTAGAGGAAGCCCAATGTCTCCAGCACCAGCATGCTTGATTAGGGAAGTGCACCCCAGCTGCTGAAATCAGCTGCAAGAGGCCAGACCATTTACATGCTCCAGTCGGCTGACAGGGGCAGGCATAAACTCCTTTAAACAGGAATACCTCAGGATAATAGCCCCAGGAGCGCGGGGCCAACTCCAGTGCAGGTGTAAACCTACTGTGCTGCAGCCAGTGGGGGGGCCGGACCCGCTGCAGGGCTGTTTCCCAGCTGGTGTTGCAAGAGACACAGCACAGGCACGCACACGCGTTGTTCTCACGGCGCGGCGCGGCGCGGCGGGGCGGAGCGCACGTGCGGGCGGAGCATGGCCGGAGGGGTGCGGGCGCTGCGCCGCCTCGTGCCGCCGGGCGCCTGGCGGGAGAGCCGCGAGCTGGGCAGGATCGCGGGGCCCGTGGTGAGCGGGGTCGGGCACACGCGGGGCCGGCCCGCGCCGGAGCTGGGGCGCAGGAGGGAGGGGGATCCGCACCGGGTTGCTGCCCTCCCCTGGCCCCGTCCTATCCCATCCCATCCCATCCCATCCTCTAAGCACGGTCTCTCTCTCTCCAAAAGAGGCCTGGCTCCCTTCCCTGGAAAGGCAGGATGTAGCAGGCAGGGGCCAATTAACCCCCATTAACCCCCGGCCTCGGTGGGGATGACAGTGACCTGCACCCTTTCCCCCCCAAAGCAACCACGGGGGCCGCTCATCTGTGTGAGCCTGGCGGGACTTGGAAGAGCAGGGCTGGCTGATCAAAGCGGCTCGGGACCGGCCTTGCAAATCCTCCGGGTTTGGTTCCTTTCTGTGTTGGAGCGGTAGCACTTGGAGATGTGTCGCGGCGGTTTGCTCCGGTGGCTGCCTAACCGCCCCCTTCCAGGACACCGCTCGGAGGCTCATAACTGGAGAAGGGAAAGAAAAATCAAAGTTCGGGTTACTGCTGCGTCCAGAGGTCAAACTCCGGCTAAGGGTGTCCGGGCGGGAGAGGGGCTGCCACGCCGCTTTCTTGGACCACGGCAGAAATTCAGCCCGCGGCTGCCAGCGCAGCCGTGCCAGGGACCCGGCTCTGGGCTGCCAGCCGCGTGCGTGTGCACGTGCGTTCGGGGCGGGCGGTGTTTATTGCTCAGTGGTAGCAGCTGGAGCGCAGTGGCAACTGCCGCCTGCAAAGGAGCAGGCTAAACTTAGCATGAAGCGCTAAACTCCTTACTGAATCCATTTTAAATGATCACTGTGGGAATGCCAAGGCTGGTTCTCCTTGGGTAACGTCCCTCACGCACTTCCTCATTCTTTTCCCTCTGCTAACACCCCTGTGACTCCAAAGTCTGCCCATACCTGGCCCGCTTGGCAGCTGCCGCTGCATGCCCCTCATTGCAAGCCCATAGGACTTGTCCGCACTTGAGAGTTCGTTTGCATTTCAGACAGCCAGAATGACTCCAGAGCAGCTGTGTTTCCCGGAAAAAAAAAAGGCTTTGTTCCTGTTCAATTTAACCCACTTCAAAAAGAAAAGAAAAGCGGGGGGGGAAGGAAGGGGTCAGTCCTTCCTTTTGCCTGATTGTTAAGATGGGGAGAACCAGACCCTGCTCCCAAGACTCCCAGTAAGTTTGTACAACATCCAGCACAGCAGGGCTCCCATAACACAAACCAAAGCCGTCTCGGAGCTGGGGCCTGCCTGAAACTGCATTTTTGATATTTAATTTTTTGAAATTTTGTGTTCAAGGCCAAATCAGAGCCAAAGTCTCTCAACTGGGCAGAGCTCAATCATTCTGGTCTGTGTGGCGCTACCACCAGCAAGTATCCTACCTCCCAGGTGCTTCAGATACTCCCAGATCCATGGCAGGCATCTTTCCCTGGAGGGTTTGGGGTTTGAATGCCCCCTGGTCTCACTTACCCGTAGCCAAAAGGCCGAAGGAGCAAGCTAGAGGGAAAGCCGGAGAGCCATCCCCCCTCACCATAAACCATCTTGAACCCAAAACCTGAACCTGGAGCTCCTGATGCATCAGTCTTCCTGGCCATGCCGGCCTTGCTCTGGCACGGTTATCCCCCCTTCACATTTCCTTCCGTTTCCCTCCCAGTTCCTGGCCCAGCTCCTGGTCTTTCTGATCGGCGTGGTCAGCTCCATATTCTGTGGCCATCTGGGGAAAACCGAGCTGGATGCCGTGACGCTCGCCGTGTCCGTACGTATCGTTCTGTTGCTTTTAATGCTGGCGTTGTAACTCGGCCCACCTGGGAGCACCGTTGGCTATAACACTGACCACGCGTGTCGTCTCCAGGGTGCTATCCCTGCAGTTCCAGCCGCTGATACCCGGGAGGGTAGAACGGTGGTGGTGGGGAGCCAGGTTAGGTATTTATCCCAAAGTCTGTTCCCTCCAACTTCAAGTCACGCCACCGTGTCCTTTATAGAGCCCTGCCAGAACAGCGTGTGGGTGCAGAGAGTCCTCTCGAAGCCTTTGCTACTTTAGATGATGGGAACTTTGAAGCAGAAGAGGGGGGAGATGCTATATAAAGCGGCCTTAATGGACATTACTTGGGGGGGGGGAAAGGGACACTTCCAGGCACCGAGACCAGCTCGGCAGTGTCACCCAGTGGCCACACACACCCACACACCGCTGCAGATGGCTGGCTTTCCTCTCCTCGAGTTATTTCCCTCCCTCCATGTTTCTTTTCCAGGTCATCAACGTCACCGGCATCTCCATCGGCTCTGGCTTAGCCTCAGCATGCGACACCCTCATGTCGCAGGTAGGTAACAGTCCTGTGGCTTCCCTTCTTTCTCCTGCCCCTGGGTCTCGAGCCTGGGAAGCTCTGTCTTGGGGTAAGAAGGCTGAGAACTGAATTCATCAGCATCTGACCCTCCTATTTGGATGCAGACCTTGGCTTGGCAAGGCAGCAGGACCTTGCCCTCTGAGCACCTTTGTCTCTGCTCACCTCCACCACTGCCTGGACCTGGGGTGGGGAAAGGAAAGCTGACTGGCCATATCGTACCCAGGGGAGGGAGTGCTAGAAAGTCACGTGCCGCCTCAGCCCCATTCACTTCGCCCTCTTTAATCGCCCGCCGTTGCTTCCCGCTGACCAGAGCGCAAAGCCGCTGCGTAAGTGCCGCTGGTAACTCATGCCTCTGCTTCTTCCTCAGACGTACGGCAGCAAGAACTTGAAGCAGGTGGGCACCATCCTGCAGCGCGGCATCCTCATCCTCTTGCTCTGCTGCTTCCCCTGCTGGGCTGTCTTCATCAACACCGAGAAGATCCTGCTCCTCTTCAAACAGGACCCAGACGTCTCCAGGTCTGGCAGCAGATCCCATCTCACACCAGCTCTGATTTGGTCCCTTCTAGTGCAGACAGCAGGTCCGTCTGGGACTGAAGCGTCCCCGCTAGGCCTGCAGGAGACCCTGTGAGCCGAGCAGGCAGCGGGAGCAGTGTTAGGTGTTAAAGAGCCAGTATTAAGTCCCTAGCAGAAGCTAAGAGCTGACCAGGACTTCATGCCCCACCGTCTGCCTTTGGTCCCTCTGGGTCATGAGTCGTGACTGAGTCAGGCTGGTGGACCGGTGAGGCGAGGGAGAGCGCGCTGTGCGGTATGCACCCTATGAAGAGGATGGTGATTGCTAAAGATTTGCTCCAGCGCTGTACTGAGAGAGACCTCCACGGACTTAATTTCTGAGCCTCTTGCCTACAACATCTATCCCCTCCACATCCCCCCAGGCAGGGATTGAGGGTGCGGCTGAGAAATGCCCTTCATTTAAGGCCAAGCGGATTCTTGACAGCGGATGTGCTTGGTTTGGCTCTTCCATTACTGTATTATTCATTGGGTGGGAACCTATTGCTTTTTTTTTTCTTTCCAGGTTAACCCAGGTTTATGTGATGATCTTCATCCCAGCTCTTCCTGTAAGTCGCCACTAAGGTTACGCTGCCTTTGTCTCGGGGTAACGTGAGGATGCCATTGCTCTATATACAATGACATTTAATCTCAATGCAGCCTGCCAGAAGCTACAGTGCCCAACATGCAGCTGCCCTTCTAGCCCCACTACTTGTCATTGCGTGCTGGTATCTGGAGAACGTTCAGCAGTTTGCTTTTCATTCCTAATGTTACGGGCTCAGCCAGCGGTCACTAGTGAACAAAACAAGCCTCGGAGTAGCAAGCTCCTGGTGCTAATTTGTCCAGTGCAGGCAGGGAGCCTGCGGGCTGGGGGCAACTGGCTTTCTCTGACAGTAAAGCTAACTGGCTGCTGCACCTGGGCGCCAGTGGTTTCCCCAGGACTTTGCCTGGTTACGGCAAGGAGCACGCTACGGGGAGACGCGTGCATGGTTAAGGCAGCTCTAACGAAATGTCATCCGACTGTTTTTCAGGCTGTGTTTATGTACCAGCTGCAGACAAAATATCTGCAAAGCCAGGTATTGTGGGATTATTTGGGCTGTGGATTTGAATTTCCTCGAAGGTCCTTGTTAAAGCAGGAGACCTCAGTTCATCCCCTCCCTGTGGAGGCTGGGGGGAGAAGCATTGCACAGCAAACGCACCTTGCATCAGCTCCTGGGAGTATGGGGAGCACATTACCTTTCAGCCCACCCCATCCCCTTCCAAGACGGGAACAGCTCTGGGTGCTCCAGGGGAGCTGGTCAGATCTCTTTGGCTGCCAAAATGAGGCGGCCCAGTGCGTGGCCTGGAGAGGGTGATGGGAAACCCGTGCCTATAGACACTCCACGCTAACATGCATTTTTGTGACATGCTGGAGCTGAATGGAAACTCTGCTGGAGCAGAGATTGATCTCCTGCCTGGCCTTCTCCTGGAGGCTTGATTTCCCGAGACTAGCCGTTGGAAGCAGTGCCCAGGTTCCTTCCTGGCCAAGGGGCTGTGTCTGGCTGCGCTGCTGGGGAAGTGCCTCCTAAGGTCTCGTCTTTGTTTGCAGGCCATCATCTTGCCACAGGTGGTGACGGGGGTTGCAGCCAATATCCTCAATGTGGGCATGAACGCCCTGTTCCTGTATGCGATGAAGCTGGGAGTGGTGTAAGTCTGAGCAGGCAGAGCCATGGGTAGCCACTCAGTGAGGTTTAGCAGAGATCTGGGGGCTTGTCAGACCCAGGGCCACGGCTGCTCTTCTCTTGCAGATGCTCCCTGACTTCATAGCTGTAGGTCTGCCCTGGGGTGCTGCCAGCCTTTGGAGTGGGGAAGGGTTGAACCCTCTGAGTGGAGAACGGAGTATCCGTTTGGGAGGGCGCAGGCAGCCTGGCTGGTGCAAAGGCGTACGTGCTCCTGGCAGCCAGGGGTGGAGGAGACACCAGTACAAGGGAAGGAGGGGAAGTGCCACGTGTGACCAGCCTGTTTCTCCCTGCAGGGGCTCTGCCTGGGCCCACACGGTTTCTCAGTACACCCAGATGATTCTCCTCTTCTTGTACATGCGGTGGAGGAAAATCCATGCGCGGACCTGGGGAGGTAAAGTATGTCTCCGTCCAGTTCCTACATTACTTGGCTGATCCTGCGATGGGTGGATGCCCAGGCACTGGCTTCTGTAGGATCCAGCCCTGTGTAGCGTGGATACAATGGATATCCTCAGGTAGCAGCTCCTGTCTCCCTGAATGAGACAAATCCTAAGTGCTTAGCATACGGGTGGTGCCTTAGCTCAAGCCTGACCTGGGATGCAAGCTCATTCTTGGCCATCTTATACCAGTGCATGCACTGACGACTGATAGGGCTGGGCTTTGGCCCCTGGGATGCTGCCTTGTGCCCTGGTTTCTGCAGGCTGCACCCTGCTACAGCTCACAGCATCCTGTGTGGGTCAGGAGAGGCATCTGCTTCCTCCTGACTGATTGCTGCCTTGCTACAGGCTGGACCTGGGAGTGTCTGCTGGAGTGGGGCTCCTTCATGCAGTTGGCCATGCCCAGCATGCTTATGATGTGCATTGAGTGGTGGACCTTCGAGATCGGGAGCTTCCTGGCAGGTGAGCTAGCAGAGTCCCGTGCAAACGCCCTCTCCCTTCTCTGCTCCCACGGAGGTCTCCTAGTGCTGGCGACCCTCACGCCTTGCTGAGCAGACCTGGATGGTGTCTCTGGCCTGCAGTCCCCCCCTGGATTCTGTGGGTGGGTCCTACAGGGCTCCCTGCTTCTGTCAAACCAAAGCCCCCGCCAGGAACGAAGCTAATTGTAGTGATGGTTAAAAGTTGGCTGTGGCAATTCCCTTCTAGGTCTGATCAGCGTGGTGGAACTAGGGGCTCAGTCTGTCATCTATGAACTGTCCAGTGCCGCATACATGGTAAGAGCTCAGGCCTGCTTGCAAGGAGCACTAGTGGCTGGAGTAGGAGCACGGAGAGCGGAAGAGGTTCCCAGGCAGCCTAAGGATGTGGGCTGGGGTGTTCGTGGTGCCAGACTACGCTCCATTTTCCTGCTAGGGCATAGCCAGACTGCAGTAGGGCACTGCCTGCCCCTGCCCCTGCATGCTTGGAGCATGGATGAGCAGATCACTACTCGCGCTCTGTCCAACCTTCCCCTCCTTCCTGCCCAGGTGCCCCTGGGCTTCAGCGTGGCTGCCAGTGTCCGCGTGGGCAATGCCTTAGGATCGGGGGATGCAGAGCAAGCGAGGACATCCTGTATCTCTGCGTTGCTGTGTACAGGTGGGACCATTCCTCTAGCTAGTGCCTGCTGGCCTGATCTACCCTGCAAGAATTTCCCTTCCCTAAATTCTTGGGTGGCTTAAGGCAAAAATGCCTGAAGGGCCCCATGAACAGCGGGGCTCTGTGTGGGGCACTTTCACCCCGGCAGGGATGGTCCCTCCAGCGGAGATCGTGATCCCAAGCAGCACAGGAGAGGAGCAGAACGTGGGCCCTGTGTTAATCAAACTGCCTGGCTCTTTCAGGAGTGTTGGGTGTAGTGGTGGCCACCTTGTTGGGGACCCTGAAGGACGTTGTGGGCTACATCTTCACCACTGACAAGTGAGTCATCCAAGTCCATTCAGGACAATTCTTTACCTCTTTCAAAGAGCTGTTCCACACACGTAGGGAATTCGTGCTATTCAGTCACAGTCCGGAAGGGACATCGCAGTGCCAGTAACTAAGGAGCTGGCCCAAAGCCCATCGATTTCCCATGGACTTCACCGGGCCTGTGTGTGGCAACAAGCATCCGAACTAGAGTTCATTCCCCCCTCGTAGTCAGGCCGCCCCGCTCCCCTGCAACCCTAAGTGACAGCCACGTGCCTTTCTCCCAACAGAGAGATCGTTACCTTGGTGTCTAAGGTGATGCTGCTCTTCGCTCCCTTTCACTTGTTTGATGCGACGGCAGTGAGTATTTCCGTGCACCCGGCAACCTCCTCTGCGAGCTTGACCGCAGTCACGTTGCTTATTCAGCAGTCTTGGTTCCTCTGACTCTTGCAATCTGTCAAAACACAAGTTTAATATGCTATGCAGTCATGGTGCAGCTGAAAGTAGCGGCCGGTGATATTCTGGAGCAATCTCAAACTCCGTAGTGGTTGCAGCTACCACCAAGGCACCCCAGATCTCACCATTATGGGTTAATAATCTGTGGTCAAAATCACAGTCCAAGATTGAGTGGTTGATGTTGGGAATCAAGGCGCCGAGACACCCAGCTCGGTGTTCAGAGGAGCTGGCTGTCCTCCAACACCCACAGCACCTGGGTATGACCTTCTGCCTGCTACTCGGTTTATACCTAGTGATGTCCTGCCCCGTGGATGGGCTGCAGGGGGAACGGACACCATCACAGCAGCGTAGCTGAATCTCACACGCACATGCACGTGCTCACGTACAGCCACTAAGGACACAGTCGCACAAGTTGTTGTGAACGGAGGAGAGCAGGGTTTTATGGCATGCTGGCAGCTCTGCAGTAAGTGCCCAGGTGCTCACACTTACAAACGAAAGTCAGGCTGCATCCCACCCCCCCTGAACGAGCCATAAGCAACCACACTTTAGCACTCAGGTAGAGGGGAGAAAACCAAGTACACAGGCAGCTGAAAGGGATGTGGGTGCACAAATCAGCTGCTCCACCTCTTGGTATCTGGGTGGCTTTAGCTTCATGATTCATTCATCAATCATCTACTCTGCATACTGGAGTAGCAAGGACCCTTCTATCATAGAACTCTTGGGAGGGAGACTGAACAGGACTGGAATCGAGGCTGGCTTCACGGGGTAACGCAGCAGCCTCAGCCCATCTTAAATTGTCTCAAAGCTGCACTTTCCCCGCCAGGGCTGCGTTGCTGCCTGCCAGGTGCGGCAGGAGCAGCTGTGCTGCGCACTGACTCTGCTCTCTGTCCTCATAGGCGACCTGCGGTGGTGTGCTGAGGGGGACGGGGAAGCAGAAGTTCGGGGCCATCGCCAACGCTATCGGATATTATGCCATCGGGTTCCCGCTGGGAATCTCACTGATGTTCGCCGCAAAGCTTGGGGTGCTGGGTACGTGTGCCGTGAGCAGGCCTGGTGCTGAACATCCGACACGTATGGGCCACTGCTCATGGCAGGGTGAGATCCTGGCCCTGGTGAAGTCAGGGCAGCCGTTTCTACTGGCTGCGGCGCAGGGAGAACCGACTGTTGTAGGTGTACGCTGACCAGAGCCCTGTTTCAGCAAACCACGCGCTTCGGCTTTGCTGGCTCCCAGAAGGCTCAAGCCCGGGCTAGAGCATTTAGCTGAACGTGGGCTCAAATAGGCATCTGCTTTCAATAAGAGCGTGGAGTAGATAGCAGTGTAACTCCAGCATACGGATGGGGGCTTCAGTCCAGCGCCTCAGGGAACAGACAGCAAAGCAGATTTTGCTGTTGCCTGTATACATACAGCATGACCCACCATAGAAAACCAGCTATGTCCATGTGGTTGCAGTGGTGTGAATTCACTGGAGTTACTCTGGGTTGCACCTGGTAACCGAGCAGGACACGGCATGGTGTCTGTCCTGTGACAAACGCACGACGACTTGGGCCCAAGTATAGCTGCAGGCGGGGTCAGCCAAAGGGTTTTCAAGGTTGCTGATGGGAATCCACGTCTGCTGGACGACGAGGTCCATGACGGGGCTTGATCAGGACTTGTGCATCTCTAGTTTGGGAACGAAGTCCCAAGAAGTGAAATAGCTGCAGAGTGAAATCCAGATCCCAGGGAAGGCCAGGGGATCTGGCTGAGCTGGACTCGGGTGCAAGGACCTCCATCAGGGGCCTTCAGATAACTGACTCCGATTTCCCTTTGTTCCAGGCCTATGGGTGGGACTGATCGTCTGCATTGCTCTGCAGGCCACTTCCTTCTTCATCTACGTCCTGCGCATAGACTGGAAGAAAGCTGCAGAGGAGGTAAGGCTCTTGCAGCCCACTAGTCTCGTCCAGAGGCTCTGTGCCGGCTCCTGAGCCAGTGCCACATTGCACAGCTCCGCGGGCGCGCAGTGTTGTGAAAGCACAATCTGTCTCTTCCTCTTCCCTGCTTGAAGAAGTGTGTTTTGCTGGGCGTGAGCATATGCAGTTCACGCCTTGAACCGAAGGAGTCAGCAGAAGGGCCGGGGTTCAGAGGCACTCGCTGGTTGTGATCCAGCTGAGGAGTGAAAAGCAGAGCTGGCAAAGCCAGGTCGCGGCCCACACAGCTGCCCTGTTCAGGGCGGGGCAGGACTGATCCCTGCGGAGGGTGCTGCAGCCGAGGGCCTGTGCCCCGGGAAAGGAAGCACCTTGTGCGCTCGGAGAGCAGGAGGCCGGATCTCTCGCCCCAGTCGGTGGAGCTGGGAGCGCGTTGTGTTCCCAGCTTAGCCGGACCCTCGCTGGCTGCAGTCCGCTGCTCCGTTTGGGATGGGTTTTGATGGCGTGCCCGGGCGACAGGGAGAATCCGACCCTGTTCTCTGTTTCAGGCTCAAATCCGGGCAGGCCTCCAAGTGGAAGCGGAGATCCCAGGCACCAGCAGCTCTGTGGTTCATTTGTCTGGTCTCGGTATGTGGCTGTGGGCCGGAGTCGTACACGCGGTGCCCCGAGCTCTGGAAACGCTCCCGGGCAGGGTGTGGGGAGAGGAGGAGTGCTGTGTGGGAGCTGCTCTGGCTGGCTCATGCCTGCAGGCTCTGCCCTTGCAGCAGCGTGGCCTTCAGTGGCTGCGGGGCCCCAAACGGACCCCAGGTAGCGCTGACTGCCCCGAGCTGGCCAGCAGAACTGGCCTGGGACCACTGCCCTTCGCCCCTGCAGCTGGCCGTACAGCTCGGCCCAGGCCCCGCGTGTAACACTGACCCGTCTGCTCCCCAGACTATTTCACGGCCGAGACAGAAGTGCCGGACACTGTGGTCCTGCCCGCTGCCACCTCCAGCAGCGAGAGCCTGCCGGAGCCCCAGTTCATCCCCGGAGAGGAAGCTGCCGGGCCCCTCGCTCTGCCAGGAGGCAGCGTCTCGCTGGGGAAGGGCCTGCTCCTCTGGCGCGGGCTGGCGCTGGCTGTTGCCATTGCAGTCCTGCTGGCGGGGGTCCTAGTGCGGCTCCTCATGGGCAACGGCTAAGCATAGCCACCGTGGCCAGAGACGTGACCGCTGGGACTGGGGAATGCCACCCGTGGGCAGCCGTTCTGGAGTGCCACAGGAAGGAGTGGCTGAGATGCTCCTCCATCCTGGCCCATCTCTTGGGGTCCATGGTCTGGTCACGCTGCCCATGCTAATGGGCTGGGAACGTGCCTGTGCCGCCACTGAGCAATGCTGACCCGGGGGCGTTCACCCCCTCGGTGGGAGCCTGCTGGGCCGTCGGCCTCAGCCATTTCCTGGTCCTGAAGCACTAGTTCATGTCCTGTTCTGCTGTTTGGTTTGAAGCTCGGGCTTCGTTGGCCCAGGCCCTTCGTAGGCCCAGAGACCCCATGGGGGCAAAGGCCTTTTATCTTTCACAGTTGGCTCTGGGGTGCCCCTGTAGTCTTAGCCCAGGGCTAAAGGTTGGGAAGTTGTTTCTGGGCTCAGGCAGCACTGCCTGGGGCGCGCAGACCCACCTCTGCCCACAGCGGCGTTCGCTCTTGCACTACTGTCGCTGCTCTTCTGATGCTGCAGGTTTCCAATAAACATTCAGGTTGTTGAATCTCTTGCGGGGGTTGTTGCTGTCTTATCCAAACGCTCCCACTTTTACCCCTCGATCATGCTTGTCGGCAGAAGGAAATTGGAGAAGTGGGGCTAGATCCTCTAGTGCATCCCCTGTCTGAGGCAGGATCACCCCATCCCAACCAAAATGCACGCTTCTGCTTTCTACGGCAAGGGTCTGAGAGTCGTGCAGCTGGCATCAATCACTCCCATAGGCTTCCCTCTGCTGCCAACACACTCTTCTGCTAGCGGGCACGCGCACGGCGATGACCGATACTGAAAGCAACCCAACTTTCCAAATACACTAACTCCGTCCTGCCCCAGCGAACCGCTGTCCTGCAGTAGAAGTGTCCTTGCCTGCTCCGCTCTGGACGCAGCCCAGAGCAATGCCCGCTCACCAGCCACCTGTCCTAAAGCAGCCGGTGCCCATGGCTGACTTCCCAAAGGATGGAAGTCATGTGGCTGCCACTCAGCCGCGTGTCTGACCTGTGACAGTGCAGTTCTCCTGCCGCGTTTGAATGGCACTGACTGCTGCCCAGGAAATGCAGAAACAGTGAGTAGACGAGCCCCCCAAAGCTACCTGTCCCCTCAGCTCGACTCCTCCCTCCCTGGAAAACACTCCACAGAGGAGCAGGGGTGGAGAGAGTGGGGGGGATCCTACTGCTCTACGGGATCCTGCTCACACAGGGTCAGATGGGGTGAAAGCCTTGCTTTCATCTGCCCGACAGTTTGCATTAATGGACTCCATCTCGCGCATACAGGACTCCTGTGTCGGACCTTGCAGCAGCACTTTGCTGTTCCCAGGGCGTGTGGACTTGGCCTTGCCAGGGTTTCTGCATGGAGACGCTTCCAGCGTGACCAAAGGCAAGGTCGAATGTACCAGGAAACGGGTGTGATCCTAAGGGATATAACCCTGATTATAGTACCGGCATCGTCTCTCCTGGACAACAAGGCAGATTTACCCTCTGGGGTGTTACAGACGCCCCTCTTCCCTGGCTAGGCCGTCTGGTTCAGCACGGCCCCGAGTGCTAGCTTGGGATGAGAAAGGTGATCTCCTCTGGCAGCTTCTCCCTGTGGGCTGAATTCATGGGAATGATGGTTCCCTGCTCTGCTTGGCTGAGGAGCTCCCCGGATCGGTTCCTCCGCTGCAGGGCCCTGGCCCCACCGACACTTAACTGCTACCTACTGGAAGGGGCTGGGGGAGATGCCTGACTTCACGTCCTCGGTTTTTAGTCTAAGCGGTTGTCCGGGGCTGAAGTGGGGAGCAGGGTGAGATGTAACAGCAACGATCAGGCTCCTGGCCCGAGCGCTGCGAAACCACAGTGGGCTGAAAGCAGCCGGCAGAGGCCGAGCCTCTGCCAAGGGGGCATTCGGAGGAGAGGAGGGTGGAGGTGGTGAACACGGCTGTGCAGAGAGAGGTGCCGGACTCCAAATCCATACGTAAGCCCCAAAACGCACCGAACGGGAGCGAGCGCAGGCCCGGCACCACCAGCGGCAGAAAGCGAGGCAGGGGAAGGGCGCGACAGCTCAGCTGGGAGGAACGCAGCTGCCCGTGCGGCCGGGCAAAGGCAACGGGAGAGGGTGCAGGGCTGCGAATGCCTCTGGCCCATTCACACCTCCCCGTTTCTCATTAACCAAGCTAGGCCAAAGGGAAGCCCCTGTTGCCAGCAGGCCGGTCAAGCTGGGCCAGAGCAGAGGGTTACGGAGAAGGGCAGCTGAGGGGCGAAGCCCTGGGGAGGCAGCGGCCAAGAGGCATTCGAGCGCCTGCACTCAGAGGGGTCCCTTCAGTCGCAGCCCAGCAAAAAACCGCGTGCGCCAAAAAGGCACCTGAGCCACGTCCCCGAAGCCGGGGAGCCATGTCACTGCTGTCCGACAAAGCAGGGCCCAGCGTGATGGCACGGGCCTGTGGCAGGAAGCGGAGGCCGTTGGCCAGTGGACTACAAGGAAGGCTAAGGTGCATTGCCCCTGGCAAGCCATAGTGCGGGCAGGACTCACCGTTTAATCCCAGCGCTGAAGGCCCGTCTACAGCACCGAAACCAGACCTGGAGCTCTCCCAGCCCTGCCACCGACCTCCTGCATGGCCATGGGCAAGTCCCTTTACAGCCCACCCCTACAATCCAGAGAGGAAACGCTCCAAGGCCAGGCCTGGCTCTCGCCGTGTTTGCGCCGCACCCCGATGGCAGCCGTCCTGCCAGCCTGGTACCCGAGAGCTCAGACGGGGCGGGCAGCGGGGGAGGCACATCTGGTTTCCCTCCGTCAGCCAAGTGGCCTGTGCAGCTGCGGGGCCGGCTGCCTGCTAGCAGGGTTTGGCCAGGTCCCCACGCATGCCCCTTGCTGGGCGGCGTGTCGGCACGGTACGCCTGACTCCTAAGTGGGGGGTCACCGTTTTGGCACCGACCTGGGACGAGGAGAGAGTCGCCCTCTGATCCCCTCTGCTGCCGCTTGTAGCGCCTCATCTTTCCAGCCCGTGCAGACCCGGCCCCTCTGCGCGCGACACCCAACACGCCACTTCCAGGCACGCGTCTGCCCGAATCCTCCCGTCCCCAGCAGCCTGCCTCATGCCACCCCAACACGCCACCGAGACCCCCTGCCCCAGCTTCTTGCCATTCCTCCAGAGCCTTTTAATCAATCATCGCCCCTGGGGCTTGTGCCAGCACGAGGGAGGTGGTGGACCCGGGCACAGCCATCCAGCCGTGCAGCAGCTCACACTGCTGTGGTTACATATTGCTTGCCCTCCTAGGTCAGGTGGATCGAGTAGGTTTAATGAAGTGCCAAGGTGAAAAGCGGGGTCACTCGCTTCCCGGGCAGAGAGGCAGCATGAGGCCCGGAGGAGTCCCTGCCGGCGAGGGCCCTCTCAGAGATGCCACGAGCGTTGTCGTGCCCGTTTCGGCTCCTGGCACCTCCAGGAAAGGCTGTCCCTGGATTCCCAGCAACTTCTGGGAGGAGGCAAAGAGGCTGCTGGCGCTGGCAGGGCCAATGGTAAGGGCAGCGGCCGGTCAGCACCTGGCTTTCCCGCTGGCTGAGCACTCGCGGGCCCTGTAGAGGTTACGTGGAGCGAAGGGCAAATAGGGGAGAGGCAAAATGGAAGGATTAAACATTCAGACGGTGCGGGACCGTGATGCCCCCCGAGCCCCTGGCTGGGCACACGAGTGCCAGGACGCTCGCCCAGCAACCAAGAAGGTAAAGACCCCCGGAGAACAGAGTTTCAGTGCTTACAATGGTGTCAGCAAGTGGTGACCTGCCTCGACCAGGGATCCTAGCAAGAGTGGGGCTGAGCTGGTAGCAGCCGTGCTGAGAAACTTCTGAACCGCGCCGTACGCACGCGGGGATGGAGACGGCAGCCTGTCGCGCCCGTGCGAGTCCCGGCTCAATGCGGTTACTCTAGATGTACGCAGGTGGGGCAGAGACGGGAGTCGGGAGCCCGTGCATTTCTGGGTGCTGCATAGCAGCGGTCCTCAGAGGTAGCCGTTACGGCGAGCAGAACGGAGATGCGGCTATAACCAGGTCACTGCCCGTCACCGATTTTGCAATACAGCCACATCCTCAGAGTGGGTCTGGCAGGGGATTTCCAAAGAGAGAAACCCAAGACCCACCTGACCTAGGGGGATTTGGATCAGCTAGGGTCAGACCTCAGCAAGCCCACAGGGGTACTACGCACAGCCTTCTTTCCCTTCAGTACAATACACGAAAGCCTGCCCTTTGCGGCCTCTCTGCACATTTGCTCCTCGGATGCAATTTCCTCTCTAGCCTGCCGTCACCACGGCCTGTTTGTTCCCCTCTCCCTTCAATCCAGACCCTGATCCAGCTGCTGGTCTTTATGATCCATATTGTAAGCTCCATCTTCTGCGGGCATCTGGGCAAGGTTGAGCTGGCGGCTGTCACGCTTGCAATCGCTGTAAGTATTCTCTTTCCAAGGCTTTACATAGTTCGTGTTTCACGCCAGCTCCGGCGTCTCCCATACATTAGTAACGAAGTGGTGGGCAGCTGCTGGCTGAGGAGCTGACAACGGGCTGGGACAGGGCCCTTTCCTTCTGCTTTCAAAAGCAGCCTCGGGTGAAACCTGTGATCACCGGACAGGTACACTTTTGCATCCTCTCACTGTTTTATCCTTCTGTTTCCAGGTTATAAATGTTCTCGGCATCTCCGTGGGGTATGGCTTAACAGCAGCATGCGACACATTAATATCACAGGTAGGGAATAGCTGCTGATCTCCGACCCCTTGGCTTTAGAGAGGCCGTGAGCATTAAACGTTAGCTGGATCAGATTAGCTCCCCTATTAGGCAGGGCTGTTCAACCAGTGTCCAAAAGCTTCTGTAAGGCTCAGAGCCCCGGTGGCCTTAGACGTTCAGGGCTGGGTAAGTTTTGCCCCTCGGGGTACACGCGGGAGCGGACTCCACCCAGGGGTCGCAAAGAAGGAGTTAACTGATTGCCTAAGCACTGGGTCTGAAGTGCCTGGCTGCCCCGAGCGATGGGCAAAGTCCCTTCACGGCTAGATTCGGATCTTCTCCTCTCAGGCACGAACCGAGGCTCACGCCTCTGCATCACGAGGCTGTCATGCTGTCCAGGAGCAGGCACCGAGCCCAGGACTTTGGGATGGAAAGCCTGAGCTTCTCGTGGCTCGAGCTAAAGGAGCTGGGTCTGGGCCCTCCAGGCTGGACAAACTCCTGAGCCTCTGTAGAGAGTCTGCCACCAGAAGGGAACGAGGGCTCTTAAAGGGGGTCTCCCGTGCCTTGCAAAGCCCCCCTTCCACATGCTTTTCACGATGCTGAAGGACCCCTGTGCTGCAGCGGGCACTGGCTGGCACCTCACTCCTTGCGTGGCTCTGCCGTTGCTCCAGGCAGCTGCTTCCCTGCGGCCAGCACGGTCAGGCATGGCTTTTTCAAGGGCGCGACATTAACTCCTGGGCTCGGCCCTCTTGCTCTGCAGACGTACGGCGGCAAGAACATGAAGCGGGTGGGCACCATCCTGCAGCGCGGCATCCTCATCGTGCTGCTCTGCTGCTTCCCCTGCTGGGCTGTCTTCATCAACACCGAGCAGATCCTGCTGCTGGTGCGCCAGGACCCGGAGGTCTCCAGGTGGGGCGCCGAGTCCAGCCAGGGCGGGCGCAGGATGCAGCTGCAAGCTCTGCAAGAGACCGAGGCTGCGCCTGTCTGCACTTACCTGCCGGGCTCTGCCCCCGGCCAGGCCGGCAGGGCCCTCCCTTCACCCCATTGGCTGGGCTGTGCCCCAGCCAGGCTGGCAGGAGTCTCCCTTCACCCCGTTGGCTGGCCTTTGTTCTCTGCCAGGCTGACAGAGCTTTTCTTTCACCCCATTGGCTGGGCTTTGCCCTCAGCCAAGTGGGCACAGCTTCCCCCATCACCCCATTGGCTAGGCTCTGCCCTCCACCAGACCAGCGGCGCTGCCTCATTGGTTGGGCCATGCCCTCAGCAATGCCAATGCAGCACCCCTTTCCCTTAAGGCTGGGCCCAGCCGTCGGTGCGAGCGGGGTGGCACGGACATGCCCCGCGGCACAGTGCAGCCCTGAACCTGGCTGCTGCCGGGAGGCAAACCCCTCGCTGCCGCCGCGACACGATAAAGCACAGCCCGCGCTGCCCAGCCCACCCTGGCATCGCCGGGCGGCCGCTGGCCTCTTCCCGCACGGGGCCGAAACGCTGGGTCAGGAGGGAGAACGGCCCTGCCGTGCCCCGCGCGGGGGGAGGCTTGCACGGGCCCTCGATGGCTGAACGACGGTGCTTCGTGTCTCCCCCCAGGTTAACGCAGGTTTACGTGATGGTTTTCGTCCCGGCTCTTCCCGTAAGTCCCTCTCCCCGCGGGTTCTTGGGGAGGGAAGCAGACAGGAAAGTGGCTCCATCGGTGCCTGGAGCCCGGCAAAGCTGCGCGCTCTGGTCCCCGGCACGCGACGCCTCCCTCCGCTCAGGAGGGTTCAGACGCCACCACGTCTCGGGGCCAACCTGGCAGGAGGCAGCTGGTGCCTGGACCGGGCCGGCAGCCAGAGGGAAGACTAGATTTCCCCCGAAGATCTCCGTTACACCTCAGCCCGACCTCACGCACCACCTCCCTTATTTTGCAGATGGCTTTTCTGTACCAGCTGGAGACACGATATCTGCAGAATCAGGTAGGCTGCAGCTGCAGGCAGGGAGATGAGGGGGAAGGGATCTCATCCCGTGAGACCGCCGAGGGTCTCTCTCGGTAACCCACCTCCGGCTCGGGGCTGTGTTGCAGCATAAAAGACGCGTGTCCGGCAACGTCCGGCAGCGGCCATAATGCGCACACAACAGCAGGCATTTTTGGCCAGTGTTTGGCCAGCTCTAGGTCCGTTCCCTCATTGCAAGAAAGGCTCTCACACACGTGGTTTCCATTAGACTCAATGCACGTAGCACACCATAGAGGTTTTAACTAATTAACTAATTTCTTCTTTGGTGATGCTGGAACCGCCGGTTAGCTGCACGGCGCTTCATGTCGAGGACATCGCGTTCAGTAGCGAGAGCAGCTATTGCTCTCTTGGCCCTGTCGCTCCCTCGAAGCCGTCTAGGAACCATGGCATTTGCACACCTATTAGTGCATGAGTCCCAGCGAAATCACACTTCTCATATTTGTTTCACCGCAGAGGATCATTTGGCCCGAGGTGCTCAGCGGCATCGTTGGAAACATCATAAATGCGATTGCAAACTACATCTTCCTCTACATGATGGACCTCGGAGTCACGTGAGTAGCATCTGGAAGCGATTAGACCTCCGAATGATGGCGTGAGCCCGAAACGGGTCCGAAATCCCCAAACTCCCCCTGCGCCCGAGGCCACCGGCTGTAGCTCTCAGATGCATAATGGTGGGAGCCCAGCGTCAGGCATCTTCAAAAGGACCCGCTTTTGAGCGGACAAGTGCTCCGCACTTCCAGAAAACCAGGCCCTTTTAAAGGCACTCGAGCTGGGCGCCAAAATACCCAAATCCTGACCTAAAACCGAGAGCAAAGAAGGGCTTCTGCTAGTTCAGGTTCAGGCAGTCTGGGGGAGACACTGAGCACTAGTTAGTCTCGACTGAGTATTTTACCCAGGGAAACCTGATGGGAAAATGCCCGCCGTCCAGCTGGGATTTAACCAGGGCACAGGGCTTGTGCTGTAGTACGGGACTCTGCAGGATCCAGTGCAGCGCAGGGAGCTGTAGGAAGCCCAGCCGGAGGCAGCGCAGGATTAGCCCTCGCCGCCCTGAGCCCTGCTGTGTCCACTCCGGCTCCTAGCCCTTTAAAGCACCAATTCCCTTCAGCGGGAGGCAAACGCCAGAGCATCCGGTCTGCACACGCGCCGCGGGCAGGACCGTTCGCCAGGCAGCACCCTCAGCCCGGGGGCAGCAGGGCAAGAGCTGACCCTGAAGCACGCCCCGGCTGCCGGCAAGAAACAGAAGGTCCCTTGCGGTCTCTTTTCCCCAGGGGCTCTGCCTTGGCGAACACCATCGCTCAGTACGCACAAGCCATCTTCCTGTTCCTGTACATCGTCGGGAAGAAGCTCCACGTGGAGACCTGGGGAGGTGCGGTGCCTGTAAAAGCCTCGCTGCTTCCCCCGGGCTGCCCTGAAACTCCCACCCTTGCCCCGACACGTCCCTCCTAGCAGGTGCCCGTGGGCTCGGAGGGCTGCGGCAGCCGGCAGACCCTGGGCTCGTGCTCTAGTGCTCGAGGTCCTGCCGAGGCCAGCAGGCGCCAGCCACCCGTGTAAAGGCTTTGCACGGCTCACGGAGCACGAGGGAGGCTTGGCTGCATCTGGCATCGGCAACAAATGGTCCCAGCAGCAGGGCCAGGACCGAGGACTTTGGATCCACGCCTCAGAGCTCAGGCGCGGCTGAATCGGCCGCGTGCTCTGTGCACATCGCTTGCTCTGGAAAGGCAAAAGAGATGCCAGCAACTTTGCCCCAGTTCCTAGCTCCCTTCCTGGTTGCCTGTGGCCCAGCTCTGCCAGGCTGGCTGGTCACGCGTGGCATCTCCTTGCCCCAGGCTGGTCCACCGAGTGCCTGCAGGAGTGGGATACCTTCACCTCGCTGGCCGTGCCCAGCATGCTCATGTTATGCATCGAGTGGTGGACCTATGAAATCGGAAGCTTCCTGGTCGGTGAGCGTGGGGAGGATGGAGAGGACCCCTCCGGGCTGCTATAGACGGCGTCCCCGCTGAGGATCCGCCAGGCCGCAAGCTCCTGACGGGCTTCTCCTCTCCACCGCAGGCCTGCTGAGCGTCGTGGAGCTTTCTGCCCAGTCCATTGTTTACGAGGTGTCCACAGTCGCTTACATGGTAAGAACGTGGGAGCCTGACACAGTAGCACGGGAAGGCCCCGAGTGCGGCCGTGTCCGTGCCGGGCGCTGTGCACGCGCAGCAAGAGACGCCCCTGCTCTGACGAACTCAAGAGTCTGAGCAGACCAGGGGGACCGAGGCAAGGTGACATGACCCCGGCCGCCCCATCTCCCGCCCTGGGCTCGAGCTGCACCTTGCCGTTGCCCGTCCATTGCTTTGAATTTTTAAGGCACCCCAGAGGTTTGCCACCCATCTCGCGAGCTCAGGCCGTGGCTTGCTGCAGGGGGCTATTAGACCAAGAGGCATCCTTGCCACGCAGCGCCTGGGCTGGAGGAGCTCTAGCACTGTCGGGTTGCCCAAGACAAATGAATAAACACCGGTGCTTCGGGCTTTCAGGTTCCCTTTGGACTGAGCACGGCTGTCAGCGTTCAGGTGGGGAATGCGCTGGGTGCCGGGAACATAGAGGAGGCCAAGAGATCGTCCGTTGTCAGCCTGCTGTGCACAGGTAGAGGGCTCTGGGCTTTGGCGCTGCTCCGAGCGAGGAGCTAACAGCAACCCCGGCGTGTGCCACCCACCTGTCTGATCTGCCCGTACTCGGGTGGCCTGGCTGCCGGCCTGGGGGCAGCTACGTTACTCCACGGGCCACGAGGCAGCAGGTCGGCAGCACTGGGGTTGCACTGACACGTGTGACCGGGGCCAGGAGGCTCAAACCAGGACAGAGCTCCCCCGACAGGGTCTGAACCAGGATAGACTCACTGTGCCCACTCTCTGCTCCGTTTTCAGGGGTCTTTTGCGTGGTGATGGGTGTCGTACTGGCAGCCTCGAAAGACGTGCTGGGATATATATTTACCAGTGACACGTGAGTTCCTCGGGTGCCCGTCGCCTCCGCACAGGGTAGCCGGGTCAGGACCCTCTGGCACACGGCCCCGTCCCGCTGCCCTTGCTCGCGGCCCGGCGGGGCAAGTCTGCTGGGACCGGTCAGTCGTACCGAGCGCAGCCAGATGCCGAGGCTGGAACCGCTCTTGAATCGCGCTGCTAGCGCGGCTTGCTCTTCTGCTCCCCGAACAGAGAGATCATCGAGCTGGTGGCCTGGGTTATGCCGGTGTACATCGCCTTCCACCTGTTCGAAGCTGCTTGTGTGAGTGCCCCTTCTCTCTCCCACGTGGCGGCACGTGTCCCGGGCAGGTGGTGGAGGGGTCGGGGCGGTTCCCTCTGCTAAAGGCCAGCACTGCAAGCAATCTCAGGCTGGGAGATGGACAGAGAGGGAGGACTGCCTCCGCGGTAATGGGAGAGACCAGTCCAAGGGGAACTCCTTCAGAGCAGGGCTTGGAGTCGACCCACGTGGAGGGAAGATGAAAGCCTGGGGAGAGGAGGCAAGGCTGGAAACATCCAGTCCCCGCAGGGTTGCGATGAGTTCCCTGTGAGCCCGAGACAGCTGGGAGCGCAGAGGAAACTTGTAATAACTAGTGAGCATCCCAGCTGCCGGGCGCTTGGTTAGGGGCTGCAGGCTCTCCTGGGGCATGGCTGGTCCGTGGGAGCCACCAGCTGCCTGGTGGCAGCTCAGCCTTGAGGTGGCACCGGCTTCACCCCTGCGACGAGCGTCTCAGCGGGGTTTGACAGGGATCCGTGAAACCCAACAGCAGCCTGGACGGGCGCTGGGGGCTGCGTGGGGTCAGGGCTCTCACGGCCCCGCCACGTCCTCTCCGCAGTGTGCCACCGGCGGCGTGCTCCGGGGCTCGGGCAGGCAGAAGTTCGGGGCTATCCTGAACGCCATCGGCTACTACATCGTGGGCCTCCCAGTAGCGATCCTGCTGCTCTTCGTTGCCCGGATCGGGATCATAGGTACAACGGCCGGAGCGGAGGGCAGAGAAAGGGCACCCCGGCACCCCCAGGGACGGGCGGGCGGGGTTGGGGTGGGCAGGAGACAAGAGCAAAAAGTTCCCGGCTCGGACACGTCCAGCCGCACCCCACCGCCGGGGCTGCTGTTGTAACAGCACAACACAGGTCTCTAAACCCTGCCAGAGCCGGCACAGCGCCCCGTCTGCGAGGTGCAGAGCTGGGGCAGGTGTATCGTTGGGCAGCCCCCTTTGTGGGCACGTATCCAGCACCCCCTGAAATGCCCCTTGCAAGCCACGTTTGGCCCTGACCCCTTTCCCCTCCTCAAAGCAGCGTGCCCCAGCGCCCACCCCTCCTCTAAGCCACTCTCGAAACCCCACCCGTCTTCCATTTCCCTCCAGCCTCCAAAAACACAATCCCAAACCCATCTCCGCCCCACCCCTGCAGCCTGACAAGCCCACCTCTTCCACCCGCCCAAAAATAGCCCCTTGGGTCCGCGCAGGCCCCCACTGCAGCACCGATTTCCTTTGAACGCCCCCACCGTCACGCGTACCCCATCCGGGCTGGCCTGGGCGGACAGCGTGCAGGGGGCCTCCGAGCGGTCCGGGCTGCAGGTCGAGTCCGGATCGTCCTGCCTCCCTTGGGAACCCGCTTACAGCAACCTCAGCTGGTCAGTACAGGTGCGACGGGCCGTGGTCGCTAGGTGGCAGCCTCAGGCCGCTGCTGCCCAGGTACAGCCCAAGTGGCACCCTGTTGCCCCCCACACCCCCAGGATGGCCCCAGGTTTGCAGGGTCAGGAGGTTTTGGAGCCGTGTCCAGGCGCCGACCGCACCTGGCTAACCCCAGCCTTTTCTCCCCAGGCCTCTGGCTCGGCATGCTGATCTGCGCTTTCATCCCCTGCAGCTGCTCCATCGCCTACATCGCGCAGATGGACTGGAGGAAGGCCTCCGAGGAGGTACCAGGGCTCTCGCATTGCTCCCGTCACTGCTGAGCGCAGGCAGGGGACAGAGCACGCCCGCACCGTGGGCCAGAGAGAGCCGTGGCTGTGGGAAGGGCCAAGACCGGGCAGGGGCCTTGGCCAGTGTCCTGTGCCAGATCAGTGATGGGTGGCCTGGCTGGGAGGGGAGATTAGGGGCTTTTACCTTGTGTGGATCCAGCTCGTTTTACGCACACGCTTGCCCCGCTCCGCAAAAGCCGGGTGAAGTCCCAGAGGAATCAGCGGGGAGGTTTGCAGCAAGCCGGTGCCCAGAAGCAGGGCCCGGCAGGCTCCCCCTTGCCCTGCTCAGAGCTGCACAGATGCAGCGGCCAGGCTGGCAGACCCTGGAGCCGCCAAGCCCAGGAGAGGCACCGGCCCTGCTCTGCCAGGCACCGGCCAGGGCACACGGGGAGCCTTGGCCGCGGCACGGACACTCGCTTCTCATCCGCTGCAGAGCAGAACGGCTCGAAATCCACGGCCCGTCTGCCGGCGACCCGGGCTCTCGCGTGCTAGTCCAGCCACGCACCGCTTATTGAGTCCCTCAGGGGCACAGTGAAGGCGGCAGTCGGGATAAAACACAGTCTAAACCTCTCCCCACCCTTCAGGCCTGGCCCTGCTTGCACGGACGTGCTGCAAGCACCCAGGCAACCTACTTGTTCACGCTCCTTTGGGATAACGATACCGGCTGCCCGCCATCATCCCGACGGGAAGCCAGCACGTTTGAAGCGTGGTCATCACTCGGTAGGACAAACGCGCTTTCCTTGCAGCTCGCCCACACCCCACCTCTCCCCCTAGGCTCAATGGCGGGCAGGCGTCAGCCAGCAGACGGCTGAGGATTTGAACACGGCTCCCATCCCTTCCAAGCAGGCTCCCCTCCCAGGTATGGGACAAGCGTGGCTGGTAACAGGGCAGCGTGGCCCCACCTGCCCACTCCGATCCCATCTCACTAAATGTTCATTTCATGAGAGGCCATTCACAGGAGCGCCTTAAAACGCCTGCTCTTCGGGCAGCCCCGGCAGGTTGCGCGTGGATGGGTGAGGCTGTTCATGCAGCAGGCAGGAGGAGGGTTTCCGTGTTTTCCCCAGGAAGTTGTGCTGGGAATCAAAATACAAAGTGGGGGACAGGGGTCCTGGGGGCAGATTCAGCTTTGGGCAAGCCGATAACCCCCGTGCAGCGGAGAGGGCTGCAGGGGTCTTAGAATAACTAATGCACTGCGAGGAGCAGAGAGGGCAGCAGGAGCCCCATCCCCGCCTGCTCTCGTGGACGACGTCGGGAAGGCGAGCTGAAAGGGCTTGCAGGGCTGTTCTTGCAGTTTGGGGAGGAAGGAGAAGCGACCGCTCTCGCTGCGGGAAGCCGAGTACAGGGGGAGACACGGGCCCTGGGAGAGGCAGAAACCCCACGCAGGGAGCAGGGCGGTATGAGCACCGATGCAGGAAGAGGCGCTGGAGAGGAGCGTCCCAAAAGCTCAGCAGCCCCACAGCCCCTGGTCCTGAACCCACCCGCGTGCCCCAGGCGGGAGGTTACCTGCAGTAACCTCCTGCCCACGTTGCGTTCCAGGGGAGGCCGGGGCCCAGAACGGCGTCGTCCTGCTTGGCTTCACTAAGCTCGAGGGGCCGAGGCTCCAGGAAGCTGCTCCTGCGCGCCCGCCTGCGGCCGAGGCTCTGTCCGTGAAACAGCTCGTCCTCCGGCGCGGGCTGGCAGTCGCTGCAGCCATCGCCGTCCTCGCGCTCGGGGTGGCTGTAAGGGTCACGACTGCTCCCCACTGAGCAGGCTGGCCCAGAGACGGGGACTGGCGCTGAGAGCGCAGGGAGATCCCTTCCGACTCGCAGCCGGGAGCACGCGGCGCCCAGGACTTGTCCAAGCAAAGTGGGGAGTCTCTACTTAACAGAAGATGGCATCTGACCTGAGCTAGGCGCTGCTGTCCAGGGGATTGTCTGCCTGCGCTGAATGGGGATCTGATCCAACCGCTGGCAACACCTGAGCAGACAGCCAGGGCTGGCGAACCCTGTCACCACCCAGACTTTGCGGCAAGATGTGGGGCGGCGCTAACTGCACGGTCCCACACTGGCGCAGCGATGACCCGTTGTTTAGCGATGAATAAACCCAGCCACCAAGCTCCTGCCTGCCTGCAGCGCCTTTGGTTTGCAGCTCACTTTAGGGCCTGCATGGAGTCTTGGCCCCTCAAGCTTAGACACCAGCTTGCAGGGCTTCTCCGTAGCAGGGAGTCAGTGCAGGCCACTGCCTCGGCCTCCGCACGTGCAGAGGCAGACAGGGATGTGCAGATCTGAGCCTCGGTGTTTCAAAAGTAGAATTCCTTCTACCGGCTCCCTCCCTGCCAGGCACCGAGGGGGCTAAAGAAATGAATTCAACTTAAGCCCTGGGGGGCGGGGAGGTATTCATAAAACTTGTCCTCTTATATGGGAGGGCTTAAATAGGGAAAGATCCTGCCCCAGGCAGGGGGCTGAACCAAGGGACCAGACTAGGAGACCTTCCGAGGTCCCTTCCAGCCCAATTTCTCTATGATCCTTAATGCGGCTCGGGGATCGGAGCGGATACACCTCGCTCCTGTTTTACAGGCGGGCAACCAGCAGCGTAGGGGTGAAGCAGCTTGCCTAAGCGAGGCAGTGGCAGAGCCGAGCGGCAGCCGGGCCTCTGGCTCTCTGCCATCTCCTCTGTTGAGCCAATAAAACACATTCACTCTTGTCACTTAGATTTTGCAAACACTAAATAAACTATTTTTAATACCTGGCTTGGCAGGCAGGTTTCACTGAGCATAACTCATCTCGGGAGATGAGGCCAATGGCTTTCTACAATCCCTTCTTTCATATTAACACATCAGGTCTCCTGCTGCTTTTTAGTAAGGAAAAAATAAAAGAGCTGTTTTAGAAAGCTGGGACCCAGCATGCCCATCTTTGTCCCACATCTCCCTCTTCAGCTGGACCGGGCTCACGCTACTTCAGAGTCAGAGGCGATCAGTCGTGCCTTCCAGGGTCTCTCCAGCAGCAAGTGGAAATGCGCTTGGCGCAAGTCCTTCGTAATGTTGCCACCTGCCAGTGCAGGATTGCAGGGGCTCACAGAGTCTCTCGCAACACGGGTGAACTTGCCACAAGCTGTCACGAACCTTTCGCTGTGGCACCTGCAGCCGGACTGAATCGCAGGGCCACGTGCTGGACGTACTCATCTGAAAGATGATGGGTGAAGCGAAGGCAGCAAGCAGGAGCCTCCACGCGCGTTCATTTGGAACTGGCCTTTAACGCCAGTGGAAATTTACCCCACCAGAAGTGGAGCACGTGTCCGACTAACTCTGAGAACACAAGGGTTGTGAGACCTCAGAAAGAAAGAGCAAAGAAGATACTTGGCCTCTGGCTGCTCCTGGGGCTATGGAAGGCACTGCTGCTCTTGCTTTGATTGCCCTTTCAGTTAAGATCATTCAGGTCCCAATTTTCTCCTTTTGGGAGGGAGGGGGCAGCACGTCTGACCTGAGACAGCTCACAAAACCGAGTTCGAAATCTGACTGCTGGTCCCTCAAAGCCGAGCAGGAGTTCAGGAGCTGGCATTTGGACACGGGCACAAGCAGAAGGCAAGGTCTTTGCAGCTATGTCATAAGCCCAGGAGGAGCTGCAGAGGGAGGGAGCTGCTGTTTCCTGCTTGGCCATTCTCCTTTACCTCCTTGCCAATGGCACGATCGAGCGTTTCTGCCCACCGGTGTCCGAATGAGCATCTGGGCCCCCTGGCATTGATTAGTGCATTTATACTTTGTGTGCTTGACATCTCACAGAAAGAGGAAGAACCTTGTAAGCAAAGACACGGATACGGGAAGCAGGTGCTGAGGGTCCAGGGCAAGCATGTGGCCGCAGCCAGCCTGACAGGTCTCTTGCTAGCGAGCCATCTGTGAAGACAAGGGGAAGGGGAATAGCTCTGCAACCAGCCAAGAGGAGATCAATCCCTGCTCCAAGGGCAGAGGCAGGTTCCTCTTTCCCTCCTGGATACAGTGCAAGATCCAGAAGGGGCTGCTTTGTCCTGGCCTGCGGGGCATGAGCTCTGCTGGCCATGCTTTACTTGGAAGGTCGTACAGAGCCCACAGCACAAACGCTGCGTGCTACAGGGCCGACGCCTCCGAGTGATGCCCCAGAGCAAAGCCAGCAGCACCGGACGCCAGCCCGGCACTCCCTGCCCCATCTCCAACCAGGCCTGTGCACACATAGAAGACAATCCTACCTTGCTCACAGCAATGGCTGGATCTTAAACCCCACTGCTCATCGGTACTTATAGAGCTGAGCCAGTCTTTGACCGGCCAGCACAGCCAAGAGGGCTTTTCTCCTCAGCAGGGGCTGGTGATTCTGGGAAAACCCAAAGCATTGGGAAATGCAGCTAAGTACCCTGAGCGCAAGGAGATGTGCAGAGGGGTGAGGGACAGAGGGGGGGGTGGCCGCAAGACTGGCACGATCAGTCTGGAGGGACCTTGCACCCATCTGGGGTAAAGCTGTGGGAGGGGAATGAGGTTTCGATCTCCAGCTACTACAGACTGGGCTGAGACCTCTCACAGGGGCCAGCTGCCTCCTGCCTGCCAGGAGCTGCTCTTCCACCTGCCCTTGGCAGCCCCCAGGACCGGCCACCTGGAGACAGGCTCCCCAGCAGGGTGGAGCTGGGCCCAACTTCCTATGGCAGCTCTGCTGTTTCTTATCAGCTGCTGCCTAGTGAGCACGCGCCCACTCTACCCGTGTCCTCCCAGCCACAGCTCATGCCCCGGCCGTGGCAGGAAAGATGCAGAGGATGCCACTGCAGGGATGTGCAGGAATCTGCCTGCCATACCTGGGCTGGGCTGCAGGAAGCCGACCGGTTCCTTTCTTACTGACCTGAGCCTGGGAAGAGCCGTAACCTGCCCCTTGCAGCCTGCCCCTTGCCTTATGCAAAGCAGACGGAGGCACAGAGAAGAAGCAATATCCCAGGGTCCCACAGGATAGCTGTGGCACAGCCAGGGACAGACCCTACTCTGGCCTGCCCTCTAGCCATGCACCTGCCTTCCAGTCTGCCCTGCTGCCTCCTAGGCAGGCCTGCAAGCCCCTGAACGCTATGTATCCAGCTACCTGGATGAGGAGGAAGGCAGCCAAACCCCACTGCCAAAACCAGCTCACGCAGGACAAGTCGTGGAAGCAGCTTGTGCCACCTGCCTCCTCAAGCCTGGGTGGATCCTATTGTGCCAGGTCCCAGCTGCCCCCTCCAGGGGAGAACCCACCTCCTCGTGCATGTCAGGCGTCACAGAGCAGCAAGTGGTGCAGACTCAATTCGCCCCAAGAACCAGCCTGGCCCCATTAACACCATGGTGCCTGCTTGCCCAAGTGGAAGACAGGCAGACTCTAGTGCTTCCAGCTGGCTCAGACCAGTTTCCCTGGGGAGGGTAAGAACAGACCAGCCCCCATGGAAGGGCTGTGGCTGGAAGACACGTGAGCGCATGGCTAAGAAAAGCTCAGAAATGAGCCTTCCCATGAAACATGCTGTTGCACGGATGATATCCCCATCTCCAGGCTTACCTTGACTACGAGGGCTGCCAGGACCCCCAGCACCGCCACGATGATCAGGCCGATTTTGCCTTTGTTAAACTTCTTCAAGAGGAAGAACTTTGCCCAGTCCACTTTCTTCTGGCTGCCGGGTGGGTATCGGAGTTTGTTCGCGCCTTCCATGCCCAGCGACTTGATCAGGCAGGCGCGGCGATGGGAGAAGGTCTCAAAGCTGTGCCTGCCATGGTAAGCACCCATCCCGCTGGTCCCTAAGAGCAACGCATGTTAGTTAGCATGACGCTGGCTGGGCCAGGGGAGCAAACAGGCAGCACAAGGACAAAGAGGGGGCCGAAGGGAAAGCCCGTGACCAGAGCAACTTGCCCTGTGTCAGGTGCTTGGAGGGCCCCAGTCTGGGTCCTACATCACAAAGCCCCAGCACAACTGGAGTCCCTAGCAGGCACTTTCTGCAAGGGCTGAACAGCCCTGGAGTCTTAGCCAGTGCCTGGCCCTGGGAGAGGTATTTCTAGGGCAGGGAGGTGGCCCCATAACTCCTTCAATACAGACAGAGCCTGCTGCAGAGAACATAGCCCCATGTTTCTGTGCAGGAAAGCTCTGCACACAGTGGCAGGCTCCGGGTGGGCACCTGAGCACCAGAAGCTGGAAGGGACTCACCTACTCCGCCGAAGGGCAGGCTTGGGAGCGAGTAATGCATGATGACATCGTTCGCCGTCACGCCACCACTGGAGGTCTCCGCAATCACCCGTTTGATCAGCTAGTGGATGACGAAGACGTCACAGAAACCTCAGAACCAACCCAGGACAAGCTTCGAGCACAGCCTCCGTGTGCTGATCAAGGGTGATGGCCCCTCACCCTCTCTCTCTGTGGCCTAGTGTTGCCTAGACAGGCATACTTGGGAAACATCCCCCCGGCACAATCTTAAGGGCTGAACTTTGACCGTGGCAGTCCCAGAAGCATGCCCAGCGCACATCGTCCTCCCGGCCACCTCAGCCACTTGCAGCACAGACATTCATGCTCTTAAACTTTGCTTTCATGGGGGCAACGCTCCAAAGCCAAGCGCAATGAGACATGGGAGGCCATGAAGTGGAGGGACCGTCCCACAGCTCTGGCACAGGACTGCTCTTTTCTAGCCTAGGCCCAGCCAACAGGGCACAGGCCATTTCCGGGAGTGAACCTGGGGACTGGCTAACTCGGGAGATGCTCTCACAACCCATCTGCTATGAAATGCAGGTTTGATGGTACCTGCCTGCTGCACTCCATGGGCTGGCAGCAGGCAGGCTACCCAGCGCCAAGCGTAATGCTGAGAACATCTGTGCTGGAAAGGCCTGTGTGTTCAGGCTTCAGCTGCCTGATAACCAGCCTCCTCTGGGTGCTGTAACCCTTTGCACACATAGTAGCTAAGCTCACACCCAGGTCTTCCCTGTTGGAGGACTAGAAAGACTCTAGATCCAGTTATCTCCACTGCGGATGTGCCCACTCTCTAAAGTTACTGGCATGGCACCCAGCAGCTGAGCCCTGCTGGAGTCAGCTCCCCAGACACTGGCCCCGTGCTTTGGTTTGGTGGTGCCCCGCCTCACAGCAGCGTGCCTACGGAGCAGGAGAGCACTGTACTGCCTGGGACCTTCAACCACCCAGAAGCACGATTCGCCCAGTCACGTTACAGGGAAACGCAACCTGCTTGTTACCAACCAGGCATTGCTCAACTGGCACTTTGGTCTCTGTTCCTTTGCCAAGCAGCAGGTTCTTGCATAACACACTTTCGATCCGCGTGTAAACAGGCCTGAGCCACATGTCTAAGTCACCATCCCCCCCCTGCTGCACTTCCACGTGTGGGTGGGGGATGGGCTGAGAGCCAGAGGATGTTACTTAAATCCTACTGCCCTCAAGAAGTGCGTGGGAGTTTGCAAAAGCTTTCAAAATATCTCATAGTGCAAGAGCTGGCAGGTAGCAGCAGTGAAAGTCAAACGCACGTTGACGCCAGGGGGACAAGGGGAGAAGGGAATGAGGCACAGCACTCAAAAGCAAGCAAGAGAGCTTACCTCCTAAGTGGGGAACAAACCTACCTTTTTGTCATTGGAAAATACATACAAGGCGAGCGGTTTCTCCCGCCGATTTATGAACTGAATGGCCTCATCCACATTCTTCACAGTCACGATGGGAAGGACAGGCCCAAAAATCTCCTCCTGCATGATCTTGGATTCCGGGTTCACGCTGGTGAGTATCGTTGGAGCTGCAACGTACAGGACAACAAATCAGGGGACCATGGCATGGAGAAGCCAGTGCTCTGCTGCAGACCATCTCACCCCCCGCAGGGTGCGTGTCATGTGGGGCATGTCAAGTAACCGAGCTAAGATCACCTGGCAAAGCCAGGTCCAGGTCTGCTCTCTGACTCCTCTGGTCCCTTTTAGGAAAGGCGGAAGATCTGCACTGGTGTGCGTCTACCATCCACGCAGCCAAGGCAGAAGTTTCCTGCCCCAAGGTCCCTTTCAAACTGGTACCACTAGGTTCAACCATGCGGAAGCCTGAAGAGTCCAAAGGATGGGCCAGAATAGATGGGGGACTTACGCTGTTATTTAGCAGCTCCCCGATACTCTACCCTTGAGGAAAATGAAGATTTAAAAGGCCTCCACAAAGTCCTCTCCTCTGAGAGTTACAAGGACATAAGCAGTGCCGTACTAGGTCAGACCAATGGCCCATCCAGCCCCGGGTCCGGTCCCTGACAGCGGCAAGCAGTAGAGGGAGATCATGTGAACAGGGCATGTGTAGCGTAACCCATCAGCATACCCCCTCTGACATCAACAACCCTGGATTTGGGGGTCTCAGAGGATACATCCCCGTTCTATTTAACAGCTCACAATGGGCGCATCCTCCATGGACCTGTCTAGTCTCTTCTGAATTTGGTCGTGGTCTCTGCCTCTAAACCCTCCTGTGAAAACAAGTTCTGGAGGTAAGCTGTGTGCAGCGTAGAAAAGTGCTCCTTGTTGTTCTGAACCTCTCTCCTGCAAATCTCAGCAGGTGCCCCCTAGTTCTTGTATCGCGAGGCTTGGTGAACAACACTTCTCTGTTCACTCTGTCCACCCCCTACGTCACCTTACAGCCCTCGATCACATCCTCCTCCTTTCCTCACTGAAGGGTCCCAGTCTTTTCAGGCACTTCTGGCACCGAGAGGCTGTTTGGCTGCAGGAGGCTTTTCCTGCAGGTGAACCGTCTGCCTTCCCGTAAGCACCCACTGGATTCCCTGCAAAGCCCAAGAGCTGGAAGGGCAAGCCAGCAAATGCCAAAGCAGGGAGGACAGCTGTGGTACACAGCTAGCAGCTTTCCACCAGCCCCTTCTTCTAGACAGAATACCTATAAAGCAGGTGGCCTCGTCAGCCTCCCCTCCATGTGCTATCTTCTGCCCTTCCAGCAGACTCATCACCCTTTTAAAGTGGCGCTTGTTGATGATCCTTTCATAATCTGAGGAATTTTTCACGTCTTCCCCGTAGAATTCCTGTGGGGTGAGAGAGGATCAAAGCTGGAAAGATTTCGTCACTCGGGCAATCACCGCAGGCAGCCGACGAGCTGCCACAAAGGCGGAGAATCCCCCCCGCTGCTCAGGCTGGACCATTTTTCACTACAAAACACCCGTGGCGTCTCCCACAAATCCACTCCCGTGCTCTGCGGGAGCTACTGTCTATGGAAAATGCTGCAGCAACAGAGAGCTGAAACCCAACCGTCTTGGGTAAACAGGGCTGGCACCACTCTTGTGGAGCAGATAATACTCTGCACTGCCAAGGGCTTGGGAGTGGTGGAATAGGTTACAAACCCTCTTAGGAAAACTTCTCAAGCCTGAAATACAAGTTCGTAATCATAGAGGCCTCAGGGACAGCTGCTGGAACAGAGGGCAGCGCACAGGTTTCCAATGCACAAGCAACTTGAATGCTCACCTTCAGGGTCTTCTTGATGTTCTCCACCACTCTGGTCTGGATGGCCTGGTCGCAGAGGACGTAATCCGGGGCAATGCAGGTTTGCCCACAGTTTGCGTACTTCCCCCATGTTATGCGCCTGAGGAGAAGGATTTCTCCGTTTACTGGGGTATTTGCCCACAGCAACAGCCAACTTAGTTGGGAGTGGGGGAGGTGCTTGCTAGCAGCCCCCCACCACCCCCGAGCCTCCTTCCAAAGTGCTGATGAAGCAACGCAGAACAAACCTCCTCCCAGACTGCCTCGGCAGGGAGCAAAGGGCTGGCGTTTCCTGTAAGAACCCGAGCCCCAGAAACGCTCTGTGCCTGCAGGTTTGCAAGCCATACGAAGGCCACGCTGGTCTCCCCAGGCCCCGTGAGGAGATGGGGATCTCCCAGCTCAGAGTGACCGGGTTCCAAAGTCTGCAGATGTCAGGGAGCAACGGGTCACTTCTGCCCAGCTCTCTGCTACATCAGCCCCATGGCAGATGAACCCTGCAGCCTTCTGCTTTGAAGGGAAAACACCTGGGCCAAAGCCACCAGCTGAGCAGCAGCCACCCCACAGAAGATACAGTGACTGGCAGCCGGGGCCGAGACCGAATGGGACAGCCAGCCACAGCTACAGCCTTGCAAAGCTGCTGTCTTTCAGGCCTGTTAGTAAGTGTTTAAGCTCCGGTTTCAATATTGTCAGCAGCACAGGTATCAGCCACATAACTGGGAGCTGGCAGAGGATCTTGCCCTGTTCGGGCTAGGAAGGATCCATCTACCAATTCAGGAAAACTCAAAGCTGGGCTCTGACCAGGACTGAAACCTTCAGCGGACGTAACTGCTGACACGTGACCCAAGCCACTCGTGCCCTGGGACACTACAGAACTCGGCAATTTTTGCTGTTAGCACAACTTGGGGCCCCCGTGCTAGAGCCCGGGCTTTTGGTCAGGCCAGCAGGGAGCACCAGATACAATTTGCTTCCTTTCTACCAGAGCCAAACAAACCAGCCTGGACTCCTGAGAAAGTCGATTATGGGAATAAGAGCTTAACGGCTGAGTCGAGGAGTGCCCCTGCCTTGTGAATATTTGGCTTGGTGCTGTTCAGGGTTTGAGGAATGGGCTGCCTGGCTTTATGTGGGCAGGCTGGCTGTGCTCAGGCTGCCACCGGGGAGCTGTGGACTTTGGCCTGTGTTTGGCAGTACAGCTGGGAAAGCTGCATGGGCTGATAAGGTGACAAGACTCCAGTGCTGCGGCCTTGAACCTGCACGCAGCCCTGCTTATGGAGCACTTTGCATTTTTAATAACCTCAGTGCCAAGTAAGAGAAGTCTCAGCTTATATCCCCAGCTGAGCAGGGCTCCTGGCATGCACCTCAGGAAGCTTCACACCAAACCTCTAACAGCTGTTTAAGAAGGAAACAGTCAGCCAAACCCGCTGAAAGGAAAGGCAAGTCTTCACCTCAGGTAAAGCTGCACGTCAGGCTGACATGGGTTTGGGGTCTATGTCTCCAGGAATCTTACTGCTCTGCCAAAAGGCAGAGAGAGCAAACAGTATACAAGGGTACAGCGAGGACCACGAGCTTCCGATACACCTCCACCCCGCACACCTTCCCCACAGATTTCTTCCCTCTCCAGGACCCGAACCCTTGGAGGACAACCTGTATGAGTCTCACCTGCAGGCAACATCAATGTCGCAGTCCTTGTCTATGTAGCAAGGACTCTTCCCCCCCAGTTCAAGCGTAACAGGGGTGAGGTGCTTGGCGGCAGCTTCCATGACAATTTTGCCCACTACGGGATTCCCGGTGTAGAAGATGTAATCGAACCTCTGCTTCAGCAGCTCAGTTGTCTCGGGAATGCCGCCGTTGACCACCTGGTACAGCTCCTTGCAAAGCAGAAAGGAACCGCTGCGAGTGTCAATGGGCTCATTTTGGTTTGCCACTGCTGCATGGCACACGTGTGCAGGAACGTCCTGCGGGAACCCTGTCCCTTGGCAGCTCAGCGCAGGGAGGTGGCTATGCAGTGGGCAGCCTGCTTTCCTGGACTCTCAGGAAAATGCACTGGCCCCAGAAAAGGAAGCATCTGCAGCTGGCAGAATCTGAGCCACACCTAATGGGTTTTTTTGTTTTTTGCAAGCAGACAGTTTGCCTGTTAGCGGTTAATCCTTCCAGCTTGGACACTGATAAGGCTATTGCATTCAAACCTCCTGGCAAGGGTTTGCTCCTTCCTGTCCCAGCTAGATGAACCTGTACGCTGCCAGCAGGCCGGGTGAGGGAAGGTCAGCCCATCTTCACCCTTCGAGAGGAATCACTCAGTTGCTAGCTGGCACCAGCAAGAGCCCTCCTGACATTATAGGCGTAAACCCTTGTGCTGCAGGGTCTAGCCTGGTGACACCCTACGTGGGGATGTCATGCCCCGACTCTGCCCATGGGAGGTTTCTAGCACCTTCTGCTGACAAACCCAACTGCAGGTAAGAGGGCAGAGCTGACTGGACCCCGGATCTAGGGCTGTTCCCATGCTCCACCAAAGGAGAAGCCTGTAACTGCATGGAAGGGAAGTGTCCGAGGGTGGCACATGGGCAAACCACAGCTGTCTGTCGACTGGGTCAGACAAAACCAGACCGAACACGCAGCCAGGGACAGCTCCCCGCCTTCACCACTCACCTGCCAGCCCTGCAAGGCACCTGTGTCAGAGGAACGTGGAAACCCGTCCAACGTGCCCTCCCCAAAACCCCTTCCCCACCGATTAAGAACCAGGTTGGGATGAGCTTGGAGCAGCGCTGTCCTCCACCACTGCAAGTGGTGTCAGGACTGCCAAGAGCATCGACAGCTGCCTTGAACTGAAACCTCAGCAGAGCATGTCCCCTAATGAATAAGGCTTGGCAGAACACAAAGGCCCTGTCACTTTATTCTTCCTGTGAGAGCTTGGAAAACCACCAGAAGTGTGCCTGGGCAGCCAGAGCTGTCCATGCTGGTAACTAGGGCCGCAAGCAAAAAGTGCTTGATGTTGACTCCAACGCTTTGATCCCCGAAGCTATTGATTTTAGAAATTAAAGCTACCCTGATGCCGCAGGGCAGTGGCAACAGAATTGTTTGCACAGAACCGAGCACATGAAGCCGAGCAAATGAGCAGCTGTCAGGTACTAATTGCCGTACTCCTCTGCAATACTGCGTGCATGCTTTGGGAAAGCAAGCCGATGCTTTTGGCTGACACTGTGGGAAGTCAGCACCTGCCCTGCCGAGCTCCCGTTGCTTCCATCAGAGGCGTAGGTCCTAACTGGATGGCTACGCAGCAGGCCGGCAGGGAGCGGTGTGGGAAGGGGACTCCTGTCCGATTCGATAGTGCAACAAGGCCGAGGAAGGCTCGCCCTCATGCATGACTGCCCTGAATGCAACCAGCCTCTTTTCACTGCCCTAATCCCTCCACACAGCTCACCTCTGATTATCACACAGAACGATCTTATTCCCGGTACCACCCCCATTGCACCTGTTTGCTTTAGATCCCAGTTGCCTCACAGCAAATCTGTAGGGCACAGGCTGCCTCTTTTTTTGCTTGCCTTGCAGCATCTGGCACGGCAACTGCAGGGGCCCAGAAGGATCAACTCACCGGGTCAAGATACTGCGGGATCAGCTTGGCCACGAGGTTTCCTGTGTGCTCGCTTAACTCCGATGGCTTGATCACCACGGCATTTCCTAGGACACAAAATCAGGGTAAGGCTCTTACCTGCTTGAGCATCCTCAGAGGAGAAGGGATAGCCGTGGGAAGGAGCCCACAGAGCACAGGGGCAGGGCTGCCTCATACCTGCCGCAATAGCCCCTATCAGCGGCTGGATCACCAACACGAAGGGGTAGTTCCAGGCCCCGATGATCAGCACCACGCCCAGCGGCTCATGGTGGATGTAGGCCTCATCCGTCAGCGTCAGCATGGTCTTCTCCACAGGCTGGGGCGCAGCCCACGATGGCAGTCTGTCGGTGATCAGGGCAAGCTCCCCCAGGAGCCCCAGGATCTCGTGATTGTAGGCGTTGTACTCGTTCTGAAACGAGGCAGCTCGAGGTGAGCGCCGAGGCAAAGGTGCAGCTCGCCGCCCGGGAGAAACGGCACGAGACCAAACGCCGCACGAGGGGAAACTGCCCGAGGACAACGCGCAGCAGGGCCCTGGCTGTGAGTCAGCCGCCCCCGAAGAAAAGACAGCCGAGCAGAAGCTGAAGGGCGGGGAGAACCGAGCCACCGGCGCACGCGATGCTCAGCTCCCTGTGCCACGACGCCTCGCTAGCGGGATGTTAAAGCGCCCCATGAGCAAAGCCCTGGTCGAGACAAATATCTGGAGGCCAAAGCCTCCCGTCTTAAAAAACCCTGAGGCCTCTCGGTGCCGTTTGCCAGGGAACGACACAACCCCGTCGCACGGAGAGGGCGCGTCGCACGCGGTTCGCGAAGAGCAAGGACCTTTTTGATGTCTGCATTGATGGCTGACAGGATTTCCCCCTCCCGCTCCTTGATCATGCGCTCCAGGGCCTTCAGCTGCTGGATCCTGAACTCCACCGCCCGCGACCGGCCGGAGCCGAAAGCAGCTCTCGCTCGCTCCACCGTCTGCTTCACCTCGGCCATGGCGCCGGACGCTGCGGAGAGAAAAGCAACCTCAAAACACCGCTCTGCCCAGCGCGGGTCGGAGCCCCGTACACGCTTTCCCCGCGTTTCAGGAGCCTTTAAAAGCTCGACCGGCGACCGCCCGCTCCCACCCTTCAGGAGCGAGTTTCGGTCGCGTCGGCAGCTTTCAAGAGCGGAAAGAAACCGCGCCGGAGCAAACGGTGCTCGAGCCCAGACAGCGACCAGCGCGGGACAACCGGGGGCAAAGACCCAGTGGAGCAAAGAGCAGGTTCTTACACGAGGGCCTCGCACGCCAGGCGAGGAGAGGGAGGGTCGGCGGGCGAGCGGCGGGTGCGGCCAGGCGGAGACGCGGAGCGGGTTTAAGGCAGGGCGGTGTCCAGCACCTGGCAGCGAGCCCTCGCGGGGGCGGGAGGGGAGGGGGCAGGACTGGGGGTGGAGCCGCGGCCCTAGGCTGCCAGCATTTCTACAGCTGTTCTTCTACATTTTCTCCTATACTGATCTACATTTATTTGCCAAACAACAATCCCCCAAAAAGCAAACCAAAAAAAAATGGACGCAGAAGGCCCAGCCGCCCTGAAGGAGAGGGATAGCGGGGAGGGGGGTTAATCCGAATCGGCTCCGGCCGCGGGCCCTGTGTGAACGCCGCCGCTCGCCGCGGCCAGCGGCACTTCCGCCTTCCGGGCCACGTGGCGCGCACTTCCCCCCCGACGCCCCCCGCCCCTCGGGCGAGTCCAAGTGGAGCGCGGACCCCCCCCCGGCCGCGCAGTGGGAGGCGCCGGCAGCAGCGCCCTGCAGGGCCCGGCTCACACGGGGCCGCCGCTGCCCCGGGTCGGACGGGGGCGTGCTGCGCTCCTCGGCCCGGCCTGGACCCATAAGAACCGAGGCACCAGGCCGGAGCATGCCGAGCCTGTGGCTGTGGTCCCCCAACCCCGCGGGCCTTGGCCTCCCCCTGACCCACAGGGAGCCAGACACCGTGCTGTGGCCCCGGCTCACTGCGGTGCGCAGGGGTGCAGAGGGTCCTGGACCAGCTCCCCCTCCTCCAGGCCGGGGGGACGTGGTTGCGAGCGCTGCAACTGGGCTCGGGAGAGGGCAGCGTTTCGCATGTCCTGGCACACCCCGATAGACCCCCCGCGCCCCGACCCACACGCACCGAGGAGCCGATGGGGCCAGGGCTGCGGAGCGGGTTTTCCAGGGGGAGTTTGGTGGTGGAAAGGTTGGCGAGACCTGACCCGCCTTTCTGCCCGGAGCCTCGGGGGCCAGGTCACCTGCCCTGCTGCAGCCGGTGCTTCTGCGGGAGGGAAAGCGCGAGAGCGTTAAGGCACCTGTCTTCCCTAAGGAGCAGGCCTGCACCCAACAGCCCGCGGCCCAGCGCCAAGAGCCCCCCATGCTCCAGCACCCGGGCACAGCAGAGAGAAGGAACAGCAATGATACTGGCAGGTGGAGGGGGGGGGGGCACCTGCCCCTCCCAAGAGCCGTCTCGCCTGCCTCGCCTGGCAGGAGCCCTGGGGCACTCCCTACCTGGAGCACATGCCGTCAGCGCGCGACTCACCCGCGTCCCTTGGAGAACGTTTGATTTTTACCCGGTCTCTAAGAAACGCAAAGGAAGATGGGGGCTGCTAGTCCCTAGGGCTGCAATTATTGCAGCAGGTGATGGGTTTTAATCGCATTAAAATGAGTGAGACACCAGGGGGGTGGAGAGCGTCTCCTCTCCTTGGACCAATTAGCCAGGCAGCAGCATCTCCCCGCTGACAAAGTCCCTGCTGGGAGCCAAGCTCGGAAAGCAAACCTTTCTGGGCGGCTCCCTGCCTCCCCCGAGCATGCTCAGCCGTGAGCTCCTGCACGGTCATTCCCAACTGTTACAGGGATAAAAGCAGAGGAGAGAAAGGAGCTCCTTCCTGCAGCACACGGAGGAGGGGAGCTGCAACCAGGGCAGCTTGGGCAGGGCACAAGGGCTGTGAGCCACTGTCCAGCTTTCTAGGGACTAGGGACGGGGCCTGGCATGGGGTTAAACTGACCCCAGAGCCCATCACCAGGGAGGAGATCCAGAAGCAGAGAGAAGGGGACCTGTCTGACCGCCCAGGGCAGTGGAGTAGGCAGAGTCCCCAGAGGCAGCACTTCCCTCCTGTCCCGGGCTCACGGACCAGGCCCAGGATAGAAGCAGGGGGCTGTAAGCCAAGCAAGAGGCGGGAGGGGGGCTGGGGTACAGACAGTCTCGCTGTGTTCCCAAGATCGCACCCCCATGCAGCTCCCCTCTGGAAGGATTCACTTCCTTATTACAAAGCCCTCAAAAGGCGCTGGCCAGGCCTAGGGCAGCTCCACGCACTCTGAACTGGAAGGAGTCCAGCAAATACCTGTCAGTTTCTTTGGGGATGCTTCTCACTTGGCTCAGGAAGCGGGTTAGCCTCAAAAACAAGGGGCATTTATCCTCCGGGGCTAGGCACAGAAGTCCCCCATAAACCGATACGAGTGAGCAGAAACCAGTTCAAATCTGTAACACAATAGGAGTTCAGTGCACATAAACCTCTTCCAAAAGGGCCCAAACTGGTTTAAGATAAACCTGCATAGGTGTAGTATTAGACTTCACTCATTTAGAAGTTCAATAGACTGATTTAACCTGTTGCAGATCCCCTCCAGATTCAAATTAATTCACAGTCCCCCAGGATCCCAGGCTGCTTTGCACCTCCCCAGCAGCCCCCACCCCAACCCCCTTGCAGGTTGGGTGGGCTAGCCTTGGCTACCTCCAGCCCAGAGGTATGCCCTAGCACCTGGCTTCTGGCCTGGGCCACTGCAGGCATGTGGCTACATTTCCAGGATCCAAAGTGAATGTCTGTTCATTTGCTTATTAGCTCAATCCACCCAGCTTAGACTGGCTCATAAAGATCAAATTGATTTAGCCTTGGGCTTTTTGACTGTCTGTACTTAACCTGTCTGTGCAAGTCCATTGTGGCTGCAGTCAAAGGAGTCACAAAACCAGAGAGGAACAGCAAAAAACCCCCCCAATTTATCAAGGAAATGCAGTTTCAAACCACATTGCTTGAACATGCCAGATAGTGTGGGAACGTGGAGGTAAAAGCAGGCAAGAAATAGCTTCCCAAAGCCCTGCCAGAGTACAAGGGGCTTCAGTGAATAAATGCAGCTCAGTTTGTTTCACAGAGTCACGTGTCTTGGAGGCGGTGGCTGAGCTCATGTTTGCAAGAACAGAAGCCCATCATGCAGAGCTACAATCTGTGGGCTGCATTGTAGACATTGCTGGAGCAATGGAAAATGTGAAGCAGCCCAAGAAAGAAAAAGAACAAGAGGGATTGGCTGGGACAAGCCTGGAGAGCAGTTTGCTTTCAGCTGGGAGGTTAGTCAGCTGCCCACAAAAGGCTTAGGGTAAGGTGTCTGTACAGAGGCAGCACCCACGGTGCTGGCCGAACTACCTGGGGGCCGAACTGGCTTAGAGACTTCCACTAAAGGCTATGTCACGCAGAAATACATCCCCCGGCTAGCGAGAGCAACCGCCAGGCACAGGCCAAGTGTGTTTTTCAATAAAAGGCTTCAGCCAAAACCCAAGGACTTCAACAAAATCTTAAATCCCAGACTTCATCCCATTGCTATAGTTAAGGAAGTGCTGCCCATTAGGAGACAGGTTGCCAGGAGATTTCAGAGGAGGGGGGAGGAAAGGGGAAGAAGGGTAACGAGGAAGTAAGGTGTACATGAGCCTGGCAGTCCACCATTCAAAACACCGCGGGGCCCTGGGAACAGCCATGTTCTGCTTCCCTGGCTCTGGTTCCTGCTCCTCTACCAGCTCTGCGAGACAAGCTATTTCTCTGCATTGCAGTGCGACCTCACAGGACCACAAAAGAAGACAGTGCTTGCAAACTGGGTCCCATTAGGATGCACCTGTACTTCTGGAGCCCAGCCCAGACATGCGGCGAGCCGAGCTGTCTCACAAAACGGAGCGATTACAACAGCAGCCTACGTGAGGCGAGGAGAAGCCAAGTGTGGGACACAAAACCCAGGGACAGCTCCCTCTCCTCCTCAAAGTGCAAGAGGAAGAACTGGATCACGTTTTTCAAAAGGACCGATTGAATGCCTAATCCAGACCTGAAACTGGAAGTGGCAAAGACCTGTTCACTGAAGAAAAAAAATATTCTGGGAATCTCAGCAGTGGGGGTGGAGGGGGGAAGACCCACTTGTTTTGATGAAATTCCCAAGTGGAGACTGACTAGGGACTGAGCTTCTCAATCATGAAAGTGGCAAAAAACAGAAGAGAGGGGTTTTCAATCGTGCAGGGGACACTGCACACAACGGAGAAGATGCAAGATACAGTAAGTACCCAACACTGTCCCCTCAGGCTAACAGGTGCAGCCGGGAAGTTTCACTGAAGGGGTTACGTGGTTCTTTCCCCTTGCTGTTCAATGCAGAGAGCACTGGGGCTGGAAGACATCTCGGGGATCTCTGTCGAAGGAGTTTACAGAGTTGCATGTGGCCTTTCTGGTTGTCTCCTCCTGAAAACAGCTCACAAGAATAGCCCTTTCTTCTCGCTCCTGTTTGTACAGCTGTAGGCTTGCTGGCAGGAGCAGAGAGGAGATTCGGAGACAGGAGGCAGTGAGTTCTCGAGGAAAAGCTGTCCATCTCCCAGAGTTTTGCATCAGAGCCTTTGTTTTGTTTCCAGATTAATGTCCAGATAGTTCGGCGGCGCTCCCTTCTCCTCCTGCTTGAGTTGGCTTTTATTGGGATGTGCCAGCTCTGAAGAGATGTTTTTCTTTTCTGGGAGAGGCCCCAAAAATCCTGACAATATGGCTAGGAGAAAACAGCCCTTTCCCCTGCCACACAGCTCAGCTGGGGAAGCAGCTCACTGGAAAGACTGACCTTTAGCAGCACTGGCAAAGGGAAAGGTCATTTGCATCCAGCTCCATCAATCCACTGTCCATCGCACCAGTTTTGGCAAGTCCAGCAGCGAACCTTGCTGCTAAAAGCAATTAGGCAGCACCTCACTCAACAGCGCACAGTGGTTATCTAGAAAACTGGTTTGAAAACAAATGCTAAGCAGTCAGAGTGAGAGGGGGAGAAAGCAAGCAAGCAGCCTTGGCTTAAGGAGAATGAACTTACCTGCTGCGAGTGGCAGCGTCCAGTTTAACCCGCTGCAGCCCTCAGACGTCGGTGCAAGCTCATCAGGCGGTTTCCCGCTCCTGGAATCGCCTCTCAGTCTGGGAAGCAAGCCCTGTCTCCTTGCCTCGTTCACTCCTCCTTTTAACCAAGGATTCAGAGGTTTTCAAGAGGTGACAACTGGCCCCCAGGTAGAAGAGACGCACCAAGGCTGTACCATAGAAACACTTCTAGTGTCAGTTTATTTTACCTTAATATACATTTATACAGGCCATAATAAAAAGGCTATTACACAACAGTTCAGTGAGTTATTACCTAGTTTCAAGAATGCATGCAGTTACAAAGGAGAGGTAGAAACACTGTATTAAAGACCTAAAAATACAAACATTATATAAACGAACACTTTCAAATGAACCGCTGGAATTTCATACAGATAAATAAGGTAAAAAGTACATTACTTTGTCAAAGTAAAGGAAACACATGGTTATCAGTATACTAAAACAATACCGGTGCAGGAACTCTGTACAACTGTCAAATAGCTCAGATCACGGTATCTAACAGGATTAAAATTATTTTGTCCTGGAGAATGGTTTATTCAAGTATTCAAGCAGTGAGTAACCAAGGAAAACAAAAAACCCCCCAAAAATGAAACAAATTCCCCCCAAACAATTCCCCCAAATAAAATACAGGAACCATTTCCAGAGAAGCTGATTCGCCTAAATACTTCAAGAATTGCTGCCCTGATGATTTGAAGGGATGCTTGAAATGATAAATGCCTACGAGGCTATGTGAAGCTTCCCACCTCTCCCTGAAAACGCACACAAAGCGACCCTGATGTCTGCACGCTGCATGTCCCAATTCCACGTCGCCAAATCAGCATGCCGATTCCCAGTTTCTCTCCATTCTCACACGGCTCCTCACAGAACCTCTCAGCTTACAGTATTTTGTTGTAATACTGTCCAGGAAACAGGATACAGAGAGCTGCTATACACTCAGAGACTGCAGGCATTAATGCATGTACTGCATGCACAACGGAAGATGCAACCAAACCGCTATAGAAACAACCAGCAACTCAAACATTTCTATTACTGAGAAAGTCTGTAGCAGTAAGTTACTCAAGTATTAGACAAATAGGTATAAAATGGAAAGGCTCACATGAATAATACAAGTCTTTACAAGTTTTTCTGAAAGTCTCCTAGAAGCTACATCTGAAATTCTGAAAAGGATCTTATATACAATGAAATGAAACTGTGTCAGCAAAGCCCATTGTGCCTTTTTTAAATTAATAGAGCTTCGAAAATGACTATACAGTTGCTTTAGTAAATTAGTGCAATACGAAGTGTTTTGGAAGAAGAGCATCAAATTGTAGCCATTGCAGCTGACGAAACCATTTAGGGAGTTTGAACAGCTGGAGCAAAGTCTCTTCCACTGTCTGTCTTCTCCCCTGTAAAAGGTGCTTCCTTCCCACCCCGTCCGTTGCGGACCGGTGAGCTGTCTCTAGAACGGGAGCTCATATCCAAGCCAGCTTATCCCCAAAAAGCTTCAAACTGCACACGTATGCATATGGAGTTTTACACCTTCATTCAATAGTTTGTTACTGGCAATTAAAAACAAAGTCTTCACAAACCTTCAAATGGAATCTTCCCTAAGGAAACACGACTGCGCCGGCTTGGGGAAGGGGGCTCCAGTCTTTATAGTCCTTGGTAAGGAAAATGAAGTCGACCAAGCCAGAATTTCACGTACAACGTTCTAATTCTTTTAAATTCTGCTGCTATGAGGAAAAACGGAAGGAGTGACTGTATCAATAAGGCAGATTTTCTACAAATGTTGTACTTTTGGAATTTTTCCTCTTTGAATTCACTGCTGCTTCTTTGGTAGTCACCATGGAAATTTAAAGTCATCTTCCACAGGGGTGGGGAAGTGGCAACAATTAAGCTGTAGCAAAAGTAGTACAATATCACTGAAGTGGTCCCTTATGTTCATGCCACCTGGTCCTTGGGATACTGCTACTGTTCATAAACAGCCACTGTGCTGTAGCAAAGGGCAGAGAGTCTTCGTTCGATGCTAGATTTATCTGGGGACAAGACAAATGTTAAACATGCAAACAGAGTCCAAGGGCATCAAATCCAATTTCACAAAAGGGGGAAAACACTGCAGCAACACTGGCACGGCTCAAGTAGCATCAGCCCGAGCCTTCTGAAGCCATTCGAGACTGGCTGCTACAAGCAGGCCCTTGGGAGAGGCTGTGCATAAAAACAACCACACACACTTGTGTGTCCTTGCAGAGCTAAGTGCCTACCCTGTAAGTTTGATACATGGGGCAATGACAAATGGAGATCAAAAGAAAGGCTATCTACAAATCAGATGGTTTTATGCAGACGCGTTTCAACACAAGCTTGACAGCTCTGCTTTCGTCTAGTCTCGTTTAGGAAGCCAGCACTTCTCTGTTGGGTTTCTTTTCCGTTCTGTTTTCCTTAGTCACAGACCGGTTTTGGCCCTTCCATTTCTGAAGCATTATTTGCTCCTCTCAAAGTTCTTTGGCATTCAACTTATCTTTGGGATTAGCAACAGCTTTCTCCGCCAGGACAACAGTGCTGAACAGCTTTGTGACTTAAGATGTGCAAAGCATCTGCCCTGGGAAAAGGCATTTTATAGGATCAGCAAACACAACAAGGGGGTGAAATCCTAGATATGCTCAAATCAACAGCAGGAGTTCCCACAGATATCAACTGGGCTGGACTTCAACCCTCGCCTCTTAGGCCAGCTCATGCTGCTCTCTGCAGCCTGAGGATACTTTTTATAGTAATGAAACACTTTCTGCATTTCACCATCAGTAATGCTGTCCAGAACTCGCACGTGCTGTCAATATTAACGCAATATACTCCCAACACATCACCCAGGACGACTTACATTTGTGTACATTTTCTATATCCGCAGGATCCTGCAGTATCTTCGTCAGTCCTTCGAGCAGCAAGGCTGCTTTGTGGTATCGATATGTGATATCTTCCGTCTGCTGAAACATCTCATCTAGTGCCGCTGACTGAACCTGGAATCGGTCGACAGATTCAGAGTTATACAGACTGTTCTACCCAAGTGCTGAAATAAAAGGATGTCTCCGAAAAGGCTAGCTGCTAAGTAAGAGCATCATTAAGGGAATGGTTTCACAAGCTTAATTAAGCTGTTCTGGTTTTGCCATTTTAATAGAACAAAGAAATTAACAGGAAAATAGGCTTTCTATGCCAGATTAAGTGAAAGGCCTCCAGCATACACACACTGTAAAATGCTTTAGGGCCCACAATAGTTAAAGTACATCCCATACAAAAATACATTTTAAATTATAGGCTCACAAATAGACATATGCCTTTGCTTTTATTTGCAAGGGAGACATGCCATTTCATGTCTGACTACTCATTCATGTGGGTCAAGTGCTCTGAGTGGTTGATACAACTGAATATACACCAACATATGCAATTCCACTCAAGTAGAACTGCCTCTTTCCAGAAACGCAAGTCCCCTGTAGATTTCCCACTCTTGCTCCCTGCCTTAGCTAACCCCATTTATGTACTCAGAACCTCTCACAAATACAAGCGCTTTTCCTCACATTTGTTCGTTAACATTACATTAACGTGCTGACATCCCTCCAACAGAGGAGACTTCCAACTGAAGCCAGATGACTGAGGAAGCCATTTGTGATCTGTTTCTCTGCTTCAGCAAGCTTTATTGGGTGAAGCTTCAGCGCACAGCCTTGTTACGGATTGTGTAGCTGAGCAGCACATTTCTTGCCGTCTAAACAAAACCTGCTGACGCGTAGGAAAGTCTGAGAGCAACTGTATCTACCAGGAACTTTCAATGGTCTGTGGGGTACGGAGAACAAATCAGCCCATCAGCCCCCGCGCTAACAGACATCAGGGTTGACAGGTTAAGTAGCAGCTCTACAGAAAAGGACCTGGGGGTTACAGTGGACAATAAGCTGAATACGAGCCAACAGCGTGCCCTTGTTGCGAAGAAGGCAAGCATCATCCTGGGCTGCACTGGTAGGACTGTTACCAGCAGATCGAGGGAAGTGATTCTTCCCCTCTACTCAGCACTGGTGAGGCCACATCTGGAGTCCTGTGTCCAGTTGTGGGTCTCCCCATTGCAGAAAGGATGTGGACAAGTTGGAGAGAGTCCAGTGGAGGGCAACAAAAATGGCTGCAGGGGCTGGGGAACATGACTTCTGAGGAGAGGCTGAGGGAACTGGACTTATTTAGTCTGAAGAAGAGAAGACCAAGGGGGATTGAATAACAACAGCTTCCAACTACCTGAAGGGTCAATACAAAGAGGATGGAGCTGGACTGTTCTCAGTGGGGGCAGATGACAGAAGGAGCAATGGGCTCAAGTTGCCACAAGGGAAGTTGAGGTTAGGTATCAGGAAAAAAAAACAACCTCTCACTAGGAGGATAGTAAAACATTGGAACAAGTTGCCCAGAGAGGTTGTGGACTCTCCATCCTTGGAGGTGCTTAAGACCCGGGTAGACAAAGCCTTGGCTGGGATGATGTAGTTGGGGATGGTCCTGCTTTGGGCAGGGAGTTGGACTAGACGTGACTTCCCAAGGTCCCCTCCAATCCTAGTTTTCTTTGATTCTGTAATTTAGTACAGTTTGGTTAGATGAAAGGGTCACCCGACATGGCAGTTATGTATAATACCACAAGTTACTTATGCTGATTCTCCATGCCCTAGACATCAGCCAAAGGAATGATTTACCATTTCCACAGCACAGTTGTAGATGAGCTTCTCTGCAGTGACACTGTTGATTTCATCGATGAACCTCTGCTTGTCGGAAAAGAAACGATTCAGCTTTTCTGTTAGCTTCTTGCACATACCGATGCAGAACTTGTATCGCTCGTTCAGATTTCTGACAACTAGAAAAAGTCACAATGAAGGAGTTAAATTCAGCTTTTGCCAGAGTTTACAGTCTGTACATACCCAGGTGGCTTTATTTTGCCATTCTCTGTGCCGTTTTTGCTTCAGGAAGGATGTATTCAACACATCTTCACTTCATATGTATACTCACCCATTCTTTAACTAGCTACTAAAAGCACCTTTCTGCATGTGCATTTAAAGCTACTGTGCCAGCAGTTCTCTCTTTACAGAAGCACAGCTAGCCTGGCCACAGCCACTTCTGGAAAGAGTTATCTTTTTGCCCCAGGGATTATGTCAAGGTTTCCTAAGTGACCACTACAGCTTCAAGCACAGCACAAATACCATATTTCTAGTGTGCAAGAGGCGTTTGTTCCCTGACAAAGGAGGTCTAAAATAAGAAGTGCCTGTCACAGCTGCATAACAAAAAGAATCGCTGTTGTAAAAGTAGACCCCAATTCAATCAAATTATGTTAACAACTCCCTTCCTTCTCTGCCCCCCAAATGTTTGGAGGTGTGCTTCTTAGACACCAGAAAATATGGCAATCATTCACAAACAATGCCATTTCAACATAATGACTGCTTCTACCTTGTTTGACAGCAGTGGATGGGTTCAGTTTCCCTGACTTGACTTGTGCTTTGGCAAGATGAAGAGAAGATGCCAGCAACTGTGCTGCTTTCATGTACAACACAAGCTGCTCTACTTGTCTGGGGGGAAAATAGAGAAAGAAAAAGGTAATTTAACATTTTATGTTGTTTATTGCATTTGTTTGTTTTAAACTAACACATTCACCCCACGGCTAGACACTCAGCTCTCACCGGCTCCCTTCAACACACTGTGCTGGCAACAGACAACAAGAGACAACAGTAGAACCAAGAAACAGATGTACAAAATGCCACAAAAAACTTCTGTCACTGTTTGAAAGAGCCATCTCCCTGGGCAGAAAGAAAGGCTTCCAGACGTGTTTGAAGGTTCAGAATAAAGGAAGCTCCTTTAGTGCAGGAGAATTACGTGAGGGCCACCATAAGCGGCTTCCTGCATTTGGGAGGTACTATTACACATGCCCCCAGGGGTGACTACTCTGAAGTCTGATCACAAATGCAGCTCTTTCCATAGAAAAGGACCAGGGAAGGAGACTGCCCTCCCACCTCTCATCCCCAGCCTTTTCCCCACCTCTAAAGGGGTGAGGACCTCTTAGACCTCCGCCTAAAACCCAGTGCTGCTGCTGGTAGCTAGCCACAAATGTTTCCTGTCAAGTGATGCAAGGTGCTCACCTCTCCCTATAACTGAAGCTGCGAAGAACGGAGCTCAGATACCCATGCAGAGCGAAGCACATCAGCCCATACAGGCTGCCCTCCACCACAGCTGACATTTCAGAGAGTTTCCCCTCTTTTGGGACGACTCGAGTTAGTTGTCCGAGAGCCCAGTTGCGTCTTTCCTCTATTCTATTTTATTGACCGTGTTTTCCCGTTAAAGAAGTATGCTTTTATGAAACGTTTGCTGGAGCAAAGCAATCACTTCTGAACAGCGTTAAGAACGGCGAATGCTAGATACGGACCCTTTAATTTATTACTAGAGCGCACACATGAATTGCATAGGTGGTAACGCTCTAGAGACCTTTTAGCCAGATACCTACCCCCACTCTTTGCTTAGCTGGCTTATCTGATCAACGACAACGCTCTCCTGAATCTGATACAGCGACACGGCAGAGGTGCACAGCTCTGGGTTTCCTCCTCGTATTGCTGTCAGGTCCAAAACGCATTCTGTGAATGTCAGCATCATGTTTAGGTGACGCAGCGTATCTGTATGTTCTCTCTGCCGAACAAAGATGACAGCAATTTAACCCATAAGGTACGACACAAACCTGTGTCAACGAAAGCCGTTAGGATACCGACTGGTCTACGAATGGCTCACGGTATGCAGGAATACACACAGCATCACTGCCAAACAGCAGACTGAACAACATTTAAGAGGGTTAATGTTACTTATCTTGTCTTTTAAAAATTTAACAGATTTCGAAGATGCGCATTAAAACCCTTCCACAGAGGTCCAAAGGAACTGAGAAGAGAACCGTATTTGTTGAAATCTCTTAAGTAATGAAAGAAATCCCAAGCAGTGTATATTATTTATTATGTTTCCTGCAATCAGAAGTATGCTAGCACTTGCATGAGAAGCCAAAAGGAGCATTCATCTTTGTCTTAACATACTTGCTCTTCCCAAAAAAAGGAGTTCATATGAAGCTTCAACACTAAGCATTTGCATTGTTCCCATTTAAGTTTAGACTTAGAAACACTGGGCTCATTGTGATAAAACTGACTGTTGGCAGAGCTTTCAGGTTAAACTAAACATTTCTATTTGGGCCAACAACTTGTCCCTTCCCGGCGACTGGCAGAGCCAAGATACAACACTCATTGTGCCTGCCCTAAAATTGGCTCCCGCTTTGCTGGCTAAGTTTTACCAGTACTATTGGGGGACGAACAAAAGGCCTAATCAAAGCCCAAAATGCACCTTGTATACAGTTTTGTGAGTGTCCAAGGCCATCTCCCAAAGGGTGTATACACTCAGTATCCTTGCCTTGAGAAATCTGTTTTGATGATGGTACTGTGGTCATGAACAGCTTCAGATTCTGTGTTAAGGGTCATTTCACAGTACTATTAAAAAAGGACTTTTTTCTTGCCAGCCACAAGCAGGACTTTACGCCATCTGCTGTGAAGAAACACTAGACTACTGCAAGCGAGACACTGTCACAAACAGCACACATGTATAAAGGCTTGGCACCAAAAGGGTGATCCATCAGTTGAAAGTTTTGTTGAACCACAAGAGCCACGCTTATTATTGTCACTTATCAGATACAGGAAAAGCAAGGAACAACTGTCCAGCAGACAAGAACAAAATTGGTAAGGAACACTGAACAGTGAAGAGAACACCTTTAAAAGCTCTACCTGGTAAGATTTGGAACCCCTCTCATACTATTTCCAAGTCTCCTAGCATCAGACATATTACAACAGTACATTATTTTTGTTCTGTACCTCCATTAAAGTTTCCTCAGGTAGTTCGGGTGCTTCAAAAGTGATAAAGCCCTCTAAGCTGGGAGGTGAAGTACCGTACGGCATGTACTTCAGATTTGGAGCTGGGTCTGCTCCAGGGGGAGAAGAACCCATATAAATACCAGGAGGGGAGCCCATATATACACGGCCACTTGTAGAGCAGAGAGACCCTCCAGAACTGTTGGATCCAACTGCAAGGAAAAAACAAAACCCCAAACACACAGTCAGTCCCGCAGGCTGGTCCATCTGCAGCTCTGGGCTGAGGCTGACAGTAAATGACAAAGAAATAATATGAATTCACTATGGGGGCTGTTTCTTAATGTACTTTATATAAAATCTGCAGAGCACCTTGCACCAGCCTCTGTTGGACAGTGAGATTTCTAAAACACGCTTTGTGAAAGTCTGACCAGAATTTTGACTGTAGATACTTACTTGGTCGAGTCTTCAAGTCCTGCTTGCACGGTTTGCACACCTACATTTCTTGAATGCACAAGGGCTTCCAACTTGATGCCTTCTGTATTTCACATCCCCGTGCCATTGTGCTGGAATGCAGCCAGTGGGTACACTGGGTGCTTCATGTCCTGCATGCTGCACAGGACAAACAGGCTGGGGAATTTAAATTTTCTTTGCCGGTGTCACAGATGGTGTTGAACCCCTCACAGTATGACGACACGGTGCAGGCTGTCTCAAGCACCAGGGAGTGCACTGCAAAGCACTGAACTAGCAAATCCCATCCCCCTCTCTAAAAAAGGCAGAAAAGTATCCAAGTTCTCCTCCCACCATACTTATTGCTTAAATAGCTGCTGTTAAAATAGCCCCAAGGCCCTACTGTTAAGCTTTGCACAAACACACTCAAACAGTCCCAAAGGGCAGAGAAACAAGAGAATTCAGATTTCCAAAAATAAACTGTTTTTAGAGGCGTCTTACCTGAAGTCGTTCGAGTTCTGAGGACCATGTGGGTGCAGGTAGGAGGGGTAGCGCTATTCGGAGGTGACCCTACAGTAAACATTACAGCCCTGGAACTTGCTCCAGTTCCTATGCAAGGAGGTGCCATTGCAATTCCACAGGCTCCTGCTGGAGCTGGAAAACAAGATTACATAGTATGTTAGTCTTTAAAAAAAAAAAATCATGTCCCCCATTGCTGATACAGCTGCACACCACACCTGGAAAACACACACATGCACACTGTGGATCAGAATGGGGATTAGAAAAAGAACAAGGTAAATCTGAGAACAAATGATGCAAACAGACTGAAAGCAGAGCTGGCAGGACTGTAATGGACCTCTGGCTTTTCCTGTCCCCTTCCACATAACATGAACTGCTCTTAGCTCTAAGTTCTTTAAGGCAAAGAAAATTGGAGACTATTTTTGAAAGCTCTGGAAACTGTGCTTAAACGTACGGAAAGAGGTACTATTAAAAACCCTAATGTAAGCAGAAACCTGGAGGCCAGAAGTTAGACCTGCCTGCATATATCCGCTGCTTAAGGAAAAAAGATGCAGGAACTCTAGCCATAATCCCCTGTAGACTGCTTTCTGGAAAGGCATAAATTGCTAGCTTTAAAAGATAATATGAAGCAGAACAATGGGGACTGCCTCCGTGTGAAAATAAGCTGGAATTAGGAAATGGAGCCGCAATAAGGGAAGTGCAAAATCCCAAGCCAGCACATACAGTTCTGATATTTGTCATTAGCGCAGCGGTGTGACAGATATTTACATATGCTGGCAACAGCGTGATGCTTTACAGAGCTGCTGAACATGCGGATGAAGTCATCTTCCAGACATGTGGGCTGACATTAGATATGGTGACACAACAATCATACCCATAACTCTTCCCAGTGTGACGACTTGGCTGCATTACTCTGTTCTTTACCTGTGTCCATTGGTCGCTCAGTATTGAGGCTGTCTGTGCTGCCCTGATATAACTGGCCCCCAAGGGTAGCCTTCACTTGCTGATCCGACAGCTTCCCAGTACTGACAGATCTAGACAGAAGAGCAAATGGCTTCAGAACAAGAGTCTCAATGCACACCTTGCTCCAGAGGATGGCTGACAAGTAGGTGCTACTATACAGAATTCTTAAATAGATAAAAACACCCCATCCGGGGGGGGGGGGGGGGGGGGGGGTGTACAGCAAATCAACACAGGACCCCCTCTATTACAACGCGAGGACTCAAAGAGGTTTCTACAAAAGTTATTCATTTCAAATTTATCTGTATAAAGTTTATCATGCTTTTGAATTAAAAACTAGGAGGCTCATGCTGGAAAAGAGCACTCCAAGTTCAGAAGATCAAAATAAACCAAAGGGAACTTTGTCAGCTGTATGAGTGACTCTGGGAAGGTAGCACTATATTTAAATACGCCGCACAGAACGTTTCTCTAGCATGTACCCCAATGTCTCCATAGCAAGTGACACTGCAAATGTGCTACAGGTCAGTCACATACACCTGTGCATCTCCTGCCGTTTATAAACCGTGGTGTGTTCTACCTGCCAAATGCTGCCTTGCTGTGATGCTCTGCAACCGGTTTTTCACCGCCTTGCGTAAAGTGGAAGTGCATAAAACCCCTTGGGTCTGTTACATCTTTAGGCTGCAATGGAGCATCTGCTGACCCCTGACGAGTAGCCAGAGCCAGCAAGTTCGAGGATGCTTGAGTTTTGGGTATCTTGAAAGGAGCGGTTGCCTGGAAGACGCATTGAATCTGGTTAGCATGCAAGTCCACATTCCTAAGAGGAACAGTTGTAAGCACTATGGTGTCACTTCCTATCTTCAGACAGAATAATGTTTAACAAACCTTAGTGGGAGAGCCAATAATTGTTGGTAACGGAGTTTTAAACAGCCAGTCTGAGCTCCTAGGCGATGATCCCATATGTTTTGTAGGTGACGTTCCCAGGCTAACAGGCCTGCTTGGCTGCGGAGAATGGCTGTACCCATACCCTGCATATGACGGGCACACAGGGTCCGAATGCTGCTTTCGGAGCTTCTGTTTGTTCTGGTAGATATCAGTAAGAGTCGGAGCACTCTGCAACCTGGCTCCCATCATGAAGGACTGAGGTGACTGAGACTGTGGTACTGGAGAACCTGGGGAGAAACACCGAGTAGAAAAGCGAGATTCTGCTAGCCCTGCTTCTGATCTTCTCAGCAAGAGAGAAAGCCACATTTAAAGAGACTCTGAAGTTCATCCAAGAGGACAGAGCTCTTCTAACCTTGTGAAATCTGACTCTTTACCAGCTGGCCAGATGTTAAGAGCAGCGGATTCAGAGCACCAGCTATTCAGACTAAAGGCTAGATATATACCAGGGCAATGAAGAACAGGAGTTCAAGGGAAAGCTGTACTGGCTGCCGACTACTTGCGACAAGCTGAGCCACAATAAATGAAGCGGCCAGCTCCAACAGGAACATCTCAATTGCAACAGCCTAGCTTAAAGAATTGCTGCAGCAACAGAACTGCACTGACAAAAAAGCTTCTAAAGGGAGTATTTTTAGAATCCCAGCACTGGACAGCTACTTAAAAACAACAGTATTTACCAAAGGAAAATCTTCCACACAAAATCATTGCTAAAGGGTGGAAATGGAGTAGATGGGAAAGAAGAAAAAGCAAAGACCTTTTCCTAATTCTGCTCATCTTTTGATCACGTCACAAAAAGTGACTGACTAAAACGAATTATTTAAAAAAAAAGAGTGTAACAAATCTGTCCGCAGGCACAAGGGGCGACTCGCCCTCGTGGCTCCTGCAAAGAGAGCAGAGACTACACGAGCAGTGAAATACGAAGGGAAGACCATTACTCTGGCCATCTGTCTGTCCTTCTTACAGACTTCCACGCATGAAACAAGTCTGTTCCTGGTCAGGAATGTCAGACTGTCCTAGTGCAAATATGAGGATCCACAGGACCCACTCTGCTCAAGTCTTCTGTGTTGTTGTTTATGCAGTCTGAAGTTTGATGGCACCTTCTTCCTGTATGTGCCCATGGCCATTCAAGATGATATATCACGTCAAGTGAGGGCTGTACATAAAGCTGAAGCCTCATGGTCACAGCCTTGCACGTAACAAGCATCACTCCACAATCTCAGACAATTTTGGGAACAAAGTGCTGACAATCTCACTCAGAACTTTCCACATAAACCGAACTGTTAATGTCTTTGTTGCTTTTTCACACTGTCCTGTTAAGTTATCGCAGCAATATATCAGTTTAAGGGTTATACAAAGCAGCCTTTTGAACTGTGCTTCAGTTTCATAAATCAGTGTTTCAAGAACTGCTCATCATAAAACCACTTCTTGCAGTTTGCTCAATAAATTGCCTACTGATTTAGCCAAGATTTCATTAACCTTCTCTGGCCTACATTAATGAGTTGGAGTAAGCTTGAGCTACCTCACCCTCTTTCTGCTCAGCAGTGTTTGGTTTAGAGCTGTGAGCAGGAAGGCTATTTCCAGAGCGCTTGTGTTCATTCCTCACTAAATTCTCAACCGGGAGTTTTGACTAAAATCCCGCTGCCTTTTTGGCCAGTCCACTTCCAAACACATCAGCTCGCACTTGGGAAGCGAGTCTCACCTAAATCCACCAGCTGCTGTTCTCGCCCCACTGTCATCAGGAGGGGCTTTTGAATTCCACGTGTTTAGGATTCATTCACAAATAGCTCACTTTTCTATGCTGACAGAATGCTTATTGGGCAGAGGTGCAACACTCAGGTGGATAGTTTTAAAGCTTAGGAAAAATCTGAGCAAAGGAGCTATGGTTTCCTTTCAATTCTAGGCAGCCATAATTTCCAAGGCTTTAAGAATTTTAAGATCCGTTTATAATATAGTTTGTGGTATCTTACACAATAAAACCACCACTGCAACATTTTAATACTGAGGAATGGTATAAAGTCAAATAAGAGCACTTAAGAAAGGGTCATGAGTGAGAATTAAGCAAGCACATTGCTAAAAAAAAAAACAACCCAAAAAACAAAACAGTTGGGGTATGTTACACAAGCAAATGCATTGTTGGTCAAAGGTACTCGACTCAGCCCTGTAAATCATGCCCATAAAATAAGTCAAATACAGCGAGAGCTCAAGCTTCCTTATATTGTGCCTCAAGCCTGTCCTGTAGGGCTTATCTGAGGCAAAAGGTAATTCAGGTGTGCAGCAAGAGCGATAACTGCAATGGTTATCTTTTTGACAGAGAACATGGACTGCACAGCCAACACAGCTGTCAGGTATTTATGACACTTGGAGGCTACCCACATTTGCTCTAGGAGCAAAAGGCTCATTCACCACAGGATACTCGTGGGACACACATTTCAATTTATGCAAAACAACTACTTCAAATGGCCTGGGCTTAACATTTACAACAGGGAAGAGGAACAATGAAATCTGCAAAGTCGTTACTTAACGCTCAGCTGAAGTGGCGTGCTGCACTCTTCTGGGCTATCCTCAGTACCCCTTCTTAGGCTATGCAGAGGGTCCATCCTTAATGTCAAACCATCATAAAGTTCAATTCAATCCCTCCCCAGAGTCTACTGTTTGCATGTCCTAATAATTTATAACTGACCAAGCTTACTGACTGCCTGGCAACTAGCGTCAGACAATGGTCAATGCCCCAAGGGAACGAGGATGGGAACGCTGAACACTGGCATTTCTTGCTGCCATTTTCGAATATCAGCATGACAGCATTAGCCACTCACAACCAGATGCTGAGAAACAAGTGGCTACCAGTTATTAGTCTAGTCCTTCTCCATTCTTGCTCGATAACCACAATTAGCAGCTGTTCTTTCGTGTTGTGTAAAACAGAACTGTAAAACTTGGCTAGAGATCTGACCACAGGGCTAGGGAGGAAGGCATTGTCTGTGGACAGAGATACTTTGCTTCACTTCCCTCTAAAGCCACTCTGCTTGTCTATGCCCCTGACGCTCAATCTACGAAGTGGGGGGATGACAATTACCACTCTTTGGGAAGGGCTTTTAGACATGTGGCCAAATTGAACTTGGTTGTCTGCACTGACCAATAGCACCCACCTGAAGAGTTTCTACTCCTCGATTCATGCCCTTGAGGTTGTCCACAACAACAGTGTCCGAGCTGCTCGGGTATGGTTCCAACTGTTCAAATTAAAAGCAGAAGTGTAAGGGTGTATTGCTTTATACTTTACAATCGAAGAGAAACAATCAATCAGACAGCTGGCTTTCTTTAAACATGCTCCTGTTAACTGCTTAACATAAACTACTTTTGCAAGCAAGAACTGTGTGGACACATACTTTTATCAACCTCACAACAAAAATGGACCACTCAAGGTACACTTTCACTCGTTATCTATCCATTTAACAACTTACCCAATGGTGAAGGAGAATATGGTCTTGAAGACCCCGTGGACAGCCTGCGCCCAACCCCCTGCACAGTGTCGGCTGGTACTGGAGAGCAAGAGCCCATCTTCATAAAGCCCACGGGGCTGGTATTGGATCGTCTCACCACTGCAGATCTGGAGGGATTGCAATCAGAAAGGATGGTTACTTACCTGCCACTAACTACAGTGTAGTGTAACACAGATTTCACTGCCATATGCACACATTCATGAGACTCCAATCAAAATAATTCAATCTGTCAGGGTTGTGCCTGTGAACCATGTGACCCCTTGTTTCCTGTAGCAGAGGATGGAAGTCAGGGCAGCTGCAACTCTTGCTCAAGTTTCTTTCCCAATAAAAATCCCCAAAATAGGACTCGTCAGTGGGGACAGAGGTGGTGGGGAAGAGCCTGTGTTGACACCATCTCTCAGTGAACTACACTTCCTTGAGATTAGGTAACTGTTCTTTTTTCAAGGGACAGAGTGAATTTCAAATCTGGGTGACTACCAAGTGTCTGAGGTGTGTAAGTGAAGACTACCCTGCCGAAGTGCCCACCCACCTGGAAGCCTGCACCAGGCCACAATGAGCGCTGAAGGTGTGCACATAAACTCCATAGCATCAGCCTGCAGATTTCTGATATCTAAATGTTTGCTGGCCAGAAGCTGCCTGGTGAGAGGGTGGAGGAGTGAGCCCTGTCCAGGTGAAACTTTGTTGTTTTGTTAACGTAACATGTTTTAACACAGTCCGAGACCCGCTCAGTATACTTGTGATCATTCCAGCTTGTCTGTAGCCTGTTTCAAGCAAATATTACAGAAAGTCAGAGAAAACACCCGAATTACTTGGAAAGAGACATCCAACATTCCTGCAACATATGGAGTCTCTCCTCATCCAGGGACATGTGTTGGGAAGAAAACGGAGAGGTAAATAGGTTCCATGTTAGGTACAGTCTTTGAGTAAGGCCCTAGGATAACTTGTTCAAGGAAGAGTTTTGATTTTGCCTTTCTGGTTTTTGGGGGCCTCTTGAAGAACTAACACTTATAGAAGGATCCTTTGCTGAGTCTGACAGCAACATTACAGGATGGGTAGACCTAAAAGTCCAGTGAATTAAGCTCCATCACCCTGAGCTATGCAAAGGTACCTTGAATAAAGCTGAAAAATCTAAAACTACTCTTACCCAAGAGGCAAAGGAAAAAACCCCAACTATAACACTTGAAGGAAAGCTAGTTTCTTGCTAGAGCAAGGAACATGGAGACTGCACTACTTCTACCTTTGCAGTGATGGACAATAAGAAGCAAACGCAGGCTGTGACTGTCCTGATCTTTATGCCCTCTGCTATAGGAAATGGGGGGGGCACAGGCAAGCACTGAATACTGATATTCAAAAGAATATCATCTTGAGCACATATATGTGGAAGGGGTAGGTATAATGAAAAGAGGAGTTCTTAGTGTGTTAGAAAAGCTCTTAAAGCAGCTCATAACCTGATTTTAATGAGGTTTAAGCTGAGCCCCTTGCACCAAAAGCTAGTAGCATTTGACACTTTTGATCACAGTTGGATCCTGACTTTTAATGCTGTAATATAATATTAAACAGGAGAAATGTAAATGAGATATCATTCAGCATGAAGGTTTATAACCTTTAGACTAATCATCTTACCAAATTCAGACACTGGCTGTAACAACCTAGGTAATTAAGCCTGCTGATTTCTCATCACTGTGGACATGCAATGGAGTGGAAGGCAGGTGGCAGCAGCAGACTCCATCATGATCACCTATCACTAGGGTGGAAATAGGGAGCCTACAACAATACTGAGTCTGCAGTACTGGGCCTGTGTGTGGATCAGGTGCTGGGAACAAGTTATTCAAAACCAAGTCAAGGCACACCCAAGAAATGTAGAAGCAGAACCTCAAAATTAAAAATCCTGAGAAATCCAAGCAACTGTGACTTGGTTCTTAAAAAGGGAACCACATTTCAAGTAACCTGTCCCTTGAACCACAGCCGCCCACACCCCCAAACCTCTGTGAAACACCAAGTCTGGAAGTGTGACAGGAAGCAGCAAGTCTAGGACGCGCAAACTTTTTATTACCAAGTGCCACCCAGCAATTCACAATTCATCCCTTTGTGTTACATAAGACACTGCATCCATCCTATTATGATGATGAAGCTGGAACAGAATTTATTATTACGGACATCTTAATTTCAGGATGCATAGAAAAAAAAACAGGAAAGGCGGAGGAACAAAAAGAGCAAGAATTCATCTTTTTATTTCCTCAGGCAACATTTCAGAGTTGAAAACCAAGCAATTTAAGCTTCTCAGAAAGAGAGAGCAGAGAAACTCTCGCTGTACTGCACAGCCATTCCCAGTAAATTATTCCAATATCTGTTTTGAATTGCCTTGATCCATAAATAACTATTTGTACAATTCAATTGAGAGGAGAAGTAACTGGCTTGCAGACAAGCGTGGTCATCTTCCAGTGCACAGGAGGAAACGAGTGCCGAGAGGGGAGGAAAGAAAAGAAAGAGAGAGGCAGGACTGACCTTGGTGACCCATGGGGATTTGAAACGGGGCTGGCGGTCGACGTGAGGTTCTGTTCTATGCGCTGGTAATTCCGTAACTGCGTGGGAACGGGAATCGGTGCCGTTTCGCTGCGGGGGGACACTGACGGCTGACACTGCCTGGAGCAGGAAGGTACCGAGTCAGGAAACAAGTGCCAGTAAGCGACTCTCTCGCTAATCACCATCATTGACAGCAGTTAAAGAAAAGTCCCAGAAACAAGCTGCAGTTTTGCAGAGTCTGCATGAAATACGAGCTGCGGCTCCTCCAAGCCTGGCTCTCGCGCACACATGCAGCCAGACCGAGAGCTGTTGCCAGCGATGCCCTGCTCCGACACTGGCATTCAGAGGGAGAGTGGAGAATGATGAGGCAAACTAAAAAGGATCCATCACGGGACACAAAACCTAGAGAGGAGCAGGACTCCCGTCCTCCCGGTCACACTGCTCTGTTCACAACGTTTCAAAACAAGGCAGTTCTAGGAAAACGCACTGCTTAAAGAACAGGAAGTTCAAGTGCGGGGTGGACAGGAATGTTTACAAGAGCCGCTAAGGCACAGGCAGATCTCCTGGGAGACCTGGTGAGTTTGGAACAAAAAAAACCATTACATAATCCGCAGCCACAACACACCTGAACACAGAGCCAGATCAGCAACCTGCAGATTACTTCACCTAGCCAGGGTCAGTGACCTGAGGGATTTCTCAATGTCCATTTGGAAAACGGAGCAACTTTCTCCAGAGCAATTAGCATGTAACCAGCCGCCCACTTGCCAATAAATACGACTGCCACCTGTGTGCAGAATTTGAAAGGGAAGGATTCCTTTGAGGAAGTCCAAGTTTTCCTGCCTGGCTTCTCAGAGCTGCAATCGCAGAAAAATGGTCGAAGGATTTATAATTCCTCTGAAGGAGCGCAATAAAAACTATTCGATACATTCTTAAAAACCTCTGTGTCCAACACAAAGAGCAACGTGACCGGAATTACAACATGGTCAAATCTGTTTATGACAAACTGATCAATAATTTATCTACTGTTCAGTACAAGGGCAAATTGTGAACACATACACACACCCTTTTGCAATTATCTTCTCTTTGTAAAAATAAAACCAGTCGGAGTCGTTGGTCCCCTCCGATAACATCTTTTCTGCCTCTGCTGCCGTCTGCTCCCTGACCCCTGTGGCTTTCCAAGGAATCTACCCCCTTCTACTTCTGGCTACTGTATAAAATGTGCCCCGATGTTTAAACTGCTCATATGCACCAAATTCAACGTGGCATCTTGAGGGTTACCTCGCACCCTTCCCCCTCCGATCTCCCTGCCCGAAAGAAGTACTGATGAAGTACTAATGGATCTCATGCTGCACTGAACTCTTCTAAATCAAACCAAACCAAGCACAAAGGAGGAAAAAAGAAAAAGAAAAAAGCAAATATTGTTGCTGGAGCAACTGAGATGTATGCCCCAGCAGGCAGCCATAATTTGCAGTTTGAACCACTTGGGCTAACTCTCTTACCACAGCAACAGTCCTGCTCTTTATGGATCTAGGCTTTTCACATTTTTTTCCTCCAAATACAAAAGTCCTCTGGGAGTATTATATACCACAGAACTAGGTAACTAGCAATTTCCCCTAATACTGATACTAATTCTGCCTCCTTTTGGTTGCTGTTACAACATTTATCTTCAGAAGCCAGCTAAAGAAACCTAGAGGAGAGATTCCCTGTGGATATGGCAAGTAGGGATTGTAAGAAGAATGCCTGGCTCATATGCAGAGCTAAATTTCAGCAGTTTTACAAAGGAGTTCAGAACCAACCTAATATCCCCATTTTGCGGATGGGGAAATTGAGGCATGGGGTGTTAAAGTGACTTGCCAATGGTCACCTAAGCAGACAGACCGAGGTGGGCCTAGAACCCAGGTCCTCTGAGCACTCCCCACTGAGCTGCCTAGGACTCTTCTGCGCACCCCCAAACAAGCACAACATGCTGGGCTCCACCTAACTTGCACAGGTCAGCTCAAGCCTACCTGGCCCCAGTCATGCAGAAGCAAAGCCCTGCTCTGGACAGTCAGTAAAGCCACGGGGAGCAATAGGGGAGTACTCTGGGGCAGAGCAGGAATGACGAGGTGGGGTTAATCAAGAGAGAGGAATAAGAAAGGAATAGGCCACAATATGGGTCAAGGAATGAGGAGAGTAGCAATAAAGGGCACAAGGAGGGAAAGCCGTCTCCCAAAATTGCCAGTTTCAAGGGAGGCAGAGCTATTTTCATTTTCCAGATATCCCTCTCCGTAGCTCAGTTTGGAGTATTCCCCCATCCACCTTCCAAGCCTGTGATACCCTCCTCCACAGACCTGCAGAAAACTACCTGGAAGACAGGTTCACTGACAAAACTGAACAACGGCCCAGGGATACTACAGAAAGCAGAGAGCTGCAAGAGGGAGAGTTGCCAAGTCATCAATTATTCAAGAAGAACTTCACCCTCTCTAGGGAAGACACTAAAGTGAAGTGGACAAAAATTAATGGGGGAAACAAATAGCAGATTTTCTTCCCACCCTGCTAAAACCCAAAGAAATGGAGTCGCAGCACCCTCTGCAAAACTACAATCCTATTGATTCCCAATTTTGTTTTTATCAGCATTGTTCATTACTCTGCCATTCCATTATGTAAAAATCTCATTTCCTTGGACAGTTCTGTTTTTCCAGCCAGTCATGATTTAAGCATCTCACAATCTGCTTAACTCTAATGCAGCAAGACAAAAAAGGCAGGGGTGTTGTGAAAAATAAGTTTCTCCTATATAACGTGGTCAGTAACCCCCCAAGGAACAGTGCCTCCTTTGCAGAAGGAAACGGCACATGCTTCGGCTGCTATCCAATGACTAGATATGCCTGGGTAATTCAGGAGTTGGAAAAGCAGCTTTGGGCAAAACCCCATCAGCACTTTTCCAGCAGTCTCATCGCCTTGGGCAAATTTAAACCCACATTAAAGTTCCTCAGCTTGGAAGAAAAAAAGGTTCTGAACCTCACTGGATGCAGTGACGAGTCTGCCCAAAGACAGGATGAAACTGCAGCTCCAAGGTCCACATGCTGCACTGGAAAACCCTAAACCTTCCACAAAGTGACGTGGTCCTGCAGGCAGACCCAATACAAACACATCCGATAGCCTGCTGGGGGCAAAGCCAGAAATTACAACCCGGGGGTTACAAGAAACAATGGCCACAAGCTAGCAGAGAGCAGATTTACACTGGACATTAGGAAGAACTTCTTCACAGTTCGAGTGGCCAAGGTCTGGAACGGGCTCCCAAGGGAGGTGGTGCTCTCCCCTACCCTGGGGGTCTTCAAGAGGAGGTTAGACGAGTATCTAGCTGGGGTCATCTAGACCCAGCACGCTTTCCTGCTTATGCAGGGGGTCGGACTTGATGATCTATTGAGGTCCCTTCCGACCCTAACATCTATGAATCTATGAAATGGATGGTCCACAAATACAGCCGCACAGGTCTGAACTCCCTGCACAAGGGAGCAATTGGTATTAAAGCTGTAATAAGGTAGTATAATGGCCCTCTAGGTACCTCGGGTCATACTTCTGGACTAGGAGACTTCTTCCTCCAAACCCTGCAAATTGAACTCTGCACATGCTTACCATGGGCAGTATGGTGCATGTTCTGCATTGGCCCTAAGAGTCAGCTGCCTCTCCCAGATCTCATGAAATGCTGACTACAAAGCTTAATAAATCCACCACTATGATCACCTCCTTGCAGATAATTTCACAGCAGAAACATACAGCTTTTTCAGGTAGAGTCTGAATAGTGACCTCTTCACCTCTCTGCAGAGCCCAACCTTGGTCATGATTCAAATGGTGTAGTACAATGGAATTCAACTAGCTCAACAGAAAAAGGTTCATTTTTCCATGTGGCCAGCTGGAAAAAACACAGCAATCACCTTACAGCCTGGAGTTAGAAAGAACCAAAATACCTTCACCCTCCTTTTTTTGCCCCCTCTAAAATCACATCCAGAGTAACCAGATGTAGGTAATTCAAAATTTGTTCAAGGAATAGCTAAAATTAAATAATTATAATAAGAGTCTGCAGCTAGAATAACATACGCCAGTCCCTAACCGAATGTTTGGCTTCCATACAGAAATGCACGCACTGGAACTGTGCTTTTCATAAGATCTACAAATAATAAAACTTTTATACTCCAAAAACTATAATCTATTTAACCACATGCTGCATAAAAGGCAACTGAAAACCAAAGGAGATTTCTAAAAGGGATCAGTTGTTTTGGTTATCTGCCCATAAAATGCACAGGGTAAGGTATAAACCTTATTAATAAGCCCCATTAAGCAGATTTTGCAAACTCCTTTTTTTGATCAGCAGAAAATGACAAAACTTTTCTTCTTATGGCACACACTGCTAAACAAAAGTGCTGACATCTTTCTGTAATATTTGCATAAACCAAGAAAAAAAGCCAACAAAATCTCTGCAGTCCCTTTTTGGCCAGTCATCCACTTTCTCCTGTAGCAGAAAAGGCTTAAGAAATGCATCATTTCATCAAACAATTTAAATCTCTCTCTTTAGATGCTGAATGAACAATTTAAAACAGAAGGGCAACACCCCTGTATTTTCTCAGTATCATCAAATACACAAATCAATCACCATTTATCAATGTCACATCACAAGCTCTGTTAGGAGCTTTGTGTTCAGCTCTGTTCAGAAAACAACGCTTTGAACATTTCAAGTCAGGTGTGCTGCAATGTGGCACTCCGCATGCAGAATAAGGCACCGCACCACCATCGCCTTGCAGATGGCTACTCAACATACCAGATTTCCTAGACATAAGAAGAAACTTAATTCTGGATCAATGACCATTAGGCTCTGCTACTCCAGTAGGGCTGAAAACCACTCAGCTATCGTGCCAGTTTAAATGTTAAACTACTACAGATACAGTAATTCAGTTATGAAGAAGGTATTTAATACTAGAGGTGCAGCGATACATCAGTCCCATATTGGATCGGCACAGATGCAAGGAAAAAAAAAGTGATAGCATCAGCAATTGGGGGTTTTTTTGGCCAATGTGGCCGATAAATGCCCCATGCATTTGTGCAGTGGCAGCGCAGCACGCAGGTGGTGAGTAGCACAGCCCGGGAACATAGAGAGCAGCCGGGTTCAGCTGGTAAGTCTGTTGTGAGGGAGGGGGCGTCAGGGGCAGGCAGATCGAGGCCCCTGCATGGGATCTGTGCATGGGTGAGGGCGGGCTGCTGCTGCTGTGGGCTGGGGTAGTGCTGGAAGAGGAGCCAATAGGAGGGACTATGGTGAATTTTGGGGTGGCTGCAGCCCCCCCAGCCCCACTGCCACCTGGCCCAAGCACAGCCCGGTGCCACCCTGGCCACAAACTATAGTGGCAGCCAGCCCTCACCCTGCACACAGATCCAGGGGCACATGCCCCCCCATGCCCTCCCAGGGTGCACATAGCAGTGGGAGCCCCCCCCCATTCTCCTTGGATGAGCCGCTCGCAGCTCTGTTCTGCACTTTACCCCAGCCAGGCAGCACTTGCCCCAGCCGCACTCCCTTCCTCACTATGGGGGTCTCAATCTGCCTTCCCCCACAACAGACTTACCAGCTGGACACCACTCTCCATGCTGCCTGGCTGCATATCAGAATTCGATTGGTACCGGCCAATATGGCTTGTTAAAAAACAGCCAGCGGTAATCAATCCCCCAAAAAATCTGTATCTGTGCACCCCTATTTAATACCCCAACTCTTTCACTGGAAGACAGAAGGACATAGTTCAGAATACTAAAATAGACATGACCCCTTTTCTGGAGGCCCACACCTATACACTTAACACTGCCAGTAAACTTCAAAGCCAACCAAAAGCCAAACACATTTCCTTTCCTTGAGGAAATCTAATTTGGTACATCTGAGCCAAAATTTAGCTGAATCACCTTCACCCACAAAAACCACAGCTGAAGATCAGGCCAGTAAGCCCAGGAGAGCAATACTACCTAGTACCATAAGCCTTTCCCAAGAAACAAAAACACCTTGGGCAGTAGTGAAGTTATGAAAAAAAATGGGAAAACAAATTACAGAACATACCTGTTAGCTGAACTAGAAGAACTACTTCGAGAGGAGTTTGAGGATGGTTTCTGTAAGGTTCCTGAGCTTCCAGAAATGGTTAATGGTGACTGACTGTTAAAACAAGAAGGTACAGACAGACAGTCACAAAATAAAAAGAAAGCTCCACAGAGACATCTGTTTAGATCTGAAACTTGCTGATCTCAAGCTGTTTACATATTTCAAATGAGTTCAGCCTGGCACGTGGACCTCACAGTGAAGAGCCCCCACTTAGCAATGTAAAATTAAACCAGTCACCGCCAAGACTCAACAGCTACCTCTACAGCTGCACAAAAGTATCGATTTATAAACAGAAAACTTTTTTGGATAAAGCCCAACACATACCCTCCACACATCAAGAACTCGCTTGAAGCCCGTCTGCCAGCTGCTCCCAACGGCATATCATCTACAGGAAGAGGCAAAGTGAACAAATCAAAATTTACATAATTCAATCAAGCCCGGAAAAAACATCAGCAATAATGTTATACAATCCCTTTAGCATTATGCTTCACGTGTGTGTGTTACGTTACACCAGCACTATGACAGCTACAACACTGGTCTGCAAAAATTCCTCAGAGTGTAAGATGACTTAATATAGCCAAACACGTAGCACGAAAGTTTTTAGCGGCATGGAGAAAGCAACTGATAAAAAAAAAAAAAAAGCGTTTACTAAAATTTACACTTCATTAAGCTTTTCTGAATAGCACTGTAAACAAGAAGTATTGCATGAAACTGTACAGTTATGAAGCCCAGCTTTTCCCTAACTTTACATAACACATAGGCACAGGCAGGGGAAGGCAAGAAACTGGTATCTTCAAGTTTAACCAGAAATGTTTAGTCGGCCTACAAGCAACTGCTTTGTTTAGCTAACGGACTTATTTTTCAATTGGATAATACATCAGTTTTTCCCACGAATCAAATGACTACGTTGTCACATGATTTAGTAGCCCCATCAGAACTTTTACCATTTTTATTTGTTCCACTGAAAAAAAGCTAGAAGGATGCTAGGATATTTGCATACTAATCTTTGTGCTTCTGAAGCTACCTAAAACTGACTCCTTTTAAACCAAGAGCCTTCACTGTGTCAAGTAAGCACATTTTGCAAGGAACATTCAAGAGCAGAGATTCAGTGTAAATAAAGAGAAATTGGAGGAAATGAGACCAACCAACAATAGGCTAAAGATATTTTAGAGGAAATGGGAAGTGCCCTGAAGCGCATGAAAGATTCTTACAGGAGTGGTCAGAAGAGATGTTATGTGGAACCAGGACAAAATCATCTGTGTCGCAAGATGAGTTCTTGCTACTGGTGCTGGCAGAATCCTTGGACACCTGAAGATAGTTAGGAGGACCCAGTGGCGGGGAAGATAAATTGTCTTCCTGAATATGCTGCATGTCTGGCAGGGACTGAAGAAAAAAGAAAAGCCATAAACGTAACCGGTCCAGGAAGTAGGCAATCTCTGTAGATAAAAGGTCAGGGCCATCCCATGCATAATTTGTAAAACATAGGCATTTCAGGTTTTAAACATTCTCTAAAATCCTAATAAGTAGTCTCACTTGAATAGCCGCTGTAATATTAGCTGCAGAGTGAGTGCATATCACCAAGCATCTATACAATTTAAATTTGTACAGATTATATATACTGCTGCATCCAAAGACCCCAGTAGTGCTTAATCTGCTGTCTTTAAGTAACTGCTTAGACGGTCACAGTTAAAATTATGCATGCAAGAAGGTTCAACATTTTCTGTACGCAAACAGCAGCAAATGGAAACATTTCCTACTGAGGTCATTTTGCAAAAAGAGAGAACTTACTGGAGGAGATGCAAAACGGCACAATGGAGAACTACCACAGGAACTCCCCGAGACCGAGCCTGCATATGTGGGCACTGGCACAGGGCAGGCTGGAGGAGGCAAAGAAAATGGAAAGGGGGACTGACCTTTTGAAAAGCTGAAAAAGTTTCAAACAAATGAACTGACACTGCAGTGATTTCCTTGCCACTTTTTTATTCATAAACCCCTGCAGAGCTTGCAAGTATAGTGCATACCCTTGGCAAGTGCACTTATACAGCCATGTATGCTCAGAAGAAATGCCTCTGTGCTGTGCAAATGGTAACTACGCTTCAGCTGAGCAGCACACAAAGGATTTAACCTTTCTTTGACTAACCGTGAAGCATGATGATTACTGATCTTTGGAAAATGCTTAATAAAATAGTGTATGATACCTGCTAATCTCCTCTGTTCTAAAATGCTATCTTTTAACTCAAATACACGGAAAAATGCTATTACTTACACTTTTTGACTGTTGAAACCTGATCCAGGAAAGGGTGGTTGAAGAATGCTTCTGCAAAGCAAGCAACAATCGCAGACATGGGTTAACCAGCAAACTGTGTCAGAATCCGCAGTGTAGCAGGCGATGCAATAAGCAGTTGTCTCCTACTGAATCAATACTTCATATCTAGAGAGCGAAGAGCTTGTGAAAGATTAAAGCCTTCTGTGTTGTGAGTGGTACTGTGCTTGGAAAGAACACACAGTCCATCACTTGATAGCAACAGTTAGCACAGAGTCCGACTGGATGTCTAAGGGCCGTCTTATAACTCAATTTTAGGATTATGAATAATGAAGTGCTACTGTTTTCCCCTTACTACTAGACAAGGGTTTCTGTAATCGCCACCGCCTAAAGTGCACCGCTCTAGCTTGCTCATCAGCATCTTAAGCATATTTCATCTTGTGCACTTCCACACGTTGTCACCTACAATTCTTAGTATTGCGACTAAGGATCGAATCAAGCAACCAGCCTTTTGCTGCCCAAAGCAGATTACAGAAGAGCAGCATGAGGCACTTTCCCTTCCCAATGGGCAGAACAGCTGGTTCCACAGCTTACAGCAGAATTAAGTTTCATGAACAATTTGTTCAGTTAATTGGAGCAATTCACTGATTATTGCTTCAATAACAGAAACATTTGCATTTGTTGAGAGCAACCAAGTATGCCAAGATGCACTTAACTGAGTTGGCACACCCAGTTGGGTAACAGTTTGCACAGAGCGTTTCATATTTTGAGAAGACACCAATCGGCCAAATCAGGCAGGGAAACCAAAAGACTACAGAAGGCAGTCACAGTTCTTTGTACGTTTTTGATGCCTAAGAGCGGCAGAAAAATATGACCCTATTCATGGAGCATAAGCAAACGGGAGAGCCCCAGGAATCCTCAGGGCTGCAGAGGCCTTCTTTCTTCTTGCAACAGCAATTTCTTCAACCATCTGATGGAAGGCTGTAAGCTCAGCTATAACACACTGGTAATACAACCATTAACTTTTCATGAGGATCAGGCGTTCCCAAGCTTGTGTGCAACACCTGCTGTTCCACTCCAGTCGGGAGATAAGAAGGCTTTTAAATGCCATTTATCTTTTAACAAAAACACAAACATTCCCAATCGTGTCTCCTTTTCATTCACGTGGCTAATCGCTCTTGTTGAATTTCATGCAGCCTTCCCTTCCCTTCCCGCCCCTCCCCTCCAAGTCCTTCCTTGGTGGCTGGTGAGCTGGGAAAGAATCTGCTCTCAGCACATGGAAATGCTGCTGCACCAAACACTCAGCAGTCCTCTGATAAAAGCACCAGTGGAAAAAATACCCTCCCATTCCTTCAGACCTCCAAATCCATTTCCATATCCACTTTTAGAAATAATTCCCCTGCCAAAGTTATGTAGCCCCAAGTCCACCCTCCACCAAAAATTATGTCAAAGTGAGGAGTTGGGCAACAGCCAAAGACATGTTCAGTTTGGCTAATACTATCAGTATTTCATTAAGCAACTCAATGACGTATCGTATCCATGTACCTAACTGGACAAAAGCTTTGTGTTTTTGTGCTGTAGGCTGGCTGTGCAGTGCTTACTATTTATTTTCCAATAGAGTCCACATTTGTGATGGGTTTTCCGAGCGGACTTGTGTAATGTTACAGGTCAGCTTCTCCTGAAAGTCCGTGCGGCATGGGGGCACTCTACCCAAATCCAAGCATCTGTTATGGGCCCAACTATGCAAAAAAACCCAACCGAACAACTTACTAGGAAGTCAGCCGTCTCTCCTTTGAAAGTAGTCACCTTTTAACTGATAGAAGGATAGACCACCCATGTTGGAAAACTGCCTGAACAAAGAGTTATACTACAACACTGTTCATTTTGATCAACTACTTTTAAGATGTCTCAGAGTTAGCATCTGCTAGGAGCTACAGTAAATGTAGTAGCTGCAACGAATAAAAGCATACAGATCTATCCAGGAACACATGGTCAAGAGGTCATTTCTCCAGTTCTCTCCACTTCAAAACATTACCTCTGTACATGTAAAAAAGCTTCCCCATTAGCAAGAATGGGGGAAACAGGATCAAAATGAACCCTTCAGGGATCTTAAAAAACAAAGCCACCCACAAAAATCAACCTCTTTCTTGGAGCAAGGAACAGTCCTAGCACCTTTGAGAAATTCAATGGATGCTGAATTTTTCAGCCTTGAAACCTTAGACAGTTAGAACACCCTGTTCTGCAGCCAGAAGTCTCCCAGCTAAACAGTAAAAGCCAAACATAGCATTCAGCTGGCATCAAGCTGCACTGCTACTGTTAAGTGACTATGGACCTGGCTCCTAAGTCCATTTTCACGTCACAGTATATTACATGCAATACAGATCCTATGGAGCCCCTGAGATCTAGAGGGCTTTTTTTTATTCTTTTGTTAAGGCTTGCATTGTAAAGCACCTTTCAGAGCATTATTTACACATTTATAAAGCAAGACTAGAGGCAAGTGACTATTCCAGGCTCTTAGAGCAATTAACAAGTATAAAAAAAAATCATCAGAAAACAAAACAATCTGGCAGCTACCTCCACTGCACAAATCAGCAACCCTCAATACATCTCCCTTCAACTGATGGGCCACTCCCAAAAGGTGTGCATTTTAGCATGCCCTGCAAGACAACAGATGGGGACAAACTCATGCTCAGAGGGGGAAGTGCACTGAAAAGCTGAAGAGCCCCATCTCATATGAACGGTGCTCTAGCACGAGCCTCTTCGCACTGTTCTCACTTGCGACAATCTGACATACCCAAAAGCAGTCTCAAGTCGGTAGCTGCTGGCTCGTCAGGCTTTCTAGGTCAAACCGACACATCCAATTTCTCCTGGAAACCCAGAGGCATTTAGTGCAATATGCTTGTGGTGAAATAGTTTGTTTAACAACTAGGCTGCTATCCTCTTTGCTCAGGTCAGCTTCCAAGTGGATTTAGAAGGCAGTCCTCTGAGCAAAGCGCACTGCAGTTATCTAATTTTATGCTGACCTTTAGCCACTGCACAGTAAGGATACAACCCAAATTGACAGCAGAATTAAAATTAGATGATGGAAGTGAGAGTATCCCCACGGTTCCATTTACATCCTGGGGGTTTTGGAAAACCTGAGGGCCGGACAGCGTCCACTTCAGGTTTGTTGCTATGAAAGAGGCTGACTGGGGTAAGGGCAAGCAAATACCGTAACCCAAATGCTATCAAAGATTAATTCATTTGCCTAGATGCAAGTCCAATATCCTGGATCACAATGGTCGGGCTTTCATGACATGCTCAGCACATTTGGATAACAACGAATAGGGTGCAAGTGAATCTGTTAGAGGACTCTGAGCATTTATTTGCTTTTCATTTGATGCTGGTAAAATTTCATGAGTGATCAAAAATAAAATCGGACATCCACATCCACGACACTTCTGGGATATACTATTTGTTGGTGCATCTACATTTTAAAAGGCAGCGTTAATATTTCGTTAACACTTATCGTTCTGATCGCACAAAATTATGGAAATCTGTGAATAAGCCATTCCAAAAAGTGACACTTGGGAACTCGCTCGGTCAAACAGACAATGACAGCGTTACACGAGTCCTTCACTCCCCTTCTGTGCGCGTCTCTGCCCATAGGCACCGACATAGAGCACTCCCTTTGTTTCTTCACGAAAAAGCAACAGGAAGTTACAGTTTTGGAAGCTGTATTTCTATAGTAAAAATGCCATGCAAGTCCAGATTTGCTGAGCATATTTTCAAAGCCAAAAACAGCCTTTACAAAAAAATTTACAAGAAGTTACTACAACATGAAATTTAAGGACTAGCATAACGAAAGCAGCTGTGTCCACTGGAAAAGCTGCCTGCCAACCAAACAAAATGGGAAAGCACATCTTTCTCTTCAGTCTTGTGCAAACAGCTACCATGTGTCAGCTGGTCAGCGAGAGATAAAAACCTGAGCTGGCAGAACAAGGGTTTAGTTGGAAACATTCCCCAACAATTATAGACGCCAACTAGACATTAGAAAAGAACAGCTATAAATAGTACACCCGCTTGCTATTTCAATGCTGCTTTTGTTTTGTTTTTTTAATGATTAACGTCCTACATACATACCCACAGGTTGTGCAAGGTTGGTTCATTTGTTTAGAACAATCATAAATCACAGTTCTTAGAAGCTACGAAGGATTACGTACGTAGAACATCAGTTGTTGTTTACCAGCTAATAAAACATTACTAGGAGCGCCACACCAACTGTTCTTGGGCTTGTACCCAAGACTGAAGGAAGCAGCAACAAATAATTTAAAAACAGAAAGTTGCCAACTCTTGGATCCTTGCCCTCCATCTACAGCCATTTTTCCCTAGGCTGCTATGAATGAACAGTGAAGAAAGATCACATTTAAAAGTTATTAGTGATGACATTTTATATTTTAAGTAACCACAAATGTCATAAATTACAGATAAAAACTATTTCTGTTAGGCGACTGGGATGCTTATAATTTAATGGAACCGTGGATGACTATGCCATATCCTCTACACATGAGCGGAAAAAGATGTTTCATTTCTTTCTATGACTTGATTCACAGAAAAAGAGAAGACTTTGAGCCTCTTGGTCAAGGCAAGATATTCCTGCTCAAGCCATTCTAGCCAAATGTTTGTCAAACCTGAAACACTTAAAAACTTTCTGATGACTTGTAATACCAGACTGAATTAAATCAAACAGTTAAGAAAAGTAATCGGATATTGTCAACAAACAGTCAACAGCAGAAAGAAATAAAATCAAGAGAGCGACTGAAGAGGTAACGTACCAAAGTCCATTCTGTCTTTCTGGTTTCTCTGAAGCAAACTCAACAGCAGGTCACCCAGATAAGCTGATGTTTCCCTAGGAATGCTGTGTATAAAGAGAAGCAAACAAATATGCATTATTTTCAAATAATAATTACAGTTGCTTCCAGAAAGCTGACCTCCTGAAATGCCTTTGCATCTTCTGAAGGCACGCTCTGTCGTCTTACAGAAGACATACAACTGGATTAGGTAGGCCACAAGGAAGAGAAGTTACAACGCGAGACACAAGGCTCCACGTTATTCCTAAATCAATCTAGCAACACTGAACATCAATTCCTACAGGGCCCTGGTGTCCCAAAAGAAAGAAAAAGTGGGAAGTCTAATCCTGAAAAGTGACAAGGGAAATGATGTCCATAGGACAAAGGCTCTGGCAATTCAAGTAGCTGGCATTTAAGGCCAGGCATAAAAATGGCACCCATACTTGCACACCTGGAGTGGACACATCAACACATCTAGTCACCATCTTTCCAAGGTAAAACCCTCATGTCAAAATCTTCCTGGTTATTTACATTTTCAAGTGTAGCTTTCAACTCTGAGCAGACTTTGGGAGCGGCTCCCCACTGTACTCCACTCTGGATGAAGACTCAGCATTTGGGGCAGGTTCTCTCAAAAATGAGTACAATTGTCATGTTATGTCTTTTCATTCCATCCAGGAAGAGCACACACCAACTGCTGCAGCTTCCTTAGCCTGACGAAAGGTTTTTGAACCCGAAAGCTTGCTTAATAACTATTCTCCAACCATTTAGGTTGGTCTAATAAAAGATATCAGATTCACCCAAGGAACCTTGTCTACAATTGTCAATGCCTCTACTCAGAAGGTCTCATTTGAACCATTTTGAAGCATCTACTTTTCAGGGCAGGCATTGCACACTTCCTAAAACTCAGGCCCTTTCAACACAGAACATGTTGCGATTTCCAAAACTGAAATGCTCAAAATTAATTAGTTTTTGTTTGTTTGTTTTTTTAAATCTTGGCTTTCATCTACAAAAGGGTTTTTAAAAGGATACCAATAAATAATAAGCACTTGTGAGTTAGCAAAAGTGCAGGGACAACTTGTAAGGTACCATTTTGTTCTACAGTGGAGGCTACAAAACAATGAAAAACGAAATAAAGACAAAATGAGAAAATTTACCATTTTGAAACGATACCCTTCCTAAAATCAGCACATCCGTCTCTCCAGTCTAGATAGCAATTTTGTGCTTTTTTTTCCAAACCATTTCCTCTCAGCCCTGCAATGTGATGGCACAACCTGAAAGTCAAGCTGTGCGCTCCTTCTAGCATGTGCACCCCATAAACGATTCTGCAGATAGAACTTAATTAACATTTCTGCTGATAGACTAGACATAAGAACCTAACTCATTCTTCAACGGCTGCATTGGCTTGGCAGGACTAAAATATTAAAACCTGCGCGTCACCAAAGTCAGTAGATGAGCAGGCACAGAGAAGACGTAGTAGCCAAGGTAATATCATTTTATAGTCAATTTCTGAAGTCACATTTCTGTTTGAAAAGATACGGGAGCATTCACTGAATCACTCAGTTTCCAGACATACAGAAACTAGTACCCCATCACAAAACACACATACCTAGGAATCAAGTTCCTGTTCTTTTCATAGAACATTCTCAAGTCTTGAGGACTATTGGCCTGTCAAATGCAAACATAGATTTGTTAAAAAAAACAAACCCTAACACAGATGACCAAAGAAAATAGCTCTCACCTGTTTATATCAGCACATGCTTAGAAAGGAGGCCTAACTAATTAAAGCGGGTGCATGGGAAGAGGTTTACATTGCCAAGGGGAGGCCTAAGCTCAGAAGTGATTTCAGTACTGAGCAACCTTCAGCACACATGCCCTAAACTTAACACTCTGTTTCTAGTAGGACAGAGAGGGAGCGCCACACTTCTTTTTTGGGCATCCCTAGAGCCCCCTGGGTCTGTGGCATATGCATCCCCATTTTCTGGAAGGAAAGTGCCCCAACAGCCTTTTTGGGGGGGGGGGGGGGGGGGGGGGGGGGGGGGGGAAGTCAACTGCGAGTCAGACTGAAAACAAGTGTTACCTGAAAAGGTGGTTTTCCAACAAGACACTGATAAATCACTGTTCCTATGCTCCACAGATCTGCCTTTGCGTCGTAGTGTTGTGACATAATTACCTCTGGAGCCTGGAAAGCACAGGAAAGTTATGGAAGGAATGGAGCAGATCTGGCAGCAATCTTGGTACAAATTAAAAAATAATCTGCACATGAACTGCAATGCAGTAATAAACGGTCCAGCATGCTGAAGGCAAATATCTTGGAATGATAATTTTAGCCCTTTAATCTGTACTACTATGTGGCTTTTAAAAGCAATTGCTTTTCCCCTGAAGAATGCAGGTGTTTGGTTGGCAATAAGGGTTCTACAGCATGGGAACAGGGTAGGGTTGCCAACCTTTCCAGATTGGCCGGGAGTCTAGCAGAATCTGCTTTCAGTACTCGCTGGGAGATCGATGCTATCTGGGAGATTTTACTAGGATATTTTAAGGAAAAAAAAAAAAATCTCCCAGAACAGCTTCAGTCAGTTGACAACCCTAGAATAGCGGCAATCGGTATGCACAGAAATATGCCGATGAATATCTTGCTCTTCTATAGTATGCGCTTCGGTGAGCGTCAAAACTCTTTACAAAGTAATATCATTTTACAGATGGGGAAGGCGAGGCACAGGGAGGCAAAATAGTTTGCCCACCATCACCCAGCAGGCTAGTGGCAGTCCCAAGAACAAGGCCAGTGTCCCATCCAGCAGGTAGTATCACAAAGATAAATGACAGAGTAGAATTGTTTGAAGCTGCTGCTGTGCAAGGACAGCATATAAATGTCATTTTCATTCCACCCGGAGTAAAGTTTTCCATTACTCTCAAGTCTTCTGTTGATGGCATTCTAACTATTTGCCACTTCTCAGTTTATGTCCCTGCCTAGTGCACAGAAATTGGAAATTAGACAATGCCCTCTTATTCAAAAGAAGCAGTTTGCACATGCCACCAGTTTGCATACTTCAGGAATAACATCCCCAGTGAATCACAGAGTATGCAAGAACCAACATGTCTCATGAGCCATAATATCAACACTGAAATATTATTGCCCATTTTAATTTGCCAGGGTTTTTATTAACTTGCCACACTAAAGAAACAGTCGCTTTCTCTCTAAGCTTCTCCCACGTGAACAACTACGGTCTCCACAGCACTAGTCAACAGTGGCTGGGCAGACTGCGGAAAGATGTTCCCCAAAATATCCTCAGACAATCCCAAGCACTTGCTATTTTCCAGATAGCAAATCCTATTGCTTTGCAAGCAGCGTTTGAGATGCACAACATAAGCGGTCACTCACCATATACATTGGGGATCCGCACAGGGTGGCAGCCATCATGTTACTATGCAGGTAACGAGCAAAACCAAAGTCAGCTGTTTAAAGAAATAGGCATGTCACCAAAAATAGTGCTTGCACCTATATAGAGGCTAGAACTGATCTAGAATCTGCTAAAATTACCGGCTGGAGGGCAAAATAGGTGCAGAACTGTTATGAAATGCCAGCTTAGTGGAATAGCAGAAGGCCGTGCTGTAAACTGAAGGCAAGAGGAATAATGCAGCAAGCCAAGAAACAGCAACAGCATCATCTGCACAAACTGCTACTCAGCCAGCTCTCCAGCTGCAGAGAATGCTGCCTGGCGTCAGCAGGAAAGGATTAGAGTCAGTGGCTAAATATAAATGGTTCATTAAGAGTGATGAATGCACAATCTGCTTCATTAAAATCATATCAGGTAGAAGTCTGGGGATTCAAATTTCAGATGCCGGAATGTTTTTGGTTTTGTTTTGTTTTTTAAATATATACAGGTGAGAAGGTTTGGGAACTGTCAAATAAGATAAGGGGAAGGGATTTTTGCCTTTTTTGTACTGACAGATAGATGCGAGTTTGTTATAACAGACCGTACCCTCAACAGACCTCTCATTTTCAGTCAGAGACTTGTACCCGAAAAGAAACCAATTAAAAACACAAAGTTTACACCAACAGAAACTTGTTCCTGGTGATAAGAGATAGGAATTCTGAAAATAATCTATTAGGATGTATCCGATAATCCCAGTTAATGTCAAACCTCCTTTTACTAACAATAGGTCTTAACCTACATTTCTAGACCTTAAACACAAACAGAAAAAGTATTAAGGCCTTTCACTAAAAGCACAAACTGAACTATGATCAGCAAACACATGCTGAAGTGGGCTAAAAGTTAAGCAGATTTTTAGACCTACAGTGAAGCAAAGCTCCATATTCTGAATTCAATGATTTAATATTAAAACATACATTAATTGCTTATTCAAGTTACATATTTAATCAAACTTGAATTACAATGAATTTTTTAAACTTGTTTTTCTTAATGCAGCAGGACTATCTTCTGGTATCAAGTTCCTCCTTCCATGCTTGCAGGTGTTCTGCAATTTAATGCACAAGCTCCAGATTCAGTACTTCCATTCCATCTCATTACAAAGGCGCTGCTGAATTGATTTTCCCATACTGTAATTTATCTTTCTAGGGGAAAAAGATTACTTACCTATTTTGATACGGATGCCACTGACACTTGACTTCCTGCGACTTGCATAAGACAGCAAGATGTTCTGGGGTTTTAGATCCCTATGAATTATTCCTTTGCTATGTAAAATACGCATAGCTGCTGCAATCTGCTGGAGGAACACTCGGATGGTGTCTTCACTAAGCGTTCCTTTAGCTGAAAGTAATATACATGTAGAAAAAGTAAACACCATCTGCATTTATCATGAGTAAAAAGGGAATACGTTTAAATACCACCAAATGTAGTAAGCCTGAAAAAGCCAATCGAGTCATATTTCTGCATCCTATGCAAAGCCATCCAATTCTGATGAGTTTCTATAAATGAGTATTCCTCAATTACATATTCAACAGCATTTTCTTAGATTTACCACTAGGGATGTTTTGAATTATCTATATTTACCCCTGAGCTGTGTAAATAACTATTTTGCTTGTGAAACTTGCCATTGTTATTGGCATTTTGTTTGCCACCTAACAAAATATGTAGGTACAGGAAACACGCCGCTGAAAAACAGTTTACTAAGCACTTACTTAGAAGTACACCAGCACAGAAGAAACAAGACCAATATTCCATCCTACCACCTGTTCTCAATTCCAACAAAGTTATATCAACGTACATGTGGCGGAATTATGCTTTCACCTATCGCCAATTATGGTTCAAAAGAAATGAAGAAATTAAAATGTAGTTTGTGCATAGCTCTTCAGAGGGTGCTATACGACTTGTAGGACTGCAGTATGAGCAAATATATAGCTTGCTAAAAAAAAAAAAAACCTAAATACAATTACGATCTTATTCAAGTGCCAAAATCAACAAGAATCCGATGGTTTCAGTGAAGGCTGGATTAGACCTTTAATACACACAGGTGCAGTAATGGCAATTGTTAGCTAAAAAACCCAAACCTAATCCAACACACCGAAGACATAAAAGAACATGGTAAGATTTGGAATATGTAAAACATCCAGGTTAGATCATTTCTACCAAAAGAGAAGACTGTTTTGCTGTTTTCAAAATCAATTTATAATCATGATCTGCAACTCGCCTCATTACCCTGGGCAGAGTGAAATCTCTTCCTACTGGGCTAAAACTGTCTTCTCACAAAGCCTCATTATCTCTGTAATTCAGCAAATTTCTAGAGCCAGATCTTGGAAAACCAAGTGGGAAGAATCAAAACGACGTCAACAATCAGCTTTACAAGAGAACTGCAACGTATTAATTCAGGTTTAGATCAGAACAGGGCTATTCGGCTGCTAAGCGGCTGGGGACCCCCTGCACTGCACGCCCCAGCGCCATCCAGCCCCTCCACTGCACGGCACATCTGGGTGCTCTACTCACCCTCTGCTCCTGCCTGGGATGCTTGAGCACAATCCATAGCGCTAAGCAAAAACCCATTCACCACGTTCATCATAATAGCTCTGCTTCACTATGTTAAAGTGTTTCTGTCCAATTGAGGCATATAAGTTCTTAAAGCTATCATTTCCCACAAAGCTGGAGATATAAGCTTAAATATCCTGAAACGTCACCAGAAAAAGCAACTTGGATTCCTCTGATGCAGTTTTATAACGAAGTCTTCCTCTGCTGGTTTCTGCTTTTGGAGAGTCTTGGGTGCTTAACAAAAGCAGACCAAGTCCCAAAACCAGGTCTCATCATGTTTTTCTACAGAAGCAAGTTCCCAGTTACACTGGGCATAGTTAATTTACCAACTGCCAAAATGAAAGTATCTACATCTCAAGCCACTGATCAAAGTATCACTAATGAGCTTTGAACCACAAATACAATAAGTGGATGATAATGTACTAATAGAGAAATGGAGTAAATCGATTACCTTGTAAGTAATCTGCCAAATCACCACCATTGCAGTACTGTGGAAGAGAAAGGAAAGCAGGCTTATATTCAAAATATAAGCACTGGAAGGCTCTCTTGCCTCATTACAAGTTCATTTTCATTTCCTCATGTTCCCATATTTTCTATGACATCTAGAAAATCTCTTCCAGCTGTCTGGCTTTAACATTATTTTGTCAATTATTCAGTTATTAATTTGCGTAAGTAATGGAAACATTTCGTAAAAAAAGATATAGCATTATGACCTAAAATGCTGCATAATTTATAGAACATAAAATTACTGGTGTATTTAATAGTGCATATGAAAGTAATTATCTAGCTTTCAGACTTATACATACATTTCAGCAAGCTAAGGACACACTGAAGCAATGCCTGCTTAGTCAATCCATTTCAACACTTAATACTTTTATAAATGAAAGCAAATACAAATCTAGTTACACTGGACCATGGCCATTAATACATACCTCCATCACCAGAAAGACTGAGTTGGGCATTTCCTGAAAGAAAAAGTGCAATAAATCTCATTTAGGGATATGACAAGACACAGCCTTTCAAGAAAATCCTACAAATTGTAATATTAGATTTTCAATTAACTGAATGACCTCAGTCAAAAAAATAAAAAATAAAAAAAATCAATAACTCTTAGCGTGCAATAACTGAAATTCAAAAGTTGGTTTTTTCTGCAATAATGATTAAAGATTTTAAAGTGCATTAGAGCTTTTGAAACTGCTGAAGTAACTGCTGAAGGCCAAATTCAGGAAAAAAGCAAGATGCAGAGAGCAATAGTATCGGGTTCCTTCGCACACCACGCCTTCTCCTCAGCCTTCATGCTTGCTCGGTTCTTGGCATGACAGCCAGTACTACATTGATGAAGAGCTTTTTTGAAATGGGAGAAAAAAAAAAATACATCTGGACCCCAGTCAAATTAATCAGCTATTGGATGGCAACTAAGGAGGTCTTGAACATACTTGGTCAAATGCAAATGACTGCATAAGATTTTCCAGAGCTAACCAATTTCCTGTCAGAGGAATTTCAAAGCACAAATCCTTGCTCCGCTGGCAAAGTAAGCATTGATCCTGACACCTGAAAAGCTGTAAGTCAATCAAGGCTCACACATCCCACTGCCAAATGGATGCCCAAATTGTACTCTCAAACTTGCAGGATGCTTAATCCAGGCTCCTTGCCTACTTCCGGAAGTGACCTCCCCAATGAGCGACATATCAAATCACAACCTCGCCGCGAGTCAGACAGATTTTCCAGCGATGACTTCCTCCAACCCAGCCAGATGCCTCGGCTAGTTCCTCAAGGACTAGCTAGCTAGCCTCCGACTGCAAGCCAACCATGCCCTTTGCAAACCAGTAAAAGCTGCAATCAGCCTGAAGTGTTGTAAAAGGTAGCATTCAAACTAACGTTTTTAGTGTCTTAAGGGAAAGCCTGCCAGTTCTGCATGGATTGTTGTTAATAGTTTGCTGCCGAGTTCCAATTTCTTAATTGATTTCTTTTTAATTATTTAGCCCATGCCTGCAGAGCCACAAATGTTCACAGCATTTTTTTTTTTTTTATAGACACATAAATCTTGTCTCAGAGTGCACAACCTCAATGGGTATGACAAGATAAGAAGCAGGGGAAGCAGAGGAGAGGGGATAACAGGAAAAAAAATACATAAATAATGCTCAAGCAGCACAAAACTTCATTTTCATTTTATACAGAGCTAAAATTCACTTAAGAGCAGGGGTCATTTGAAGTTTGAGCGAAAGGCGTCTTTAGATACTAGACAAATCACAGAAACCACATTTGGAAGCAGAACTGTGGATAGCCCGCCAGCACTTTTTTTTAATTGCCTCTAGTACTACGGAGTCAGGAAAGGTAGTATGTGGGAAAACAACAGATGCACGCTTCACCGCTGTCCTCTGCACTTGTATTAATCATACGAGTTCTGAATCCGAGTATACCTACAAGACTTCCCACTCCAGAGAGTAACCACTAAGCATTAGCTAAACCCTGAACTTTCATCAAGGAAAAGGATTTAAACCTTGTGTTTTGACTAGCCATCGCAACAAGGAGTTTTCCAGAGACTTCAGACCCAGAATCACAAGGCAGCTTGAATAGGCGTCAATCAGAAAATACAGCGTGGACGCTTATGGGTTAAGATTTTAAGTGCTATGGGTGTAGGACACTCAACTACTTATGTTTTCAAATCAACATAATTTTATCTGCTTATTTCAAAATCCTTGGCACTAACAAACACATTTTAGTCTGGTACAGCACCAGTCAAAAGTCTGAGAAATAAAACTATAATTACAGCTCTAGGTAAATTGCTTCGGACAAGTTTTGCTTTCAAAATTCCCTGAAGTTTCAGCTGTTATCAAACGAGGCTGAAAAACAAAAGCTTGGCTATGAGCTCTGGATGCATCAACTCCACTAATATTCATGCTCAAACTCCTGGAGTTCTTATTTAAAAAAGGTTTTTAATGTACATTAACGTGCAATAACAAGCTACATTTAAAGATGAACTGGGTCTTTTAAAGTTTATTCGGGACAGAGCCAATTGACTGTTTGGAGGCGTTTTCTTCAGCCACCCTCTTTAGCTATGCATAAAAACACTCAAGGGATTTTCCCCCCTCCAGCCCAGATCACTACAGATCTGTTGTATTTTGAAGCCAGTTTCAAAGAAAGCAAGTTTCTAGGAATGTTAATAGAGTCTGTTGGGAAGGACAAGCTCGCTCCCACCAATAAAAACTGATGTTAAAGCAGCAGCTGATCAAATGACAGGAAGTCCCAATTGTTGTGTTTTCCTGCAGCTGCTCCCACAGTCTGCAGCCAAATGCCTCAACGCTGTAAGCAGCATGCATTTTATCAGGAGAACACCACACTAAATCAGATCAGACACCTGCCCCATCTGTTTAAAGGAATAAGGTGCTTCATGACAATTTAAGATTTCTTTTCTTTCCTCTTGCTGCATCATATAGGAACTTCCAACTAAACTATCAATATTTTCTTCTAAAAAAGTCTCCAGGAGACTCCAAGTAATATTCAGAACATAATGCTTAAATTGGAGGTTACTGACACTGATTAAATTCCTAGTATATTCCAACTGACTTCTACCATAAGTAACAGTTCCCTAGACCCTCGAGTTCAGGAACTCATGCATATTCTCTCTAATCAGGAGGAGGAAGCTCAGGGAGTCGCATCTTACCCATAAGGCAAAAACCTTAGAAATCAGAATAAAGTCCTGCAGAATTACGAGCTCAAAATATGCAATACACTGTTCACCCTCAACAGAAAAATGCAACAAATGACAGGATCCAAAAAAGGCAGCTAACGCTAATCACTGTGCCCATCACTGAACTCAAGAACAAGTTTTCCAGGATTCCCTTTAAAGCAGTGTCTTTTTGATTGAAATTGCTCCTTCAGAAACAGAAAGTTCGTTAGTTGTCCCATGACTCCAACTATTCTTCCTACACCCAAGCAAGTGGAATCCAAATGTAGGTTACCCCCCCTTAGTAAACACTGCCATACCACAATTATTTGGACACACCCTCAGACAGCTGGGGAGGTAGAAGGAGCCAGAGAGGGTTGGATCAAAACATTTTTTTGTACACAGCAACCAAATTAAAAAGGATTGTTTTTTTGCAGTTTACACTGCCACTTTTTTTTTTTTTTTGCCAGCCACCTACTCTGAATTCAGGCCCATGTGTCCCTTTCGGCTGTTGTATGTAATAAGACAAATTAATTAAATCCTCAGTTTTTGGAAAATAGCAACAAACTGGCAATAGACCAAGAAATATCAGCCCTGTTATTTCCAGCCTTGCCCCCACTCCCCTTCCAAATCCCAGCTATGCAACTGTAGAAGTAAGGCAGTCACAGTAGCCCAATGTTTATGAAAGCACCCAGGCAAAATCTTACAGCGAACACTTTCCCAAAAATCTCAATGTTGCCTGTGTTCAGCCCTGAACACTACATTCCTGTAATGTTTAGGGTTTTCAAAAATTATACATGTAAAACTGAACATTTCACTTTAGACTCCAATTGGACATTTTTTTTTGAGATACTGTCTGTACCATCTCACACAACTATTTTACTTAGATTGATTTGGTGGAGCTGAAATCAAATAAAAAAAATCTCAACTTAAGACTTTCAATAAGGCAAAGGCCTGGATTGTTGCATTCTTACATTACTGAGATGCATCAGTATTTTGCGTTGGCACAGGAGAATCAGTTTTGCCAGGGTTTTTAACCTGCCCACTCCAGTATGTGACAGTTGCCCAACACACTGCTGATAGTATGTTATGAAACAATTCCCTCCTGCGCAACAGGCCTTGGCTCCCTGCAGCAACATGAATTATCTTCCACGTTTCTTCATTACTTGTATCCCTAATGTAGATATAGCTTGGAACTACTGAACAACAATGGGATTTCAGATCAGAATGGGAAAAATATGCCAAAACACAACTTCTCCTGCAGTTGGTTGGTTAACTCAAATCGTCAATCTACACCAAACTAGTTTTTCCCCCATAAACCAAGTCAGTTCTTCAGCTCTCTCTCACCCGTACTCTAAGAAAGGGCCTGATATGTTTTGATGGACAGATGAGACACATGGCAAAAATCACTACATCACTCTTGCATTAAAACCTACTGGGAATCTGTAATCTGGCCAGAAAAATCCTTTAATTTCCATCTATTCATTTCAAGCCATTAAGTTAATGAATAAATTAACTGAATCACAAGGAGATTTTTCCAGTTTAGTCAAAAGTGATAACTAGTTCGCATCCTAGAGTAGCACTTGGCACCAGGGCTTGCATCAGGTCACTTAAGTGTATAATCACACCGATTTTTCCCTTGCACACAAATATCATTGAAAACTGCTGAAATGGCTCACCTCAGCACTGCAGCTTACATGTACTTGTATCTGTGGGCTTTTGGACACCATAAGGAATATGAACTCTAAGTTGGGACTACATTAAAACAAAAGCTCATATCCAACACATTTGGCCGAGAAGCAAAGCTGTTCACATTATCATTCCCTCAATCTGCAGCCTTTTGTTAACTTGCTACATAAAGCATCAGGCAAAGCATACAAACTATAGCAAACCAAGGAACTAATATTCAGGAATAACACTCACCTACAAAGCTATGTTTAATCACCTCTTCACTGAGATAAAAGCTTTCAAAATTGTAAATACAGATCACACAATTACAGCTGCAGTTGTTCCAGCCTACATCTTTACTCGCTCCGAGGAACAACATGCAAAACAAATTCACATTCTGTTGGAGTAACATGAACACCCATTCAAACATTTTCCTTTAGATGCCATGTCTCTAGTCCTGTCTGTAAAAAAAAAAAAAAAAATAAATGCATTGGTTGTCTTCATGATGTTTCTGAATCAACTGATTTAGCAAGAAACAACATTTCCCAGCTAATCAAAACTGTGCCTTTTAATCCCTGACATATGGCAGCTTTCTCAGGATAGAGAAGTGAAAGACACCACAGCTCAAGTCAAGGTTATGACACGGAGCAAAATATTTCTAATTAGAAAGCATAAGATAAAAGGAACATATCTAACTCCAATGTCCAAGATGACTTAACAGTCAGGCTCGTTACTATTCTATCATTCCAGTGACAAACAGCCTGTATTTTTTTTGGATGATGAGGGTCTCTACTAGAATGAATTAACTTCCACAATGAACAACCTTACTGAGCTGTCAGTGACTTTAACATCCTAAAATAAGTGTCAATAGGGCCCCATTAGCTCTCCCCTGCCTCCCTTTCCAGAGTAGAAATGGCGATAGATCAAAAGGCTGCTCTCTATTACTCCAAGTCTGTTAACTGTATTCCTTAACCCCCCCAAACCTGCACCCCAAGCACACATGGGCCTCTCAGCTTATGCACCGACTCACATCCGATCAACACATCAGAAAATTACCTTGCACTAAAGCTGCTGTCATCATTTTTTTTTTTAAAACAGAGTGCTCCTCATTTTAGTAAGCTGAATGAATCTGGCAAGAGCACTAATGATTTAGTTGATCAAAATTTGCTCATCACTTTTTTTTTTTTTACTATTTTTAATGCAAGGAAGACATGCTTTAAATAGTTTCCTATGTGCACACCACTGCAACAGTTAACACAGAAGGGCTGAACATTTGCTTACTTCTGACTAAACGTTACATCGCAGACTAAATGTCAGTTGACATCTGACTGCAGGATCAAATAGCTTGCTTGCTGCCAATTATTCATATAAAAGAGCAATCAGCCATGGGAAACATACTACAATAGCAACATCACTCGCTTTCTGGCATGCAAAATGCTGTGCCTAACTAATATATACAGTGGGTATTAAGTGAAAGTAGTCCAACTTAGATTGCCCACTGCATGGTGCAAAACAAAGGCAAGATTGCTACCATCACACCAAGTGTCTGCTGGAAATTGTTCTACTGCACCTGGGTATTGAAGCAGTCTGGAAACAGCAAGGGCACCTAACAAAGTGTAATGTCTAATGTCTACACATAGTAGGGCGAGTTAAGGACATGTTAACCTTAATCCAAATCCACTTGGTTCAAGCAAACCAACTTTTAAAGGCTTCTCTCTATTCTTCAACTTCTTCTCAGAACCCACCAGTTAAATACTAATTCAATCTCACTTGTCAGGAGTCATTATTAGGGAAGCCAACTTTAAGAAATGATACAATAGCAGCAGCTGGAAATTCAGATTCTTGGGTATATTTTATTTAGGTTCTTTTTGCTCTAAAATGGTGTTTAGACATTTTAAACCTTCATTTTTACCAGTTTGTTTTTTTTAATAGTGAGATTATCCTCAAAGGGCTGGCTACCATTTCAATGGAAAAAAGATTATTGGGGGTTAGTTAAAGAGGGTCTTATTAAGTATTTAAGCAGGTGTTTATTATTTAAAGAGGGCCTTGAAGTGTGAAAAGTCTCTCAGTGCAAACGAAAACTTTACCCCAAAGACCTCACCATTCAATACTAAACACTGTACAACATGGCAGGTAACAGGACAGTAAGGAGATGTAGGAGAGGCATGACACCTCCAGTTGTTTCATGAAATTAGTTCATAGCATGATGGGACAAAAACAACTGGATGGTTGAGATAAATGTATGGAATACATAGGTTTCTTGTAAAAGAGATTTGGAGGGCCTGTCGGAAGACAATCATTTTGTGCACCAGCTCAAAGGGGTTTCCACAGTCGGGGCAACAGGGACTAATGTGCTGGAAACAGTTTCACAAAGAGGAAGAAAAGCTGCTGTTGAGTTCAGAGGACTCTGCCAAAAGCCTAAAAGAAGAGAGGCATTGGCGAATCTGCACTCAGAGATCAGCACTCCAAAAAAAAGCTGCACCAAAAGCACTGAAGCAAACAACAAGAGCACACACACAGGTGCCAAATACAACACTGCATGTTTAGAAGCAACCCCCTCAAGACATTTTGGCAGTCATACCAAACTGACCAGACGGTTTGGATCATTTGGAAGAGTCTACACACTTCATGCTGGTAAAAGAACTATAGCTACACAGAAACGTGGTTTCTTCCCTATGCAGACCCACTTTCCAGATGTTTGAGCTTGTTTTTAGAAAGGGGCGATGCATCAAGTGGGTCCAACTGGTGCTTCTCACCATTGCTGCTCTCAAGGATGAAAAGAACAGCCAATGCTACTCTGTCTTGCAACAAGCATTGGAAAAAAAAAAAAAAAAAGAGCAAATTCTGCATAGGCAGTACATTTAGAGTGAAGTCATTTCCGGTTTGTGGCACTAGCCTTTCTTCAAACTGTTGCTAATCACACTCCAGTAGTGAAGGCATTAATTCATTCTAGCAAACCACTATTTCCGAGATACAGCATGTTTTTATTTTAGAAAGCGTTTTGAAATGAATTATGTACCAAAACAGGGTTGGTCTGGCACTCTGTAAAGGATTATCTCTAGTCAACACATTTGAGATCAGCAGCTTTATAAAGAAGTGCAAATTAGCCTAAATATAAATATGTTCCAAATAGCTATTTTCCCTGTAAATGTATTTGCATTCAGATAACCAAGACTTTGTACTCACGTAGAATCCTCTGCTCAGGTTCAACAAGTAGGTTGTTGCCTATGAAAGCTCCTGCCTGTCTGAGCCAGTTAGTCTTTAAGGTGCCACCCTGCCCAAACTTCTGCCCAACTTCAACCTAACACGGCAAACCACCTCTGGGTTCAGCAAGAATAAGCGTCTCCCAGACTCAAAGCAGTGGAAGAAGTTGCATTCCTGACACTGTTTCAGAGAGAGGCAAATCTTCACTCTAGCACAAAAGAATACTGAACACAAGCACCAGAAAAGGCCAGCGAAAAGAAATTATAAATAAAATGTATTTAGAAAACAAACAAACAAACAAAACATTTTAAGGCTACCAAACTATTTTTTTTTTATCAACAACAGAAGATCCTACAAAATTCTGTATATTTAAATATTTAAGTTCACCTTTAAGTTGACATTTCAGATGCCTGGGACCTCAACCTTAGTGCTCCAAGTGGGTTATTACTCATCCTTCTCTCACAGAAGAAAGAATCCAGGTCCACTATCCCCCAAAATGTGTATAGAAACACAAATAAGAACCACTGTCTTCCATATTCTTGCCTGCTTCTATCCTGGCTCCCAAGATGGCAAAAATATGAAATACGTGCTCTGCTTATATGAAATGCATAACTGTAGATCAAACCTGCTAGCACTGCATGTAACCACCTTATGGAAATCAATGACAATTATGGTGCTGGCATCAGTACTGCATTTCTAATGCCAAGCAAGGCAGGCACACTAATGCCTTACCAATTCATCTGGGAATGTTTTCAGATGAATGGGCATTTTCAGTAGTGTAACAAGTGAAGACTATACATGCTGAGCGATACGTCAAGCCGCTTTATTCAGAGGGAGAGGAAGCCACAGCAGCGTATGAAGTTTCCAAAGGTTTGCATGCTAACAGCAGGATTACCTACAACCGATGTCTCCTTGGTTATAAGTGAAGAACTTTGCGGGGGCATGCTCTTCACTATACAGACTATGCAAGGCTCTTGAGAGTCAGTGTAATAGAAACAAAACTGTACTTGAACAGAGATAAGAGGAGTGGGAATCCGTGAAATAAACTACCATAGGGAACAGATCAAGGATGAGACTTGAAAATAATATGAAAGTTCAGTAATGTGTTTAAAGACTACCTACTACTTTCAATTCAAGCTCACCGATACATTCTAAAGTGGAATGAAAACTTATACTTGCATCTGCACTGTGCTGTCATTACATGCAGAAAAGGTCACCACTTGCCACCACGAGGTATTAAAAATATTTCTTCTACATTAAAATCCATTTGCATTTCCCCCCCACATATTAACTCCTTATATTCCCCACCAACTTTCAGCCCGATGACTTAGTACCACAGTCAGTTCAGTTCTTTGGTTATTCAGCTAACTCATCTATCCAACAGTGCATTTGAAACTTGATTTTCTGCTTCAAACTGCCTAACAAAAAAATTATAAACCGACATAAAACAAAATAGACTCCCAGTCACACTGGGAACTCCCTACTGCAATCCAGACGCTGCTGGCTCCAACACGGAGAGGAAAAAAACCAAAAAAACAACAAACTAGTTTCTGTGGTTTGATAATTGTTTGATTTCCAGAAGTCTTATCTACTGCATTATATTCCAACAATGTTAGCAATTCTATGGCAAACAAAAAAAAAATGCAATACATGCTAGAACATGAAATACTAAAGCAAATTAGAAGGTGCAGTGACCTACCACATGTGTCAATGCCTAGCAGAGTACTCATTCTCACCAGGTTATAAATTAACGTAATTATGCAAGTTAATGATATGTAATTTTTCACATTGTAAAGAAACTGTAGGTCTCATTTGTGTAAACGTCACATTCTTTAGCTCATATTTCAAAGAGGTTTTGTCTACAGAAGTGGCATCGCCATGCCCAGTTTTACAGTTTGCCATGAATGTGTCCAAAACATATCCAAAAAATATGAGTTTTATTTAAGTATAAGGCTGAACAAGAGGCAGGCATACCCCCTTCTCAAACTGCGAATATAGGCCTGAAGCCTCATGACTAACATTGGCTCTTCTAGCATCTTCCCAGCTCTGACAAACCAGGAAAGTATGAGAGTCATGTTTCCAAATAACCTTTATGTAAAAAAAGCTTCATAGAGAAGCACAGTGTCCTCTCTTTTGTCACTGGACAGTACTGGATGTTTTGAGCATAAATCAAAGGGAGTACTATGCTTCTCAGAGTCTATACTGTAATGGAAAAATATACAATACATAGATCATCAGTATGTCATGTGTTCTAAAAGTGAACTAAAGCTGCTATAAGAAAGGACAGGCTTAGAAGCCTAAACTTGAAGCATGTGGACTTCAAAGTGACAAGACATTGCAAATCACCTCTTTGAAAGCCAGCTCCTCCCTTACTTGCGTGCCAAGATACAAACTCAAGATTTGCGATGTGTCTTGCAATGGCAGGTAGGCCATTAAAGTTCAGATGCTGAGCACCTTGTGTTCCCAATCTCAAAGGATTAGGCCCTGCCCCTCTGGGAAGAATGGCAGGCAATGCAGGAAAGCGATCCACGCTCACTCGCTGATGTTATCAGCTACTTGAGGACAAATCAACAATTCTGTGCCTGGGAAATGGAGGGGGGAGAAGGGGGAGACTGCAAAACCACACATCCTAATGAATGCAGTGTTCACATGGTTCCTCCCCAGCACACACGCCATCACCCTGCTCCAAGAGACTAGCTTACTTCCTGAGTTTGCTAGTCAACACAAAATCAGTCTCTTTAGCATGTATCCACAAACAGGAGACTCTACCCTACCCTGTATAGACAGAGATGGACCTGCAACCTGGAAGTTTTTCAGGATGCTGACATGCACACAGGAGGCAGAAGGTACAGAAACATTTATTTTTATGTTGCTTTAACTATGCACAGTCCCAAGGGCTCTTAATAACCATTTTATTCATAAATGCACCCCTGTATTTAAGATTAGAATAAAGCCCAGGAGACAAATGTATAGTTCTTATTCAATTAGGAAAAATAACTGCATAACCTATATAACCTCATATGTGACTGCACTAGCACTCACAGGCCTCAGGGTACCCAATGTGCATCTTACGAAGCAGAATTCGTACCAACATGTACTGCCCATAATAGGCTGAGCTCATGTCCTTTTAATTCTGACAGGCAATATTCCAGATATAAAAGAAAAAGGAAAGCCAAGAACTGAAGTGGCATAACAGTTTTCCTGTTACAGGAAGCCCAATCTCCCAGCTGTGATTTACTCTATATTGTAGCTGGTGGAACTCAGATATATATCAGTAACATATAAATATCGTATCAGAAGACACCGCTCCTCTTCTACAGATACAATTTTAAAATGATGCTGACATCTTAACATCACTTGCCACAATAACTGAAAAGCCCTTCTTTCACATCACCACCTACTAGGAAATGCTCCTAACAGGTCTGTTCAATAGTTATCTGCAAACGCCCACTTCCCAATTAGCAGCCTTTCCCTTGAACCCCTCTCCTCACTGGGAAAGAAGGTAGCTGCTGCCACTAATGTAGCTCCCAGTGCAGTCACTTAAGTGCCAGCTGATGCTCTCTCCCTCTGGAGACTGGACCAGACTACACAAACAGTCTCTGCAGAGATCCTCAAGCCTCCTCTTGCTCCTGGAGCCCAGAGGCCTGGAAGCACGCTGTGCTTCCCAGCTTTGTATTTCAAGTCCAACAGCCTGTTTCCTCTTTTACAGACATTACGCTGCCCCTATTTAATAACAAGCACCTGTCTTAAAAAAAGTGATCACATCTTGTGCTAGCCTGAGCCAACCTCTGTATTCAGAAACAGAAGCCTAAATTCCTGGTAGCAGTAGAAAGTCTTTCACCATCACCAAGCTTTCTAGTGTCACTTTATCTTTGTTCACACACAGGTAAATGCTGTACTTCTAACGTGCATTTTAAGCCAGCAAAAAAAAAAGATGCCAAGAAGTGATTTACCTGAACATCATAGAGAGCTACAATGTTCTCATGCTGAAGTTCCTGTAAAGCAAAAGATATACATCATGGGAATACAGTCAGTTAGAACGATCATCCTAAATGATCACTTATTCTCCTGAGAAGTATTCAGGGAACAGGTAAATAAGAGGTATTTTCAGAGTAGATTTAAGGGTGCCTGTTCCCAGAATTTATTTTCCTTGCCTTTTTATAGGAAACACTGCAACATAACATGCAGCAAAAATGGGATTTACTTCCAAGTCCCCTACAATCTCTTGTTATAAATTAAATGATTTTGCTAATCTCACTTGAACCATCTCCCCATTTTAAAGAGGAGTGGAAGGTAAGCTAAATGCTACTAAATTTGAGCTGCCCTGGGAGGTCTGTTGTTACCCTCCTTTCTTTCCCCCCAAAAAGTACCAGAGAAACTAAACAGAGCAATAGAACGTGTCACAACATGTTTGAACATATCAAACAAACAGCGCAAATTATGACTATAAAAACGAGAGAGAGAGAAAGAAAAGTGGTACAGTATGGAATTACTAGGAGCACTAAGTGAGGAAGAATTTCCCATAAATTACTACAGGCAACATGAACAAGGTTCCTAGACATAAGCTGCAGGGGTTGTAGCCTAACACCCTAGCCTAGACATAAGCTGTGCATTTGGAGTCAATTAACCTTTTAGCTGAGAGTGGGAAGGTAGCCCTGAGAATCACATGCCAGCAGTAAACATCTAGTTTGGAAATAGCCACCTGCTTTTCAGCAAAGATTGTGAGAAATTTCAATACTGTTTAGGAAAGGACTAAAAAATAATTAGCGTGCATGTTACCTGTCCCCGTTATTCTCAGTAAATGCAGTGTTTTTGAAGGGGGCCAGACTGAAAGCCTGCAGCAAAAAAATCCCCTGCCCATTCAACAGATCCTGCCCAGACACAGCCTAGCCAAAAGCCCTTCGCCTCCATGTGCCTTAATCCTATTCTGGGACCATTTCTAGCATTGAAACCACAATTCAGCCTATTTGGGGGTGACATACTCAATTCTTGGCTTTGGCAGAACTAACAAAAGCGTACATATGGAAAACTCTGCATTTGCAGCAATAATGCCAACCACACGCTACAGCCTGGACTGAAACACCTGTTATCTTTCAAATACAACAGCTTTGCAGAAGGGTGCTGAAAATTACCATACCTTTAAGATTTTGATTTCTTTCCCAAGCAGGATTTGTGACTTGGACAAGTTCTTTTTGTTGATGCTTTTTATGGCTACTTCCCAATCAGTCTTCTGCAAAACAAAATCATCTTTTTAAAAAGATAACAAAAACCATGCTTTCTCCACTACTGCCCGCCTTGAACGAGCAGACCGGAAGCTATGAAAGGATCTCTCACCTGTCCCTGTTGCTATTGCTAACCTGTCAAACAAATTCATGGGACCTCTATTTGTATTTACTCTCTGACTTTTCACATGGTCACCAAAACCACAACAGGGGTTTTCAGCAAAACAAAATTCAGGTCAGAAAAAAAAAAAAAAAAAGAGACCAAAAATGAACAGATACAAAAAGGAAAAAAAAAAAAAATCCCATCTTAATAATCAAAGAGGTTTTTCAAGCTGGAGCCAATGGGCATATCCAGTTTGGGCTGTCTGCCTTTAAATTGTCATCTCAGCTTGTGCAGTCAACACCGGAGCCACTTTCCCTTCCATCCCTAGGCTTGCCAGCTTCAGGGTCTCAATGATGCAATGTCTGCATTGCAAACCAGGGGAGGGGGGTGGAGTTGTTTGTTAAAACAGAAGTTGTGCCGATTTGATGGCAGAAACCTTTCTATTGGCCTTTTCTTTGTAAGACCTTGTTACCATCTCTCTAGATCAGATCCCCGTAGAGGCGGGGTGCTACTTGCGAGCGCAGCGCTCTGGAGGGAGTTGTGCCAGGCACCCCAAAATTTAAAAAAAAAAACAAAACAAGGAGGCGCAGCGGCACTGAACATCTGGGGAAACGGGGAAGCAAGGCTGGGAAACCAGACACCTTTACATTTCAGAAATCTTCAGCCAATCCCAAAGCGGCCAATTTTCCATTCGGTCTCCAGTTCTCGACTCAAAACAAACACGGGTCCCTCCAGCAAAACAAAGAGCCACGGAAATGAAATCCCCAAGGCAAGCCGGCACATCTGGGCGCCCCCGGGAACAGGGCGCTCGGGGTCGCCGCGAACGTGCCACTCGCTCGCACAGCTCCCCATCTCTTCCTCCCGGCCCCGAGAAGGGGAGGTGGAGGCCGAGGCGTGGGAGCCCAGGTGCAGGGCCAAGCAGGAAAGCCAGGGATGGCCGGGACACCTGTCGATGGGTGGAGCTCTGCTTTTTAATGTGAGAAAAGCTGCAAACCGAGGCTGGAAACCCCATGCCCCCAGCCCCCGACTCGACCCGCTCCCCCGGCCCCGGGGAAGGGGGTGCCTTCTCCTCGCTGGGCAAGGGGGGGAGGCGGTTGTGTAACCAGCCCCGGCCGCGTTTACCTTGCGGTGGCGACCTTTGAAGACCACAGCAAAGGCCCCATGGCCGATCAGGTCCTTCTTGCTGTACTCGAAGTCCCCCACCACCTCCATCGTCCTTGGGGGGGCATGAAGCCCGGCGGGGGGGGGGCGGCGAGGAGAAGCCGAGGAGGGGGAAGGGGGGGTCCTTCCTACAGCCCCAGCAGCGACCCCCACCTCACGGGGGGCAGCCGGGCCCGCTCCTGCCTGCCGCCCCCGTGGGAGGGGGCAGCTGCTGTCATGCCGCAGGCCCCCCCGGGCCCGGGGGCTCCCACGGGCATGGGGAGGAGCGGGGAGAAGCCGCCCGGGGCAGGGACAAGGCTACATGGGGGAGGCGGATGGTGGCCGAGCCCGGAGGCAGGTGTGCCAGTGGTTGCGGGGGCAGGGGGAGGTTGATCTCAGGCCGGCTCCAGCCCCCGCCGCTCGCCCTCCTACCCGCCCGCCGCCAGCGCCGGCTCCGACTGCCGGGCCCTCCGCGCCGCCCGCCGCCTTTTGTAGGTCGCATCGCGCAGGCTCCCAACGCCTCGCTCCTTCCGCCGCCGGACAAAGAGTCCGGCCCGCCGGCAGCCCCCAGCCTCGCTGTGGCGTGGCCGGCCCCCGGATCCCTCCGCGGGGTGAAGCGCCGCCCCTCTGTGAGCCCCACAACATGGCCCTGGGGCAGTGTGAGGGGAGCCCTCAGCAGCCCCTCCTTGGGGTCTGCGCCCCCCCCCCCCCCAACGGCACCCCTCTGTGCTCAGGGGCACGAAGGGGACAAAAGCCCTGCAAGCCACGCCAAGGGGACGTGGATGCTGCTCAAGACAGAGAAGAGCGGGCCGATGCCCTGGCGAGGGCACGTTTGTCAGGGCGATGCCCCGCACCCTTTCTTTCTCCACCCACCCCAGGCCACGGGGGCTCGGGGTTTGAGCCTACGCTAGGGTTCGGTGATGCTCGCCTGACGCCAGAGGTCGCGACACGGTTTATGGCGCACCCTGGGGCCTGCTAGGGCGTCAAAAACAGATGTAGATGCTCGTGCCGACGGGCCCAAACCGTGTTCGACGCCAGCGCGTGGATGAGCGCGCTCCGCTTGGCCTTGCCGCCTGCTGACTGCCATAGCCAGAGCCAAGGCCATTTCTCCTAGCGCAAGCAAGGCCGGAGCGTGAATAAGAAAGCAAAAGCAGGAGCAACGGAGGCAGAGTTAATCCATCTGCCCGCCGGCAGCGTGCGTCAGCGGCAGGACTGGGATTACCACGTAGCCGCTAGAACTGGGGGAAGACTGAGGTCATCCCGTCCTGTCTACCTGCCGGGGCAGATACAGCATCACGGGGCTTCCTATTTCTCAGCCATGTTCCCGCTCCATTAGCTGGCAAGACGGCACTTAAGTGCAAACGTGACCCAGGGGACTCGATGGAGACATATATACTGCTAAGGTGTATTAATGCTATCGATCAGGGACACCGTTCTCAATTTAAATGACCTAACCCTCCCTTCGGAAACATGCAGGGAGCCCTTCATCTTCCAGCCTGTGCCCTGGGCGTGTGGAAATGAGTCTTGGGACTGTTACAGCTGCAAACGTCATGAAACACACGTTGGTCACATGAAGCCTTTAACCTTCACCGCCGTGCCCTTGCATAATCCTGCTCCCACCTCCATCTCTTCTCCTTACCGTATTGCCTCCTGCTCTGAGCAGCTTCCCCACACCACTGCTCCCTTTCCTTCGAATTCCTCCTTCAGGCTCGTTTCTCTCACTGCACACTGAGACTAGACACGATTGACCCCGCCGTGCTGCATACCTTTGGCATGCCGGCCTCCCCGCTGACAGCTGGGATACTGGAATGAGAGGCACCGCCTGAGCTTTGCCCTACGTGCCTTTGGCAGTACCCAAGCAATCATACGCATCATGTGGTGCACGGGATAAACAGCTGTCGACGCTGCGATCATGCTCCAGGTCCTACATAGGTCCCTCTCATGTGGCATGAGGTCCCAGCCCAACCTCATCGTCTCTAAAGAGCAACCGAGCAGTAAGCTATACAGGTACATGCACCAGGGTGGTTCTGTTGTTGCTGATCCCCATTACCTGAATGCACAGCGTGGTTATTACCTTTGCCTCAACTGCCCTCAAAATGATTGTGGCTCAAGTCTTTTTTTTACAAAAGGTGACAACCAATACGACAATACATCCCACCATCAATTTCAGAGGACAAACCTTGGACTTTGCAAATAATTAAGTGTGTGGAAGTGCTACAGAATTCTAATACGAAGGTTCGGTATCAAGGAGAGAGAAAAGGCTTTGGTTTTAAATTTCAAAACCTTTCTTTCTGCAGTGTCACGAACCCCCAAGCCATCACAGCACTGAGCAAACAAACAAGAACTAGCCAGGAAAACGGACCAAAGCATCTCGGTCAGCAAAGAAAAACCGAGCAAGATCCTAACATGCTAAAAACGTATTCAAAACCCAAATAGTTTTTTAATCATCGTGTCAGGTGCTGCTAGTAAGCCAAAAGGCTGTTTTCTCAATATCCAGGGGAAGCTCAAATTCAAAATCAAATCAGGGAAGCTTAATAAACAAGATGCTTAATAGACAAAACCAAGCTTAATAAACAAGATGCTCAGATGAAACTCATTCCCATGAGGAATAGCCATGTGCTCCTCTCCATTGGTTCTTACATGCAAGGCCGCCATCCTTCGGCTCAGCGCCAACTTATGTCCTCTTCCCAGAAACTGCATCACGCAGCCAGCTTGTAAGGAAGACAGCTCAAACGGGCTATAAGTTGTGCTTGTGGACAAAAACATGCTCCAGGAATTTCTAAGCAATTACACCTTCTGGATCAAAAGTAAATCGCTAAATTTATCTCGACACCAATTGTGCTGCTTTATTAGCCGCCTGCCTGCCATCCTTGTCTTCACAACAAGATCCTGGGGCAAGTTCGCTTCAGCAAAAGACCAAAGGTGTGAGGGACATTGGTGGATGCAGGAGACTCCAGTTACAGAAGCAGCTGGGAGATTTGACTGGGGTAACCAAATTAGTCAACTGCCCCCCAAATTTTTAAATGGAATCTGAAGAAATTTTGGCTAATGGTCTCCTGTTACAAAAAACCATGTAGAAACCTTCATTCCCCTCCAGAGCAGTCGAGATAGTGTCTAATGCCTTACCAACAAACTCCTCCCGACTGCCCCTATGCCATAAATCACATGGGCATTGGGATAACTACCTGGGAATATAATCAAGGGATGAGCTGATCCTACTCACCTTTGTATCCAGTGAAGGTGGAGTTGTACAGACAAGGCATCACTTCCCCACCAATTCTGTCTGGGTGAGAAGAACACAGAGCACTGATGTTAATCAGCTGGGAGTCAAGGCCCTGCTTATTTAAACCTGACCAAAGGATCAAGGGACCACTATACAGCTGGCTTCTGAGTCTCCACAGCAGAGGACTGCTTGATTCATGGCTGAGAGAAACAGATGCTTTCACCATTTACCCCCCCTCTTAATTATTCCTGACCTTTTTTTCTTGCAGAAACCAAAAACTTTCCTCCAAGGAGCAGAGTACCTCCCCATACTCATTATCCTGACGTCCTCAGGAACCAGACACAGCACATGTCATTAGGAGGTATTACCTTAATGAGGCACTTCTAATGAGTTTGATGGTGGCATGAACTGAAGCATCAGTACATGATGGTATTAGGAGGGATCTTTGTAGTAAGAGTGCCATGGTAGCTAAATACACTTAAAAGGGTATTATCTAAAGAACACCATCTCCATTGCAAGCTGTTTAACTGTAGCATATTTAATGAATAAGAGGGCTGAAACAAGACTTGCAAATGGAGTAACGTATACAGATATTCACACCACATTCCAGTTTTTGAGAACCAGGTATTTCAGCACATCCATTATCATGATGTTATCAATCTGCTTGCCAGCCAGGTGTGTATTTTCAAGCACATTTTAAAAAAATCTATTTGATCATTAAACACACATTGAGGATTCCAAAGGCAGAGAGTTTTTAGAGCAAAATTCGCACTTGCCACGCACACCTGCATTAAAAGTGACAATGTCTAGCACCTTGTATCCTTGTTTTCAAAAGTTCTGAATAATTATTGACTGAACCTGACCACGAGGAAGATTGTAACCACTTCCCCAAAGGCAGCAGCCTCTAGAGTGGAGCGCAACCGCTAGTGAGCAGTGCATAGAAGTACCTCAGAATGCTTGGAGACAGGAAACAAGGAATGCCATATCCAAATAAAACTGTGAGGCATGGCATTCAGCTAGGCAGAAATTACTTAAGCTGAAGGTTGGCCAAGGGACTGAGGTTACCACTCCTCCTCTCCTAAGTGCCAGGCGATCTTTAAGGACCACTGTGGGGAAAAGGCTGGAATTAATTTCACCTGGATGCTGGTGTCATGCAAGTGGAAAAAAAACCCCAAAACAACACTGTAGGGTATTTGGATTTGAGAAAACGTTCAGGAGAAAACTTTTCCTTTCTTTTTTTTGCCAGTTTATCTTGTAAGTAAATAAGCATGAAGAGGTGGATTTTCAACCATGTGGCTAAAATGCCAAATTATACAAAGCTGAAACAGCATGTTTCAGGGAACGCATATATACGGTCAGCCCATCCATTTGTATGAGAGCTTTATAAAAGCAGCCATATATGCCCATGTTTAGGAGCTATGGAAGCCAGTTTTACGTGGACTCTATTTGGTACTAAATACTAACAACTGGGATAGAGGACAGGAGAGAAGGTGACCACAGCAACACGATGTATGTTTAGGACAGGAAGTGGAGGAGCACGCCTCACTCAACTGAAAAAGCTGGTCTCTGTTTAGAGATGGAAAACCAATGCCCTGATCAGTCCAGACAGGCAGACCGAGCATAAAGTCACCTCGGGGTTTTAATCCTGGCTCTGAGGCCTTTGCCTCTGCTGCACTTCCACTTACTGGTCTGTAAAAGGAGGAGGATGCCACTTACTATGGAAAGGTGGAAGGCAGGTTGGTTTCTTGGACAGCACAAAGCCTTCAGTAACTACTGAGGATCGTTGGTGTGGGCTTTCCCCTCCTCTATACTGGGCTAACATTTAAAGATAAGGCTACTTCAAGAATCCTTTTCTCTCACCATTTTTGACTCCATCTCTAGGACGAGACGGACTGAAAGACAGTTACTAGCTACCCCTCTGAACCATCGTACCTCACATGCTACAACCTTCACACCAGTAAAGTGCGAATTGCTTTGCTTCTGTAGACAGACACAGCACAGCCTTACAATTCAGCGTGAGGCGACTCTGCAGGAAGCATATTACCAAACCATGTACAGGATATTGAGTTCTTCCCAGAAGATCTTGTGCAGATAGGAGTCAGGCGAGTCGGCTGGCAGAGGGATATGCTGAGAGGTACAGCAGTTTGCTGGTACTCTCTAATATCAATACACGTTATATAAGTAACCTTCTGTTCCAACCTTCTGCTCTACTTGGTGGTTTTGAGGAGCAGATAGGCTGGTGGTCATTTCCAGAACAATGAAACCTGGTCTCTGTCTTCTATAACAGCTCAAAGAAAATTATCCATGCCACGGTGACAGCAGCACACGAGGCTCGAAAAGCATCTGTCAGACCTGTAGAATTACAACCACGTTTCCAGTGACATTAGTGAAAGATGAACACACAGCAATCAGTATAACCCAAGCCAGAAAGTTATTCTGCCTGGACTCGCTGCTCATGAGGTCAGGCATCTAGCACTGGGCTGAAGTGAGCCAGAAGAAAGTTCCAGTATCTTCCAGGCTCGACTGGGGCCAAGAGACTGTCACAGCCTCACAGCTTTAACTAACCCAGCTTTGTAGGGTTGGTGAAACAGAACTGATCTCCACATGTGCTGGACAGAAAGCAGCAAGCTGGGTACCACGTGAGAGGCACCACGAGCCTGGGCTGGTGTTTAAGTGCTCACCTGAAACCTGACTTGGAAACACTGCTTTGTGGGTGGTGTGAAGCTGCGCAACAAAGACGCTTCATCCCCTTATGGAGCAGGAAGGTGCCTTGCAATGCTGACCTAGGGCCCTGGGCGTCAGTTGTAGTTCAGGTCTCAGAACAACCCTTTGTCTCTGGGCCTCTTGATCTGCTGCAGCAGAGATCAGTCCAACTTGGTAACTCTGGCATTGCATCTTCCCTGAGGTTTGGCATTGCCTTGTCCCAGTGCCACAGCACCTGAGCACCCCTTATCCACACTCAATACCCCTGTGAAGCAGGGAAAGAGTATTCCCAGCTACAGCTCAGAGAAACGAAAGCCTAAACACCATGCCCAGGCTCTCGCAAGGAAAGCATGGCCAAGCAGGGACCCAAGCTGCTCTGGGTTAGGCTACTGTCCTGACCTCCTGCTCTCCTTGTCAGCATTCCTTGTAGCAGCATGATGTTTGGGCAGGAGTCCCACCACCGGGCACAAAGCCATGCCAAGTTTCCCCATTGAGATGGGCAAAACACCACAAACCCAAACGATCCACTTACAAACCCCAACAAGAGCTCTGGAGGGAGAACGCTCTGGTCCTTGCTGCACATTTATTGCAATTACTGCCGAGGAGTTGACAGCACACAATTGATTCATTATTAGTCATGTTTGGACTTGCCCAGTTCTTAGACTTCACAGGTATAAACAGCATGTGTTCACAGAAGAGATACAGCCCTGTGCTCCAACTGATTTGTCAATAACTTTGCATCATGATAGGGGAGTTTTGCCATTGACCTAACAGCACGGGACCAGACAATCCCACCCCACAGATATCCCCAGCTGCATGGAAGAGAAACAACAGCGGGCAGCTTTATCTTTCCCCGCAGCCCTCTGCACCCAAGCCAGGCTGTGTTAGCAGGGCTGGAAGAGTCACCGACTCCCAGAAGCAAAAGCCCTCACTTCTCTGCTCTCAGGTAACAGCCGAGGCTGGAAACTCAATGCAGTACGGGCACCAGCTTTCATTTCACACCTGGTCCTCCCAGCCCTGGTGCAGAACACACACAAGTCAAGCAAGAAGTCTGCTCCCTGGACTGAGGCAGGTGGGGTATTGTTGACTGACTGAAACAATGCTCCAGGCAACCCATTATGAATGATTACCAGCCTAGGTGCAAAACCTCCTCCTTCCCTCACTCCAATGCAGTGAAGGCAGCCAGGAGACTCTACTCACACATAGACACCCGCCCCAGGCAAACATCAGCTTTGAATTTTGCCAGGAGACAATACGATGGATTTCCCCCTTTCATCTTGCTGAAGGTCAGGTGGGGACACCCACCTTTTCTGCCCACACTGAATGCTCTGGTTCCTGGAGGCTTCAGTGACAATGAAGGCAAAGAGCATTTACAGGCTCCATCTTTGCACCCCTCTCCCCTGAGAGAGCAGGCTTTTTGGGGGCTCAGGGGTCCCAACAGAACTGGTAGATCTGCAGCTCTAAGGGGTTTTGGCTCATTAAAAGTCAGGAACAAAGTCATCTGGATCCAGAAAGGAAAGGTCTTTGGGTCATAAAAAGAATCCGAGTTAAACGTTTCCTAATTAGAAATTAGGGCTGAGCGAGTGACACGTGTATGTGGCAGAAGATGAGATTGTCCTGAGCAACCCTTGCTAGGCACTGGGCCACAGCAGGAGCCAGCTTCCACCCGGCAGGTTCTCTCCATGCTGCCTCCTATCTTCTCCATCTGCAAAGGGAAGGAACATGGGGTCCCATGAGGACAACAGTGGTACCACGGAGAGCGCAGGCCTGCAGGCTGTATCAGGGCTGAAAGGCAAGCCTGGCAAAAAGGTGGGTGGTGGAGAACTCCAGCGAACAGCCAGCAGAGGAGCCTGGGAGCTCAGGGAAGGCCGGGATTCCTACCACCACCACAATGCAGAGCCAAGCTGGGCAGAATCAGCTGAAAACTCAGGTCTATCCAGACTGTAAGCAAGGTGTTTTCTGGATGTACGTATACTGTGCGGGGCCCTAATCTCAGCTGGGTCTGCTCAGTGCTGCCATCAGGTGACAATAATGAAGCACAGTTCATTTAGTGAGGCAAAAGGCTGCACTGACACTCGTGTTGTGTGGACATGGGGGGGCTGGGAAGTGCTGTTTTTGGAGGGGCTGATACTCACATCCTTAGACACTTGTCTTTCCCCCCGCTTGCCACCCTCTGTCCATCAGGGCTCCAGTCCACTGCAAACACCTAGCAATGCAAGAGATCTGGGTTATTGCCATAGTCAAAGGAGAGCGGATGTTCCCCCTACCGCCAGCCTTGTGGTCATGGCAAAGGAGCTTAGCCTCTGCCTTCTCTAGAGAGTGGGCACGTCCCAGGCCCTCCACGATGGGCAGACCTACCTCGTCAGCATGGCCGGGAAGGTCGATGGCCAGCTTCTTCACTTTGGCATCCCACACCTTGAGGGTGCTGTCGCTGCTCCCGCTCACCAGCAGGCGGCTGTCCGCTGACCAGGCAATCTGGTACACGGCTGAGACATGGCCCCTCAGCGAGGTGAGATACCTGCAGCGGGAAGGGCTGGGGGGTGAGGATGGGTAGTCAGGCACACAGGCCTCATCCCAAATGGTGTACCTCTCTGCGGGCATACATTGTACTAACACACGCCCATTAGACGGGTGATACATGGCTCACCCATGGTTGTACCAAGGCCAACAGGCTCCAAACTGCCTAGCACTTCTCCCACTGATGGGCTTAACTCCACCCATGCCCCTCCCCAGCTGGTAACATAGTTCATTAGCCTCTTCTCGACTGTGTACAAGTGCTATTGTGGCCACTCTCCAGTATGCAGCCAGGGACTGAAGAGATACTAAATCCTCCCCTATTGTTCCTTCAAGACCTATCAGAGATGCTCTTCCAGCTTAGGCAGCCCAGTCTCAGCCGCAGGCACCATAATGGCCGCTATCCCATATAACCACTCATGCTATGCAGAGGAATAACCGACCCTGGAATATCATTTGTACTGCAGGAGTACTGAGGGACCCCAAATAATGTTGCCATCGTACCAGGTGCCACACAGACACAGAACAAAGGAGCAGCCACTCCCCAAAGAGCGCAATCTCCGCATGCTAGGCGAGCTAGATTGGGGGTGTCTGGGCTCCAGGGCTCCACCTGCAGCCAGGCAGGGTGGAGGAGGAGCAGCCAAGCCTTCATCATTCTGCAAATGCAGGAGCCAAGCACGCTGGGTGCGCCCAACCAACACCCCAGTCTGCAAGTGGGGCATCTAGAGCTTCACCTGCAGCACTGGGGGCTGGGCACCTTGGCACAGGGGAATTAAGGGACTTGCCCGAGGGCACAGGGAGTCAGTGGCAAAGCAGCGCGCCAGGCTAAGGAGGAGGCTGACTGCACTCGGCTGAGTCCGTGCTGTGTTCCCTCCCGTGTATAACCTGCACGTTGCAACGTGGCCTGACAAGCGAGCTTCATGCCTCTGGAGGAGGAACCTACTTTCCCGTCCTGCCTTCCCAGAGCTTGATGGACTTGTCAAAGGAAGCGCTAGCTATGACCCGCGTGTCTGGAGAGAAGAGGACTTGGTTGATCAAGGCCTGGTGGCCTGTCATTCTCTCCAGCGGCTTCTTGTCCTCTGCTGGGCTCCACAGAAACAGCGTGAAGTCGTCTGACCCTGAGACCAACCTCTCTGGTCCCTGGCCCTGCAGCAAGCAAACGAAATGCCTCAGCGCCACACCGTGGTACACAGGCTGTGCCCTCAGAGCATGAAGCTCACCCGACCCCTGGGGGGAAAAGCAGGCAGGAGGGAGCCAGCCCCAGCCTGTTCTTTCTGTGCTGGTCGGTACCAACATTACAGAGCAAGGCACAGGGGGTTTTCCTGCTGCAGACTTACCCTGACTTGGTCATACCTGGCTTGTGCCTTCTGTTTCAGCTCCATCACTGTGAGCATGAGCAGAGAAGGGGCATTAGACACGGGATGGCAAACAGGAGCACAACAGAGCTGGACTTTTGGGCTGTATGGATGGAGCCTACTCCCTCGGGGTGTTACCCAGGAAGGATGCCAAAGGGGACAAATCTGGGGGCACGAACTTGCCTCCTCTCAGACCTCCAACATGGATCATAAGAGGAGGCTGCACTTCTAGCACTAGAGCACAGCATGTGTGCAGGCCTCCAGTTCTCCATAGCATGAGGCTCTCAGAGAAGGGAAAGCCACTACTAATGATTTCAGAGGAGCAGGGAGGGGACTGGGACCACTCGGGTGGACTTTGGGCACCGGTAGCCATGAGGAAAGTGCCCTGGCCCACCCCCTCACCCACCCCAGCCTGCCACCAGGCAAATGCGCTTACAGGAGCCGCTCATATCCTGTGGGTTAACAGAGGCCTGGGCAGGCTCAAAGGCGCCTGTGCGGAGGACGTAGTCGGTGCTCAGAGCCATGGTGTTCACCCAGTGTGCGTGGCCCTGCAAGGTGCGGCACAGAACCCCCTGAAAGCAAAGTGATCCCACGGGCTCAGAGGGGGATGAATGCAGGAGCTCCCTGCCCCCTCTTCCATCAGCCCTGGCAGGGCCTCATCAGGTCATGAAACCTCCAGGCCCACGACGACCCCCCATACCTCAGCTTCTCCAACCCTCCCACACCATTGTGAAGCGATCCACACAGCTCCTCAGCCTGGCCAGACAGGGCACTGCTGAACCACAGGACCCAGGCAGGGTCTCTGTCCAGATGTCACCGACCATCAACCCTGGGCATCTACAGCCTGCTCAGCACACTTACATCCTGGCCTCTCCAGACCTTGATAGTTCTGTCCTGCGAAGAGGAGTAGAGCAGCCCGTCTCCGCCCCACTTCACGCATGTGACCGACTGCGTGTGCCCAGTGAGGATCTTGTCGCACCGGCCCCCGAGGGTGTCCCAGATCCGGACGCTGCCATCCTTGGAGGCACTGGCCAGGTAGCGGCATTCTGGATTTCTGGGGAGGGGAGGAGACAAAGCACGGTGCTGGAGGGCCCCCTGCAAGGGCTCTAAGGACGCGAGATCTTCAGCTGAGGAGAAGGCTGGGTGAGTGCTCAGATGAGAGACCCAGAGAGCAACTTCTTTAGGGGAGCTCCCAGGCAGTTTGTAGCCTATGCCCTTCCCAGATGTTTGCAGCAGCCTCTCTGGTGAGGTGTAAGATCCCAGTAGCTCCACCCAGCTGGGCTTTGGGCACCACTGCAAGCCCTCCTGCCTACTGACACAGAAATGCCAACCTCCCACTGCTTCCCACATCAGCTGGGCACGGGACTACTCCCTTTCTTAAGCAGCAGGCAGTCATTACATGTCAGTTTGTGGTGTAATGTGTTCTGGCCACGTCGCAGGATGCTCTGCTAATGCCTCTGCCCAGTCAGGTTCCAGAAGCACAAGGAGCTCAAGGCTACGCTTGGGGAGTAGGCCCGTGCACCTCACAAGCCAGACGTACGGACAGTCTTGGGCTCCGTTCCAATCACCCCCCAAGAAAAGCCCAGCTCAGTGGCCATCGAGTTGGGAGGGCAAATTCAACAGGAACTCAGCAACACATCGCAAATTGCTCATGGCTCCTTTAGCTTTGTAAAGGGCACTGGGCAGGGAGCCAGGCATCAAGTCTGCCCCCCCCCGGTAATGTACAAGCACCAAGGCAGGCTTTGGGCTGGGCAAGGAAGGACTCCTGTGTGCCTGAGGTGCACTAGTGGGACTTGGCCAATCCCTGCAGCACTGCTGTGTCTTGAGCAGCGCAAACCATTGCTCTTCTTAAGGAGAGTAACTTCTTTGGGCCAGGGGTCAGGCAGGCACACGGGGGAGTAGGCAGAAGGGGGCATGGCCAGAGAAAGAGAGACAGAGGAAGAGAGACTGGGCTCCTAAGGGTACAGCTTGAACTAGATGGTGGACAAGCAGCTGGCATTGCAGGGCCCACCTGGGAGGCACAGCCTGCAACATGGCTGCAGCTCACTTGGATCAGGGAGCGGAAGATCAAAGCCTGGAACCAAGGGCAGGGCCCTTCCACAGCGACAGGAGCAGAGCAGGGACAAGCCCAGGCGGCTGCAGACCCGAGAGAACCATTTCTTCTCTTCCTGCCCCCACCACTCATCAATTTCCTTTAATCCAGTTAGTTGTTTGCGAGCAGCTGAAGCTTCCCCCGGGATTTCTGCTGGCAGGGCTCTGCTCCAGGGCATTTCTATCATGCCTTGGACTATCATCTGCGCTCCTGGCAGAGCTGCACCAGGTCCACATATAAAGAATTGCATGATAAACTAACCGGATGGCTGAGGCAGCTGGGGGAGCAGGAGGGCCCTGAGGGAGCTCTCAGCACCAGCAGGACCACATCAGCATGCAGACAGTAGTCTTCCCCCTCCCCTTCCCTACTCTGCGCTGGGGTTGGGCACAACTGGACTGGGGGGACAACTCAAGGAGACAAGCCCAGCCTCAGCCCTCCAAACCCCTTCATGTGGAGAAGCTGCGACAGGGAGGCAGGAAGGCCGGAGTTCAAATCCCTGCTCCCAGCCTTTGTAAAGATGTTCGCTGCTCCCAGGTGGTAATTGGAGCTCCCTGGCATATTTTAGTCCTAAGTCTTCATCATGCAGCACAAGAAACAGGACCCCAGCGTGCCTGGCAGAGACAGGACTCCAACCCAGGTCTCCCACCTCCAGCCTAGTGTCCAGCCCACTGCCCACACCTCTCCTGTCCTCCAGCACTACTTGCTTTTCAGCGTCTCTTTTCCTACACGCTTGCTCTGTTCCCAGCCAAGGCACTGCGGAGAGCCATAGCAGAAGCGTGCTCTCTCTTGATCAGCAAAGCCAGGAGCCACGGCTGGAAGGTTACTTACATGTGGAGTGGCTCCCAGCACAGCCACGTGATCCACTTGGAGTGCCCTGTCAGTGCTCGGCCGATCTGATTCCCCGTGGCCGGGTCCCAGAGGAGTATCTGGAGAGCAGAGCATGCAAGGCCATCGGGTCACCAACCACAGGCACCGTGGCACAGGAGCAGTTTCACCCCCCAGCCCAGAGGGACGACAGCTGATAATAGGGGAAGGCACCAAAGGACTACTCCCAATCCCTGCAGCAGTGAGCGGATGCCTCAAGGCAGAAGAGCCAATGGTGGCAGAAGACTAAACGCAGCAATCAAATTGCACAGCAAGCGGCTGCTGTGCGAGGCCGTGTTTACAGCGTGCTGGAAAGGCCGGTTCTTGGACCGTGCAGGTGGGATGTCTCCTGCTCCGTGGCGGGTCGTTTCCCCCTGCCCGTGCTCTTGGAACAAGCACTTGACTGAGCACAGAACTGACACGCACCTGCCCGTTCTTGCACCCCGAGGCCAGCTTCTTGCCATCAGGAGCCCAAGCGATGCTGAGGACCCAGTGCCTGTGACCTGAAGGGGAGAGCGCAGCAGTGAGGGGAAGGCTCTGGCCTGCAGACAGCAGTCACCTGCAAGGGCTGGGTGAGGGCAGGGGGCATTCTCTGCAGCTGCCCCAGCCAGGCTGCCTGGGCTCACATCCATGCCCTGCTCCGGGACAGGGTGAGCCTGTCGGGAGTGTTTTCCAGCACAGGTGGGCAGGGGAACCACCGCTGAACACTGCTTGGGAGGCAAGGCAGGCTCCTCGTGCCATGGGGGTGCCGTCACCAAGCCCCGAGTCTGCTCCAAGCCCTGGATTCAAAGCCAGGGGAAAGGAGGCTGCTTGAAGGACCTCCCCAAATCCTGCTCTGGATCCCCCTCGTGCCTAGGGCCACCCCACAGCCTCCCTCCTGCTGCACTGGCCTTTGGCTGTGAACTGCGGCGTCTCTGTGCTCAGGTCCCAGAAGCGCACGGTGGTGTCGCCAGAGCCGCTCGCTAGGTACCTGCAACAGCGACACGCAGCCCGTGTGGGCTCAGGGCAGCACGTGGGATGGGGCTGCTTCCTGGCGCCTCCCCAGGCCAGGCACTCTCTGCCTTTCCCCTTGCCAGCCGGCCCAGCACCGGGCCCCGGCAATCCTGCCCCGCTGCCTCTTACTTTCCCGTAGGGCTGAAGGCCACGGAGATGACGGCTTCCGTGTGCCCCTCCAGGGAGCTGGTGCAGCGCGTCACCGCTCGCACCCGGAACACGGCCTGGGGCTGGTAGACGATGTCGAGGACTCGCTCCGTCTCCACCACCTGCCCCGCCAGCGTCTGCTCCAGCGACGCGACGATTTCGGCATTCTGGACGTAGAAGGCGAAAGGCAGCGGCTCCTCCTGGAAGACAAGAGATGGGGGCAATTTCTACCAGGCCGGCTCACCCCCACCTTGCGCACTTCCCCTGCAGGGGCATGGGCATCCGGGCAGTGGTGGGGGGATCTGTCCAGGGAGGGAGGTCACAGATCCAGGTGCCCCCTGTGCCCGTCCCCTGGTGCTGGGTGAAAGCAGCGGCTGTGGTGCCCCCGCGCTGGCACAGACCTCCTGGAGCAGAGCATTGCAGAGCAGCTGCAGCTTGTCGGGCGTGATGTCCACGGGGGCGTCGAAGGGGCAGCCCAGGGCCTCGCCGGCCTCATCCTTGAACTGGATCAGCCGCCGCTCCACGTCCTCCTGCATGGCCGGCAGTCGGAGTCGGCCCCGAGCCGGGCAGCGCCGCCGCACTCCGCACGTGTGTACGCGGGGCGCGGCGCGCACCGATGAGCTCACGCCGGCGTCTCGCGATGCACGCGGCTGGGACGTCCAGGCGGTAAGGGCAACCGGGGGGGGGCCTTAAAGGGCAACCGGGGATATCCGTGCAGCGAGGGATTGCAAACCGGCCGGCGCGGTCCGGTGCCAGCCGCCCCTGCGAGGAAGCACGGCCACGGCCACCCCCTCCCCCCGCTCTATCGCTATGTTTATACCATTTACATGTTTATAAATGCCGTGTCTAGACCCGAATCACTATATTGGGTGATTTGGGCCCAAATCCTACATATCAATATATCGGTATCAACATACTAAGCTATATCAAGATCATATCGATATAGGTCAGTCATATCTATGAGATAGATACAGTATATACACACACCTCTCACATAACCATATACGGACATGTGCATATGGACATACGTGGACATGTTCATATGTAGACGTGCATATGGACATGTGTGAGGTGTGTGTGTATATATCGATCCATCTCACATACATATGAAAAATATATAGATATCATAGATATGAGAGATCTATAGATACATATATCAGTATCATATCTCATACACGAGAGATTGATATTTTGATGTGTATAATTTGGGCCCAAATGACCCAATATACATCCAGATATGGACACGTCCAGACATGGACATATATGGACATGTCTCTCTCATATAGACATGCATCTCTCTCTCTCTCATATAGATACATATATAACCATAAGCATATATAAATAAATATAAATGTGTCTGGGCCCAAATCAATTCCCAATTCCATCAACCGAGCAGAGCTCAGTTGTTCAAACCCATGTGGTGCTACCATTGGCAAGGGTCTTGTCCCCCAGACTCTCCAGCTTGGGCTTCAGATGCTCCCAAATCCATGGCAGACACCCCACGTACAGGCCCAAGCCTTTATCATAGCATACAACAAAAATGCTTACCAAGAAGTCACTTCTGTCCATGTCTTCCTTCCATTGCAATCTCACATCGAAGGAAACCGTGTCAGGAACGAGGACAGGGAGATCAGCGGTTACTAGCATATCAATATATGTTTTTGATTAAACAAGAGCAAGCATCCAAAAAAGAAATAAAGTAACAAAGCCCAGAGACTGGCCTGTTGTGCGCAGAGCTCTGCTGTGTTCCTGGATCGCAGACAGAAAGCCACTGGTGTAGATGTCTCATGCTTATGGCTCATCTACACTAGCTGAGAAGGTGCATGAACTGGACTGGACAGCCCCCATTACCTAGCACCAATTAAAACAGGACTGAAGACAAGGTTCCTTGGGGTTGCAGCTCCCATAGGGAAGCCCAGGGCTCAGATCTGACACTGCTGATGGGGATGGTGCTATCATTCTGCTTCAGAGTTAATGCCCCCCCTGTTAAAATGGAGGAGCTCACACCTGAGCTACTCCAAACTGATTCAAGACTCAGGGATCCTCCAACATGGTAGGTGCTCCCCTGATTTTTAAGGATTTCTTCAGAGCTCAGTTCTAAGGCACAAGTCGATACCAAGAAATAACTTCCAGCGTTGCACCTCTACTGCAAAGACCACAAAGGGGCTCCACAGGATTTAAGTTAACAGCCTGTCAAAGATGCCCTTCCAAGCTGAGCAGGCTTGCTGCGAATGAGGGTTAATTCGTACCAAGGGATGGGGGAAGTTAAAGAGCAAGTATTGCCATTAGACTACATTGACAAAATAGGCCTCTTGCTCCTTAACCCCATGTGTGCGAGGCAGCAATGCTGTGAGGAGCAACGCACCAGCGAAGGAGACAGACAGCAGCACCCAGGCAGGTTCAGATTACACATCTCCCACTTTATTTAGGTTTCATCATAGCGTCAGTAGTGGCACATTCTAAACGTGTACAATAAAAACAAGTCCCGAGCATGGTTTTCAGAGCAGTCATCACCTTCCTTGCATAAGAAGCACTGATCCGCTGGGCAGCAAAACCAAGTCATTGGGGAGCAGCAATCCACCTGCAGCGCAGGGACATTCATTCACCAAAAAGATGGACGTGGGCTGGAGGCAGTCAATAGCTTCTCTTTCCAGCAGTCACAGCTAGATGCTGCGACGTTAGAAACCAGCAGGTTCAGCGAGTGTTGTGGAGGTGGAGACAAGAATCAAAATGCACGTGGACCCAGGACAAGGAAACATCTGGTGCTTACTTGCCACGGCCAACCTAATGCTTTCCCCAACTGCTGGAGCTGAAGTAGCTTAGACAGGAATAGTCATATTACCTATAAGCATTTGTTCAATTGACAGTCTAGACAACGGCACTGGCTAGGGGTTACCAGCGCTCAGAGCTTTAGGTTATGAGGACGATGAGACTTGCTCGAGGTTATTCAGGACACGTGGGCAATTATGACAGAGTGCTGCCACTCACCCTCCTACAGTTTTCAAGTTTCTCTTGCTATACAGGAATGACTGTGCTTTCATTCATCTTGCCCAGCAGCTATAGCACCAAGGAAGGTGTGCGTTACCAGGATCCACATAGCTTGAGTCAGCCACTATTAAATTGGCTTGATGTGAGCCATACAGAGGGTTGCACCAAAATACATTTAGTAAAACCAGTGCCATTTCTGTGCACAGAACAAGAGCCTTCATATTTCCACGTTTATCTTCCTCGGTGTCTTTAGTTAAGATTGCCAGGCCCAAGCAGTTGAGATTCCTCCCTGGTGCAGTGAAACCTCGGGAGGATTCTGTTGCAGCTATTTAGCAGGGACAGAAAGCACAACGTTATGAGCCTGGCCTCTTCTACTCTGATCTACCACCAAGATTTGGAAGCTTTTCTTCTTTCCTGCCCATCTTCTTTAGGATCCCGCACTTGCAACAGCTTACATTTAGAAGCCTCAGAAGTCGGACAGGCAAGGAAAGCTCTCAGTTACTTGTGACAATGTGCAAGGCTCCTCACTATTTTTCCTGTCACCTCAGTATTTCAGGGGAGTAAAAGAGAATCACTGCTTTATCCTGTGCACTCAGGTAGCTGTACCCAAGCAGGGGCAGCAGGTAGTTGAACCTTCATCAGCTTAGTGCTGTTTCCCAAACAGATCTTCTTTGGAATGCTTCGCTCGTTTGCTGGAACAATACCCGCCTGCTGAGAGCTGGGTGTCCCTAGCAATGTTGCAGTTCAGACTTCCAATGACACACGTTATCAGTAGGATGCTTTGGCACCGTAACAGAAAAAACTATATACTGCACTGAGAATCTAGAGAGACCCTCTGCCCCGCTACAGCAATGCAGGTAAGCATTTACAACTGGAAGACTAGCGATCAAATCTTAGATTGCACAAGCCCTGATCCATATCAGTTACCTGGATTTTCAAAACTGATGCGTAGCAGATTTCTCAATGTGAGTATAGCTGCATTTTGAGCAGTCAGTGGTCAAGCAAACCAGTTATCAGCACAAGGACCATCAACAGGCCTGCCTGTCTACTGATGTGCTTTTTCCTTTAAAAAACAAAACAAAACAAAACAAAAAAACCCCAAAAGACTTTCTTTTATGAAAAACAACAGCTTTGATTTTACACCAATATGCATAGTTTCCACCTGAAAAAATTTAAAATATGCAAGATATACATATATCTTGTATATACAAGGATAACATCTGACCAGCTTTACTAGCCAAGGACTACTCAGGGATTTTCCCCCCACCACCCAGCCCCATGAAGAGAGATGACCCATGTTTAAAAGATACATAGGAAAAATCAAATTCCATCAAAACAGAAAATTGACACAAATTTTAATATTTATATATCTTTAAATCAAAACACAATTAAATATAGTATGTTTTAAGTACATGAATACTTGGGCATGAGAGAAATAAGAGGAGGTACATAGTACCAAAAAACCTATACACAGCCTTTTTGCTTCTTATAGACAATACCAGGTGCCCCTATACAATCAAATATTGCAACAGAATAACAATTTCTAGTCAATCAAGGCAGTCTGAGAATTGGAGATGATCGAGAATTCTTATCAGGCGATTTTTTTTTTTGCACAAGTCTCGAGAAAAAGCAAAATCGGAGGAATAAAATGAAACCCCCAAACAGAAATGTTTTACAATAAAAAGACAGTGATAATGTAACGGAGTGACACCTCGAGTGCTTCGTATGCTCTGCAGAATCGACTCACTGGAGATCAAAAGAACAGAAGTGCAGGGACAGGGTGGCTCTTTGCTTAAATGAAAGGCTATACAAATGGCAAACGCTGAAAATAACCACAGGGATGGGGATTAGAGGAAAGAAAGAGGCCAAGTGTCATGAAACAACAAGCCCTTAAAAACAAAGGTCTGGGAATAGATACTATACTGGTCTGAGGAGAGCAGGCTATGGAGAATGGCAACAACGCGTGAGAGCAATTATTTTTTCTACTTGTAGGATGGAACAGTAAGACAACGCAAGTCTGCTGGGCAGAGTCTCTTCAGTGCAGCGTGCTGGACTCAGAGCAATGAATCAGAGCTGGAGAGGTGAAAGACTGGACTGCAAGTCTTCTGTGTTTTAGAAGCAGGGGAATGTGTGTGTTCATGTAGGTGTAACAGCTCGGACACAGGCAGGATAAGCTACACCAACCAGTCTTCACTCCTGACCATTTTATGCCTGTCAAAACTGATGCAGGTATGAAGTAAAGTCCAGTTATCTTACAGGCAAACGCTCATCTAGTTCAAGTAAGGAAAAAATAAACTCTTATAAGCTTTTAAGATCACTCAGTCTCTGCCGACGTGTTCAACATTTCAGGTTCACAGCTCCAGCGGGTGATGTGAGGGCAGCTACCCTGAGGCCTTTGCAGTTGCACATTTTAAAAAACCAGAACAAAAAAATTTAGTAGTAGAATGAGAACTACAGCAAAACTTATCCCCTCCCTGGTGTGGCTCGTGTCCCGTTCCAGATAGCTTGCTTAAAATTCCTTCCGAGACAGGGTGAAGCATTAGTGAAGCTGACCAGTTTCTTAGTGATGGGTTCATGAACTTCCTCTTCATCTCTTTAAAAACCTTCATTATCGTGAATGCCACATGCACGAGGAAAACAAACATTACTTTGCACTCTGTAGTTGAGACAGGATTTCTCTCCTTTTTATCCTTCCTTTTAAATGAGGGAGAGATTAGCCGTCTTGGAGCAAACAGTGCTTTGTTTTCACTGGCTGTGTTAGAGAAGAATCCACTGGAAGGGAAAGTTTACTATATCTTCAAAAGCAGAAAGCCAGATTTCCTTGTTCTGGCTTTTCTAAAATCATAGCTGGAAAAGGAAACATAGGATTAAAGTTCATTCTAGACAGGACAGCTGAACACCACAGACCAAGCATGCAGTGGAAAGGTCACATTTGCAAATGTTGACACCAAATAGGTGGGGAAGTTTTTGATGAAGAAACTTCCAATGTATTGCAACTGAACTGGTTTAACTGAGTGCAGGGTATCTGTAGCCACTCGCTAATTTTAAATGGTATTCTAAGTGACCTTTTCTTCTATTCAGATATGCCATAAACAGTTTAATTCCAAACTGTTAAGTGAACGTATTGTATAAATCACTCAAATATCACTGCCTCTGGAAGGCAGTCGCATGCTGAAGTAACAAACCTATGTTTGTGGCTTGTTTGTTAGACACTCTTTCAGTCAAGTCCCTGATGATAATGTGTAGGAGTGCATACACTCCACCGTGATCTTTGGCTTTCAGAAGTTCTGACTGACAATGCCAGCCAAGAGATTAAAGAAAAATATAGCATCAGTCAATAGCAACTGCCGCATCAAAATTGTTTTGCAACCTGGAAAATGCAAACAGTCTTGTACAGGAGCAGATGATCAGAAATGCAATTTAAAAGATAGCAAACACCTAATACATAATGGTAGATCAAAAGGAACTGAACTAGGCTTCCCAGTCTCTTCATAACACAGACGTAGCACAGTGATAAATTTGGCAAGAAACAGCTTCCAAGCTGTTAAACAAGTTTTATTGGTACATTAAGCAAGTGTTCTAGCATTCGTCAACTTGAAATAGCAAGGTTGAGACGGGCGAAGGCACTCCAATATTGATCCAGCAACAAAACAAGACAGCCCCTTTAATTAATAAGATTCTTTAGAGACTGTGAAGGTACCAGACTCCCGAGAAAAGCATGCAAAAGCTGCTTCTTCCTACTGTTTGGCTTAAGCCACACCGGGCAAATCAAGACAGCTGAGGTTCCCGTGCTCTTACTTTTGTAACTTTTTCCAACGGCTGGTCATGTTGTGCCTGCTGCATGACGTCATTGACTATCATCTTTGCTATCCTCCAAGCCATCTCTTCTTGGGCCTAGGGCAAAAGGTTTTCAGGGCAAGTAGCATGAAATAGTTGTGCTGAAGTCACCCAGGCCAAACCATAGTGTTAGACTAGCCGTACTTTAAAGCTCTCGAGAGAGAACCATTTACATACGCCATTTACTCAATGGGAGTAATTTTACCCTCTCTCAATCTCCGAGTCCGTGCCCTCCCTTTCTCCCCATCCTAGTTCCTCAGCTAGCATCAACAGGAATTAAGATAAACAGAGTTAGGTTATGAACTACTTCCTGGCAGCAACAGCAGCAGTGCAATTCACTTTTGTAGGGAGCCACATCAGAACGTAGCAGGGAATTCAGCTTTTAACCTGGCTGCTGCAGTCACTTTACAGTGACACTACAGAACAATACCACCCAACAACCACCATCTTTACAAAATGAATGCTGCTGCTCTGTCATCTAGGAACCTGAGCTCCCCCCATCCCTTTTCAGCCTGTTTCCCCTAAGAGGTGGCCATGATGAGCAAACCCCCATCAGCAAACTTGGTATTTCCAATTACACTGCCAAAACCAACAGGGAATGCCAAAATGTCAGACCATTCAAGTGTGTGTGGGGCGGTGTGGGGGGAAATGCCCATTAGATTTCCTGAACTGGGCAGTTTGACCCAGGAAAGTGGATGGGCCAGACATTCCAGTTACAAGAGCAATGCAGAGAGAAGAGTCAGGACTGAAGAAGTGGAATTTCCCAAATCCATAACCTGAACTGTAAATTCAGATTCTTCAAACAAACGGCTTGAAAATGAAGTCTACCTCATCTGTGTTTCCTTGCACCCATTTCTTCATTGCTTGTGAGAACATTGATCCTAGACGTTGAGAAAGAAAAAGCAAAATAAAACAACCAACCTCAGCAAGGCAGTTTTAACTGTCGTCCCTGAAAGAGCCCTGCTGCTTTTCTGAGCCAGTGGCTGGAAGACTCGCTGCTGCTCATGCTGAGGCAGAGGGAGGTCGAGAGGGGGGGTGAGGAGGAACAGCCTGGAGAGTATGTGGAGAACCTGGCTTTAAGGGGAGCCAGGATGCTCCAGGCACAGAGCCAGGCCCATTCCTCTCTCTCAGCATCCAGTCAGAAGTGCAGAGGAGAAGGACTGCAGGACCAGGTAGGAAGCCTAGCCAGCAAAGCCTGCTATCATTTTAAGTTTATAGCCACAAGGGATTTCATTATCAGCTCGGCTCTTAACAGCTTTCCATTCCTTGTTAGATTCCATCCACCACCCACCTCCCCCCGAGACTGTCCGCCCTCCCCAGCGAGTTTAACTGGAGCAGGAAAACAGGATGCGTCTGAAGAAAGGCCAGATTTCCTGCCTTTGCAGAGGATGATCCCTTGAGCACCTCTCTATGGCTGCCAAAAGCAGCAGCTCTGATCCCAGCCACCTACAGAACCAAAGAAGAAGAAAAAAGCAAAACCTTTTGATTTCTTGACATCAGGCTCTGGTTCAGACTCTCTGATAAACTGTCCGAGGTCACTGACTCGCCCAAATGTCATTTTCCTGCAGTAAGGGGCAGCAGACAGAACTGGTAGGTTAGCCATAAAGTGCGATACAGAACATTACTCATTAGCAAAGCAAGGAGACGAGGCGGCGGGCTGATCCCGCTAATTTTGTGAGCTGGCAACGCTCAATACTCCACCTCGCTGGGAAGTGCTGAGGAGCCCCTGGCAGAATTACTACCCAGTGAGATCCACTTTGAAAGGAAAAAAGACAGGTCCTTCAACTGGGGGTCCCAAAACCAGTGCACATACCACTTCTGGCTTTCAGGCCTCGTGACTGATACTCAACTGTCCTCCTCTCCTGGTTTAAATGAGCTGGGCCGGGCCTGTCCACTTCCCACCCCCGAAGGTCAGTGCAGTGGCACTCAAGTGGGTAAGAGACCAAACTCCACTTGCACTATTTAAGGAAGAGGCCAGCTGACTTTGGGCAACGCATCCAGTGTTCGGTTACCTTATGTGGCTGGCTAAAAAGTTTAACTTTTCTCCTCAACCCGATTCTACTGGAACGCGGCAGCGCTACAGCTATTTACACACACGCCTAACACAAGACACAACACGGATGGAACAGAGGTGAAACAGGCTGGAAAGAATAAAGACAATGAACCTTACCCTGCATATGTTCGTTGATACAAAGTTTCTGGATCCAGACTTGCAGCATCTACAATTATTGCTTCATCAAAATTTTTCAGGATTTTAACATTAGCCTTTTTGACACTGGACTACAACAGAAATTCTAAATATTAGTGCCAAATGCAGAGAACTAACAGCCACTTAGCACATGCGACATATTAGCTCTTTTACACGCTATGAGAGAGCCTGACAAAATTTCTAAGTGGGCACACAGATTCCTCAGCCTCCCACTGCACAACACATGGAGCCTAACATCAGTCTGACGTTGCTTTTAAATGGATGGTGGGGGAACAGTTATATGAACGGATTATAAAAAATGCCAAACGTACAATGTGCGTGTCAACAAATGTATATTTAAAGATGCTTTTAAAGTATAGCTAAGTAGTTGTGTGTGCGTGTGCACACCCTCATTTCCACGTTGAAGATACAGAGCTCGTTACCGCCAAAGCTCTTAGCAACTGAACTAATTCCTGCCCTCTACTTGGTAAGCATTTGGATTATCCGCAGATAATGAGACAGGCTTCCAGTCAAACACATTACGTTCCCCCATGTACAGAAAACAGCACTTTTACTTTCCAGGCTGGATAAATTCAAGTCAAGAAAAAAAGGATTTAAGTGACAGCTGGAGAATATACACGTGCCCTGACCCACTAACATGCTGAACCAGAACTGAAGCTTTAGTGGCAGCTGCCTCATAATCAGCTAATACGCAGAGTTTCTGTGCTTGGTGTATTTTAAAGTAAAGGTACACAAAAAATCTGTTTCTAGAGACATACCGCTTTGTAATAATTACTTTACTATTTACACGACAAAATGCAACATTTTATTTATTTCTGAACGCTCTCTTTAAGCAAGTTAAATGGCAGAGACTGGCTAAGGCCCACCTGGTTGTTCTGCTTAGCCCATCTGGCAATGAAACTTTTCAAAAAAGAAGATCCAGCAGGCCAGCGAGTTGATCCCCTCCCCCCCAAGCTAAGTGATGCCAAAAATCAAAGAATTAAGAGCAGGTAACTCAATTTCTAGTTTGAGACCCTGTCCAAGACAGCATCTGCAATGAAGTCAACATCAATACAATTGCCTTGGTTAGGCAGACCGGGACTCTTTTAGCTGGGTTTGTCCGAAAATTGATTTCAATGTCTGCAGTGAACTCACTTTCTGCTTCCCTGGAGTCCAGTGCTATATACTGCCCCGTCTGATATTTGAATTCCGCATGTACAGAACTAAAACTATGTTAGCAACAAGTCCAGGTTAGAAGCGAGTCAGGACAGTTCCTTCGGCAACTTCCGGGTCTGGACCCCTATACGAAATGCCGCCACTGGGGTGGGGAAGCCAGGGGTGGCATTAATGAAGACAAGGGGAAAGCTCAAGTTGAGCTACAACTAGGCTTTCACCTATGGAAGTAGCACTGAACACAGTGGGGAGACCTAATCACTCTCCAAAGAAACCAGCCAAATAATTCAGCTGCACTCACCTCTATATGGCTCAGAGAAGAAGAGAATTAAACTAGCTCTATTCAGTGATCATATTCTCCTAAAGAGCAGTGGACCTTTATATCCCTAAACTTCACAACAGAAGCTACGGTATCTTCAGCTTTACCCAATGGAGACAGAACAAGTCCACTTATCAGCACCACATGACGCAGCTCATTACAAGCACGTTCCTCCCAAGACAGAGCAAGGCACCAGAGCTGTTTTTCCAAGTCAGGAGAGAACATAATCTTTTCCTACCAGTCCAATCAACATATCTGCCTACCTGGAGAAAGGCAGCACAAGATCTACAGAGACAGAAAACCAGGAACACCTGCTGTGCTAGAAGATAGCTTTGCCCCTGAACACCCTGCTTAATTCCTACACTTTTAACCCATGCCTATAAATAACAACTTTATTCCAGTGATTAATATCCTATTGCAGACACAACCTAAGACACACAACTCGCACTGTTTAACTGTATAGCAACTGATTCAGAGTTGGCAACAGAAGTCAGCATTTGCCAACAGCTACAGTAAGAAAAGGAAGGCTGGGAGAAAGCACAGTGCTGCAAACTGGGATTGTTGGAAAATAAATTGCTGTTTCTGAAGACAACGTTATAACCACTATTGTGCTAGGAAGTGTTCCCCACTGCTTTCTAACTGTGTTTGTTCCTTCAGTCTTCAAGAATAATTTATTCTATAGCCATGTATGTATTTTCTACCATCTTAAAGCGATGCATGAGCGGTAGATTTTAGAAAATGGCACAACACTGCTTAGGTTTAGCTCTACATACTGCATTGTATTTTTAAAGTAATTGCTTTTATTGATTTTAGAAAGATGTGAAAGTGGAAGCAACATTTTCTACTGTGAGAGATTTTAAAAGGGTAGACAAATGTTAATGTGAAACTTATGCCACATGAAAATGTCCCCTTAACACATGCCAGTTTTGATATCGTAACAGAATACTGACTACATCTGGTATTAGGATGGAAGTAAAGAAATCCCTACCTGGGAGGCAGAGCCTTCAGGGCCACCTGTGTGAGAGTCATTGTCAGGAGTGCTATGAGGGCCTTGAAGAGTTAGTGCAATATTCCCTCCTGCAAATTCATCTCCTCGTACTGAATGGATGAGATCATTCAAGTATTTGTAATAGAGGTTGCTGGACAAGAAGCCAGGTAAAAAAACCTAGAGAAACAAAGGGAGTTTCTTTTATTGATGACAGGCGCAGAAGATTTCATTGGATGGCTAGCATGACACTCTCAGGACAGAGAACGGACATCTGACCATACTTAGAAGCTAAAGGCTTATATGGTTATGGAAGTTATTAGGAGAATGAGTCCTTGCATGGACCTTTAACTCACAGAACCAAAGGTGCCCCCCACCCAACTCATTCAGAAATAGCAGCTGCACTACTCTAAATTCACATTATACTTCAATGTGATTTAAATGTAAAATCTCTCTACTATTAAATTCTTGTTTCAGTCTCTGAAGATGTTGTGCATTTGTCCCTTGCAAAAAGTCTGGCTCTACCCTAGTAAGATGAAACTTTTTTGCTACATTGCTCATAAATTTTTAGCAGCTCCAAAAAACAAATCAAACCACTATCCACTGGATTTGGATATGCTGAATAGTATCAGATATGCTGCAGCTACACAACTACCAAGACATTAAAAAGGACCTCTTAATGACCAACTGTTGATGTTTGAACAGGACACCTTCTATACGTCGCATAGGTGGACAGAGGCAAAACAAGGAAAGGAGCATGTCCAGAGGGAAACAGTTTATCAAATCCATTAGCTTGCAGGACAGTCTTCTTTTTGCTTTGACCACTTAAAAACAGAAGTGACAACGCACTCTAGCAAGTTGAAGGAACAATCCTAACCAACCAGTTTGCTCCCAAAGTGATCAACTAAAAGACCAGACAAAAATTAGAAAAGGGGAAAGGCAATCTATGATTGATACTCTGGCACTTCTTTCAGCTTCCAAGGTTTTCCGAAAAAGTACTCTCACCTTCTCCATGGTAGTCCAGGCCTGCCGTAAGGGAGTAGTAAAACAGTTCGGGAGCGGGCCTCCTTCCCTGCAGATATTGGATTCAATTTCTAATCGCACAGAGTCATCAAACCCAAGAGGATGCGTAGCTTGAAGGGAGAAGTACCTGCAGCACAGGAGAGTGGAAGAACGCAACACAAAAGGGTTTCCAGACTTTTCAGACAGGCAAAATCTGTCCTTTCCACCGACCGCGATCAAATCAGGTTATGGCCGCTAGATGGTGCTGGCTTCAAAATGTACAACTGAAAAGTCTAGGGAAAAAGATCCTTGAAGCAAGGACACAAGTTGTTCTTATCCTCACCTAATGCAAGAGTAAACGGAATAAAGTACATTATATGATGACTGATGGGCAGTGCGGCATTCACAGTATTATAAAGCAGAAGATGGAGGCAGGCAAAATCCTTAAGAAAAACTTTTACTTGATTTTAATTGTGTCATTAAACAACTGATTTCAGGGATTTTGAGGGCACTGTTAATTAGAAATTGGTACAGGACAGTTTCCTCTTTTACTAGCTATCAGCCCCCCACCAGAGCAGGAAATAAATTCAGCACAGCTTGGGGTCAGGGGTAACGCCTTTAAAACAAGCCTCTTCAAAAGCACCTTTGATTATTTTTATTCAGTTAGGTAATTACATAGTTAAAAGCAACATGCAAAAGGGAAGCAGATAGGTTATATGGCTGGGGCCTGGTTTTGCTTCTTTATTACATCCAAGAAGTTTATTTTTCCCCCTTTTTCTTTCTTTCTTTCTTTCTTCTTCTTTTTTTTTTTTTTAAAGAAATAAGTCTTCTTGGAAAATCTTTTGAAATAGCAGAAATAAATTTTGTCCTACCCGTTTTCCTGGAGGACTCCTAGGAAGATTAGTGGGAAGCTCTCTCAGCCTTCTGCTGAAAGAGGGAGGGTGTCTGAATCGTTATTAAAGAGTTTCTCTTTCACCAGTATATCTGAACCCCCTTTTACCCCTTTCAAAATACAGAACAAATGCATGACTAACAAATCCTTCCCCTCCCACTGCCCAGCACTTCAGATATTGTAAGGTCACAGTTTCGACAAGCACCCAGAGAGTCCTTCAGCAAAAATGAGACAGACAAGAATGACTATTCTTATGTAATGAGAAGAACAACTGAAAACGTTTCTCAAAAGCTTTTTTTGCATGACCTTTTTCATTCCTTATGCTCAGTTTCACTAAGCACACACTTCGGAGGTCTTCTCAAAAAACAGGCTTTCCAAGCATGCATGTCTCACCCTTTCTACACCAAGCATCCAAGAATGCTAGATGTACTTGGAAATGGATCCTTGTATGCGGGGTGACGCATGCAAGCGCAGGATTAATCAGAACAGGGTTGTGGAAGCAAACAACCAGGAGAACGACTCACTTGTCATATAAGATCATGGCATCGTTCTGTGCCTCCTGACCATCATACTGGCCCTTTTTGGCAGCAAGCTGAGACTGGAAGTTATCTGCTGCCAACCAGAACTGTAATATATTAACTGCATCTTCCTTCTCCATGTACTAGAAGGGAAATTAAGAAATATGAAATAACCTTTACAGGAAAATTAAAGCAGAGACTTTAGCCAAGAAGTAGAAGGGGAACACAGGAGACCTGCTCCCTTTTCAAATTCACTTTTATTTAAAACATAATTCATGCATATACAACTGTTATCAGGGCAGATGCCATGTAGGCTTCTGGACGCTCAGATGTATTGTTATACAAAGCAGGGATTAAGTCTGTCTACATATGTCAATTAAAAACACAAAGCAGAAATCATTAACAAAAGAACAGGCAAACACACTTCACTGTTTGGCTCACAGATGATTCTTAGTTGATTACAAATACCTGTGTCAGACTAAAAAAGACAGAGGAACACAGAAAATCATCTTACACTGTGTATAACGTATCTCAACAGAACACTGAACACAGCATGGCATCCAGGCATCCTACCCTGCTGCTCCAAGATATGAGCCCATGTCGCCTGTACCGCTCACTACCCTATTCAGGCAGTTTTGCCCTGTTGGCATGCTGCATTCCCCAAGCCTAGCAGGCAGTGCCACTCTGAAAGCACTCCAGATTCACATGTTCACCCTGCCACATTTTGGTCTGACGTTATCCTCATATGAACCTAGAGGCTTTGGACTTGACACCCACAATGACCAAGACCAGCAACCTGCCTCAGGCATCTAGTCAATGCTTTACTGGGCAAAATAATTAAACGGCTAAAAGCCCAGACAACAAACTATTCTTCCCATTAACAGCTTAATTAAGGAGATAATGGTCTCACTCTGTTATAAAAATTCTTGGTACTTCCAGGCTCTCAAAGTGCTTTATTGATACTGAGACTACTAGCACCTTATGTGGCAAGAGAATAAATTATTGCAGGCAAAGCCTTGCTTCAAAGCAAAGAGACATTGCTACAATGGATTACTTTAACTTGGAGAAGAAATGTGTGAAGGCTTAGTCTAAAATCCATAACAAAAGTGAGCAGGTCTGCAACAACTGCACAGATGGACAGGAAGCGGTTTACTGCAGTTTTCCCCAGAACACTCATCAGTGTTTTCTAGTATGCACAGCTCTCTGTTCCAGCTTTTATAACATGCGTGGCTTTACTGTACCATACCTCTGAGAAATAGAACAGTGCTGATTCACAGAAGAGTATGTCAGCCAGGTAAACAGTCCCACTGGTCAGCACCTCAATCTGGTATTTACAGAAGTGGTGACTTCGCAAGAATTCACTAAAGTGCCTGCGCGTGAACAGAATAATAACGATCAACTATCAGGAACCAAAAGCAGACACGACACTTCATAAATAAAATCTGATCCTTGCCCTCAAACCTCTTATAAATTGAGCAGACAGAAAGCAGGTGAGTGCATGATATCGGTAAGAATTGAAAGAGGCTAAGTTTCTAGGTGTGGCATTTAGTAAAATCCCTCACCGAAACAATCGTGAGAATGTACTGAGCAGGAGAGGAGGTGTTTTTTTGCGTGGAGACAGACTGTTTCAAGTCTAAGGGCACCAGGCAAATGACTTGGCATAGTTAAAATCTGTCCCTAATGTCTGCACATATGGAGGTATACATCCTTATCTTTATGGAAGTGCTTTTAGCCCAAGAACACACATAACGAAACCAAACCATGAAATCAACTTACTCTTGTTCCATTGCATTAAACACTATTGACTGTGCTGTAACAAAGCAGTTAGGATCCACTTGTCCATCTTCCCCACAAATCTTTGCTATAAAAGAGACCAGACTGAATTTAGCATACATTTGGTTTTATTCAGCTGAAAGACATGAGTGGAAATAAATCTATTTAAAAAAAAAAAATCAAGTTCAAACAAACTGGGATTAGCCAGTTCTAACAGTGCAAATATAAGATAGTATATTTTATTACACTATAAAAACTATAGCGCTAAAGTTGTTCATAAAATAAGAAGAAAGACCTTGCTGACAGGGACTCAGCAGTTCCAGATTTTACTCCTGGCATGGTGAGGCACACATTCCTGTTTTCTACCAGTAAACTGGAGATTATAATACTTCTGCAGTGCAGAATGGCATTAAGAGGGCAAATCCATTCGTGTTTGTGAAATGCTCATATGCTAAAGCAATAAGCAGCAGCAGGATCAAGGGATTCTGTGGTATTTCAGTATATTTTACCAGCTTTTTATTGCTGATGTCATCAACCTATAAGAAAAAGCACTTCTGCTGGCACAACAAAAGTTCTGGGGCACAACCAATAGCTTAGTTTTTGGGTTGTTTTCTTTGAAGTGAAGGGGGCAGGGAAGGCAAAATTAAAATACAGTGGGGTTGAGCCAAATCTTCAATGTTAAATGGTATGTTCTTACCCACTATATCATTTCTCATTGCTTCTGTAATAGGAATTGGTTTAGCAGCATCTGGAGAAATATATTTGGTAAAAGTATTAACTGCGTCCCGTTCTATACCTAAAGGGAGGAAACACATTGAGCTTTAAATTTATTGATATAGAGGGGAAAAAAAGGCAAGCATTTGCTTTTCAGAACAGCAAGAACCCAATTTAAGAGTATCCATCAGTCCTCTCATCTTTCCTCCGCACTTCATTCACTATTTCACCCTCCTAATATCAATTTTCATCATAAACAACCCTGGCTCTGCCCAGATCACATCATGCTCCAGGCCACCAGAAGGAATATTTTGGGGATCAACTGACAGAACAAAATAGATATACAACCCTCAATACCTATCAGACAGGCCAACAACACTGCAACAATGGCACGCCAGTACCTCATATGCATGCTTCAGAAGTAAGAATCCCAAGAAAACTCCCAAGTTCTGGCCCTCAGGACAGCAGGGCAGAAAGCTGCTGCATTACTGTGGCATTTTAGCATTTTTAATGGAGGTTCTCTAGTAAAAAGATCAATACATTCATCTTCCGTTTTTCATCAGTGCTGTTGCCCCAAACTCGTATAGAAAGGGAAACTTACTGAAATAATGAAAACATTACAGAATACCACCTCTGAAAGAAAATAGTCAAAAAAAAAAGTTTCATTACCAAGCCATGCAATGTCAGACATTTCTCTTTAGCTTGGCACTACTAATACAAAGTGCATTTGCTTTTAGCCTCAGAGACACAGCTTGCTTAAAAAGTCTATTTCTATTATTCAAAAATGGAGGCAAAGAACCCATAAATATAACCAATTAAAACTAGACTAATTACTCAGTTTGAATAATACAAACAGCCGTAGATCTATTTTACAACCTTCTATTTCACTGAGGTGCACTGCAGGAAAAACAGTTTTGTTATTAAATACATAACCATAAACGTATACTTTCATTTAACTCCAGGGAATTTAAATATAAATCCAGTTTCCCCAGATCAAATGAATTTGGTAGAGCATTTGCGAGAAAGCAGCACTGAACTTAGTTTACTTTTTTTGACACGCCTTTCTATTGGCAACTGGAAATTATTCCAAAATATAAATTGGGGTGAACGGACCATTTTACATGTTCTTGCTGTTCTGAGACTGGTGCTATGTACAAGCTTCAAGTACAATAACAGTTCTTCCCGTTGTACAAAAGAGAAATATATTTTTAATTGTAATGAAAATATTTACATACAACGACCTTTTAACTAGTTTTTACACTTCCATTTAGCAAGAGGTCAAAAGAACCCCATAACAATACTTTGGGTTTTCTACCAATCTTGAACATTGCCTGATGTTTTTGTCATTATGCCTGAGGCCCTCTAGGCTGCTTTAAAAAAGGTTCAGTTCCTGCAATTTTTTGTTCCAACAGCAACTAGAGGCCTCAATCAGGATGAACATAGTAATATTTTAGATGCTGTAGAGATATCTGAGAAATGCTCCCAAGCCCCAAAGCCCTTCCAGCTTAACTACATGAGAAAGGGCAGAAGCAAGTATCATGTAAAATCCAGTATTTCTCTCAGAGAAGATGAGAAAAGGAGCCTAATGATATTGGTGCATACAACCATGGGTATGGAGTCTCTCACCCCAACACCTCCCACATGCCCCCATGCAATGTACAGCTGGGCTACCACTGCAACGACTGCTTCATTTCAAAGACTACCCGGGTAGGAACAGGGACTCTAGCTGATGTCAGGATGCAATGGTGTTGGAGTCTGTTTGACAGCATAATATGTAAATACACAGATTTTTTTGAAGAGCCTGGCTTATTCCAAAGATGCAAGTCATTTAATGTAAATGCTCACCTATGCGGCATCTTAAAAGTTCCTGTTTTCAAAAACATACATTTTTTTCAATTCTTGCTACCGAGACTATATTCTAAAGGTGGAACAGCTGAACAGACCTGCAAGAATCCACTCTCTTTTCATCACAATGGTTTCCAAGCCCACCAGTGAGGGCATCCTCTTGTACTTTCAAGAAATGCTGTTTCTTAAAGCGATTTGTGTTCGTTATAAGGACCCTTTAGTTTCCTCTCCAAACACATGGCCAGCCGCTCCCTCCCCCATCAATGGAAGGCACACAAGTCCATGAATACCCAAGCCACCCATGAATCTACAAGCCAGATCTCTTAACCTTAAGACTGATCCACCCTCCAATTTATGCCATCTCCTTGGGCGAGTTGCTTTTGTAGGAAGCAGAGCAAGCAAGACTAGAAAATCCACAACTTGGTCATTACGAATCTGAATTAATGAATCTAGTTCAAGAATCTGAAACTTTGATTAAGGAGTATGTAGTATCCTTCTTCTCTGCTAATGTGACAAGTTATTAAATTGGCAATGAGTTAGCCGTTTTCTTTAAGCAAGGTGAAATGTGTGTTGGCAAAGTACACGAAAGACATTTAGAATATTTTGTGTCGTTCCTACAGGTTTACTCACCCTCTGCTTGAGCGCACGTGACTGAGGAACTGAGCATGCACGAGATTAAGTGACACACTTACTTTTCATTAGTTTTCCTGACAAGTCTTTTAGTGCAGAAGAGGGGCTGTTTCTGTTTGATACTGTAAGCTTGGAAGGCTCTTGTTCAGCTGGAAGAAAGTGGGTCCCTGCCTCAGATTTTCCGAAATGAAGGACACCGGCACTGTCACTATGCTGGCTTGAAAGCAAGTGGTTCTGAACGTTGCTAGTTCTATCATTCTTGGTTGTTGCCACTCTTTTGCTCAGGAGCAGATGGACTGTGCCAGAATCCTCCAATCTTTCATCAAGCAAATCAGTTGGAGAAGATACCGTGGCTTCCAGCTGTTTAGAGGGAGACACTGGCTCTGCCAGCGAACTCTGTTTGATGGTGTTCAAGCTATGTGCTCTGATGCGGGACCATGATGTGGAGTGAAAGCTTTCAGCCTCTAGCCAGAATTTAACCAAATGTTCCATTCTACGCAGTTCCATAAACTGGATAAAATAAGGGAGAGCAACACTATCTTGCAAGACTTGTTCAAGAGTCTTTGAAAGGCTTGATTTGGTCTCTTGAGCCTGATAATTCAGACACGATCGCCCTAAAGAAAACACATCAAAAGAAATTAGAGCATTATAAAACTGCCGTTCTGGTACCTAATCAAAATGCACTAGCAGAGACAGGGCTTCTGAGGCCCCACATAAAAGTTTGAGGGAAAAAGCCTCCCCTACCAACCAGCAAATAGAAAGCAGAGTGTTGTACCACTTTAAAAGCATTTTCTACCTGACCCTATTCTTAGATGGACAAACATCTGACTGTTCCACCAGCGTACCAAGGACCTGTGCCCAAAGAGGCCTTACGTAAGTAATCCCAGGCATGCAGCAAGGGGTTGAGAGATCATGTGAGGTAGAAGGGAAAGCCGATCTGCCCACGCTGCGGTTTGCTCCACTTCCCACAACCCACATCCTATGCTTGCACGCACTGCAAACTGACAGAGCCACTCTACCCATCACCTTTACTTTCCCCAACAAAACCCAGCCTGCGTGTACAAGTCCTTAGGGAATCTACGGACAATACTTCAGACTGAATGTGCCTCTGTTCACATGCTGCGCCATCATTCATTAGCACAACCGGTATATAATGGGCAGTACATTTAGCAGCATCACAAGAGCTAACAGGATGCTTGCTGAACATGCCTAGCGCAATGAGGAAACCGAACAGAAAAATCCCTTGTTTTTTGGCGGTGGTTATTTTACTTCCAAATGCATCTAGCTGGTGAGATATTGGTAAGCATTCTCTTGACTTGCTGGGCAAATCTCACCACGTTTTGCCTGCTGCATATAAACAGCTTGCTTCAAAGAGGTTAGTAAGCACTCTCCAAGATTATTCTTCTGGGCTAGTTTTAGGTTAAAACAAACAAGACATTTTTACAATGGGTGCCTTGCAAAGCCAGCTGCTCTGATGTTGCTGCAGTGGCCTCTACTACAGATTCATGGCCGGCGAGCTGCAAGCTCCAAGCCTCAAGTGTAAAACATACTAAGCTCAAAATAACCTAGTGGTAGTGGACTGCAGAGATGCTACGTATAGAATATGCAGAAGGCACGACTGACTGTAATAACCAAGAGCAGAAATCTTACCTAAGTCTCCAAAATGAGCAGCCTCCATGTGACTCGGCTGCTTCTTAAGGGCAGCTGTCCGACTGCTAGAAAAAGAGTCCATGTTGGCGGAGATGGCATTGATCGCCACATGGCTTGGTCCGGCAGCCTCCAGCAAGGCATGGTTTCTAGTGTTTCTCTGAGGGGAATGTACTGGTATTGCAGCTGGAATCAAGACAAGACCGATTAAAAAAAGGGAAAATATGACCTTTTCTGTGCAGCGCTGCATGCTAAATATCAGAGAACTTGGAAACTTTGTTCAACTCTATCCTTCATATGAAAGCACCATGTTATTGCTTCATGGCAGTACTTGCTTTGTTTGGCTACAGTAAACATGCCAGAAATAAGAGGGCTTCTCCACATTAATAAGATCCCTTAAGTCTGAGTATAGGAGAACCTGCCTTCCCCATCCATACTTGTTCACAGATAAGCCAAAGACTCCAAATTGAAGTTCATGTAAGGAATAGCAATTCCCCAAATCTGCCCTGTTCATTTACAAGTGCTGCCACACTTGTCTTAGGTTTTTCCAAGAATGTGACAATACAGTGACATCAGCTACGTCATTCAAGATGTGCAGATCTATTTCTCTTCCTCCTTGTGAAAGCTTTTAACATGGCAAGACTGCCAACACTATGAATCGTCTATGAACTTTAACAAGAATATTTAACTTTTCCAAAATTCTTTATCTTTGATTGCTGCTGGAGAGTACAGTAAGCAGCAACAAACAAAGAAAATGATATGCAAAATGTAAGTATTAGTTTCAAAAACTGCTGTAGTCCTTTTCAGAACAATGTTCATGTTGGCTGCCTGAATCTGAGCAGAAATAAGACAAAAGTCAGGTTCCTATCACAAGCATGCATTTCTTTCACAGGCCTAAGCGTCTTACTGTTGAATGGCTATAGAGAACACACACACTCAAACAGTTCTGCAGACTTTGGAGATAATAAATTTAACTAGGATGCCAGTCTAGATGGCCTTTCACCTCCAGACCCTGGTGGAGAATAGAAAATCATTTATCCAAGCTCATTACCACCTCAGGGAGCCAATTCCTACCAATTCATTTTACTGATGTGTCAAAAAAGCTTGTTTTAATAGCTTTACAGCTTTATCTTTCCCATATCTTAGGGCACACCCAGGCAAGAAGGTAACAGAATTTGGCCCCCACATGTCTCAGCAATAAGCACCTCAACGCTGTTTTCTATCCGTCTGGGAAGACTCATGGGGTCCCTCCCCCTAACCCACCACCTGTACTTTTATCTACACTTATCGGGTTACTTTTACAAAGCCAAGCTACACAAATAACATACTACAGCTCTGGATAAAAACAGTTTACCTCCACTTGTTTGAATATGTATGCCTGGATAAATATCACTGCAGCCCTGTTTCCGACAAGCTGTCACTAAGGATAGAGAATTTGAAAGATGCTTGAATATTTTCCTCATGCTAAAATATATGGTGCAGAAATTCTGCAGGCTACCCTCCAAGAAGTCCTTGGTATGTAACGCCCGCTGGAATAGAAATGCATATTTTCCCAAGCCTGCAGAAAGCAGCCAGTTGCTTAGCGGATGACAGCAATGGTGGATTATTTGCAGAACAGGAGACACCCATATGATGCATCTTTCCAAATGAGACACAAGTTTAATCTTAATACGCACAGTGGGATAAGGTGATACGTTCAATCAACTCCAAGGAGGAGGCATCTACTTTGCAATCTGTACATAGCATGAAAACTCTAATCTCAAAGATTAGTGCAGTTCACTGAAGAGGGCTCTGCCAGACTAGGAAGATGCTTCCACTTTGTTCACTATGAGCAGCTTGTTTTGTAATCAACTGAATAGTATGTAAAGTTTTAATTTTATTTCCATCATAGCTAACTCTAGCTTTTCCTTAGCTAATTGCCAAATTCTCCCGAGCAGTGATCACAGGGCCTCCAACGAGCTTGGGTAGGTTGACTCTATTTCCTATACTGCTTCAAAGAGACAATTCAGTACTTCATGTAAAGTACTAAAATAAAATTATACCTGAAGCACATAAAAGCACCCGAATGACTGTGGCCTTACTGAAAGGAAATTGATACATGTACAGTTTAGACAACGGACAGCTCAGAGGGTCTGTTCCCATTATTTAATATGCTATGCTGATTGTTACCTGCATTCAAGATTTTTTTCCCCCAACAGTAATTACTACTAAGTCCCTGTGCTATATAACATTAGGGTTGCCATTCATTCTGAACATGATTCAGGGCTTCATATTCAAATTAAGTTACTGCATATTTATGCCAACATAAACTAGATCTGACCCTGGTTTCCTGTTATGTCAGTCATGCAATCCAAAGCCACATTATCAAAACTGTGAAATAAATAGCATACCACCAAAGGCACCTAAGGAACCACAGAAAGCAATTTGCTGTAGATAAGGAATAATCACTGTTTGCCAAGTGATTGGATATACTGAATGTTACAAACATTTTGAAAAAAGCCCAGGGCTGAAAAAGAATTGAATAAGCTTCCCTACTTCCAGATCTGATAAGATGATCAGGGAAGATTAGTCTTCAAATTTATTTAGGCTTCTTGGAGACAGATTTACTTCTTCCATCCACCCCTGGCCAAGACACTGTCCTGTTCAATTGCAGGGAAATTAACAGCTGGATAAAAATACATGTATATGGCAGCCAGTGTTATGAACCTGAACTTTACAGAGGAAGTAAATCTTAATCTTACTTTTAATTGCCTTCACATCTGAGGTCTTCTCTTGTTCTCTGCCTTTCACTGCAAAAATATGAAGAAAGGTGTTAAGGAAGGTGTTAAAGGAAAAAAAGCTATTTCTAGCACATGTAACAGCATAAACTGCTTAAAAATAACAACAAAATCCCAAACCTTGGGTCTAAGCAGATAATGGAAGAAGTAAATAATCTTTTTGTTTTAAAATATTTGCTGTTTTCAAATCCACATACATGTATCCAGTAACTGATTAGGAGTTTCAAGATTTGATGCCAAACCTGACACCCAAGGTGGCACACAAAATTCTTAAAGGATTAAAACGTTACAAAACTAGAGTGTTTATATTACAACGTCCTGAAAGATGCATTTTGTACATGGCGCATCTTGTAGGTCACCTTGTTCTCTCCATTTTCTTGTTTAAAATAAATTCTGAATGTAAAGCAATTAATTAAAAGGATGAGCTGGATGCATGTGGCTTTGGAAAAATTACATCCCTACATCATTACATGGACAGGACACTACTAGAGTGCCCAGTGCTATACAGACATCAGGGACTGGCTCCACATCTCTTGAATTTACACAGCATTCAGAGCTATAGAAGCAATAGTGCTAAAATACCGGAGCTAACTGCTCTTGAAGCAACACAGATTTTCTGGTGAGAAAACAGCTGAAAGGCTTGGTGGGAAAAAAGGGGACTTTTTTTAGAAAGCTTGTAAAGGAAGATATTCTAAATATAAGGAACACCATGGAACAAGACCTAAGGACTGAAGCAGTACAGCAAGAGAATGGATGGGGAAATTATAAGTTAGTCCATGATCATCAAAGGTACACTGGAAGATGAACTACCAAGGCTGCACACCAAGAGGGCAGCTAATTCCCACATCAAAGCAGCACAGAGAAAACAGATTACTAATTTGGGGAAAATACAGTACAACTAAATGAAAATAGTTAACGCAACATTATAATGCATTTTGCCTAAAGCTTTACCTTTTGACAATTTACTACTTTTCCAGGGGAACAGAGACATGCCTACCTATTTACCAATGCAACAACAACAAAACTGTAAATACTAGAAAATGGAAATCTGTCTTACATGAGCAAAGATTACCATTTTCCTCAACAGAAAAGGGTACATAAATTGCTTCTGTCAACTTCCACTTTCATTAGGGCCTATGTTAGTTGTAAAGTGTAGGGTCTAATATGAGATATTAATAGCTATTCCAGTCTTGTTTTATTCCTAAATTTTCGTGTCTACCTAGCATTGCAGTTAGGGCCAAAGAAGGCCAGGGGTCCGAATAATGTTGATTACACGTATATCCTGAAACAGCACACAGCTGAATGACCAAGGGCAGGCCAAACTCCTCTTAAAACCGGGAGCCCATTCTAGGTCCTGCCATCTGCACCCTCCTCCACATTACCCCTGGCTGACCAGCTACAGTCAGTACTCTAGATGATCACATCTCATTATTCAAAACATTCATCTGAAATAATGAGGAACATTCACAACTAATTTAAACAAAAGAAAACCAGCACCATATAAAGAAACTCTTGAATCCAAGCTGGAAAAGAGTCCAAATAAAGAGTTTTCCTGCATAAAGTTGCCAAGGAATAATTTTAGAAAAGCAGCAGAGAGAACCAACTTTCATGAAGATGAAGAGGACACACATAATTCCATACAAAACTAGGTAAGCAAACTTTGCAAAATTCACTTACACATATCCTGTTTTAATGCTAAGTAAGTAAAATCACAAGAAGTAAGAGTAGAAACAAGTGGGGGGTCAGCACCATTTTACCAAAGAGCTTCCCCAAGGCCAAGGGTGGGTATTTGGGGAACTAATTTTGGGAAGCTCTGAGTTAGATGTGTTTCATCTGTCCCCAGAATAGTTCCTAACCAGTGACTGAGGTTGTAAGTACTTTTCAGCCTTGCTATTGGCAACAGCATCTGCCAGCTTGCCCAAGACCGAATACTTTGTGCCCATGCAAATGCACACACGTACGTGCATGAACTACATTTTGTGCAGGGCGATCACATACTAGAAGCTCAGCATATCTTGAATTAAAATTCCATCAACAACTTTACTTTGACACAAAATTAATTTTACTACATTTACCTTGAACAAATGTAATTCATCCATACTTGGGACAGCTTTTAAAAATTTAGGCTTGGTTTAGGACTGGTGATTGCAGACGTAGCCAAATACTCAGTCTGCTACCAGACGTTAGAAATGGTTATTTTTTAATACTTAACAGACCATTGCCTCTGTCACCATCTGACACTAGGTATCATTTTAGAGAGTAATCTTTAAAAATATGTAATTTATATCACAATATGAAGCAGTTGTGAAGATACCAGCACTTAAGCCTGCACCAACAACTGAAGAAATGGATATGTTAACAGATATTAAGAGTTGGAAACTCAAAATTTAACATAATTGAGCAAAGATGCTTCTGGAATCGCTTGCATACTGTGCTTTCAGTTTCTAAAGACTCCTTTTGAACTTCAAACTTCAAAAATACTAGCCAAGCCTCAGAACAACCCTACCATGTATGGAATTATTGGTATGCTCATATCATACACCGAGAAATTTAAGCATTTTTTAAATCAACTTCCTCCTACAGAAAACAAAGTGTTCTCCTTGACTCCAACCACTGATCTCTTTGGTGTATGTGCCCCCCACCCCCGTCGCTACTGCAGGCCGTCTCCAAAGATGAACTCTATGTGAAAAAAAGGAACCCATATATGCACATGCCATAATAGGGCAGCTTCCTCCACCAACTTCCCCAGGTACTTCCTGTTGTTTGCATTGCTGCAAACTACTTGGTTTCCAGCAAACAGCACCATTAGCCAAAACTGACAGCAAACGTGTTCAAATGCTGGGGATGCAGAGATGTCAGGTGCGACAACTACCCAAGCCCTGTAACATCTTACAAAAGGCATTAACTAAATAGCCAAGGCTGCTTACAGACATGGAAAAAACCCCCATAAAACCAGTAACAGTGCTTTACATCCAGCTCAGTGTGCCCCTGCACCAAGCACAGCACATGCCCCAGAAAAGGCATCACATTCGTTTGACCCAGCCTGCCTGATGTCTGTATTTTTTACACTTATCTAATAGCAGATTGAATTCAGCTTTAGAAAAAGCACCAAAAATGCCCTGCTAAAGCACACAATCTATACAGATGCTGGGGAGCCAGGTTGAACCAATGTGCTTCCTCTTCCAATAAAGCATTGTTTTTCTTGGGGGGGGGGAAGGTTTCCAGGCCTGTCAGTGTCCCAAATATTTGCACAATTGATTCTTGTAGCCTTATTACGGTCTTGACCAGTACACCTGCTTAGAACAGGCACCAGGACTTCTCCCCCACCGGAATTCAGGATGGACTCAGGAGAAACTCCGCCAGGCCTAGGGTCTGGAAGGACCCGAGTTAGGGAACTTTTGGAGGGGCTGGACATGTTCAAATCAGCTGATCCAGATGCTCTCCACCCCAGGGTGCTGAGGGAATTGGTGGGGGTCATTGCAGGGCCCCAGCACAACCTTACAAACACTTGTGGTGCTCTGGCCAGGTGCCAGAAGACTGGAAGAAGGCCAATGTGGTCCCCATTTTCAAAAAAGGGAGGAGAGGACCCAGGCAACTATAGGCCTGTTAGTCTTACTTCAGGCCTGGGGTAGCTCTTTGAGAAAATTATCCAGGAGCACATCTGGGAGGGACCAGCATGGCAGAGGATGCTCAGCATGGGTTCATTAGGGGCAGGTCTGGTCAGTTCAACCTGGCTGACTTCTACGATCAGGTGACAAAATCTTTGGACGCAGGTGTCACGGTGGATGTAGTCTTTCTGGACTTCAGGAAGGCCTTCGACACTGTCTCCCACCCCATTCCCACTAAAAAGGCAACTGTGGCATTGATGCCTACACAGTCAGCTGGATCTCAAATTGGCTAGCGGGCCGCACCCAGAGAGTGGTGGTGGACAGGTCATATTCAACTTGGAGGGATGTGGGCAGTTGAGTCCCCCAGGCTGGCTCGGTCCTCAGGCCCGCACCGTTCAATCTCTTTATTAGAGACTTGGATGAGGGGGTGAAAAGCACCCTGGTCAAATTCACTGATGACACCAAGATTTGGGGCAAGGTGGGCATGCTAGAAGGGAGGGACAGGATATAACTGGACCTGGACAGGTTACAGGGGTGGGCGAATGTGAATAGGATGGGATTCAATACTGACAAGCGCAGGGTACTACACTTGGGCAGAAAGAACCAGCAGCAGACCTACAGGCTGGGGAACTCCCTTCTCAAAAGCCCAGTGGCAGAAAGAGATCTTGGAGTCATTATAGATTCTAAAATGAACATGGGCCGCCAATGTGAGGACACGGTCAGTAAGGCTAATCACACCTTGTCATGTATCCACAGATGCATCATGAGTAGGTCCAAGGAGGTGATCCTCAGCATCTATGCAACGCTGGTCAGGACACAGTTGGAGTACTGCATCCAGTTCTGGGCACCGCACTTCAGGAGGGATGTGGACAGCATTGAGAGGGTCCAGAGGAGGGCCACTAACACGATCAGGGGGCAGCAGGGCAGGCTCTATGAGGAGAGGCTATGGGACCAGGACCTGAACCTGCTCAGCCTTCACAAGAGAAGGCCGAGAGAGATCTAGTGGCGGTCTATAAACTTATCAGGGGGGACCAGAGGGGAATGGGTGAGACCCTGTTCCTCCGAGCGCCTCCCAGAGTAACAAGGAATAATGGCCACACGTTGATTGAGAGTAGGTTCAGGCTAGACATCAGGAGGCGCTACTTTACAGTCAGTGCAGCCAGGATCTGCAACCAGCTTCCAAGGGAAGTGGTGCTCACTCCTACCTTAGAGGTCTTTAAGAGGAGGCTAAATAATTACCTAGCTGGGGTCATATGAGCCTAAATTTACCAGGGGTCATATGAGTCCAGTATTCAGTCCTGCTCAGGGCAGGGGGTCAGACTTGATGATCTGCTCAGGTCCTTTCCAACCCTACATCTATGAGCCTATGAAGCAACAAGCTTTCCACATGATGGATGACAGGTTGGGAAGTTGCTGTCTGTCATCTGAGACTTTACATTAGGAGCACCCAGTAGAAATGGCACTCTTAACTAGAGAGACAAAAATAAATTGAGTAGCTAGCATTCTTCTATGTAAATTAATTAAAATATCATATTTAAGTATTCATAAGGAACACTTTAGGTTTTAAGCTGTTTGGGGCAGAGAGCAGATCTGTCACACTGTCTGAACAGTGTTTTGGACATCTGACGTGCAATGACAATCAATATATGAGCATAGTAATGAGGCATCATTGTTAGACAACCCACGCCTATAAAATTGTCTTTTGAAAAACGAAAAAAAAGGTAAGGGCAATATGGCAAAGTTGTCCGATGTAATTAAATAAAATAGAAGCAAAGAGAATGAAAATAATGTAATTTAGAACATGTTAAATATTTTATGTGGAATGGTAAGTTTTAAGTATACAGAGCTATCAGCAAAACCTCCTTAGGCCACTACAGGCTGGAAACAAATATTGCTACAAATAGGTCACTTATTGAACACTGCCCTTGGAAAGCTTCCAAATACAACCTACACAAATCATAACTACTTAAAATAAATTTTTTACGCTGCAAAACATTAACACGTTTTTTAAAAAGCTCTTGCCCCATATTTAAACATTTTAAATATTTAAGAGGAATTTCAATCTCCAGTTACATAACTGTCCTGCACAATAGTGACTGCAGCATTATCATTCTGCCAGCCATTTCAATCGGAAGTATAGATGCCGCCCCATGAATTAGCAACTCAGCATTTTATACCAGGTTAGCACTTTCGTTCTGGAACAGGGGTTGAAGCTTCAATTAAGCAACCTGGAATTATCTGCTGCTGTATACAAAACTATCCGTTTATATTTAATTGGGAATGTTAAAAAAATATTTAGGATGACCAGGTTCGAGCAGAGGGACTGAACACTACTGTCCAGAGAAAAAGCAGCCAAGACAAAACAGTGCATACTTGGGATATTACCTGAGCTGCTGAGGATAAATAGTTTCTTATGCTGCATCAATGTTGCACCATTTCCTTCTCCCTTAAATGTTCTTAATACTCCACCCATCAAATCTAACCTGAACTAATTAATGATGGGAATCCCATGGCTTCCCTTAATAGTTTTCCAAAGTCTAACTGAGTTGGACTAAAACTGTCACTTGTCTTGTCCTCCCCCCGACCAGTAACTACTCTCTTCCTCTTTACCTAATTATTAACTTATTTCCAGAAACATGAACTGCTAGCTTACATTGCCACCTCTGCTTGTGATATTTGATGCAGAAGTATTCCTATGTCACTGTCAGCCTAAAATAACGCATTTACAAAGCACCAGTTATAGATAAAGGAATAACAAGACCAGGAACTAGGCTACCTTTTAAAGGAGTAACATTTCACCGTAGGAGTTTTACCTCCACATTGGCTTGAGCCAAGGAAGACGTCATTTCATGTGCATGAAGCCGATTCTGAACATGAACGATAACTAAGTATATTAGAGCTAAACGTTTGTCAAAATTTCCACTAGCGCCTTCCTTTTCAGGGGACTAACACAGCCAGCTTACCTGAAGCCTACCACATGAGGTCTAACCATTGTAATATAAATTGGTTTAAGTGGTTTGTTCAGAAGGATGAAAAAGTCTGAGCTGCTCTGAGCATCTGTTGCTTTTGTACGTATGCACACAATTATGTGATGCTTAGTTCAATTAGCTCTTCTTCTTGCATTATGGCAGGGCTGCTTACATTATTTCAAAGCTATCTGCAATAGATGAGCTTGTAGTCTGACCTTGGGGAACTGCATAACCTTCTATGACTGTCTGTGATTGCCTATCGTTCAGTTTAAGTTCTTTTTTACCATCCTCTCTGTAGTTCCCTAGCTTCTTACTTTAGAAGAAGCTCATCAACTTGCTAGTTAGTAGATTATTTCCCTATTCAGGGGATCTCTCTAAACATTTGAAGATAAGTTTTTCTTACCCTTTCCCAACAGTCTCCACAAACACAGCTGTAGCATTTTGTGCACTTAACTAATGCTTTTTTAAATGTAAGAGGGTTAAGGCTTTCATTAAGTCCTATTATTTATTGTGACAACACCAACTCATCTGGCTTTTCTGAAAGGCAGGACCCAAGCAGCTCTCTGGGGCCTAAATAGTTCCCATAAGAACAGGACAACTACCTTCCTCACGCTAAAGGCTATTCCTATTAATACGATCTGGAACACAGTTCACATCCCTCTCCCGCCTAACCCCCAACAAAAAAGTGCCACAATAACACACTTCATTTCCTCTACAACTGCCATATGCAATAACCCCAGATTCGTTAGTCAGAATATTCTCATGCAGCCCCTCTCTATTTTATATCCAGCTATTCCTTCATATAGAAATCTCTGTATTTGTTTTTCTTGGATTTCACTTGCTTTTGTGCCAAAGTTCCCTCTCCCAGATTAAACAGAGTTCATTTAATAAAAGTTCCCAAAACACCAAAATATACAGGGTTGAAGAATCTTCTGTACCTGACCATTAGCTCATCGCTGGCTTTATTACATTCTATAGGGCTATTCAGCACTATAAATCTATGGCACCTGCACATCCCTTCACGGGCTTCATAAGTCTCTGGAACATCTGTCATTAAGAGCAGGGGTTAAAGCTATTTTTACTGCATTTATTCCCCAAGATAAAGGGAATGTTTCAGTACTGCTATAGCAGCTGTGAAAACTTACAAGATCGAGTGTTGTTGTCTCAGGTGAAACCAGAAGCCCAGATAATAGAAGCTATCTAAACTTACAGTCTCCTCACTTCCCAAAACACATGGTTTGGATTTCATTTCCCAGTAATAAAAAGGTGCTTTACAAGAACCTCAAAACAGCTACTTAACTGTTGTATAAGTTATTGAAAGATTGGTAGTTTTAGTAAAACTACCATAACACAGATGGTCAGGATTGATTTTCACAGCATCTAAAAAGCATCAAAATCATTTGGATTACAGCTTCAAATATGGAAGTGATTCCCATCAAAAGCCTGTCCTGTGCAATTAAAGGTTTGTTACACTACAGGCTGCATAGAATGATTCATATTCCAGGAAGTAACAGGAGTGTTTTACTTTCAAAAGAACAGGGAAATGTACTGTAACTACTACACACACAAAAAACTACTTGAAGGGGGAAAAAATATTTGGCTCTAAAACCTTGTTTGTTTGTTTTTTTAGTATTTCTTTTACATATTTACCCAACTGTATTCTTTACATTCCAGTTGTTTGCCATTTATATGACATGCCTTTTTTTTGCAATTGTTTTATATAACTTTTCCAGATCAGACATGGGAAGTAGTGTCATCAACTTCAAACCAGAAGACTGAAACATGGGACACTGCAACATTCAAGTATTGTCTAGTACCCTGATTTGAGAAGTAGATGAATGGGAACAAGTCTACGAAGTACCTAAGAAAGGTCCCAGAAGGACTTGAAAGCTTGTGACACTTTCTGGATTCATGCTTTAGTGCTCAACACTACCGGCATGGGAAAAACATTTAAGTATCTTCATTTCTAAGATTTCTGATGGCAGATAAAGCATATTTACTAGCATTTACAAGTGATAAATACAGGAGAACAGTTCTTCAGTGCCTAGCCCAGAATATCTGCCACGTATTTCAAATTTCGCTACTTTTTGTTTGCACTCCTAATCAAAATTTGTGGGTGTTTCTTAACTTCATTCTTCTGTAACTCACACCGTTTACTTTCATTTCTTGGCTGACACGACTTTTCCAGGAGCAGACTATGAACTGAAGAATTCAGCACCTTGTTATGTAAGGCCACCGTGCTTCAGGGGACCACTTCATGCCAATTCAGCCACAGAATCGAAACCAGGGTGGCCAACCTGCGGCTCTGGAGCTGCATGCAGCTATTCAGAAGTTAATATGCATTTCCTTGAATCTTTGCACAAGCACATGGTGACCAGCTTCCAAACGACTCTATAATTAATTGTACTCATTGTACCAAAAAGCTAATGAGGTAACATTTTTTTTTTTATGCTATGCAATTTCTATAAATACAGTGGAAAAAATTAATTAAAAATGTATTTCAGGCAAGCACCGCCTGCACTTTTGCATAGCTCTTAGTACAATAAGGTCTTGATTGTGGCTACCACTACCACACCCTTAACAAAAAAGTGTTTTACTACGCCATGACAGTACTAACTTTATCTATTACCTTCATTTGGCCGATTGAAGGGGAATGCTCGCAGGATTAGGTGGAGTCATGCAAAAAACGTCATTTGCACTTATCTAACCAGCAAGAAAACGAGTTGCATACAACATGCAGTTGTTAACCATCCCGAAGCTCTTAGGCCAGCGCTGCTCAACGCTTTGAGACTCCTGGCAGCCCCCTGATAAGACTCCCGGCGCATCTAAGAAAACGCCAGCCTTTTGTTTTCACTTGTTTTTTTTTTTGATTACAGGACAAAAAGAAAAGAAAAAAAAAAGAGTAAAGCGATGCCTCTGTTGCAAAGGTCCCACAAGGACCACCGCAGGCCAGAACCAATGCTTTAGAGACTACGAATTCCTCCTGGAAACCTCCTGGTTTACCTCGTGACTCTCGTCCACCCACCTAACCCTGCCCACACCGGGCAGCACCCTGGTAAGGACCTCGGAGCACCCTGGCAGCCTAGGGGCAACCTGAAAAGGACCTCGGGGCACCCTGGGGACAAGCCGAAAAGGACAGGGGAGCACCCCGGGGTGCCCCGGCAGCCTAGGGACAAGCCAAAAAGGACGGGGGAGCACCCCGGGGTGCCCCGGCAGCCTGGGGACAAGCCAAAAAGGACGGGGGGGTGCCCCGGCAGCCTGGGGACAAGCCAAAAAGGACGGGGGGGTGCCCCGGCAGCCTGGGGACAAGCCAAAAAGGACGGGGGGGTGCCCCGGCAGCCTGGGGACAAGCCAAAAAGGACGGGGGGGTGCCCCGGGGTGCCATGGCAGCCTGGGCACAACCCAAAAAGGACAGGGGAGCAACCCGGGGTGCCATGGCAGCCTGGGGACAACCCAAAAAGGACGAGGGAGCGCCCCGGGGTGCCACGGCAGGCTGGGGACAACTCAAAAAGGACGTGTGAGCACCCTGGGGTGCCACGGCAGGCTGGCAGAGAACCAGGGCCTTGTGGAAATGCTTTCCCAAAGGCTGCTGGATACAGCCCGCCCCTGGAGACGCGCGCGGGGAGGGGGGCGAGACGGGGCTGGCGGCCCCCCGAGGCGGCAGGAGCAGCCCCCGCGCGTGGGGCAGGCAGCGGGAGGCCGATCACCCCCCCGCGGCTACCTTTCCGCCTGAAGAAGGACATGGCGCCGCGGGGCAGGGGGGGCAGCGAGCGGGGCTCCCTACGAGTGAGACTCCTTCCTCCTCCTGCCGCCTCCTCTCCCTCCTCGTCCTGCCGCGGAGCCGCCTGCCGCCGCCATGTTGTCAACAACCGCCAGGCCTCCTTCTTCCGGGGGGGTGGGGGCGCGCGGGGCATCCCGGGAAACGCCCGGCGGCAATACCTGGGCCGCCTGACCTCATCCAAGATGGCCGGCGAGGCGTCAGGCGAGGGGCTTCAGGTAAAGGTAAAGGGACCGGGTCCCGGGCAGCCATCTTGGAGAAGGGCAACAAAAAAAAAAGCCCAACTTGCGCTCCGCCGGGCAGCCATCTTGAATAAGGGCAGCAGGTGCTTGGTTGAGTGAGGCTCAGTCAGCCATATTGGAGAAGGGCGAGAGTTTGTACCTCATGAATGATACAGGATGGTTGTGGTGGGAGTTGGCCCTGAAAGACTAACTCAGCCTTTTGAACGTGACTGTGGGAGAATGCTGTGGCAAGGAGTGGCTTGGACACATCCGGGGGCTCGAGGGTGACTGCCAGCTAAGACCACCCACTTTGCCTCAGCGATGCGCCTCAGAGCAAGCCGCCCTCCGCGTCTCCATAGCGCAGCAGAAGGGTGCAGCCAGGGCTGAAGACGCCGTGGGCCGATACGCCAGGCAGAGCGTGACAGGAAATGAGAGCAGAGCACCCGCCTCAGCGTCATAAGGAACAATGTCACCTGTTATGACATCATAACCGTGTCACTGTGTCACAAGTCAGCCATTGGCCACAGGACACCGCATCATAACAGCGCGGCCTCGTCGTGAAACATTGCCGAAGCAGCGCCAGGCCACGGCTCCCTTTCGAAACGGCGGCGTTTCCCACGCGTGACATTGCAACGCATCGCGTCCTTATCAGCGCCGCGCAATGTGATGCCACAACGCCGTGTCTTTGCGTGACCTCACGGTGCTTCCACGCGGCCTCGAGGCATGGCCGCCGCGGCGTCGCTCAGTTCAAATCCCCCGGTCCTGATTTCGTTTTACCAGCAAAGCTTTCAGGACGGCCTGCTCCGGTCGGGCTTCCGGGACCCAACGGCACGTGAGGGGTGGACGGCGGTCGTGTCCATCTGTGCCCTGAACTTTTTATTTAAAAAAGAAAAAAAAAAGCAAACAAACAACTCCCTCTTTGTTTATCAGGACCTGTGCTTCTCTGCCACAAAGGACACGAGAATTAGGACGCAGAGTTGTTAGTATTTATTTTTTCTACAGAGCTGTATGTGTACCACACGCAATGCAAACACCGAAGGAAATGGATAAACAAGTCCCTTCCTCCAGGAGTTTAAAATCCAATAGAGACAATGTAGGAATCGGGCCTGCCTAATCAATCTGCTAGCCCGGCTTGCACCAGAGGCTTCAGAGGAAGCCCAGAAGAGCCCATAACAGGCAATTATGGGACGAGAGTCTAAAGAGTTGAGTTTCCTCTTGGCAGGTGTATGTGCAATGATAGACGGTGACTTCAGTGGATGCTAATGTCTTCTGGCTACACCAGGAGTGGGCAAAATGTGGCCCGTGGGCTGGATGCGCCCTGCCAGGCCATTCTATCCTGCTCGTGGGACCCTAAAAAATTTAGAAAATTAATATTTATATGCCTCTGGCTGCCTGTCATGCAGCCCTCTATGGCTTGCCAAAATTCAGTAAGTGGCCCTCTCCCTGAAATAATTGCCCGCCCCTGGGCTACACGCTCCTTGCAAAGCACCCAGCCCTGGAGAGATGTACGCACATGCTCCACTCCATGTCCCATGAGGCATCCCATTCCCTTCAGTGAGACCAGTGCATGGCATTATACACGGTCTTTGCAGAATTGGAGCCACAGTCAGCCCTAATTCAAGCCTCGAGGTTGGCATCCACTCAGCTGAGTGCCTACAGTTTCATTTCCAAAGGTGGCCTCTTTTCATGCAATGCAATACAATACAGGTTTCCATCGCTTTATGCAGATTCTGTAGGTGCGAATTCACTCTTATGCAATGACCCTTTTTATACCAAAAATCTATTTTACGCGAGGTAAATTCACTCCTATGCAATCGGTGTGGTGGGCGCCCACAGTTAGCTGCTTTGTGCGGTGCAATGTGGGAGTGATGTGCACCTGCGTGTCTGTGACACACATTTCTGTAGTTGCCGTTCCCATTATGGCTTATAAGCATCCTGCTAGCTTAACTCCTACCCCTCTCCCTGTGCTTGTGTGTACTGTCCACTGTTGATGAGTACCAAAATTGTCTTGTAAAAGTGGTAGAAATGGGTCTGGGGGTCAGTACAGTCGAGGTCTTGGAACATACCCTATTTGTTACATTGGAACGTGGGTTCCCTTTATGCAAATTCACGTTATGCACCATTTTCCAGGAACACACGTACAGCATAAAGTGAGGGAAACCCATATAAATATTGTTAAACAAATCAAGTTTGCAAGCCCATTGTGGACATGGGCAGACCAATAAGCTGAAGTCTAGAAAGTAAAGAACCCAAACAACTAATTCCATTGCATCATTCATTTCCCAACATTACAGAAATCCTTCCTGAGGCTTCTTTGTATATTTTTAAAGTCTCCCAATGAAAAGGAGAAAAAATATGCAGTGCATGCATGACAAGCACAATTAATGGGAAGCAGAATAACAACACTTTGTGTCCCAGTGTTACCTGGAGTATCTCATCTCTCTTTAAAATATTCCATGAATGCTCATACTTCCCTAGGTGGTAATTAGTTGGGATTATCCATGGTCTGCATATGGGGAAACTGAGGCATAGAAGGAAGCACTGGCTCACCCAAGATGTCACAGGGTTACAGAGTCTGGAATCAGACCTTCTATAAACGGCATAGCTACATAACTGGGATAAATGCCAGAAAGCCAGTTCAGTGCAATGCATTCCAGTAACTCTAAGCACCGAAGAAACCACACACCTAATCTTTTTTACTGCATGTGTCAGTGTTAGAAATGCGAGTTACTGCAGACTCAGTTCCCTTTGTTCAGCTTTCAGGTTGATGTCCCTTTTGAGGTCCTGTCCTTTTTTCTCCAGGCTCATTCTGATGTAGTCTATGAGAAGAGCCTTCATTAACAGGGTCCTGAAACAGACCATCCTTATGCTGCAAAGGTGCATAACAACAGGAAGAAGCTACAGTGCCGACATACCAATGTAATGTTATCTCTCTGCAAGGCAAATGCCTGGTATCATGATGAACCATCAGAAACTCTATAATTAATAGCAACAGTCCACATGCTTGTAGCATCTTTCACCTAAGCATCTTAAAGCATCAACCTTTTTATTAATGAAGCCTCACAACTGGTGAGTAACATACAAGATACACAGGATTTCTTCTCCTTTAATTGAAATGCAGCCACCTCAGAGGCAGGATGCAGCAGCTGATTAACACTCAAAAGCAGCTACATTTTTTCTTTTAACCTTGTCTTTAACTTGTTTTGTAATATGCCTTGATACATTTTTGTACGTGTGCTCAGGCACCATCCTGGAAGGAGTATTTTATAACTACCAAATTAAATTAATTTTCAGAATGCAAAACGAAATGCTGATAATAGACTAGAATATGCAGATGGTGAGCAAATTGGGAAGAAGATGAGCTGTAGCTGGGGACCAGGAAATTAACAGCTCTTAGCAAAAAAAAAAAAAAGCTTGCCTGCATCTTCCTGAAGCAATTATTTGCTTTTGGAAAAATATCCAGGGGAAAGGGCAAACACCGAGTGAAATCCCAGGCCCACAGAAGTCAGGTCTACTGATGTCAGTGGTGCCAGGATTTCACCTATTATTTATCTGTCTAAATTAAGACCTTTATAGCTTTATGACAGCATGTGAATCATAAAAAACTGCCATAAAATAAAGATGCAATGTCAGTACTGAGTCATAACTTTGCCTTATTATGCCTACAGGTGGCAAGACTGAAGATTTAAATTGAATTATATTCCACAGATGCTTCAATGCCATGCCTAGTTGAAGACAAATCAGGTAATGGAGAAAGCACATCCATTTTTTTTTTTTATTCTTGTGGGTTCAGGCAGAGCACCAAAAGTCAAGATGCCCAGGGTGAGACTGGCTTCCATTCTAACTGCACCTGTGACCCACTAATCTAGTCTGGTCTCATGAAAATGGGGCCCCAAATCCAACCAAGGTACAAATCTTTGGCAGCAGCAGTGATAAAGGAAGAGGTATTTAGCATTAGGTGGTCTGCCAGGCCTAGATGCTGCTATTTTCTTGGATCAGGAGGGACTACTCTGTGTTGGGCCATGTCACCTCAGTGGATTGAGCCTCTATATGCAGAACTGGGATTGGGGGTTCACAAACAAGGCACAGCTGTCAAATGTGGCTCTTGTGATCTCTCGGGTGCATAAAGTTTGGGCATTTCCCTAACTTACAATGGAAGGGAAAATTGTTTTCTGAAGTTCGCCAGATGTCAGTGGATGACCCCCAGAGACTTTGATTGTCAACTGATGAATCTCAGGCCACGAATATATGTGGCTTGAATTATATTTCTTTGATTGAAATGTATTCCCCTTCCTCTGGGAAGCTGCATCAGAGTAAAAGCTCTATTCCACAGTAAGTCAGTCAGCCTCAGACCCTGGAGATCTAGACTAGAAGCACAAAAATCTTTATGTTCTAGAGCTTTTAACAGGACGTGACAGTTTAACTGAGCAATCAGCTGAAATATAACTCCAGGACATAACAATGCTAAGATTAGAGAGGCTGGGGATGTCTCCCCAAATCAAACTATTCAAAGGAAAATGAATGGAGTTCTTTAGTTCCTAGTAGTCTGGTGAATTTTCCTCTTCTCCATATTTACAGAAATGAATAAAGTTTAATTTATAATAGGATCTAAATGGGATGCACTGTTTGGACAGAATTAATAATGTGGAACTAGAAATTGTTGATAACTTGGCAGTTCAGACTCACAGATAATTAACCAAATGAGCTGCTCTGTCTAATTACTGCATTCAGAAACATAAATGAATTGACTCACATTTGGGGAGTTGTCAATTCTCAGCTTTAACATAGGTCACAAGTCAGGCAATGACACTGAAGAAGATAATTTGTGAATTACTGAAACCCTACATACCACTGGCCATCAGCTGCTGCTGATCTTACTGATGAAAGGAATTTCACTGACCATAGTAGAGATTCTCATGTGAGAACACTTGGGCCTAGAACTCAAAACTCATTATACTTTAAAAACATTTATGCACACATTTCCCAGTCCTTATCATCCCAGAGCCCACAAGAAACCTTGCCATAATGCCTATAACCAGATTCCACAAAGATTAGGCAATTGAGAGCACAGTCTATGTCCTGGATTGTTTCTCTTGTCTTGTAAACTCATTTGGGTCAAGGACTGGTTTTTATTCTGTATTTGTATGCCTAGCACCATGGGGTCTTGTGTGTCATGACTAGGATCTCTAAAGGCTACAGGAAAAAAATCAAAATAAATTACAATATGAATACAAGGCTCTTCAGCAGCAATCCAATCGAGAGCTGTAGTGTCCAAATCGAGAGCTGTAGTGTCCAAAACAAAGCAGGATTGACATGTGAAACTCCTTGCCACTGTGGGGTGGAGAAGCCAACAGTATCAACAAGTTAAAAAAAGAACAATTAGACAAATGTATGGATGACAGGTCCATCAGGGGCTATTAAACACAACTGCAAGGGATGGAACCTACTGATGATAATGGGGAAGGACTAACAGAGGATGGATCTTCCATGCATGTCCTGTTTCTTACATCCTTCTTATAAAGCCTCCACTACTTGTGAGGCTTGGAGACCAAACACTAGGCTTAATGAACCTTTTATCTGACTTAGTACAGCAACACTTAGTTGTTAGTCTGACGTAGTACAGCACAGTACAGCAACACTTGAGTTCTTCTGCAGGATAGAAAAGGAAGGTATTGGTAAAGGGCCATATAACCAATGTAAAAAAAAAGCATACGTTCAGAATATTTTCATATGTGTGTTAACAGCAGCTTTGTAGGTTACTAATTAAAGCTGGAAGACTTAAAGCTCTTACATGAGGTTTGTCACTCAAGCTGCTTGGCTTCACTCAGCTCTGGATAATGAAATAGGATGGAGCTGTTTAAATCTTCTGTTTATTATTTAGTTTCATTTTCAAATATCTGGGTTGCAAATGCTGAAGAAGAATGCTTAAAAAGCTATCTGCATGCATTGAAATGAAAGTCAAGGAATGAAAATGTCAGTAACTAATGATCCAGATATGAATGCTGAAAGAGGGTGTGTCAGGAAAAAATATAATATATACCATTATAAACAATGGGATGCCTGGAAAGCTGGATGATTGTCAAGAGGTGACCGACAGCACTAGAGTATGTGGTGCTTTCAGACGGAAATCATAGTGCCTTCAATTAGATTTCTTATTTACAGGAAAACAGGTGGCTACACGCACATAAAATTCATTACGGATTTCAAGTATGGCTGACCTCAGTCCATTAGTCTTAATGGGAGTGTGAGAGGGTTTATGTTATCTGCTCATCTGTGCTGAGGTTTTCCAAGAAGGGAATTATTCCACATGGCAGGCAGCAAAAATTAGCTGACTTTATCAAGAATGATGCAGAACCTCAACGCTGGGACCTCTTATTTTCTCATTCCACTGCATGTGTACCCAAGCACTTCTCACCTAATATTCAGTAGGCCTTTTAGAAGAGCAGGGGTGCAGGGTTTCCTGTTTAATTTTAAGTCTAGGAGGGGAAAAAATCAGCAAGTCAAATACAGTCCAACTTTATGATAATGGATCCCCTGGGATAGGGGGAAAAGCTATAATGGGGTTATTCAATTTGCTGCACCGTAATAATGAGAAATTTGGCTTCTGCCTCTGGGATTGTTAAAAGTGGGTTTGTTATAAACAGGATTTGTTATAATATGTTTACCTGCATAGAGTTAAGTAATAAAAAAACCCTTATTACTTGCAGCACTGAAGACAAGCACAAGGCTTTGTAAACAAAGATCCTCTGAGCAGCTGATTCTTAAAATAGAAGCTTTGGACTGAAGAGAAGCACAGAAAGCAGCAGCAGAAAGGATCTGGTAAGCCTTTTTGGTCATCCTTCCCATAGGTTCCCATCATGCCTAACACAGGATTGCTCTTCACTGCATGTTCTTAAGTGCTTTGTCCCAATCTGAGGACTTTCCATCAGTTATAACAGCAGGAATTCTGCTTTTCTCAAACTTCTGCAGGCCCTTTGCCCTAAATTTGTAGCTGTACTTCTGAGAGAGTGCATTTTTATGGCACAGATCCCTAATTAAAGTCCAAAGCAGGGCCATTCAGTCTGAAGCCAGTATCTATATTTGTTTTTATCAGGCTTTTTTTAAATGCCTCAGGAAAAGCATTAGAAATAATGTGACGTCTGCTTTCCCCAGGATATTTCCTTTATCCAGGAATGCCAGAAGATAAAGTCTTGTGGTATTTTGGTCCTCTATGTGGCTATTTCTGGCAGCAAAGAAAAACCATGTGAAACATATATTTAAAAAGTGCAAGAAAATCACAGATGCTTGGAATTTAAAACTCGTTCCATGCATAATTCCAGTTTTTAGATTAATCACCAGTGGAATCAGCCACTAGAGGGCAAAAAACAGTTTCTCTGACACTCCACATTAACGGGAACAGAGCCTTCCAAAGCCTTTACATCTCAGAGAAAAATCTCACTACGCACCACTAAGGGGCACTAGCCTCTTTGCTTAGGATGAAGTTATCTTTGCTCATCTTAACATCCCTGCAGCCCAGACCACCCTCTTTAGGATGTTATTATTGATTGGTTTTAGAGAAGACTAGCTCTGAAAGCCTGTCAGCAAACCCTCCTCAGTCCAGAGGAGCTGAATTAACAAGACACTAAACAATCGACCCACACCTTGAAAGGACAAGGAGTCCCTCCAAACTGGAAACTGGGAGCTGGCCAGTGGTTCAGTGATGTAGGTGAAAGTAATTTCCTGAATCAGCTCTTACTGGAAATCCATTTAGGAAATCCATCCAGAGCAAGATTTCAGATTCTTGCCATGACCCAATGTCTGTGCTGTTTCCAACAGTACCAGCTGATTGAAACAGCTTCCAATTACGCTGATCAGAACAGTCAAGTTCAAACAACCTGTTTCACTTGGCTTGTGGCTAATGGATTTTATCTGGCATGATTCCAAAAGTGAAGGGCGAGCTTGTCTTGGAAGCCATGAAAGAGAACGTTAGGACGGCCTGGCATAGTGATCAGAGTGTTTGGCAGTAAATGCTTGATCTAGCCATGGCATTTCAGAAGTATCATCAGGAGAGTAAATATTCTTCACAAAATGTCATGTTTAGAAAGACTCATTTATCCAGGTGTGTCCAGCTTTAATCACTGGTATATATAAACCCAAAACAAACAAACCAGCCCCTTTTCTGGTTTTTCTCCTGCTTGCATTTTCAACTTTATTAGGGGAAAAAAAGTGTGCTATTAAGGGAATTTTCTAAGCCATAAATGAAAGTTGAAATGACCAAATTCTACTATGGGAAACTTTAAAAAGTAGCTTATGTTATTTAGGAACACAGTTACCAAGAAAAGGCACTAGCATGTCCCTACTCCACATTGGCTTTTTAAAACAATGCTGTCCTAGTTGACTGTCTGTTCTTGGTGCCTTGATGAAGCTTCCCTTAAAGAGGTATGGTCTCAATCCTGGAGTTGTATCTGATCCTTTCCCCCCTTGGTGTCGCTGGGCTGGGCCTGTGCACAAAGGTTTGCCTGCTTGGATGAAGCTACAAACAAATTGATGTCATATTTTAAATTTTCCATGGATTTGTTTGCCAAGCTGCACAGCTCTTCTCTCAGTTAGAAAATGGAAATGAATATTTATTTAATTACCACTCCGTGAAAGCCAGCTCTCCAGGCATGCAGGTTTATATTATCATCTAGCTAAAACACAAAATAATACTGGCTACTTTAAACAGGTAAAGTGGCATAAATAATCCTTTATATTTCAGGCTCTGCTATTAAGATGAGGAAATTACAATTTTTGTTAATTATTATTATTATTTTTTTTTTTGCTAAAAAGCAGTGTAAAATCAGTTAGCAAAAACTTGATGGTAACAGAGGACCAACTGCTATCTTGATCTGTGCATGCATCTGTTGGTACCACAGTTTTAGTATTATAGAAATGTGCAATCTCAGTCCCTGCATACTGCACTTAAATTGATTCTTTAAGTGGGTCTCATTAACACTGCTCTGCAGTAATGATAAAAATTCATTCACCTTTTTCCATCTGGAAATCCTTCCCCTACTGTCAGTAGCGAGCAATTGCATCTGCTGCCGAAGTGCAGAAGGTGTGAAAGTCACTTTGGAGCAGATCCTGAATCTGATCCTTACAAATGTGTCATGTTACACAAGTAAGTGGAACGCTCGAGGGGGGGGGAGTTATGCATGTGGTTACAGGGACAGGCAGTTTGGAAAGGCATAGTGGTATTATAGGTACTTCTAGCAAAGCCAGACTCTTTAACATCTGTTATCCGCAACATTCGAAGCACTACTTGGCTCCAGCAATCGCCCTCACTCCTGGAGGGCTGCAGGCATACCAGACCTTTTTCAAACTAGTAAAAGGTGCAGCTCCTTACTCTAAATGCACGGGCACTATCCAGCAAAGCCTCGTTCGTCAGAGGAGTTTCATTAGCTCATGGGAAGTGGTCCACCAACTTCTGGTCTGTGGGACGGGGCCCTAAACAAAACACATGCCAGTGAGATGCACCAGACTGCCTCCAGCATTTGAGGCCTAGGAGGTTCTGATTCAGAGGCTGTGCCCCTCACTTCTGTGCTCAAGCGATGCCCCTTTCCTCCAAGGACGTGTCCAATCCCTTTGTGAATCTGGCTACACCGTGGGCTTCCACCAGCCTGGTGGCAGCGAGGCCCACACGTCTAGGACACGCAGCGTGAAGAATTCCCTTGCGTTCGCTTTAGATGAGTTTCATGCCGGGACCCCTGGTTCTTGCGTTGGGAGAGAGAGTCCTACCGACTTTCCCCTCGCCATTTAGTGCTTCCCTTCCCGCATCCCCCCTCCAGCACCTCTTCTAAACTGCCGCTGCCTACAAAGGGTGTTTGTGCCCAAAAGGTTGCAAAGAACAATTTCCCCAACTACGTAGTCGGTCTAATCCAAGGTATCGCATCTCCCCGAAGAACTGAACAGGCCTGTCCTTGCCTCTCGGCATCCTTGCTGCAAAGAGAAGCACTGAAAGGGCACGAGGCGGGGTGGGGGTTCCCGAAGTCCCCTGGGAAGTCCAGGTGCCGGCAGTGCTGGGCAGGGCCCGCTGCAGGCTGGAGCGGATCCACCCGCGAGAGCATCCCGGTGCCCGGGCTTCCCCGCCGCAGCCCGGGGTGGGGCCGCTGCGGGAGCTCATTCCCCGCCCAGCTCGTGCCGGGGCCGGGGGACGCCCACCGCGCCGGAGCGAGCCGGGGACGGGGCCACCTGCCCGGGCAGCCCCCGCCCCTTCCCTTCCCTTCCCCCGGCCGCGCGGCTGCGCCGGGGGTGTCGCGATCGCTCCCGGCCTCAGCGGCGGCTCCACGTGGGCGCTCGGGCAGCGCTGACAGCGGCCGGGGGCTGCCGGGCGGCCGCCGCCGCCGCCTCCCCCATGGGCGCCCCGGTGCCCGGGCTGCTGTGAGGCTGCCCCGGGCGGGGGGCCCGATGCATTCGCTGCTGGAGCGGCAGAAGAAAGCGGGCGGCGGCGTGGATGCCGGGCTGGAGCTGCCGGCGGGCTCCCTTCCCCAGCCTCAGAGGATGTTCAGCTGCGTGGGCTGTTTCTGGGTCCTCCTGTCCTCCTGCCTGGTGGCCGTCTGCAGCTTCAGCTTCCTCTCCCCTGCCTGGATCGTGAAGGAGCCTCCCCTGCCCCAAGCCCAGGACGAGGTGAGCTTCGGCTTGCTCTGGCACTGCTCCGAGACGCTGGAGCAGATGTACAGCTGCTACACCTTCGGGGGCCTGGGCAAGTTCAACGAGATCCCCTCCAGCTCCTGGCAGGTGAGTGCGAGGGATGTGTGGGGGCCAGGGGGACCAAGCCCCCCTGGGCTGCTCTGCTTCCCACCTTTGGCTTGGCTACTGCTGAGAGATGTGCTTCCCTGCCCAGGCTGGCTGCCTGACAGCTGCAGCTCTGCCCAGCCGGGTAGTACATCTCTGGGGGGTCAGGAGCACGTCCCACCGGCTGGGCTGGGGACCTGCATCTGATTCTAGAGCCTCCAGGCACTGCTTCAAATCTACCTGGGGCTGGCACTGCTGCCTCCAAGTCACCAGGGGTGATCCCCATCAGGATCAGGCCCAAGTCCCATCAGCTCAGGCGTCTGGCCAGGAGCAGCATTAGCACATGCTGCTAATGTTAGTTAAAGCATCTGGATTCACATAAGGTTCTGAGTGCTTCAGTTAACCTGATGTGCACAAAACTCTTTGCTCCAGGGCAGGCTCTGGGAGTTCCCAGTACCAGCATCTGTTTTGGGAGGAGCAGGGGGGACTGAGTTCAACTGCAAGGGGAAAGACTATAGGACTTACAGGACCCCTTGCACAGGCAGGCTGGGCTGCTTGGGGTCTGAAGACAGCTACCACCTCCGAGATGATGCGACTGGGAGCAGCACTGGGCGAGGCACACTGCTGACAGATTTCCAGTCCGTTTTAATCTGGCTTTGTTAGAAATCTTGGGCAAAGATCATAATTGTGCTGCTTGAGCACCTGCTCAGAGCCGCGTGAATTGGAATGTGGGGACAGGTCCGCTCAGCGTTAAACTCCTGAGTCCCGTGGACTGCTGCGAATGCTGCTGGGACAATTCAAGCTAGTGCGTAACATAGGTGGGGGCTGACTCTGGGCAGGCAGATTTTGGGTGCACCTGTTACAATACGTGGAAGGAAAATGGGGAAAGAAATAGAACATTTGTCCTTCCCAGGGCAGCTGCTTGGCGAAATAGCAGCACCCACCCTCCTCTTTTGCACCACATCTACCTAAGGGTGCACAACATGCTAGTCTCTTGAAAGCACGTTACGGAAGCTCTTGGTATGCAGCACCTCTGAAAACCAAGCCTTGACTTGGATGTGAATGTCTTTTTCTCTGACTCAGCTTTAATTGGGGTTACCCATTGCTGCTGCCAGAAAACACAAAGTTTCAGAGGGAAGATCTGAACTGGTTCTTCGTCCCTGGCAAATTCTACTTAGAATTCAGGACAGCCCATCCACGAGTTCTGTCTGGGATTGTTCACACGTCTTTGTCTGACAAGGAGCTTTCCACACCCGATGCACTCTTTGAACACACCAAAAATAAAGCTGGGTTTCAGCACCAAGCCAGCGGTTTACCCTCTTACCTTTATTCTTAGTCTTGTTTCCTTTTCCTTTATTCCCTTGGCTGTAAGACTGGGGGTTGTGACTATAATTTTGCTACAGGTTTCCAAACAGATGAGCTTTGAATTGCCCAGCACTGCTATGTTGCAGGGATCCCAACACAAGGCGTGAATCATGGGAAGGTCATGCCTTACGCCTGACACAATGAGGCATTTAGCTGTTGAATTTCTCAGTCTGTCACGGAATCAAACTGCTCTTTCTCCAAGGAAGCAAGGTCCATGAGCAATCATGTGCTTAAATACTGTTGACTGTCCCTAAGATGGCCATTAATAAACAATACAGAGCACGGAGCAGAGCTGACCACATAGAAACCTTCCTGTTTATGCAGGGAAGGGGGTTTTGTAACAAAAATAACATTGTTTTGAAAACTTGACTTTTATTCAGATGTTTGCAAATGTAATGCAGATAAACATTCCCAAGTAATAACAAAACTTTGAAGATAAGAACATAGCACAATAGTGACTCATTTAAACAACTACAGAGTGTCTCAGGGATGCAATATCCTTTTAAGAAAGCTTTTAAATACAGAAAAGAACTTAACACAAAGCCTCTGAGCTTTCTTGAATGGAACTGTAGTCAGAGCAAACAATACCATTGTATGGGGTGGAGGGAGGATACAGAAGATCTTAGTCACATGCCTCTGTCACCTTTATTAACCCTTCAGAAAAAATTCATGAACAAAATACAAACAAAGCTGTTTGTTTCAGTGTAACGGGAAGAAAACGCCCTCCTAACTGCTTCCAGCTACCAAGGCGCTGTCGGTGATGGTTGTATACACAGCTGTATAGTGTCTGGGATCTTCCAAGGGGAAGCAGAGCTGCTTTGGCTTTCTTGTATGATCAGTCTTATGAATGCCTTGGACTGCAGAAACCCAGAGAAGTTGGGGAAGTCCAGTGTTGTCAACTCCAGGCATGAGTTGGGCCTCAACAAATCATGATATCTTTTGTGGGGAGGATCAGGGAGAAATTTAGGGTGTTTTGTGTCTGTCTTCTGTTTTCTGAGCCTTTTGGATTTACTCAGGTCACATTTTCAGGCCTTTTATCTTCAACCTTGAGAGGTAAATGAAAGCAGAGATTCCCTCATTCACCTGTCCCCAGGATCTGGAGATTAAAGGGAAACACTAAAATATCACAAGGTTCTCGGTAAACTCACTAAGGTTGGCAAGCCTGGCCAGTGGGCAGCTTTGGTAATGCTCAGAGGTGAAGTGCCATGTATTGCAAGCCGTGGGCTCTACTGGAAGTCGGTAGCATTTAGCACTTGCAGGGTGATGGTAATAGCCTGTCTGGGAAAGATGTGTGTACGTGGGCTGTGGGAAGCTAGCCGGCTGCCAAGGGTGTCTGTCCTCCCACTTCCCAAGATGTGCGCCGGCAAACCCGTTATTGCATTTCAAACGTTTCCATCCTCAAATGTGCTGATTTTGCGAAGGGGCGGGGAAGCATTCAGCTCTGCAAATGATCGTTAATGCGTTGCATGTTTGCACTTGGGGGATTATGTTAATCATCCTACAAATGATGCTTTGAATCATGTCTAGAGGTTAATTAACTTGCCTTTCTTCTCTTAAGAGGGACTTCTTGTCTGCTTAAAATTGCTGGCCCTTTTCTGCCTCCTTTATAATTACTTTGCAGCTTTGTAATATCTTGGTTACCTTTAATTTAACTCTATCAACACATTTGGGTATACACGCTTTCCATCCTACTCAGGATCCCGTAGCTGCTTGTGTCCTAAACTCAATGGCCAGGATGGTTATCCTGGCAAATTCTGGGCTGAGACATAGGAAGGTGGAAGGAAAAAGCATTGTAGGTGTTACTACTGGTTGGACCTGGTACAGTCCAGGCTTAAACAGGACATAATGCACACACACATGCACAGTGTTTTTCCCCAAGTTGTCTCCCAGCTCACCCCTGTCTTGACATAATGTTGTAGCATCATGTAGGACAATGGCTGTGATATCTGTACAAATGACTGCATATAAAAATGGAGTGCCATACCCTGTCAAAATCCTGGCATTTACTGGGCAAAAGGAAGAACACAGCATCTTACTGCCCAGATATGAGGCCCTGCAGTCAGCAGATCAGGATCCTTATTGGAATATTACATGGAAGCAAAGATTCCTTGTGGGTGGGTTTTGGCAGGTAAACTCTGTACAGTGGCCAGTTGGCTGGGAGTCTGGGCTGTCTTTTGGCCATTACAGTTCCTCTTGCTCTTCAGTGATAGGAGACGTTGGTATAAGTTCTTTACACTAATCCCAGCCTCTGGAGGGGACAAAGATAGTTCTTGATCCTGAGCTAATGTACTTTTTTTGCAATGGAAGCATCAGTGCTGCTGTGTTGTTTGTCAGGGCTGAGTCTGAGTGCTGGAAGCTAATGCTGTTTGATTTCAGATTTCTATTTTTTTTTCTTCTAGATAGTCTCCAATTATTTTCAGGCTTTGCCAAGCATGTAATTTAAAACAACAAAAGAGTTGATTGGCCCTTGATACTCAGGCTGGAAGCACATTGACCACTCTGTGGCTTCTGAAGCATCTAACAACTGATGAATACCCAGTTAGCACAGCGCTTGAAAGAAGGAATTCAGATTAGAAACAGAATTTGCTGAACCCCTCAAGACTACCAGTCTGATCAATTGTGGCTCTTGTCTCTAGCAGGATTCAGCACTTGAGGCTCGGGGAAAGTCCAACCAAACCTCCCACTGTTCCTCTTGCTCTTCAGCAACGTGAGAAGTTTGTATTTCTTTATACCATGGTGATGGGCACGGGACCATGGTAATGGGCACACTATGAAAATAAGGCAAACAGCAATTTTAAGGAAGACGAGGGGCAGTTCTCTCTTCACCCCTGGGGTATCTGTTGTCTGAAGGTTACCATCTCACTTCTTTAGCTCCGCTTTCTTCTAGTGGTAGAATTGGCGCTGATTCCCTCTGTGACATGAGGCAAATCATTCTGGACCAGAGATTTTTTTTAGATGCTTGAAGAGATCTTCAAAAGAACCTAGACCAACCAGCAGGTGCCTCTGCATCTTGAGGCTCCCAAATACTTTTGAAAATCTGCCTCTTCCTTTTTGTGAACCACACTTTCCCCACTCAGGATTAAGAAAATGAACCACCTTGCAAGGATGTCACTAAAGTCATTGTAAGCCTTGATGCAGCCTGTCCCAAGCTGCATCCGCTATACCATAGTTAATACTGTAGTGTCGCGTGTTTGGGTATCGCATGTCCTGAGCCTGTGAAGCATTTTGAGGGCGTCTTGAAGCAGGTGCTGGATATGTACATAGAGGTGATCTAGTCATGAATACCACCTTCTAGCAAATCCCAGGTGGCCATTCTTAGAGCAGGGTAGCTGAACTTGGTTCATAATTATTATGTGACCTTAGCTTGCATGTACCAGGCTTTCTAAAGCTTGGAGTGCTGGTATACTGTGTCCAGTTTTGGGCCTCACATTTCAAGATTGACATTAGCAAATCAGAGTCCAGTGAAGAGCAACAAAACTGACTAGAGGTTTTGGAAGCATGGCTTTTGAGACAAGGGTAGAAGAACTGAGATTAAATAATCTGGAGAAAAGAAGATTGATGAGAGATTTGATAAAAGTCTTCAAATACCTGAAGGGTGATTATAAACAGGATGGTTATAAACTATTGTTTTTGGCAGGACAAAAAATAATTGTCTTAAACTGCAACATGGCAAAATTTGGTTGGATATTAGGAAGAACTTTCTAACTTGGAGGGTAGGTTATCATTGGAATAGATTAAGGTTTAAGTGGTCAGCATTTCTGGGCACGTTACTTAGCAATAGGGTTTACGCTGCTTCATTAGTCATCCAGGGTTCTCTGACCCATATTCATTTAATGAGACATATCCATTGTAGTGGGAACACAGAATTTGCATATGGGATCCAGGCTTTAATTCAGTGAAGTACTTACACATGTGCCAAGCCTGAAGCATGTGACCAGGCCCATTGACTGTTCTCATGATTCACTTTTTTTGTAAACTGGAGCTCATGCCATCCCATATCCTGTCTCTAGTAGTGATTTGTACCAGATGCATGAAAGACTGGTAGAGAACCACCACCACAAACAATTTGTAATGACATAGCTGTGGGGGAAGTTTCTTTCTAAAGCTGGGTACTTAGGTACCTAAACCCCTTTCAAAATCTAGCCTTGGAGGTTGTTATGTGTCTTCAGGCATTATGGTTGATATCATTTTTAAATGTATAATCCTCCTTACTGCAATTACTTCTTATTAATAATTTGATATTCATTATTTATTGATATTCATTCACCTTTTTTTTAAATCTTACTAATTTCTTTGTGATGGTTAGATCCACAGATCATTTTTGTCTGTCTACCCAGACTAAAAGAGTTTAAGCAACTTTGAAGATTTGGGGGGGAAAAAAAGCTTGGAACATGCAACAGAATTCATACAGAATAATTGATCAGATTTTACCTTGTAGTAAATTTACTCCAGAACAAGGAAGAGACTGAGGAGCAGGTTTCTTAAGCTGGCTGCCTGCAGTGGGTGCTGTCCCAGAGCATGGTGGCTGGGGGAGCCAATTTGCATTGAGCAAACAGCTACCCCAGGGTGAAGTTGAGAGGAGAAGCGGACATACAGCAAGCACATCCTACATAGTAGCATCCCCAAGTAGTAAAGTGACTCCACTTATTCCAAGGGGTAACTTTTCCCTGGCTTCCCATGATGTACTTTGTATCAGGGCTGTCCACTGGGTCTCCACTCCACCTTACTAGGCAGTGAAGTCCATTTCTTACCGTGCACCCGTATCTGGTGTTCATCCTGGTTATCCCTTCCGCTCCCCCAGAGTGACCAGCAACATAATCAGGCTGTGAAGAAAAGGAAGAGACTCACGAATCTGCAAGTTGCTTCTTCAGTTTATTATGGGTTGGAGCAACTCCTCTAGAAGTGGGGTTGTGGCTGACCTGGCTCACGTACAGTATCCCTCACCAGGGTATCTGGGCATCTTCCAGCTGTGCAATAGGCAGTTTGACACCCTTGCACCACATGTGGTTCCTTTTTGCATTTCTCCCTCTGGGGAGTGCTGTTGCATAAGGATCTGGGTTTTGTTCTGTGCTGGGCCCTGTGTTCTGATGCAAAAGCGAGGTGGGAGAAATGCTTCTTGTTTTGGTCTGGGCAGTGCAGAGCACTGTGGAGAATATAACCTAGATAAAAGTAATGGCAGAGAAGAAGCACGGGCTTATGGCTCAGCTGGGGTCCTGAGTCCTGCAACCCCAAGACTTTAGCACAGACTCTTTGTGTGACCTTGGGAAAGACACTTAAAAACTCTTTTGTGCCTCAGTTCACGTTATCTCTAAAATGAGGGAACAGCCCCTTGGCAGAGTGCAGTGAGGATAGATTGGGCCTGAGGTGTTGGGGTCTGGGGGTGTGGGCCACAGGAACATCCATACAGGTAAGAGCCCCAGGTTGGTTGCTGTTGGGTTTCTTTTCAGTGACGTCGGTTTAAACATGGAACCAAAACTCTTTTGCCTGAACGTGAATTGAGATGTGGAGTGCTGGCTACCACCATCAGAGGGCTATGTTCTAGCTGGGAGGAGCACCGCAGCAAACGGAAAAGACTCAGCTTCCACGACAGAACCAACTTTATTCCTACTAGTTATTAGGATGAAGTAAACAAATAGCGAGTCACTGCACGTGACTCCTGAGAAACACGTGGCCCGATCACAATTTGGCTGGTTGAGCATCATGTTTCCTGTTCTGGAGCTGCTGAGAGGAAAGTACAGTGGGAGATCCCTGAATCCAGGGAGTGGCATTTCAGAGCCAGGCCATTCCTCTGCGTGTACTTCTAGGTGTGCTGCCTGTACTGGAAAGCCAATGAGAGGCACAGCAAGTGCCTTTGGCTACAGTCACCTTCCGTTCAGTCTCCTCTTTGATGAGTCTTTGTTCTAGGCGGCAAGTCTGCCGTGCTCATCTGAGCCGTGGTGAATGCTCCAAGCCTAACATGATTAGCCCAGCTCTGCCACTAATACCGGGAAAGGACTTATCCCAAGGAAAGAGAATAACGGCATGTGGTGGAAAGGGCTGATCTGGAGCCCAATGACAGTGCACTGCACGCCGTCTAATTAAAATTTCATTAAGTTGGTTTGCATCCCTTGATGGAGGTCACAGGCACGCCATTGATGTGCTAATGTCTTAGTTCCCCCCTTTCTCTTTTGCCATCATCCATCATCCTCACAGATAAAACAGCACCATTACTAACCGCTTTCCTCTGTCTCCAGATGCAATGGTCCTGGAAAAAAAGCAGCTGTAACTGATCAGATCTATTATTTCTCTCTTATTTATTCCCTAATAAAAACAATTTTTTTTTTTGCTTGAATTGGTTTTGGGATTAACCTCCCTTGTATTTGTGTTGAATAACTTGATTAGCCTGACAGCAGGGAATGTTTTCAGAAGGCGGGGTTTGTAAAAGCCATAACTTTGTTTGAAAAGAAGCTGAACTTCAGCGTACTTTGGTCTTCGAACCTGCTGCTTTGGAATAGGATGGAAACTAGAGCTTTCAGAGAGGTACTGGGGAGAGAGGGACTTCTCTTCTTTGTACAGTGACTTGGATGGGTGACATGAAAGAGTATAAAGCCATTGCAAGCATTCAAAACCCGTTAGGAAATGGCACGTGGGTAACATGAGGGCTCTGTAAGTACAATTCCTGGAAGACCATAATATTTTTTACTCTGATGCTGTTTCTCTGACCCCAGGTGAACAGGATCTGGGTGCTCTGCAAGGAGGTAGAGCTGTTTTTTTGGGTTTTTTTTTAAGGCTTAAAAAAAAGATTAAATGACTAGTGATTTTACAAAGTGTGCAATGCTCTGAGGGGCCTGATTTTTAGGGGTGGATGAGAGAAATCAGGACTCTTTAAGGCATCTCAGACTCAGGTGACCCCAAATCATTAAGTTGTTTTTGAACATCTTGGCCCCGATCTGTTGCTTCAGGACTTAGCTGATGCAGAGAGGGACTTTGGGGAAAGTTTGAAGCTACCAAATCTCTACCCTTCCTGGAATTCACACCAGCTTCTTTCAGCCAGGTGTAGGTCCTTGCCCTTTAGACAAGGTGTCTGGTGACTTTGTATTGGCACGGCACACACAGGGAAGGGATTACACACCCATCTTTCTGCAGGCCTGCTCAACCAGCCCCTGTTCATGAAGGACCTAACCCCCGTTCTAGTGAGAGATGCAGATCTTGGCATCCCTCACAATCAGGCTCATCACAAAACCTCCCGGAGAGGGAAATGAAGAAGGGAGAATTCGTCACCGTCTGAGTGCCTTTGCCCCATGAAACGTGTAGCTGGCTCCAAGCCAGGTCTAAAGCAGCAATGACAGGGAAAAATGGCTTGTTTGAGCTCTAGCCCCCAGGGCAGGCTTTTGTTCCCTGGGAAGCGAGGGCAGAGCAGGGCAGGGGCACTCCCTCAGGGAGTCTTATTATGAGGATGAAGTTGAACTTACTCCTCTCAAACGCTCCAGTTGGTTCACTGTTTAAGTCCTAAGCCTTCTTGTCGCTGTCCAGTCAGCATTGCGGCTGGGGTTTTCCTCTCTTAATGGGGAAGGATTTGGTTAGTCTAGACCAGGTCTGCCCAAGACATTCTGACAATATCCGTCACTTCCTGAGCAATGATTAGCAGGGGACAGCAGTTGCTCTTCAGCTCATCTTCTTGGGAATGTGGGAGGGGGGAAGAATAAAAGAAACCTCTTGGGTAATTCCAAAAGAGAAGGGCATCATCTCTAGTGTGTCAAGATTTCAGGGGGTGGGGGAGAAAGACGAGACCGTGACTCTAACGCTGACCAGATGGTGGGTGTTTGCTGCTCTGACTTGCATGGGGGACACATGAATAAACTGTTAGGCATTATCCATTCATCTCCACACATGTAACATCCCCTTCTGCAGAAAATATCCGGTCACAAGAAAGCAGCGTCCGTTGGGATCCCAATCCAGGCGCGAAATCCAAATGCATCCTGCTGGCTGTCGGACTCAAGCCTGTCTCCAGGCAGGCTGCGCACACTCCTCCCAGAAGGTCTGCTGCTAGATCTTGTTCTGTTTTTTCACTGGAAGTTGCTGCCAACTCTTGTACTTCCCTGGATCCCTTAGCCCCCCACAAATCTCCCTTCTCCCCCTGAGATGTCCTACTTTGGGGGCGAGCAGTGCAGCAGTGGTTTTAGTGATGCATCAGGCAGCTGTAGGATGGCAGGATCTTGTCTCCTCAGCAAATATTCCTGCCAGCAGACAAAGGCAAAGGGCTCTGTATCCTGTCTTACCTTGCTTGGGCTCCTTTCTAATGCCGTGCTGCTTTGTATCAGGTGACCAAGAGATTAATCTCCTTTGGAGCCATGCAGACCCTTTCCACTGGCTGGGTCTTCAGGATCTGGCTCTGCCATTTCTCCTTCATCTCTGAATCATACATCACAGATACTTGGTGAGGAACAGTGTCTATATCCCCTTCACTTTGAAGGAATCACAGGCATCACCAACATGACTACAACGTGCTTGAGACCTGTTATATCCCTTGATCTCCCATCACGCTCCTTCTGGGCAGTAGGTGGGAGGGCTGGCTGGGTGAGGCTGTTGCAGGGCTAGAAAGGAGGTGGGACACTATCCACTGCTCTTCACAGCCACTCCAGCCTCCTTCTCAAACTCCTCAGCTGACAGGAAAGCTCTAGGGAGCAAGCAGCAGAGCAAACGTTGAATAATTAACCTGCATTTTCATCTCTACTAGAAAGTCTGTTATGTGGCATGTGAACTAGTACAGCTGAGATGGCAAAGGGGGACTGTGCATCTCAGAACTGACAGCTTGGACAAAGCCAGTGAGAAGGGAAAGGATGCCCAAGATGAGCCTCAAAGTGAAATCAGTGGAAGGGGGGTGGGTTGGATAAACTGAGGTCTCACAAGTGGGGGCTGACCAGCTGAGGCATTTCCACCATCTCCACTTTCCCTCCTTCCAAGCTCCAAGCCTCTATCAGCACATCTCTCCTAGGAGGTCCCTGCTCCCTGCAGGTCTCTCTGCTCTGCCTGCTCCCTGGGACCTAGTGGAAATGAGTCTGTGTAGAGCCTTCTGCTTCTTCCATGCTAGGCTCAGGCTGCCCTTTATAGGTCCCAGCATAGCATGACCCCTAAACTCATTCGCTTCACCTGGGGTAGTGAGCAAAGCCCTGGCACCCATAAGGCCAGTTCCCCTTGGAGCTCTGTTGGGCCGGGCATCTTGTTCTAAGCTGTTTGTTGAGTGGTGCTGGGTCTATTTGGAGTGACTCTCCTTCACAGTGCTGGGTGAATGACCCAGGCATGCATAGCATGTTGCCAACTGTTAGGATGACAGGTGCAGCATGAGTTTAAGATCTTGGTACACCACAGGCCTGCCAGGTTTGAGAAATGTGCCTCACACAAGTCCCTCTGTTTCCTCTGGCCCTGTTCCCTATGGCTGTTGATCCTTCATCGCTGCCTGCCTTTGGTCTGTGCAGAGTAGACATAGCAGAGATTTGCAGATCTCGTGCCTGGAGGGGACTATTACAAACACCTGCTGCATAGTGCAAGCCAGAAATGGACACCAGCAAGTGCATTCTGCTGTTTTAGATCTGGCAAGGCAAAGACAGTTCAGCTCCAGTGTCGATGGTGATGGAAGGCTGTGCAATCAGTGATAGAGCCTGTCACGGCTGGGGACTCACTTGTCATTGAGGCCAGTGTCATCTGAGATGTAAACCTTTTCCACAGGAAGGAAGGGGGATTCTGAATCCCTGAACAACCCTAGCAAAGCTGGCAGAATCCTCCTCCTTCAGCTGTATTCACACAGGGGGTTTTGCCGGCCTAGCTATGTTTCACACCCTCAGCTGACATAGCAAGGCTTGCAAATGTCTGTAGTATAGACCAGTGTTTCCCAACCTTTTCCAGCCCAACACACACTTGCATTAATAAAAAATTTCTGTGGCACACCTCTTAAGGCATTGCCCATCCTAATACTTACGAGTGCCTTGTAGCTCATTGCCGTGGCAAAATTCTGCGGCACAGCTGTTCAGAGCCTCGCGAGCCATGCATTCCCCACTGCCAGCATATGCGCAGTAGATGAATTTCCTTCTGCTTGGCTGGTTCTCTCTCTTTCCCCCACAGCCAGCACATGTGCAAGTTTTCTGTGACTAGCTCGATGCCACTTATTTGTTAGCGCTAGGTGGCTGGAGAACTTTCTTCTCGTTATTTCAAAATTCTCGCGGCACGCCAGGGAGCTCTTTGCGGCACACTGGTTGAAAAGCAGGCATAGACCAAGCCCGGCTCCAGCATGGCATGGTCCCAGATAGCGCAGCATGGAGGAGCGATGGCTTGCAATATTTTAGAGGGGATTTGAGTGACACAGTGCCAAGGGAACCCAAACAGACTGACCTGTCTGGTAGCTCCTGCACTGATCTGATCTATTCTAGCTTCTTACTGGCACCTATTTTTAAGTGATCTTATTACCCGATACAAGAGAAATGCCTCCCTTCAGGAGTCTGTCCAGCGGTGTGGGCTTGTAGGAGCAGGTTTTAGTCACTGTGATATTTGTTTCTGAGTTATATGGCAACTTTTTCATCAACCTGAGTGGCTGTCAAAGCCCTGTGCGTGCTCTAAAAACTCATCTATATTTTCCATTGACAAACGCTGGCCAATGAGAAGTGGCAGCGGCTGTTTGAGTGGAGCCAACACTGCTGTTGCGCAGTTGTTTAGGTGGTGTTGCAGTTGTTGTCGTGTGTTGTCTAGTTGGTATCTGGCCTGCATTGTGCAAGGCATCGCAGGAGCATATTAGAATTTGCAGTCCATTTAGACAAGGCAGCCTGAGGGTAGAAAGAAGGCTTAGCCTCCCCATGGCACAGGTGGGTGAACTGAGGTCTGGAGAGAGAAAGGGAAAGCAACTTGCACAAGCTTGTGCAAGTCTGGAGTAAAGCCAAGACTTGAACCCAAATGTTCTGCATTAGTAGGAGCATTGCCAGCAGATCGAGGGAGGTGATTATTTCCCTCTACTCGGGATGGGTGAGGCCACATCTGGAGTACTGTCCAAGTTTTGGGGCCCCCACTACAGGAAGGATGTGGACAAATTGGAGGGAGTCCAGCAGAGGGCAATGAAAATGGTTCGGGAGCTGGAGCACATGACACATGAGGGGAGAGACCGAGGGAACTGGGCTGATTTAGTCTGGAGAAGAGAAGACTGAGGCGGGATTTAATAGCAGCCTTCGGCAACCTGAAGGAGGGATGCAGAGAGGATGGAGCTGGACTGTTGTCAGTTGTGGCAGATGGCAGAACAAGGAGCAATGGGCTCAAGTTACAGCCAGGGAAGTTTAAGTTGGATATTAGGAAAAACTCTCACTAGAAGGGTGGTGAAGCACTGGAACAGGTTACCCAGGGAGGTGGTGGGATCTCCATCCTTGGAGGTTTTTAAGACCTGGCTAGACAAATCCTTGGTTGGGATGATGTAGTTGGGGCTGGTCCTGCTTTGAACAGGGGGTTGGACTAGATGTGACTTCCTGAGTTCCCTTCCAACCCTCGTTTTCTGTGATTCTGTGAAGCCTACTCCTCTGCCTATAAGAAGGCCATCCTGCCTCCAGTGCATGTTACCTGGAGCAGCTGAGGATTGCCCCTGCAGGGGCCACAGGGAATGTGAAAAAATAGTGACTAGTGGGAATGGTTAGACAACAGTGACGTGTCTTCCTGAGCACGAGGCCATGAACATTCCCCTTCCAGGCAAACCATGACAATATCAGGCCTCACTGCTGCTCAATGCTTTTATGGCTGGCATTCCTGGGGAGGCCAGGAGACACACCCAAGACATGTGCACACCTGCTTTTACCCAACAAGGGTATGGTGGAGCAGTGATGCGCTCTGCATGGCAGAATGGTGGGACAGTGACGCGCTCTGCATCTGGCCAGATCATGGAATCCTGTTATTGCTCGATGTGCAGCACGTGGGGTGTAGTGACATGAGATCCCTGCCAGCTGTTTTTAATAAATTCAGAGCAACAGCACAGATACCTATGGAGCCTTCCATTTTGATATTCAGTTAGCACCCGTTCCATCTCTGCTTGCCAGCTGTGATGATGATTTGTTCCCTATCAGGAGCCTGGCAGTGAGTCTAGCATGTAGAGCCACACAAATGAGATTGGCTGCCACAGAACCCAGATGTTAACACCTGGCCTCCCTTCCTGGCATTAGTTTTTTTGGCTTGCTCTCTTTGCTGTTTGTGCTGCCGGGTGTTTAGTCTACAATGGACAAAGTCTTTCTGTAAGTTAGATTCTCTGCCCGTTCATCCTTGACAGCACGGGTGACAGGTGGGAGACATGAACAGCACCCTTTACTCAGATTCATTTCCAGGAGTTAATTTTCCTTAGGGCTGGAAAAGCATTGGGATAAGCCTTCTCACACACTGGTGTTTCCATGCAGGTTATACATGGACTTTCTAGTCAGGATTGCACGGGGTAGCTGGCCTTTCTCTGGGTTGCCAGTCCTGGCTGCAGAGGGCAGCTGGGACAATGTCTGGGTGCTTATTTTGAACCAAACCTCCAAAAACTTTGAGAGATTCTCATGCCCCTTTCTGGCACTAATTCTGTTAGGATGCATCCAGACTGACCTTCAGGCTGGGATTTTCTCATGCGTGTTCCTTGCTAGCTGATGGTGGGATGGCTGCACACAGACAGATCCAACAGACCACACACCTCTTGTCTTTGTTGCTCCCGTTTCTTCAGCAAAGCAGGTGTGTGAATTCACATCCCCTTGGGCTCTGTGCCCCCTAACAGCCTAGCATTAACCTAACAAGCTAGAGGGGAGGCATTGAACGCGTACCCTGACTACGAGCATGGATTTCTCTTTACCAGCTCTGAAGCTGCTCAGGAGAACGTGGCAAGGAACTAAAACAAAACCCTTGGGTCCCCCCCACCCCCGTGCTGCCTCCTGTCACTGATTTATTTTTTTAATAAGGTTAGCAGCGGGTGAAGCCTTGGTAACATTGATTAAAAATCAGCTCTAATTGATGGTACCAATGCACAGCAGGCTGACGATTGGAGAGAAGCCTCCCCAGGCTGAGTCCACGTGTCCTGAGTCAGGTGCAATAAAGCCTGTTTTAAAGCTGTAGATTCTTCCTTCACTGCCCAGGCTCTGGAGCAGGGGATTTAGAAAACAGTGCAGTAAAGGCCTATAATTCATGGGGTGCCCATGTCCTCTGAGCAGCGGTGAGGATGTTCTGATGAACATGAGCTAGGGGATGGTTAATTAACAGCGCTGCAAGCCTCCTAATGAACTGATGGATGAACTCCTTTCTGTAGGGGGGCACAGCATGGAGGCGACGAACCAGCCAGCTACAGCGAACGCCCATAAATCCTGGGGCCAGTGATTGCAGCCAGATTGGTGTGCGGTCCTGGCACCGTGTTGCTCTCAGTGGCAGGAAAAGTTGTTGCTCCCGGGGGAATTTTGGGGGTTCAGCCTGGGTAGGATTTATGGGCAAAGGGCAATCATTTCCTAAGTCTGTCAGCTGTGCAGTGCCTCTCGGTGACTGCAGACTGTCGGCAGCCACGTGCGGCAGCCTCTGCAGTCACTGTGCATTTCTCAGCAGCCTGTCATGGCTTGTTACTCACGGTTCGCTTCCTGCACCTGGTGACCCTCTCTGACCGCCCCTTTCTGACTTCTGGGCAGCCTGCAGACATAACGTGTCATGGGGCACGTGGCTGCTCACTGCTGGTCCTGAGGGCTGTGCTGCCCTCTCACGTTCACAAGCCAGTGCTCTGAAGTAGCATACCACCCGCAGGGTCCCATATGCTTCCCTGGCATCTCTTTATGAGGCAGCTCCAGTGGGCATATGGACCTTCCCCACGTGCCTCCTTTTTTCATTGGAATCCATTCAGGTCTACAGCATTCCAGGTCTCATGCAGCTCTCCCTCTTCATGCAAGTGAGCCTCATTTTCCTTTGGTAGCAGTAGAGAAGTTCAGTGCTGTTCTCACTCAGCTCCCCTGAGGGCTGCAAAGGCAGAGTAGCTATAAGGCTGCCTCCAAAGGCATTTGCAGGCTGGGTTTGGAGATACTTTCTTCAAAGCTACCAGCATTGGAAGCATAAGGTCTGGGACAGAAGTTTCATAAAACAGTTTGACCCAAATCAGTTAAGTCTGATACTACATTCAACCAGCCATTTTGAAACTGGTTTATGTGCACTAAACTTCTGTTCTGTTACAGGTTTAAACTGGTTTATGTGTAACTTCTGTCCCTAGCCTAAAAAATCAGTTCTAGCTGGTGTAGTGTGCTGAGCATGTTAGACTTAGACCTACCCAGTTTTGACATGGATGTGTGCAACAGAGGAGAAAAGCCTCACTGTCCCTGTGCGGGAAAGCTCATTGACAAGTAGTAAAGATGTTTTGTGGGGGGAAAAAATGAGTGCTTTCGAAGATATTTTCCTTTCCTTCTTTTTACCCTTTTTTTTCCTGCCTCTCTCACTGTTTCCTTTTTTTCCTCATTTGGAAGCTGAACGTGAAGGTCGGGAGTGGGGAAAATGAGGAAGAAAACCCTGACTTTTTTTGTTTCCAAGCTTTATCAAAGAAGAGGAAAAATTTACATAAAATGAGAATTTTATTGCAAAGAGTTTTTGTTTGTTTCAGAGTTTTTTTAGCAGAAACATCAGCTGTCTCTACTTCTCCGTTTCCCTCCCGGCCATCCTCTCTCAGATTAGACCAAGGTTTGCAGGCAATACTGGGCTTGCTCGAGATTTGCAGAAAACGAAACTGCTATGGAAACGCAAACATCTCTGTGACCTTCACTCTATTAGCCCATGGCTTTATTTTGCAATTAATTAATTATTTTTTGCAAGTACAACTACCCTCCCCTGGCTCAAGGGGATTCTAACGAGTTTACTCAAAGTGACATGGTGTCATCTCTGACCTTTACCAATAACAGTTTCCTGTCAGGTCTTTTCACGTCTTAGGGTAGGAGAACGTCTTTCTCACTAAAGAGAAACCAAACCAGTTGCACAGGGCTGGTTCTGGCAGGGAGAGGAGTGTGCCCTGGGGGAGAATGGTGATCTGGGTGTTGATTGAGAAAGGTTGATCTTCCTAAGGGAAGCCCCTGATGTGATGCATCAGGCACAGTCAGTGTTTGTAAAGGGTTTGGAAAACATTTCAAGAAAACAGAGTTGCCACTAAACTGTTCCATACTAGTGATATACCTACAGCTTGTTTCCTGTCCTACATAGCCAGGTAGTATTAGGAGGCTAGTATGATCATAATAACAGCTGGGAGAGTTGGAAGCTCCAATTTTGGCTCTTCGGTGTGGACTGAAATTGCGACCTGCTCCATAGTGAGAATGTCAGTACTGTAGATGCCACTGATTTCATGCCACAGGTGGGTGGTTTCTACTGCTGAGTCTCTTACCAACAGACCAATAGGCCTACTAATGTGCTCCATACCTGCTTGCCAATCAGTGTCTAAAGGAACCAACTGAATATTTACAGCTGCAGTTCCTAGTATTTAGCACCGCAAACCTCTTGTGTTCAGAAATGAGATGAAAAATGTTAAATTTGGGCTTCTTCTATTTGTCTTCTGGTTCACAGAATCATAGAAAATGCGGATGAGAAGGGACCTCAAGAGGTCACCTCTAGTCCAACCCCCTGGTCCAAGCAGAACCAGCCCCAACTACATCATCCCAGCCAAGGCTTTGTCTAGCCAGGTCTTGAAAATCTCCAAGGATGGAGAGTCTACAACCTGTCTGGATAACCTGTGCCAGTGTTTTACTACCCTCCTAGTTAGAAAATTCTTCCTAATTTCTAACTTCAACTTCTCTTGTTGCAACTTGAGACCATTGCTCCTTGTTCTGTCCTCCATCCCTACTGAGAACAGTCCAGGTCCATCCTCTTTCGAACCCCCTTCAGAAGCCTTTGCTTACTGGCTGTTATCTACAAGTGCTACAAACTTATTTTCTTTTAAAGAAAGAAAGAAAGAAAGCTGAGATTTCTTCTAATCACGTGACTCTAGGAGCTAGGGCTTTATTTAAGGAAAATGGCAAATACTGTCAGACTTGAGGACTAGCAGGGGCTGGTGATGCTGGGTAGGGAGTTGGCACTGCACTGCTCCTCACTAGCAGTAAAAGCTCTCCTCCTTTCCAGGGTTGCTTTATGTTAGATCTTTGCAAGAACAGACTCAGCTGTCAGGCTTTAGCACACGAGTTGAGGAATAACCTGTCATGTTGGCTTCAGTAAAACCTTGAGTGAGTGACAAACAGAGCGAAGAGCCAAAGGTCTCCTGGAAAGGAAGGGCTGAGCGGACGTCCTTGAATCGTTTCCTCCAGTTAAACATAGAACAGCAAGCTGGGAACCTGCCAGAGGACTGGGGCAGGACTGGAAAGCCGTTCCGCTTCCTGCCATAGGCAAGGCTTGGTTAAAACTCTCTGCTTGCATTTTATAAGGAAGTAGCAAAAGACAGTGAAGAGGTGTGGGAGTGTTGTGTCTTACTAAAATTCAGTATTCAGACTTCAATGGTCCTTCATCCTCTTATTCTCCCTTCCTGGAAATCCCAACCAAGTGGTCTACTTTTCCCGCAAAGCCCTGTGGGCTGTCTCTCAGCAGGCATCCCTGGGTATGGGAAAACAATTCCCCTTGCGCTTTTGAAAGGCTACTATGGTTCAAACCTTCCTCTGCTGTGCCTCTTCCAGGCCACTCTTCCAGGTGGAGCTTAGGCCAGCAGCAAGCTGCGATTTCCACAAATCTCTGTTCATTTTAGCATTACTTTCTCCTGCCACCCCAGCTGTCTGTGTTGTCCGCTTGTTGCTTTCCGGTTGGCAACTGAATTACAGCAATTCCTCTGAGGCATCAGGAGTTTTGATCCTTGAACAGGCTCACAGGTGCTACCACTGTACAACTGACAAATTGCATTGCTAACCTGATGTGAAATACATTGGGATCAGATCCATGGCAGGAAGTGTTTTTCCAGGTGAGGGCTTCGTTCTGTATAACTTCCATGCTTCAGCTCCTCTTCAGGGGACATACCCTGGGCTGGATCAAGGCGTGAAGGACTAAAACTCATTTGTCTCCAAGCATCTGTGGACTCCTCGCAAACAACTTTGGACTAATTGGTCCATCTTCCTTGCTCTCTCTTTCCATCATTGTGCGTGCTGGATATCAGTGAGCAGGTTAATTGATTCTGTTTTTTTTCAAGTTTAGGAATGTGAATTCATTTTCCCCCAGAAAGAATATATTAGGATTTTTAAGTTTAACAAAAGTGGAGTCTTCAGCAGATTTATTGTTTAATGAACGGAGTGACTGCAGCCTGTATGTCAAACCTGTAAACTAATAAAATAATTGATATAGGATTGTTGTTAATCGGAATTTATTATGTTACATAAAAGCATATTTACAGCTCCACCGAGGGGCTATTAATTTGTTTGGGGATAAACAATTAATCTCCCTGGGAGTGGGAACAGAAAATACAACACGTTTTTATGTCTTTTAACAGCCTTTCAGTGGCAGGCAAATAACTCAAGAGCTTGTGAGTACGGGATCTCAGAGATCAATAGTGACCATGAGAGGGAAGTGTAGCTCTCTGGAGCTCTGTTGCAGCTGTGGCTCTCACCCGCTACAGCATAAACAAGCAGTGGAGACAGAAGCTGGAGCATCCCAGAGGAGCGGGCGCCTGTATTGACTTGGAGCCTTGTAGGGCTGCGGTACATTGCAGGGATCATGGCTTCCCTTTCAAAGGGAGTAGCTGTGTAAACACAGGATGTGTATTAGACCTTAATCCCAGCAGCGTGCAGTGCCCTGATGGCACAGCAGAGGGTCCCAAGTAAGCCCTTGTAATAAATGAACAAGGTGTCGTTAAGCCACAGGAGGAAGGGCCCTGGGTCCAGTGCATGAGGTGCTGGACTGGGAGCCGGGGTATCTGCACCCTCCAGCTCTGCCACTGCCCTGCTGTGTGACCTTGGGCAAGTCCTTCTCTCCTCTGGGCCTGTGTTCCCCCTCCTGCCTTCTTGCTCTCCTGTCTATTTGGACTGCTTATGTCCAGCACCCTGCACAGTGAGACTCTGCCCATGGATCAAAGCTACAGAGGGGGAAGAGAAAAAAGTTGGTGGGGAAGAGGGGCAAGAAAGGGGTCTTTGAATTCTGTGCAGGACCCACTGAGGGACCTGCGAGTGCCCAGCTGTTTTATTTATTTTTCATAGATTTCATAGACATTAGGGCTGGAAGGGACCTCGGAAGATCATCGAGTCCAGCCCCCCGCCCAAAGGGCAGGACGTCAGCTGGGGTCATAGGATCCCAGCAAGATGAGCATCCAGTTTCACCTTGAAGGTGTTCAATGAAGGCACTTGAACAACCTCCGGTGGCAGGCTGTTCCAGACCTTGGGGGCTCGGACAGTAAAGAAATTCTTCCTTATGTCCAGCCTGAAAAATTTATGTGCCTAATGTTAGGGCCTTTAGCTTTGAAAATCTGGTGAGTCAGCTGCCAAGGCCTTTATAGCTAGAGCTGACTGCTGGGCACACAGTGAGACTCACTGTTTGTTCTGTCTTGCTGAGCCTGTATCAAATAGTCTCCATTTACCAGGACTCTAAAGACCATTTTTCTAGCTGTCTCTCTACCTCTTTCCTCCTCAGTCTTGCAACTGGCTGCCAGGTGCCCCTTTGGCTGATGCAGGAGGCCGCCCAGAACCCAGCACGCTCCCCCTGCAGCAATGCCTGTGCTACCGAAGAACCATCAAAACCAAAATGTGTTTATAGCAGTAAAATGAGCAGATGCGACTCAAATACACTATGGGAGCAGATCCGTTGGGTAGCAAGGTGCCATTTCTACATAGTCATTTTTCTGGTGGTAGCTGTACTTTATCATGTGATTAATGGCCCTATTCCTGAAATTCACTGAGCTGGGGTTTCACAAACAGCCTTGATGGATCACATTTTGATTTTTTTTCCTCTTGTCTATTTTTGGTCCTAGTTCTTCCACTGTATCCTGTTTTCCAAATCCTTTCTTTTTCCACCAAGGGCAATGCAGCCACAAACAGGGGAGAGGAAGGGACACACATTCCCAGAATGATGGTGGTCTTTAGTAGACAGTGTTTAAAATTTTTTTTGCCTTTGAAGGCTGCTTTGAAGCTATCTCTTTTTTTTTTTTCCCTTGGAGAGAGGCCAGTTGTACTGCAGGTGTGGTTCTAACTTAGGGTTTAAGGGATCTGAGGTTCAAACCCTAGGCCAGCTCTCACAAAGGCCAGAATTATGGGGGAGCCTTTATTTTAACAAGAGAGGACCCTTGGTTGTGACATTAACCCTCCTTCTAAAATACCCCTAAATTAAAAGCTTGCGCTCTGCGTTTAAATCAGGCTCTAAATGAGAACTAACACTGAGGGCAATTAACCATCTGCCGCAGGGTTCCTCACACCTTCCCCTCTGATGTACATAGTGCTAACCAAGGTGAGAGACTTGGGATTTCATAGACCCAGCACCTGACCCAGATATGGGTAGTTCTTAGGTTCCTAGACCCACTGGATTGGGCAGCACTAGAAACCTTCACAGCAAAGCCACTGGCAAACCTCTGCAACGAACTAATTGTTTCCACTGATCAGGTTGGTTGCATAGAGCAGAGTAATATATTCAGTTGCTTTATGCATTAGGTTGCTTCCTCTTCCCCATCTAATTCCCACCCAAGCTGCTCAATAAAAGTTTAAACACATGGAAACAAATCAGACGGGTGGAAAATCCAGGACACTGAAGAGGGTTCTCTCACCAGGGAGCCGGGGCAAAAGGTTGCCTTTTGGAGTCATTACCTTGCAGTGCCATTACAGCTACTTAATGTTCGTAATGCACTTTCCATCTTCGGAGTGCTTTACAGGCACCTACAGCTCTTTGCAGCATCTTAGAGAGGAGCAAAGGACATTTTTTGTACAGTGGGAGGTAAGTGGGGGGGGGTTACACCAGCCCACCAGGTTAAAAGACTTGCCCAAAGCTGCCAAGAGAATTAGTGTCAGAATTGGTAGTTCTGGGCTCCTCGTCCCCACTCCCTGAGAGCTGCGCCCACCTCTCTCAAGTGGCAAAGTTACATCTTTTATTTCTGTTTCCATCGGCAAGGTGGTTTATGGCACAGTCCTGGAGGTGTGTGCCTTCCACGTGCACACAAGCATGCACAGATAGAGTCATGTGCATGTGTGTGATGTTTCTGTATAAATATTGAGGAAATAGATTTCTGTGCCTGGAAAGCTGAAAGATTTTCTAGCATCTAGCAAGCTGCCTACCAGCACAGCTGTAGATGAGTAACCAGGTTTTAAAGCAATTCACACCTCAGGTTCCACAAGAGTGGCTTTGGTCTGCTTTTCTCTCTCCGCGGGCTAACTCATTCATTGCAGGACAGGGGAGCTTTTTCCTGTGGTGTCTCAAAGGTAGCTTGTCCGCTCTGTCGCTTGCTAGTCCCACTCCATAGAAGGACCAGGACACAGGGTTTGTGGGTCCCTCCTTTTGTCACCCAACGGGCTAAATCTCTCATCCCAGGCTCTTCAACACTCTCAGACAGAAAAGAATGCTAAAAGTTACAGGACGGCAAGCGGCTTTAGGGGACGCCAGCGCTTTGTGTATGAATCTGTGGCTGCCTTAAAAGCACAGCTTTGCTCTGCTAGCAAGGAGCTGCAGCTGCTTCCTTTGCCTCTGCTGTGATCTTTGCTCTCAGCCATCAATCAGGCCAGGCTGTAATTCAGCCACCACAGCTAGATTTCCAGTTAATGGGAACCCCCCAACCCTCCCCCCAGCTTCGGGGAGCACAGCTCAGCACTGGGGTGGAGGCTGAGATGAGAGTGAAGGTGGGGAGGCGCACAAGCAGCTTCTGCTTCGCACCACTGATGCCGGGCCGTGCACATCCTCAGGCTGTATCCGTGCCTCCTCTCCCCAGGTGCCAAGCAACCTAAATTGCACATTTATGCTGGTTCTAATACCTCTGGCTTCATTGGGCTGAAGCCTATTAATCTTTCAGTGATGAAGCAATATCCCCACAATGTGGTAAAGTAGATATATATCACTGGGCTAATACAATAACTGTTTCTAAAGCCTATACATCTTGCTGTCCCACCCTGTCATCCGCACTCAGCATTTAATAACGACTGTGTGATCAATCTAGCCCTTTCTGGGGCTAAATATTATATAGCATTTGTTAAGAACTTGATGGCATGACAACAGTTCAGGCTGCAGTTGGACACAAAGTGCAAGGATCGTGAGCCACTCGGGGAGTGAGGGTGTGTATTTGGGTTTCTTCCACATACACCTGGACAACACCATGCCTGAAAGCCTTTTGCATATGGGATTCCAGCATACCCAACTCCTGGGACTCAGGCTGTTGGAAAGCTGCTGTCACCTCGTGAGCGGTGAAAGGGGGGCTGCTGTGTGGCACGAGGAGATTTTGGTAAGACTTGCATCAAAAGGAAATGTAAATGATTTTATGCAAAACTCCCAACTTTAATAACAGGAAGTGATTAGACAATTGGCTTAAAAATCTGTATAAATGTAAGGGCATTTCTGGAAAGGAGCCGTGCCACAAGCAAACTCTAGGATCCAGGCTCATAAGAGCCCTGTTACACACATACCAACATCCCCCACATGTCGGTCACTTCATGCTTCTCTTTTTGCTATGTGCAGTCTTTTGCACACAGGTAGCCCAGAAGAGACTGATATTGCAATGGTGGGGTCTTTATCCTTCCCAGCCTTGCTCCATGCTATTAACTTCATCTTGTTAGTCAGAGATAACTCTTGACTACAACCACTTCAACAAGGTTAGTGCTGGCTTGGCTACTCCCAGCTCAGCATAGCTCTCTACCAAACGAGGCATCTCCCAGCTAAAACCAGCTTCTGCCACGAGTGAGGTTCTCTCTGTACCGTGAGCAAGGATCCTCCTCTGACACAGAGCTCCTGCAAAAGACAGGCTGCACACAACACTATCCATTTGATCTCGCAGCCTCATTTATCAGCGACAGCTTGTTCCTGCTCCCCAGCCCCTTCACTTCACCCACCTGCCAGGGCGGGGGGCGCTTTCCCCTGCTCTAGTTATCCTTTGGCAATATTGTTTTCCACGCAGATCGGAGCACATTTCCTCTCCCAATTACTCTCTTGCTAATTTACACCAATCCCCCCAAAGAAGAGGTGGTTGCTCACCTTCACTGGGGTCCATAATTAATCATGTGGACAGAGGTCCCTGTCAGACAACATGTTATTAATCGCTGGCACACACATGTCCTACCATTTCCAATGATAATTTCATCTCCAATCTGCCATTTTGATGTATTATTTACTGGAAAGAAGTGAGAAAATGATTCCTTTTCCCCCTGAAGCACTGCTCTGCTTCTCTAGCACTCCCCAAGGGAGCTGCAGTTCTGTTTAATCAGGGTCCTGCCTGCCTGAGTTCATTCAGGCATGCCAGCGGCTGCACACTTGCAACCAGCTGTTGCTTAGGCTTTCAACTACCAGGCTGTGGCTGGAATGAGCCAATTTCAATGTCAAGCTGCCAATATCCACCTTCCCTCTGACTTAACAGCTTAATTGTTTGTCTGCAGAAGTGCCAGCTTGAGATTTCTTTATCCTGGGTGCAACGAGTGTTCCTCAATAGCCTCCACAGAGCGTGGGGGGCAGTTGGCCTATACTTTAGCATGTGCTTCCCCACTATGTGGGCTGGGTTTTGCCTGCCACGTGGGCAGCGTGACACCGTGGTCCTATTGTATAGTTTTATCTCAGTCAGAGCCTGTCCTTGTTACTTCTGAAAGGCCTGTTCCAGTTTGGTCAGCCTCTTATCATTACCTGCAGATCATGCTCAGATTCTGAATTTGGTACCTACCCATTATACAGTCCTCTTGCTCCTGATTTAAGGCTGTCTGTCATGCTTTTTCCATACCACTAACATTGGGAGTTCCAGCCTTTTTCCTAAAGGCATTATCTCCCGTTCGGTTACAGGTAGTAACTGGGAACTGGTTTATGTGGGGAGACTCAGAAAAGTTAATTCAAATTTATTTTTTAAAGCAGATTAGTTAAACTGCATTGAAACCTTATGGGGATGGTTTTATTCAGCATGAAAGGGGACCTAATTTGATTTAACTTACTGTGCTTCCAAAGCAAGTTAAGCTAAATCAAATTAAGTCCACTTCAGTTCTGAATAAAATTGTCCGTTCAGAGGGTTAATGCAGTTTAATGAATCCACCTTGAATTCACACTGCTATTTAATTCAAATTTATCTGTCTTCAGAGTCCTTTTGTTACCAATGGCCTTCCCCAAGTGAATTGTCTCCTCTGGACTCTGACTTAATAGCATCGCTGCAGGCTCTGTGGGAGCCTAACTGGAGGTGTTGGGAAGCTCTGTTCCTTGCTAGGCCCTTCCCACGATGCATGTAGGAAGGACCCTACACACTCTGGCACTTGCGACTCCATTCATACATGTTATTAAGAGCCCAAGGTGTCTGTCACAGCATTTGACCAAATATTGCCTTACTGTGGCTAATTGATTTTCTGCCCCTTTTCCACTTGATGCAAGAAAGAGGCTTGCCCCTGATGGAAAACGGTAGCCCACAGACAATCCCCAATCCTGGGCAAGGAAAACCAGTTGTATTGAGGATCTATCCTGGTATATGGACACATTCGCTGAGACTGCGATGTCCTCCAGTTGTTTGATAGGAGTTATGCTGGGAGGAGACAGCTGCAGCTTCCATCTTTCCACCATTTTTAAGGCACTGGTGTGGCCTAATACCAAATCATAGAAAATTAGGTTTGGAAAGGAGGTCAGGGGGTGATCTAGTCCACCCCCCTGCCCAAAGCAGGACCAGCCCCAACTAGATCAGCCTAGCCAGGGCTTTGTTGAGCTGGGTCTTAACCCCCAGGGATGGAGATCTCACCACCTCTCTAGATAACCTGTTCCAGTGCTTCACCACCCTCCTCATGAAAGTTTTTCCTCATATCCATCTTAAACCTCTCTCCCTTGCCAGAGCAGACTTTATAATGGTGCTCAGATTTTGAATATGAAACCTACCCATCTGCAAATAATGATAAGAAGAGGCTGACCAAATGACACTTCACCAGTGATATGATGAGGTTCCTCCTGGGAGCAAGCATGAAAGGCAGGCAGCATCAAACCGATTGTGAGGCCTGGGTACTTCAATCCTCTCATGTCATTGTGAGCATATCAATAATTGAGGAGCTCTGTACAACTCTGATTTCCAAGAGGATCACTCGGTGGCCTTCTGCCTTCTATGCTGTTTCTTTATAAACTCCCAGGGCAGCAGCTACAATTGAACAGGTTCTTCTCTAGATAAAACTAGGAGAAAATGTGCCCCTCTTGGTCCCGGGGACTGTAACATTGCTGCCACATATTGATAGCAGTTTGAAGCACTACCATGAAATACTGTGGCACTTTCCAATAAGGGCATTCTCAGTGCTTTTGCCCCAGGACCCCTGGAAATCTTTTTCTGGAAATAAAACGTCCCAAAAATAGGCTTATTTCTGTCCCCAAGATGACTATAGCTCCCATCCCTTACAAACAAGGAGAAGCAACTAATTGTTTCCCAGTTACTTAACTAGTATCATGGAAACTCTTCACACTTCCAGTAGAGTCTTAAGCTTCCTCTTCTGTATTGAAAAGAAGACTTATACACATGATGATGGGTATAAACACCTTCATGAGGAGAACATATCTGGTAGAGAAGGGCAGATTCATGTCTGGAAGCTAAAGCCAGACAAATTCAAATTAGAAATAAGGCACAATTTTTTTGTGAGACTGATTCTCCATTGGAATCAAGAATCAAGCGTGGGCATGTCATCTCTTGAGGACTTCAAATTCATATTGGATGCCTTTCTAGGAGAAGCTTAGTCAAAACAAGTGTTTAGGCTCAGTGGAGGGTGACCAACCTGCATATCACAGGCCTTAAATTTCACCCAGCTGGGATGATCAATCTCACAGCTCCTTGAAACCCAACGCTTCCTGTCGGAGTTCCTCTGTTGTTGTTGTTGCACCCAGTGTGCTCTTGCTTCTCCCCATCCCAGGGACAGCCTGTAGTGACTAAGGTGATTTAAGCCTCGTGTTGAAAACCCATGTGGGAATAGGGAGGTGCTGTTGGCCTGTGAGCAAACAGCCATTTGACTGCTGCCTTTTGGTGCGTAGGATCAGCTCCCTTTAGGGGTGGTGGTGTTGTTCGTATCGCAGTAGCATACAGGAAGCATGGGCTAGGGTGCCAATGTGCCAGGCACTGTATGTTTGCCTAACAAAAGATCAGATTATGAAGGGCCCCAGTACTACAGCATGTTCCTTCTTCCCAAAGGAGTATGAAGTCTGCCAGCCACTTCTTACTCAGCAGTGGTACTCTCTAGTCCTTGCGTAGCACTTAATGTAAAGCCTGGTCCAAACTCCCTGTGTAATTATCTCTGGTTGTTCATTGATGTGCTGATCCCATTTGCACTTCATCTGGAAACACAGACAGGAAAGTGCCCGAAGCTCCTCACACCTTAGCCTGTTAGCTGCAATTAAGAATGTGAATGGCTGATGGATCGTTTGTGGTGGGAGTTGTGAGATTTTGGGGAGCTTGTGCTAACATAATTAAAATGAACTTAGATCATTAAAAATAATATGCCTGCCATGAGCGAGGGGAAAGGAAAGCTTCATTGAGACCCCCTTTGTGCTGAAATATTCATCGCTGTAAATATTTAATGGGGGAGGGTAGGTCAGTCAGTTCTAGACAAGCTGCTAACAGCTCCAGCGATTCTTCCCAATTTGGAGGCAGCCAGATGAACGGAGGGTGGTTTCTCATATCCCTGGGTGAAGGCTGCCCACTGCCATCTGCTTTTTTTTTTTTAATTAAATATTTTACAACTCAGCCAACTTTGGTGGTTCCTTAGCCTGCAGCCAACTTGATTTCTCTGAAGCAGTGCCTCAGATGCTTCATCAGAGATGAGGCTCCGTTGTGTTGGGCACTGCAGAGATTCACAGAGACACACCTCGTCTGGAAAAGCTGTCTAAATGGACAGCAGACAGACCTAGAGCAGATGGAGAAACAGAGGCACAGGGACAGGAAGGACTTGCCCATGGTCACACAGAGAACTCAGGTTTCTGACTCCCGGGTCCATTTGTCCATTGGACTGTTCTGCAGCCCGTTTCCATGGAAAAAAAATTGTAGCCACCTCTGCTGAAACGTGGCCATGCAATTATTTTGGTCACCGTGTCAGTGAATTTTCCTCTCCACAGCACCAGTTAGCAGGTGAACACAGTGAGAAGCATGACTAAGTCTTTGGACCAATCCAGCTTTTCCTAATGCAGACTGTTGAATCAGGGCCTGTGCTTTGAGGTGGTGGAGGCTGGGGCCAGTTGGCTTAAGAGGCCTAAGATCCATGAAGAGCCTCACACCCCGGCTGCGGGGGGGTTGTGGCAGAATGCAGGTGGCATCATCCCTGGTTAGTGTGTTGGATGCTCATGTGAACCCGGATTGGTGACAGCTGGCATTGTCTGGCCCAATCCACCCTGCAGGAAGGAGAAACAGGTCCCAAAGCAGACGATGCCCTATTCTTTCTGGATGCTTCCTGGCCCAGATTCCTCACTGCCTTGAGCACCACAAGTTTGTTTGGATCTGAGCAGCTTGCAAGACGTCAGGGTGGAGCAGTTTGCCTTGTTCAAGATGTTTGTTTGTTTCTGTAGCGTATTTGGATCCATGCTCCATTCCCCTATACGCAAATGGGATGCACAGCTGCCCAAAGCCCTGTCTGCACTCTGTGATCAGCTGGACATGTTGGCAGTGGTCAATGCCTCTGTGCTGCAGTGGGAAGCAGTGCAGGAGACTGGTAACCAGTGCCTTTTTCCCCTTTCTCCCAACCTACTGCAGGGGAGATAGTTGGAACTACCACCCTGCACCTTAACAACAGTGGGGATGGGTAAGCCTCCTCTCCAGCAGTGCCAGGAGCAGGGCTGGGAGCCAGCACCCCTTGCAGTTTCTCTCGTTGAGCAGGAACACAGGTATGAGAGGTGAAATCTCTAGTGCAGAACATGGCTGTTGTGCAATAATAGTGGTGCATCATGCATCATGCTACAAAATGATCAGTGCCCCTTGCACAGTGTGGCAGGTTTTGTGCAACTCCCTGAGCCAGAATTTGTCCAGGCCACTCTGGCTATCACCTCCACTCAGGCAGCCAGCACTGTGCGATCCCAAACAGACCACAGGCAGTCAAGACTTCCCTTTGGTTTGTCACTTTAGAGTCAGCCTGTGCTGCCCCAGTCCAGCTCAACTGAGTTGTAAGGGGAGTCCGTATCTCCAGGCTTCTGAACAGTGCAAATCCTCCCTTCACTGTGTGGTTCCTATCAGCTAGGCCAGGCTGCAGACCTGCTGCCATTTGCTCTTGCTCTGCCTTGGCTTTTTCCCTGTATTTATTAATTTATTGCCAGCAGTGCCTTTGAACTGCTTGTGTGGTTGCCCTCAGCTATAAATAAAAATGGTGATTATTAATCACTCTGCAGTGCCCAAGGGGCAATCCTTTCCACTAGCCCATTTCAGAAGCTTCTTAGCAGCATCTCAGCTCTCTGAGCCAGCCCGTGGGGACCATCATGCCAGGGTCAAGCTTCTCAGATATCAAGCCCAACTTCCCTACTGGGTGAGACTGGCTGTAAATACCAGGTGTGAGGGCAGCCCAGGCAGAGCTGTGCTGGAGGTGGGCTTAGCACAAGTTACATAACTGCAGCATGGCTTCTGCTGGGGTGGGAACTCCAGGGCTTATGTGGGCCTGTTGCTGGGTACTGGTCACTCATAGACTGGCACTCTGACGTGCTTGACCACTTGGCCATTAAGCATTTGAGTCTTTAAGGGAAGCAGGAGCCAAGGAAAGATGCTAGTCAATGAGAGGGGAGAGTAAGAACCAGAGAGAAGATGACCTTGGTGAAATAGGGTCTGCGAGCGACTCCAGTTCCCTTGCTGCTACTCTTGCTTGTGCTGCTTGTGTGGGGCAGGTGGGAAATGAACAGCTCAGGCTGCCCGGCTGTCTTGCAGAGTTGCCTCTGCATGGATCTGTGCTTTGCATTTCTGGATGGCCCTGCACAGGCAAGGCTGTTCTCTCAGAGGCACAGGACTGACCTGTGGTCTCCTATCAACGGCTTCTCTTGGCAGCAGTTTTCTCCCTCTCTACCAATTCTCTCCCCTGCCTGACTGGCATTCAGGCAGCTGATCAGTGATGCTCTGAGGTATCTCACTCTGGACTCACTGAACCAGTTGGCAAATAAAGTGCTGCCCTGCCCTGCCTTCTGCCTGCCTGTGTGGGTAGGGGATCCTGAACAGCAATCACAAATTCAGGGCCAGGGGCCCAGGTCTGCAAAAAGAGAAGGCCCAGCAAAGACCTGCCTTTGCAAAACAGGATGCTCCATCATCCCCTTCATCACTGTGCTATTAATAATGTAAGCACAGACCTTATGCTCAGCAGCATGTGCTAATTCATGCTGCCAGACCCTCTGGCACAAGAGATGGATTTGCCTTCCATCAGCCTTGACCTCTGTGCTGCCAAGTGTTTCCTAAAGCTTCTTCCTCTCAAGACTTCTCCAGCATGACCTTCGTGTCTAGCCGGGGTGGGGAGCCCCTCCCAGATCCCGGCTGACTCTGGGTTTTGCTGGTCTGTCCTCCCCAGATTGCATGGGCTCCTTCCATGTCATGCTTGGCCCCCTGATCCAGCCACCAACCCAGGTGGGACATGGCCAGGTGCTCCAGGAGCAGTGCTCTTGTTCATGTGAAATACCATGAAGAAACCTGCTCCGTAGCCCATGAGCACAGAGTCAGTCCTACTAGCACATGCAGGAATAAAGTACTGCCTTCCTCTGAGCCCCTCTGAAGGACCCTGTGAGAATAAGACAGTGTTCATACCCCCAAACAGATGACAACAGAACAAGCATGCGCAGAAGAACGGCCCTCCTATAACAGAACAGCAGCAAAGTAGCCTGCAAGTGGGAGCAGAGGACAAATACTCTAGTGGGGAAAGAGCCTTCCTGTCGAGTTTCTGAAGGCTTATATTCTGAAAGAGGATGAAGGATGATTTCACATTTTCTGACAAATTCCTTGAAAAGCGTGCGTTTTACAGCTGGCCCTGGTAAAATGTTGGCAGTCCTTGTGGCAGCATTTCAAGTGTCCATTAATGGGAGCTTATCTAGTGTTAAATTACCATGGAAGGAACACCTATGGAAATATTGCTCATGTGACATGGGTATGAATAGCAAAAGGATTCTTTATGGCTGGCTGGTGGTCTTGCTATGAATACTAAATGAATTCCCTAATAATGGAACACTTGAATTATGCCGTCTCCGCCCATCCGCACCGGTAAAGTGAATGCAGATGGGAGCTTATGCTCAGGCGAGGAGCTTGTGAATAGAATTGCACAGAGCTGAGCAAAAGGCTGAAGGAACTGGAACAAATAACATGGTGAAACCTGGAGAAGTGAGCAGCATGTAGAGGGAGAGTCATCTAACCATAGTGCCTAAGTCTGAGTTGAAGAACCCGTTTTCGTTAGATGCAGGACAAACACAGAAGAAGAAGAGACAGCGCCTGCTACCGGGAGTGTTCGGTCTGATTTTTCCTTCTCCCCTTTTTCTGTCCTGTCTCTAGATTGTAAGCTCTTTTGGGGCAGAGGCCACCTCTGTCTCAATCTAGCATGCAGTACACAGCAGGCTTCTACACCCCACTAGAGTGCCTTGTCATAATGAAGGGAATATTGTTGCACCTACCATCATATGAAACATGCTGAGGACTGTTTTCTTAATAAAGAAGGGGAGCAAGAGAGTGGAACAACAGCTAAGCAACATGCGTCTCAGTGCAGCACAGTGTCTGGGCAGAACAATTTCCTCTTGGAACAACCCCCAGCCCCAGCCCCCCAGTTCAATGAGCACACCAGCAGTGCAGCAGATCTGTAATTGCAGATGAGAAAGGCACTATCCCGGTGTGCAAATCTTCATATGCAATTGTATGTTTGAACAAAGCAGAGGGCGCATTACGTTTTATTAATCCTCCAGGAGCCAGGCTTACCATCGAGGCAGAGCAACATTCACAAACAAAGGAGAGGGAAGAAGCATGTGCAGTGGGGACTGAAAGGCAGCCAGCCCCAGTAACTTTCAGGAGACGTGAAGGCAAATAGAACGTGGATTGGAGAGAGGTGGCTTGTTGTAACCTGTGCTAGAGCAATAGAAACAATCTGTTGGAGGGGTGTGTTAACCTATGTGTACAAACCTCCACAAGAAAATCAAATCTCTATCTACACAGGTTTCACATACAGAGGGAGAGCAGAGGGTTCTTTTTAGCTCCTCTCACCTCCTCAAGTTTTAGAGCTCTGAAGATTTTTTCCTCCCATTATACCACACAAAGAGGGGAAAAAGCCTCCATCCATTGCCTTGCATTTATTTTATTTTTTTCACAGCACCCCAACTGGTTGCTTTACTGGCAGAGTGTTGGTGGTATGTTCTCAAAGACAGTACAGCTGACTTTAGAGAGCAAGCTAATGTGCAACCTCAATTGCAAATAATTGTGGTAGATTTAAGGTGGCGACAGGGTTTCCATGTCCGATCTATATTGCTTGGGCCATTATTCCTGGGGGCATTGAATTTTTATGAGGCTTTTTGGACAGCGCCACAGGATTCATTGAACAAATCCAACTGCTGTTTTCCCTTGCTCCTACTTGATTGCGGTTCTCGCATCATAACGTGCACTTAACAGATTATTTAGCCTGGATCCTGATTTATAACCTCTTTGGAGAGGGGGGAAGAAATGGAAACAGTTTATTGGGTTTGTTTCTATGGTAACATGGTTGCCCAGAAGCCAGAACATAAAAAAGAAAATTGTGCATTTTTAACCAGAAGTGTTATCAAAGCAGAGAGTGCTTACAGTGTGGAAGAGCACGTCTTGCACTCAGTGTCTGCCAGCACCCACCTACATAGGGCCAAGGTAGCTATAAACGCACAACAAGCCTGCCTTTGTTGCTTCTGAACTGCCCCTGATTACAAAGGCCGTTGCTCACATCTGACCTGCTGTTATATCCCCATTTGCAGATCCAGGATGCCTAATTCCCTTCCAGAAAATGTCTAGAGCAGTGATTCTCAACCAAGGTGCCACAGGGCAGTGTTAGCGCTCTTGGACGCACAGACATGATTCCCAAGGTAAACCCAGAGATTTTACAGAGGAATCCGCAGAGTCAAAACTATTCTGCCCTGTGATGGTCTGAGTTCTTTGCAATGGAAGAATTGCTGTAGTATTTTTCTGTAGTCAAAAAACAAGTGAAAACTAAGAGCTCTCGTTGTCCAAGTGGGGCCTTGGGTCTGGAAAGTTTGAGAACCACTGGTTTAGAGACTGGTAGTGACAATGGGAGCCGTTGCTCTGAGGAAGGGAAAGGGTTAAGGCCAAGCCCAGTCAACACTGCAATCTCCACAGTCACTCCCAGTGATGGAGCTGCAGTGCTAATGACTTGTGGGATTTGCATTTGCCGGGAAGATGCAGCCCCTGGTCAGCACAGAAGAAGGTGGCAGGAACACTGACTCCTACAGTTTCTCACAGGCTTGACTGGCCTTGCCTGCTCTCTGCGATCATGGGGCTTCAGCTGCATCCCACATTGCTGCCATTTCCCAGGTGTGCCACCTTTCCTATTATAAGCTTCTTGTTTGCCTATCCCACCTGCCTCCACGTCCATCAGCTAACATTCAGTGCAAGCTGCCTCAGTCTCCGGCAGGGTCAGCTCCTGCTTTCAGTCTGCATCCCCATTGCCATCACCTTGCGGTGCAAATGGCCGGCTCATATCTGTTCGTCATGCTGCCTGATTTTGAAGGAGAGCTCAATCTTCACCCGTGCTTTTGGTTACCTGCTTGCCGTAGACACCTGCCCACAGTCCTTGCTCTGCTCTTGCTCTCTGCTGCCTGTGCTGGAATTCAGGCACTCGCCTGGAACGCACAAATTCACCTTGGCTTCCAGTAATAAACTGCACTGAGCAACCACAGGAAATAATAGATCAATGGCTCCTTGCCCACAGGGCAGTGATTTATACCCTCCAGTTTCCCCCTTGGGCCACACGACGCACTGACATTTTCCCTTTGCAGCCTCCCTCTGTTTTGGCTTGGCAATAGCTGCAATATCCTGGTTTCTGCCTAGCTCTCATACCAAGCCTGTCCACTCCTTCGTAGTTACACTTGGCTTTTACACAGTGGGTTTGTTATCTTCAAATCCCAAAGCAGTCTCCAAAGGACCATGTAGCTGGCTGCAGTTTTCAACAGGAGCTTCAGGGAGTTAGGCACAGTCCTCTAGGCTCCTGTGCAAACCCTAGCCTGTGCAAACCCTTGGTTGTCAGGACGGGAGAACTGAGGCACGGAAAGAGCAAACACATGCCTTAGGAGATGCCCAACGGCTGGTGTGCCTGGAGGCACCTCCAGCAGTACTGGGGATGAGAGCAGGGGAAGCCTCTTTCTTTTCCTTCTTCGGAGCCAAGAAACCCTTAGATCTGCTGCTACATGATCCCAGCTAGAGGAACAAGGAGGACCTTGTGGCAGTGACCCAGTCCAGCTGGCTTTCAAGGGTTCCTGATCTCAACCTTTTTGTGCTCCTGCCTGTCCCACGCCTGCCAGTGCTTGAATCACCTCTGTGATCAACTTGTTCCGACCTCGAGCCTAGATGTTCGAACCCTGTTGTTTTCTCAGCTCTGAAGGGCAGGCCTACATCTCACACTTCTAGCATCCTTTTAAAATTTAACATGATCACTTTGCTGGTTGGGATGACAGGAGACCTCAGGCAGGTGCAGACATACGGTGAGCTACAGTGCTTGGCCAAGATGCATGGCCACTGCAGGCTGGCAAAGTGCTGTTTGCTGAATGGAAATCTACTCAGGACTTTGGGGTCAGTGCCTTACTGTCAGGAAGGACTTTAGGATCCTGAATGATTGCTTGGCTTTATTTCCCCTAAGAAAGGCTAAGTACCATAGTCCTGTATAACCACAGGGAAACAGGTTCACAAGCTCCTTCTCCCAGCCTCTGGAAGCTGGGTATGCCCCCAAATTTTGCTATGTATCAGCCATGAAATAGGTACCTAGTTGTTAATGAGTGACATGTTCCTGTGGGGCAGACAGCAGAGAGCCAGAATTGCAAATCAGCATGTCTTATCAGTGGGGGAGGCACAAAGGTGGGGAGACTTGGATTCACAGGCTTTCTGGGTGACCTTGGGTGATTCTGTGTCCTTGTTCCCTATCTGCAAACCAAAGGTAATAGCACTTCCTGCTCCTGGTATCAGGAGGATGTGAGACACCCAGGTACTCAGGGGATGGTACCTACAATAAATATGTGGGGTGAGGATGAGGCACCAGAGGTCAAGAGATACAGACCACACGAGCAGGATGGCTACCTCTTTTCACTGTGAAGTAGCAGCCTCTGCCTTTTTAGAGACTGATATAACTCATGTCCTAAGGGTGGAATATGAAGTGGCAGGCTTGTCATTTGGCAGAAGACTCTGAACCTGTGCCACTTGCATCCTCACGCGTGTTTGCCTGGGGGCAGGCGGTCAGCGGCTGTGAGGAGTTCTTAGCCTGTTCTTTTTGCTCCTCTGTCTCCTGTTCTGCTCCAGTGTGCCCCGTGTCTCATCTTTTAGCCTTAGGGTGAGTGCAGTTATTTACTACCTATTTGTACAGCTTCTGGACAGCAGCTCCCCAAACCACATAGCTGCCAGGCACTACCAAATGAAAGTGTTTAATATTAATAATTACACCTTATAACTACAAAAATAACTAGAATCCTTTTAAAAGAGAAAAAAGTATCCATGCCTAAGGCAGCACCTATCCAAGAAGCCATCAGCGCAATGGAAGTGTTTTACAGATGTCTGAGTAATCACAGACTGGTGTTCGTTTAGATGAATGCTGCAATGAAATTATCCTAGCAGCAGGTTGCACTCCACTGCTGTGGAGCATCTTTTGAGAAGTACATATTAATTAAAGAACTTTCAGGCACAGATTCAGTAACTAGGTACATTTTATCTATCAGTGGAGGCACTGAAACGCATCAGAGGCATCTAATGGCACTTGTATTAGTTACATAATCCCTTCATGCATGTAATACATTTGCTATTATCACTATAGCCTGAATACTAATAACCCATGGGACTGAGTGACAGGTGAACCGTGGGCTAAAGATTTAACAGTGAACTTAAGCACCATAACACAAAAGGGAGGGAATGGGAGAAGCTTCCCATCACACAACAGAGCACTGTTTCTAATTTCAAGGCAGAATAAGCGTTAAAAGCTCTACTGGGAAAGCAGAGACAAGATGTCAGATTAAAAGAAAATTCATGTTATTAGTGATCGCTGGGGTACTGACTCAGGGAGAAAACCTTTGGAGGGTGGTTCAAACTTCTTGGCTGCCACTGGTGTTGGGAGTCTTGCATGATGGCATGGGCAGGACCCAACAGGTGTCAGACCCTGCAGCCTCTCTTGGGACTGGCAGCACTAAGTAATGGCTTCTTTTCTCATCTTGACCAGGCCTGTTACCTCTGTGCCCCAGAACATGGTATGCATGTGACCTTTCATGGCAGAAGTGTGCAGGGGCAGACCTCTCCCTCTCAACCCACTGGTGGGGGAGGAGGAGGAGGGAAGGGAAGAGAAGGTCACATCCATCCCCTAATGTCAGCCCTCAACCCTAGATGCTTTCTCCCTTCTGCACTGTCCCTCTCCCCAACTGTGTGAGCCTCTCCCCTGCTCAGGTTCTTCTAGCCCAACCCTCTCAGCTCCTCCTGGCTCTTTTAAAGCTCTCCTGAACCAGATAAGCCCTTCCTCCCTTGGTTATGAGGGCTTTAGGCTCTGGCATTTTCTTGCTACTGCTGAGA